>NC_135232.1:827341274-828541274 GCF_051348905.1 Ranitomeya variabilis | reverse complement strand
ATTTGTCTTTTTCGTCTGCTTTCCATCCTCAGACTAATGGCCAGACCGAGCGAACTAATCAGACCTTGGAGACTTATTTGAGGTGTTTTGTGTCTGCGGATCAGGATGATTGGGTTGCCTTTTTGCCCTTGGCGGAGTTTGCCCTCAATAATCGGGCTAGTTCTGCCACCTTGGTTTCTCCTTTCTTCTGTAATTCGGGGTTTCATCCTCGTTTCTCTTCCGGTCAGGTGGAGTCTTCGGATTGTCCTGGAGTGGATGCTGTGGTGGAGAGGTTGCATCAGATTTGGGGGCATGTGGTGGACAATTTGAAGTTGTCCCAGGAGAAGACTCAGCATTTTGCCAACCGCCGTCGTTGTGTTGGTCCTCGTCTTTGTGTTGGGGACTTGGTGTGGTTGTCTTCTCGTTTTGTCCCTATGAAGGTTTCTTCTCCTAAGTTTAAGCCTCGGTTCATCGGCCCGTACAAGATATTGGAGATTCTTAACCCTGTGTCCTTTCGTTTGGACCTCCCTGCATCTTTTTCTATTCATAATGTCTTCCATCGGTCATTGTTGCGCAGGTATGAGGTACCGGTTGTGCCTTCCGTTGAGCCTCCTGCTCCGGTGTTGGTTGAGGGTGAGTTGGAGTACGTTGTCGAGAAGATCTTGGACTCCCGTGTTTCCAGACGGAGACTTCAGTATCTGGTCAAGTGGAAGGGCTACGGTCAGGAGGATAACTCTTGGGTGACAGCCTCTGATGTTCATGCCTCCGATTTGGTCCATGCCTTTCATAGGGCTCATCCTGATCGCCCTGGTGGTTCTGGTGAGGGTTCGGTGCCCCCTCCTTGAGGGGGGGGTACTGTTGTGAATTTGGTTTCTGGGCTCCCCCGGTGGTTTCGGGTGGTACTGCACTTGTGTGCTTCATCTCCTCTGTTCACCTGTTTTCCATCTGGATGTGGGAGTTTTCTATTTAGCCTTGCTCCTCAGTCATTTCTATGCCGGCCGCCAATGTTACCAGAAGTCTTTCTGTTGCATGTTCCTGCTCCTAGACTACTATCAGCTAAGTTGGACTTGTTGTCCTAAGTTTGTTTTGCATTTTTGTTCCAGTTCTCTGTGATTGAATATTTCTGAGGCTGGAAGCTCTTGTGAGCTGAAATTGCCACTCTGGTGTCATGAGTTGATATTAGAGTCTTAAAGTAATTTCAGGATGGTATTTTGAAAGGGTTTTCAGCTGACCGTGAAGTTCCCTTTTCTGTCTTCCTACTATCTAGTAAGCGGACCTCAATTTGCTAAACCTATCTTCATACTTCGTATGTCAATTTCCTCTAAAATCACCGCCAATATATGTGGGGGCTACTGTCTGCCTTTTGGGGAAAATTTCTCTAGAGGTAAGCCAGGTCTGTATTTTCCTCTGCTAGGGTCAGTCAGTTCTCCGGCTGGCGCTGGGCGTCTAGGGATAAAACGTAGGCACGCTACCCGGCCACTGTTAGTTGTGCGGTAGGTTTAGCTCATGGTCAGCTCGAGTTCCCATCTTCCAAGAGCTAGTCCTTTTGTATGCTTAATTACGTTCTCTTGCCATTGAGAACCATGACAGTTGCACAAATACGCTATCATACAAACATATATATATACACTATGCATCAGCACACTGTGATCAATCAATACATGAACTGCAATATTGCTGTAAGCATTTTTAATGTTTTCAGCAATAGTGGAGTTCATGTATTTATTAATCGCAGGGTGCTGACGCATAGCGGTAGAAGAGAGCCACAAGTGTGTGAATCTCTAAGTGTGTGGGGTTTCTACGGGGGCAGGTGAAGAGAAGATGGATGACAAAGTAAGTAGATGGTGGTCAGATGGGGGAGAGGTGAAGTTGAGTTTAGATAGGGAACAGAGGCAGGTGAATATATGATTTAATTTATGCCTGTCTGTGTGAGTGGATGTAGAGGATCATTGAATGAAACTAAAAGATGAAGCAAGTGACAGTAGTTTGGAGGGTGTCTACTGGTGGGTGTCAATAGGGATATTGAAGTCACCCATGATGATGGTGGGAGTGTCAGCAGAGAGAAAATATAGAAGCCAGGTGGAGATGTAGTCATTAACGGTGGTGGTTGGGCCCAGGGTTTGGTATATGACAGCCAATCGAAGGTTGGAGGGAGAGTGGGTATTAACAGAGTGCAATTTAGAAGATGGAAGGATTAGGGAGGGTAGAGGTGGAATTAGGTTGAAGGTGCTGTTATTAGAAAGGATAAGACCAACTTCTCCATTACACAGCGCAAGGCTGTGTTGGAACAGCGCAAGGCTGTGTTGGAACAGCGCAAGGGTAGGCTGTGTTGGAACGTGACAGCCATGTTTCAGTAAAACCCAGGAAGGATAGGTTGCAAGACATAAAGAGGTTGTGGTAGTTTATAGTACGTGGGCAGCGATAGGAGGGAGAAGAAACAAAGAGTAATGGTGGGCAGTGATAATAGTGAGGAGAAGCAAAGAGAGAGCAAACAATTGTGAGATGAAGAGTGCTCCGCTTGTTTTGTGATTTAGAAAGAGGGAAATGAGATTTCGGAGCTGATCTGCAGATGAGGTCAAGTGGGGGTAAAAGTAAAGGAGAAATAAATATTTGATTGGTGGGTTTTGGGGATAAGGAGCGTAAGGGGAGAAGGAGAGTAAGCATGGTGAAATGTAATTGTGGAAAAATGTAGAGGCAGGTGCAGTTATTAAACAGTTGTTACTCTTACCTTCTGGTCACTTCTGGTACATCTCTGGTATATTGCTAATGTGCACTTAAAAGCTACACTTGAAGGAGCTGCACACATTATATATATGGTATGTAAGTAAACACTGTGGGCTCAGGTAAGAATTGAAAAAACATTATACTGTAGAAGCCATTAAATGGATTGTGTAGCCATATATTCTGCTCCAGTTACAAAATAAGAAGTCAATCCCTCTTGTGTTGTACAGCTCTCTAGCATACCTGCCAGTCTCTATTTTTCTTTACATCTGATTATGTGCCATCTACACACTCGATTGATGCAGTTAATCAGTCAGTAACTGGCTAGCGGGTCTCTGCTGTGTCAATATTTGGCTGTAGTGTTAATGTGAGAAGATGTCATATGATTAGGTGCAGGGAAGTACAGAGACAAGATGGAGACAAAGGTCCCAATTCATTAAAGCTGGTATTGTACATGCCCGTCTTAGGCTGTGTTCTCTGTTGTGATTTTGCTTTTTGCTCCCTCTAGTGGTCATTAGTGATTTGACTTTGGAGCGTCTGTCTTTTCCTATATCCTCACCTGGGCCGTTAGTTCAGGGGCGTTGCTATATAAGCTCCCTGGACCTTCAGTTCAATGCCTGGCATCGTTGAAATCAGAGCTAATCTGTTGTGCTCTTGTCCTATGATCCTGGTTCCTGTATTTCTAGCTAAGTCTGCTTCCTTGCTTTTTGCTTTTGTTTTGTTTGGTATTTTTGTCCAGCTTGTTCCAATCTGTATCCTGACCTTTGCTGGAAGCTCTAGGGGGCTGGTGTTCTCCCCCCGGACCGTTAGACGGTTCGGGGGTTCTTGAATCTCCAGCGTGGATTTTTATAGGGTTTTTGTTGACCAGATAAGTTATCTTGCTATATTCTGCTATTAGTAAGCTGGCCTCTCTTTGCTGAACCTGGTTCATTTCTGTGTTTGTCATTTCCTCTTACCTCACCGTTATTATTTGTGGGGGGCTTGTATCTTGCTTTGGGGTCCCTTTCTCTGGAGGCAAGAGAGGTCTTTGTTTTCTTCTCCTAGGGGTAGTTAGATTCTCCGGCTGGCGCGAGTCATCTAGCGATCACCGTAGGCATGATCCCCGGCTACTTCTAGTGTTGGCGTTAGGAGTAGCTATTTGGTCAACCCAGTTACCACAGCCCTATGAGCTGGATTTTTGTATCTTGCAGACTTACACGTTCCTCTGAGACCCTGTCCACTGGGGTCATAACAGTATGCCAGGCCTGTATTAAATGTTTAATGCATTGCAGAAGTGGGATTATAAGAAAGAAAATTTTGAGGTTTTTTTTTCCCTCTCTCATTTTTTTTTTTCTTTTCCCCTTTACCTCAGAGTGGCTTAAGCTTGCTGCTGACATGAATGTCCAGACCTTGATTACAAGTGTGGACCAGCTTGCCGCTCGTGTGCAGGGTATACAAGATTATGTTACCAGAAATCCTAGGTCTGAACCCAAGATTCCGATTCCTGAACTGTTTTCAGGAGACCGATTTAAGTTTAGGAATTTCAGGAATAATTGTAAATTATTTTTGTCCCTGAAACCTTGTTCGTCTGGAGACTCTGCTCAACAAGTAAAAATTGTTATTTCATTCTTACGGGGTGACCCTCAGGATTGGGCTTTTTCGTTGGCGCCAGGAGATCCGGCATTGGCTGATATTGATGCGTTTTTTCTGGCGCTCGGTTTACTTTATGAGGAACCCAATCTTGAGATTCAGGCAGAGAAAGCCTTGCTGGCTATGTCTCAGGGCCAGGACGAGGCTGAGGTGTATTGCCAAAAATTTCGGAAATGGTCCGTGCTGACACATTGGAACGAGTGTGCACTGGCCGCTAATTTTAGAAATGGCCTTTCTGAGGCCATTAAGAATGTTATGGTGGGTTTTCCCATTCCCACAGGTCTGAATGATACCATGTCCCTGGCTATTCAAATTGACCGGCGGTTGCGGGAGCGCAAGACCGCAAATTCCCTCATGTTGTTGTCTGAACAGACACCTGATGTGATGCAATGTGATAGAAAAACCGCAAATTCCCTCATGGTGTTGTCTGAACGGACACCTGATTTGATGCAATGTGATAGAATCCTGACTAGAAATGAGAGGAAAATTCATAGACGCCGGAATGGCTTGTGCTACTACTGTGGTGATTCTACACATGTTATCTCAGCATGCTCTAAACGTATATCTAAGGTTGTTAGTCCTGTCACCGTTGGTAATTTGCATCCTAAGTTTATTCTGTCTGTAACTTTGATTTGCTCACTGTCATCTTATCCTGTCATGGCGTTTGTAGATTCAGGTGCTGCCCTGAGTCTTATGGATCTCTCATTTGCTAAGCGCTGTGGTTTTATTCTTGAACTATTAGAAAATCCTATCCCTCTTAGGGGTATTGATGCTACGCCATTGGCAGAAAATAAGCCGCAGTATTGGACACAGGTTACCATGTGCATGACTCCTGAACACCGCGAGGTGATACGTTTTCTCGTTCTACATAAAATGCATGATTTGGTTGTTTTGGGGCTGCCATGGTTACAGACCCATAATCCAGTCCTTGACTGGAAGGCTATGTCAGTGTCTAGTTGGGGCTGTCGTGGTATTCATGAGGATTCCCTGCCTGTGTCTATTGCTTCTTCTACGCCTTCGGAAGTTCCGGAGTACTTGTCTGATTATCAGGATGTCTTTAGCGAGTCCAGGTCCAGTGCATTGCCTCCTCATAGGGAATGTGACTGTGCAATAGATTTGATTCCAGGCAGTAAATTTCCTAAGGGAAGACTGTTTAATCTGTCGATACCTGAACATACCGCTATGCGTTCATATATCAAGGAGTCTCTGGAGAAAGGACACATCCGTCCGTCTTCTTCCCCTCTTGGTGCGGGATTCTTTTTTGTGGCTAAAAAGGACGGATCTTTGAGGCCTTGTATTGACTATCGGCTTTTAAATAAGATCACTGTCAAATTTCAGTATCCTTTGCCGCTGTTGTCTGACTTGTTTGCCCGGATTAAAGGTGCCAAGTGGTTTACCAAGATAGACCTTCGTGGTGCGTACAACCTTGTGCGCATTAAGCAAGGGGATGAATGGAAAACCGCATTCAATACGCCCGAAGGTCATTTTGAGTACTTGGTGATGCCTTTTGGGCTCTCTAATGCCCCTTCAGTTTTTCAGTCCTTTATGCATGACATTTTCCGGAACTATCTGGATAAATTTCTGATCGTTTATCTGGATGATATTCTGGTTTTTTCTGATAATTGGGACTCGCATGTGGAGCAGGTCAGGATGGTCTTTAAAATTTTGCGTGAAAATTCTTTGTTTGTCAAGGGCTCAAAGTGTCTTTTTGGTGTACAGAAGGTTCCCTTTTTGGGGTTCATTTTTTCCCCTTCTGCTGTGGAGATGGACCCAGTCAAGGTCCGAGCTATTCTTGATTGGACTCAGCCCTCGTCAGTTAAGAGTCTTCAGAAGTTCTTGGGTTTCGCTAACTTCTACCGTCGTTTTATCGCTAACTTTTCTAGCATTGTGAAACCTTTGACGGATATGACCAAGAAGGGCTCCGATGTGGTTAATTGGGCTCCTGCTGCCGTGGAGGCTTTCCAGGAGTTGAAACGTCGGTTTACTTCGGCGCCTGTTTTGTGCCAGCCTGATGTCTCGCTTCCCTTTCAAGTTGAGGTGGATGCTTCAGAGATTGGAGCAGGGGCCGTTTTGTCGCAGAGAGGCCCTGGTTGCTCTGTTATGAGACCTTGCGCCTTTTTCTCTAGGAAGTTTTCGCCTGCGGAGCGAAATTATGATGTGGGCAATCGGGAGTTGTTGGCCATGAAATGGGCATTTGAGGAGTGGCGTCATTGGCTCGAGGGTGCTAAGCATCGTGTGGTGGTCTTGACTGATCACAAAAATCTGATGTATCTCGAGTCTGCTAAACGCCTGAATCCTAGACAGGCCTGCTGGTCATTGTTTTTCTCCCGTTTTGACTTTGTTGTCTCGTATTTACCAGGTTCAAAGAATGTGAAGGCCGATGCTCTTTCCAGGAGCTTTGTGCCTGATGCTCCTGGAGTCGCTGAACCTGTTGGTATTCTTAAGGATGGTATTATCTTGTCAGCTATTTCTCCTGATCTGCGACGTGTGTTGCAGAGATTTCAGGCTGATAGGCCTGATTCTTGTCCACCTGACAGACTGTTTGTGCCTGATAAGTGGACCAGCAGAGTCATTTCCGAGGTTCATTCCTCGGTGTTGGCAGGTCACCCAGGAATTTTTGGCACCAGAGATCTGGTGGCCAGATCCTTTTGGTGGCCTTCCTTGTCTAGGGATGTGCGGTCATTTGTACAGTCCTGTGGGACTTGTGCTCGAGCTAAGCCTTGCTGTTCTCGTGCCAGCGGGTTGCTCTTGCCCTTGCCTGTCCCTAAGAGACCTTGGACACATATCTCCATGGATTTCATTTCTGATCTTCCGGTGTCTCAGGGCATGTCTGTTATCTGGGTGATATGTGATCGCTTCTCCAAGATGGTCCATTTGGTTCCTTTGCCTAAACTGCCTTCCTCTTCCGATCTGGTTCCTGTGTTTTTCCAGAACGTGGTTCGTTTGCACGGCATCCCTGAGAATATTGTGTCAGACAGAGGATCCCAGTTCGTTTCCAGATTCTGGCGATCCTTTTGTAGTAGGATGGGCATTGACTTGTCGTTTTCGTCTGCTTTCCATCCTCAGACTAATGGACAGACGGAGCGAACTAATCAGACTTTGGAGGCTTATTTGAGGTGTTTTGTCTCTGCTGATCAGGACGATTGGGTGACCTTCTTGCCGTTAGCTGAGTTTGCCCTTAATAATCGGGCTAGTTCCGCCACCTTGGTTTCGCCGTTTTTCTGCAACTCTGGTTTCCACCCTCGTTTTTCTTCGGGTCATGTGGAACCTTCTGACTGCCCTGGGGTGGATTCTGTGGTGGATAGGTTGCAGCGGATCTGGAATCTTGTGGTGGACAACTTGAAGTTGTCACAGGAGAGGGCTCAGCGCTTTGCCAACCGCCGCCGCGGTGTGGGTCCCCGACTACGTGTTGGGGATTTGGTGTGGCTTTCTTCCCGCTTTGTTCCTATGAAGGTTTCCTCTCCCAAATTTAAACCTCGTTTTATTGGTCCTTACAAGATATTGGAAATTCTTAATCCTGTATCCTTTTGCCTGGATCTACCTGTGTCGTTTGCTATCCACAACGTGTTTCATAGGTCCTTGTTGCGGCGGTACGTTGTGCCTGTGGTTCCTTCTGCTGAGCCTCCTGCTCCGGTGTTGGTTGAGGGCGAGTTGGAGTACGTGGTGGAGAAGATCTTGGATTCTCATCTCTCCAGGCGGAGGCTTCAGTACCTGGTCAAGTGGAAGGGCTATGGTCAGGAAGATAATTCCTGGGTGGTCGCCTCTGATGTTCATGCGGCCGATTTAGTTCGTGCCTTTCATGCCGCTCATCCTGATCGCCCTGGTGGTCGTGGTGAGGGTTCGGTGACCCCTCACTAAGGGGGGGGTACTGTTGTGATTTTGCTTTTTGCTCCCTCTAGTGGTCATTAGTGATTTGACTTTGGAGCGTCTGTCTTTTCCTATATCCTCACCTGGGCCGTTAGTTCAGGGGCGTTGCTATATAAGCTCCCTGGACCTTCAGTTCAATGCCTGGCATCGTTGAAATCAGAGCTAATCTGTTGTGCTCTTGTCCTATGATCCTGGTTCCTGTATTTCTAGCTAAGTCTGCTTCCTTGCTTTTTGCTTTTGTTTTGTTTGGTATTTTTGTCCAGCTTGTTCCAATCTGTATCCTGACCTTTGCTGGAAGCTCTAGGGGGCTGGTGTTCTCCCCCCGGACCGTTAGACGGTTCGGGGGTTCTTGAATCTCCAGCGTGGATTTTTATAGGGTTTTTGTTGACCAGATAAGTTATCTTGCTATATTCTGCTATTAGTAAGCTGGCCTCTCTTTGCTGAACCTGGTTCATTTCTGTGTTTGTCATTTCCTCTTACCTCACCGTTATTATTTGTGGGGGGCTTGTATCTTGCTTTGGGGTCCCTTTCTCTGGAGGCAAGAGAGGTCTTTGTTTTCTTCTCCTAGGGGTAGTTAGATTCTCCGGCTGGTGCGAGTCATCTAGCGATCACCGTAGGCATGATCCCCGGCTACTTCTAGTGTTGGCGTTAGGAGTAGCTATTTGGTCAACCCAGTTACCACAGCCCTATGAGCTGGATTTTTGTATCTTGCAGACTTACACGTTCCTCTGAGACCCTGTCCACTGGGGTCATAACAGTTCTCGTGTCCAATAATGATCCATTAGAATGGATCCAGCAGCAATCTGTTGGCCCCTTGAGGAAGCGATAGTGACGCAAATCGCGCGTTGGGGAACGTGGTCGCAGTGTTGGCAGGATTCATAAATATAATGAATAATTACTCTGTTTATTGATTATACTCCTTTTATATGTATAGCATGGAACATAAACTTACTGATATTTCACAGTGGACACTACATCATTGCTCCCATATTTGATTACCTTTCCATTACCATTTTGCATAGAGCAATAATTGAACATGAGTACCTATTGATGCTGATGTCTTTTGTGAATTGTGTTGGATAAAACTGTTGAGTTGTCTTGCCACTATATCCTGACCAATTCTCCTGCCTCATTTATCACTTACAGATCAAGTTCTATTGTACCCATATACAGTGGGTACAGAAAGTATTCAGACCCCTTTAAATTTTTCGCTCTTTGTTTCATTGCAGCCATTTGGTAAATTTAAAAAAGTTCCTTTTTTTTCTCATTAATGTACACTCTGCACCCCATCTTGACTGAAAAAAAAACAGAAATGTAGACATTTTTGCAAATTTAAAAAAAAAGAAAAACTGAAATATCACATGGTCATAAGTATTCAGACCCTTTGCTCAGACACTCATATTTAAGTCATATGCTGTCCATTTCCTTGTGATCCTCCTTGAGATGGCTCTAATCCTTCATTGAAGTCCAGATGTGTTTAATTAAACTGATAGGACTTGATTTGGAAAGGCACACACCTATCTATATAAGACCTCACAGCTCACAGTGCATGTCAGACTAAATGAGAATCATGAGGTCAAAGGACAATGGCCTCCATAATCCTTAAATGGAAGAAGTTTGGGACCACCAGAAGTCTTCCTAGACCTGGCCGTCCAGCCAAACTGAGCAATTGTGGGAGAAGAGCCTTGGTGAGAGAGGTAAAGAAGAATCCCAAGATCTCTGTGGCTGAGCTCCAGAGATGCAGTAGGGAGATGGGAGAAAGTTCCACAAAGTCAACTATCACTGCAGCCCTCCACCAGTCGGGCCTTTATGGCAGAGTGGCCCAATGGAAGCCTCTCCTCAATGCAAGACATATGAAAGCCCACATAGAGTTTGCTAAAAAACACATGAAGGACTCCCAGACTATGAGAAATAAGATTCTCTGGTCTGATGAGACGAAGATCTCATTTTGGTAATAATTCTAAGCGGTATGTGTGGAGAAAACCAGGCACTGCTCATTACCTTCTCAATACAAACCCGACAGTGCAACACGGTGGTGACAGCATCATGCTATGGGGGTGTTATTCAGCTGCAGGGACAGGATGACTGGTTGCCATTGAAGGAGATATGAATGCGGCCAAGTACAGAGATATCCTGGATGATAACCTCTTCCAGAGTGCTCTGGACCTCAGACTTGGCCGAAGGTTCACCTTTCAACAAGATAATGACCCCAAGCACACAGCTAAAATAACAAAGGAGTGGCTTCAGAACAACTCTGTGACCATTCTTGACTGGCCCAGCCAGAGCCCTGACCTAAACCCAATTAGGCATCTCTGGAGTAACCTGAAAATGGCTGTCCACCAACGTTCACCATCCAACCTGACGGAACTGGAGAAGATCTGCAAGGAAGAATGGAAGAGGATCCCAAGATCCAGGTGTGCAAAACTTGTTGCATCATTCGCAAGAAGACTCATGGCTGTACTAGCTCAAAAGGTGCTTCTACTCAATACTGAGCAAAGGGTCTGAATACTTATAACCATGTGATATTTCAGGTTTTTTTTTAAATAAATTTGCAAAAAATGTTTTTCCGTCAAGATGGGGTGCAGAGTGTAAATTAATGAGAAAAAAGTGAACTTTTTTCAATTTACCAAATGGCTGCAATGAAACGAGAGTGAAAAATGTAAAGGGGTATGAATACTTTCCGTACTCACTGTAAATTAAACATTGTTAATGTATTCTTTGTAATTTTTTGTAATAATAAAATCCTTTTAATTTTAATATATTTTGACTCTGGTTTTCCTTGTTTTGCATATTATTATGAGTCGATAGCTACTGTACATGGGTACATTGATATTTTGGAACTGGTAATTTTGTTTACTGCTGTTGGCAAAAAATTTGAAGCTATATCCATTTTTTTAGCATTGAAGTCTATGGAAAACAGATTAGTTAGTTAGCCATCTGTTGTTCTCCCATTTGAAACAGATCCAGGTTTTGCTTACCGCTTGTAGAAAAATAAAAAACATATACTGTACTACTGGATGTGAACTTTCAAGTAACATCTATTTGAAACTGATCCAGAAAACAAAACACGGATCCGTTTCCAATGGCCGATCAATGGATAGCTAATTAAAGGATCTGTTTTCAATGTTAAAAAAATGGATCAAGCTGAAATCAGGTTTTTAAAAATGGACAAAAAAGTTCAGTCTGCACAACTTTTTTTTGTCATCCGATTGCTGCTGGATTCGTTCTAACGGATGATTACTCAACATGTGAACATAGCCTTAATGAAGGGGCATGTAGTAGTACTCCACTTAATGATTTAGCTTCATCTTATCACTGGCAAGTGCCTCTATGCATGGTCTAGACCAGGGCTCCCCAACCTGTAGCTCGGGAGCCACATGTGGCTCGCGGCCCCATGAATTGTGGCTCGCGACTTTCTGCCAGCTTGATGCATTAGGTCCAGGTCTAGCAAACAGGTATAAAGAGCACATCTCAAAATGGTGAATTTTGTGAGTAGCCCTGCACAGAATTGCAGATCTGGATGCACATTTACTGGTCTTAGGGGTTTAGAGATGTTTTAGGTATGGTGCGCTGGAGGTTTATACTACCTGATAGAAGAGTGTCATGATTCCCAATGGCAGGGAAACATCAAAACACAAAGATAACGGACGAGCTCTGGGTGATGGAATCTCGAGCTGACCGTGAGCTAAATCTACCACACAACTAATAGTAGCCAGGGAGCATACCTGATTAACCCTAGATGCCACGCGCCAGCCGGAGGACTAACTACCCCTGGTAGAGGAAGGAACAGACCTGGCTTACCTCTAGGGAAATACCCCAAAAGATGATAGCAGCCCCCCACATGTAATGACGGTGAGTTTAGAGGAAAAGACATACACAGTATGAAGGTAGATTTAGCAAAGAGAGGTCCACTTACTAGATAGCAGAAGGATACAAAAGAGGACTTCACGGTCAACTGAAAACCCTATCAAAAAACCATCCTGAAATTACTTTAAGACTCCTGTGTCAACTCATGACACAGGAGTGGCAATTTCAGCCCACAAGAGCTTCCAGCTACAGAGAATAACAAAACTGCAAACTGGACAAAAGATACAAAACAAAAGGACAAAGTCCACTTAGCTGATCAGCAGACTAGTAGCAGGAACATGCAACCGAAGGCTCTGGTTACAATGATGACCGGCAAGGAAATGACTGGAGAGCAAGGCTAAATAGGAAACTCCCAAACACTGATGGGAGCAGGTGAACTGAGACAGCAAAGACACACAAGTCACCAGTACCACCAGCAACCACCAGGGGAGCCCAAAAGCGGATTCACAACAGAAGAGGTGCTCAAAGCTGGATGTGACAGTGTGTTGGGAGAATACCCCTGGATCTCAGTGTACTGCTCTGGAGTGATTTCTGTGGAAGAGCTTTGGTTATCATTATACCTGTAATGGGGGCTTTGGTTGACACTACTTTGATGGAGGTGGGAGCTGGATGTGGCTAGCGACCCTCTCTCAGTGCTGAATTTGGCTCGCGACCCTCTCTCTAAGCTGAATGTGGCTCTCAAGGTCAGAAAGGTTGGGGACCACTGGTCTAGACTAACATTTTCTTCCAGGACAGAGTGATTGTACTAATGATTGTTCTGTCCCCTTCATTTTTCATTGGGCCTGTAAACGAGCACCAAAAAACGTTGTAATATAATTGATTAAAGCTCATAAAGATGGATGAAAGCGACAAATCTAAATGCATTGTTACTGAGTGTACCATAAGGCTTGAATTGTCGGCATCAGCCATCATTTTCCTATGCTGAAGTGTAGGTACAGTATAATATATTGGGTGACGGTTGGTGAAAAAAATCTCTAGATCTTTGGCCTTTAGACAGCTGATGAACGCCAGAAACAGAAGCACAGGAACATTTTAATAATGCTGTTTTCTGGGTAATTTGCATAGATGATAATGAGAAAAAAAGGTATAGACTATAAGTATTAGGATTATGATCCATGTTGGGTGACATTTAAGCCCATTTTGTGGTTTTTTTCCCCTGGGTTTCTGGTTATACATAAAATGATTTAGCTTTTCACAAAAATATTTCGAATTGAGAGTCCTCAGTGGTTGAGTGGTAGCTTTTTACATAATTTTTCAATCAGAATTTGTAATTCATTTACAAAATAATGACTACCTTTTTTCTTACAAAGCTTTATTCGACTGGCTGATTACTTGATAGTGAACACTATGCATGTCTTGGCTGTAAATTCAGTCTCCTACTTGCTGAAGTACCTGCTAGAAAAATTGAAAGGTACACCATCTCATGAGGTGATACAGACCTGGAACACTGAAGTTTCGAAGGAAGCTGCAGGTACACAGGTAAAGCCATTTCAAATAAATTACATGAATAAAGTGATATGAATCAAAGAGTAATTATAAGCAACTATGCACTGAAAAGATCAAATTAAAGGGGTTTATTTCAAATACACCCATCATAGAGCCCAGTTGTCATATTGTTTGGGGTTCCCAGTAATGGAACCTCATCGATCAGTAAGTTGTCACCTATCCAAAGGATAGATGATAAAGATCCTTTAGCATAAATGCAATTTAAGTACTATAGGCTCTTTAACTGAAAGCAATTGCCAATACATTGGCTAGTGATATGGTTCTATTCTTTCCATATACTGTATACTTCTGCTTATATTTAATAGGTGTGATTATAGTATCTTCCATTCACACTTAGGAAATAGTTTACACTTTCTTAGATAAATAATGCACTTTTTAAATAAGAAATTATTATTTTCTTGCCTATTTTCTTGTTGCTAAGGGTGATTGCAGCAATGTATGTTAATGCTATGTATGGTTAGATTTCATGTTATGAATGTGATGATAAAAAAGATCTTTGTCTACCTGCACCTATTTTAAATTGCACTGGATTAAAAAATGTGGCCTTATAATTATTTAAGATTAAAGAAGTATTGGTTATATAAACTGAGAGCTAAAGTCAGAAAGAACAGTTGTATCTCAAGGCAGAGATAACTCTGAATCATCTTATAAATACAACTTTTCACATTGAAAATGGTGTCTGATATGTGGGTAGTATGATACAGAGCAGGAGGAGCTGATCGGAATGATATACAATATACAAGTTTCAGTAAAGCAAATGTAAATAAAAAGCATTTAATTAATTAAAGGGGATAGCCGTGGTTGATGGGGTAGGACCTCAGTGTCATTCTGATTGACAGACGGATTCCCACTGCCTAACTGGAGGAGCTAACTGTCAATCAGAATGATGTAGAAAGCCACGCCCCGTCGACAGAGCATGGCTGAAAAAAAGCTGCCACTCTGTCAATGTGATGTCAGCTGAGTCAGCTGAATCACCGGCAGTAACGGTCGATGACCCCTTTGTGCCGGGGAAGAATGGCGCCGGGCACAACATGCCAGTAGGTAGCAACGACTGTCTGTTAGTGCTTACACACATTTTTGGTTTTTCAAAAAGTCCCCGATATAACCTTTAAAATTTCCACATCTCTACATAACTGTATGTAAGGGTAAAATAAAAAAAAATTCCTATACATTTACTAAAAAATAACTGAAAAAAAAATGATAAAAAATTAGATTTTTTAATACACTTAAAAAAAACTCATTACAAAACAATAAATAACACAGATCTATTTGATATCCCTGTAATCGCAACAACCCGTAAAATACAGTGAACAGATTAATTACAGTGGTTGGTAAGGTAATGCATGCATACAGTATGTGTTTAAAAAAACTACAGCTCAAATCATAAAAAAAGTGAATGATAGAACAAAAAAAGAAAATCATCTCTTCAAGAGAAGAAGTGCAGCACAAAAATATTACTGTGTCAAAGGTGTAGATAGCAATACAGCACAGGGGAGGAAAAATACACTTGAGTGGGCCCGGAACTAATTAACCCTGTTTGCGTACATGTTTACAATCACAGCACAGTTATAGATAATGACTTACAGCTGACGTTCTTTCTGATGGAGCGTTCAATTTCCCTGTCTTTTCCATCTCACCCAGACCACCTTGAGAACTTTTTCCAGTCAGGACTCTTGTGCAGAGTTTACAAAAAAGCACACAACATGTCACATTTTCTACACTGTTTCCATCTATTCCCAACCTGCCCAAATTCCTTATATTACTATCACTCCAATGCTGAGCCTTCTGCTGCCACAGTTGTCCCCGTTACTGGACCTAAAGTGTCCAAAAACAATGCTCCTCTTAGTGCCCTCTGCACATGCTCAATAACAGTGCCCACACTTTACCCCCAGCTCCCTTATACATAGTATGATTTCCCTACAGCTCCCATCTGTACAAAATAATGTCGCCACTGCTCCCATATGCACAATATGATGGACCCTGAGCTCCCCTATGCATAGTATGATGTCCCCATAGCTATCGTACACACAGTATGATAATTCCCCCAAAACCACCTTTTATAGTGTAATCTCCCCCAGACTGAATGATGCCCCTCTACCATGTTAATCCTCACACAGAATTATGCTACCGTAGCTCCCCTATAAATCAGTATAATGTCCCCCACACAATGATACCTTACACAATAGTCTCAACACAGCAAGATGCCCCCCACAGTCCTGCTAGAATTACTATTAAAATGAAAAATAAACATAATATTAGTTACCTAACCCCGGGTCCTGGCAAGTCCACCAGCAAACAGTAGAAAGGGAGGGTAGACTAACATGGTGCATCCCATGGTAGCACGTTTAGGCCACATAGGCTGCTCACCATAGCACATGCAATATGTGGCCTTGTGTTGTACAAAATGGATCAATCATGGAGCAAGTGGCCCAGACATTTCTCCAAAGTGTCCAAGGAGCCATTTTACACACAAACAGGCCACATGTTGCTTGTGCAACTGTGAACGGTCTGCGTGGTCTAAATGTACTACAATGGCCTGTAGCGTTTCCAGACTTCTCATCCATTAAGGACACCTAGTAAATCATTGGTCAGCAATTGCAAAGGTAGCTGTCAGCAGAAGATCTTGATGATTTGTGTAGCCAAATGCATTCAGCATAGCAGAACATTCTCTCCCATCAAGGACACCTAGTAATTCATTGATCAGCAATTTGTAAGATAGCTGCCAGCTGCAGATCTTGATGATTTGTGTTATGATCCGGTGACCTTGGAGCCGCATGAAACTAGGACAGATTACTAGGCGGTCAGTATTAAAACCCTTCCAAAAATATCCACAGCAGATAATACAAAAATTTCCACAATCTAACTAAAACATGGAATGTATATCTGCCACTCCAGAGAATCCAACAAGACTGAGAAAATACTGACACAATCGAAGCTGGACAAGAAAACACAAAGAATAGCACTGAATTGTGAAGCACACTGCATGTGTGCCACAGGAAAAAAAACCCAGACACTTATCTTTGCTGATTTGGCAGAAAGGCAGGAGGAACCAGGCAGAGGTCCATAACCTCCCAAGAACAATTGACAACTGGCAAGGAGAAATGAATCCTGCACGCCTAAATACCCCAGTCAGAACTGCAATCAGCAGATACACCTGACCAGGGCTTCAACTCAGGGGCAACTGCATTACCACCTACAACCACCGGAGAGAGCCCAAAAGCAGAATTCACAACAGTACCCCCCCTTGAGGAGGGGTCACCGAACCCTCACCAGCGCCCCCCGGCCGATCAGGACGAGCCAGATGAAAGGCACGGACCAAATCAGCAGCATGGACATCAGAAGCAAAAACCCAAGAATTATCCTCCTGGCCATAACCCTTCCATTTGACAAGGTACTGAAGCCTCCGCCTCGAAAAACGAGAATCCAAAATCTTCTCAACCACATACTCCAACTCCCCATCAACCAAAACAGGGGCCGGAGGATCAACAGAGGGAACAACGGGCACCACATATTTCCGCAATAAAGATCTATGGAAGACATTATGGATAGCAAAAGAGGCCGGAAGCGCCAATTGAAAAGACACCGGATTAATAATTTCAGAAGTCCTATAAGGACCAATAAACCGAGGCTTAAACTTAGGGGAAGAGACCTTCATAGGAACATGACGGGAAGACAACCAAACCAAATCCCTAACCTGAAGCCGGGAACCAACACACCGACGACGGTTAGCAAAATGTTGAGCCTCCTCCTGAGACAACACCAAATTGTCCACCACATGAGCCCAAATCTGCTGCAACCTGTCAACCACAGAATCCACACCAGGACAGTCGGAAGGCTCAACCTGCCCAGAAGAAAAACGAGGATGAAAACCAAAATTACAAAAAAACGGCGAAACCAAAGTAGCCGAACTAGCCCGATTATTAAGGGCAAACTCTGCCAATGGCAAAAAGGCCACCCAATCATCCTGATCGGCAGACACAAAGCATCTCAAATAAGTCTCCAAAGTCTGATTAGTTCGCTCGGTCTGGCCATTTGTCTGAGGATGAAATGCAGAAGAAAAAGACAAATCAATGCCCAGCCTAGCACAAAAGGCCCGCCAAAACCTAGAAACAAACTGGGAACCTCTGTCAGACGCAATATTCTCCGGAATACCATGCAAACGAACCACATGCTGAAAAAACAACGGAACCAACTCTGAAGAGGAAGGCAATTTAGGCAAAGGCACCAAATGAACCATCTTAGAAAACCGGTCACAAACAACCCAGATAACCGACATCCTCTGGGAAACCGGAAGATCAGAAATAAAATCCATAGAAATATGCGTCCAGGGCCTCTCAGGGACCGGCAATGGCAAAAGTAACCCACTAGCACGGGAACAACAAGGCTTGGCCCGCGCACAAGTCCCACAGGACTGCACAAAAGAACGCACATCACGTGACAACGAAGGCCACCAAAAGGACCTACCAACCAAATCTCTGGTACCAAAAATACCAGGATGACCAGCCAACACAGAACAGTGAACCTCAGAAATCACTCTACTAGTCCATCTGTCAGGAACAAACAATTTCCCCACAGGACAGCGGTCAGGTCTATCAGCCTGAAATTCCTGAAGAACTCACCGTAAATCAGGGGAAATGGCAGAAAGGACCACCCCTTCTTTCAGAATGCCGACCGGTTCAAGGACCTCAGGAGAATCAGGCAAAAAACTCCTAGAAAGGGCATCAGCCTTAATATTCTTAGAACCTGGAAGATACGAAACCACGAAATCAAAACGGGAAAAAAACAAGGACCATCGAGCCTGTCTAGGACTCAGCCGTTTGGCAGACTCGAGGTAAATCAAATTCTTATGATCAGTCAGGACCACAATACGGTGCTTAGCTCCCTCAAGCCAATGTCGCTACTCCTCAAACGCCCACTTCATAGCTAACAACTCCCGATTGCCGACATCATAATTGCATTCAGCAGGCGAAAACTTGCGGGAGAAGAAGGCACACGGTTTCATCAAAGAACCAACAGAATCCCTCTGAGACAAAACGGCCCCTGCCCCAATCTCAGAAGCGTCAACCTCAACCTGAAACGGAAGAGAAACATCTGGTTGGCGCAACACCGGAGCAGAAGTAAATCGGCATTTAAGCTCCTGAAAGGCAGAGACAGCCGCAGAGGACCAATTCCCACAGCAGCGCCTTTTTTCTTCAAATCAGTCAAGGGTTTAACCACGCTGGAGAAGTTAGCAATGAAACGGCGATAAAAATTTGCAAAACCCAAAAATGTCTGAAGGCTCTTCACGGATGTAGGTTGAATCCAATCATGAATGGCCTGAACCTTAACAGGATCCATCTCCATAGATGAGGGAGAAAAAATAAAGTCCAAAAAAGAAACCTTCTGCACCCCAAAGAGACACTTAGACCCCTTCACAAACAAAGCATTGTCACGAAGGATCTGAAATACCATCCTGACCTGTTCCACATGAGACTTCCAATCATCGGAAAAAATCAAAATATCGTCCAAATATACAATCAAGAATTTATCAATATAAGTCCGGAAGATATCATGCATGAAGGATTGAAAAACAGATGGAGCATTAGTTAGCCCGAATGGCATCACAAGGTATTCAAAATGTCCTTCGGGCGTATTAAACGCAGTTTTCCATTAATCACCCTGCTTAATACGAACAAGATTATATGCCCCCTGAAGGTCAATCTTCGTAAACCAACTAGCCCCCTTAATCCTAGCAAACAAATCGGAAAGCAAAGGTAAAGGGTATTGAAACTTGACCGTGATCTTATTCAAGAGGCGATAATCAATACAAGGTCTCAAGGAGCCATCCTTCTTAGCAACAAAGAAAAAACCCGCTCCCAACGGTGAAGAAGATGGCTGAATATGCCCTTTCTCCAAAGACTCCTTAACATAACTCCGCATGGCGGTATGTTCAGGCACAGACAGGTTGAAAAGTCGGCCCTTAGGAAACTTACTGCCTGGAATCAAGTCTATCGCACAATCACAGTCCCTGTGCGGTGGAAGGGAACTGGACTTGGGCTCATCAAATACATCCTGAAAATCAGACAAAAACTCTGGAATTTCAGAAGAGGAAGAAGAGGAGATTGACATCAAAGGAACATCATTATGAACCCCCTGACAACCCCAACTAGTCACAGACATAGATTTCCAATCCAACACAGGATTATGTACCTGCAACCACAGAAAACCCAGCACGATAACATCATGCAAATTATGCAACACCAGAAATCGACCATCTTCCTGATGGGCTGGTGCCATGTGCATGGTTATCTGTGTCCAAAACTGGGGCTTATTTTTAGCCAAAGGTGTAGCATCAATCCCCCTTAAAGGGATAGGGTTCTGCAAAGGCTGCAAGGGAAAACCACAACGCCTGGCAAACTCAAAATCCATTAAGTTCAAGGCGGCGCCTGAATCCACAATTGCCATGACAGAAAATGATGACAATGAGCAGATCAAGGACACCGATAACAGAAATTTAGGTTGTACAGTACTGATAGTAAATGAACTAGCGATCCTTTTTGTCCACTTAGGGCAGACTGAAATGACATGAGAAGCGTCGCCACAATAATAACACAACCTATTCTGACGTCTGAATCCTTGTCGTTCCGTTCTAGACAAAATCCTATCACACTGCATTGGCTCAGGACCTTGCTCTAAGGACGACGCCACAGCGCGCACAGTTTGACGCTCCCGCAAGTGCCGATCAATCTGAATGGCCAGAGACATAGAATCACTCAGACCGGAAGGCGTGGGAAACCCCACCATAACATCTTTAATGGATTCAGAAAGACCTTTTCTGAAAATTGCCGCCAAAGCATCATCATTCCATTTAGTCAACACAGACCATTTTCTAAATTTCTGACAATACAATTCTGCCGCCTCTTGACCCTGAGACAGGGCCAACAAGGTTTTCTCCGCTTGATCCACAGAATTCGGTTCATCATATAATAATCCTAAAGCCTGAAAAAAGGAATCTACATTAAGCAAGGCAGGATTCCCAGATTCCAGGGAAAATGCCCAATCCTGAGGATCGCCACGCAGCAGGGAGATGACAATTTTAACCTGCTGAATAGAATCAACGGAGGATCGCGGTCTCAGAGCAAAAAACAGTTTACAATTGTTTTTAAAACCCAAAAATTTGGACCTATCACCAAAAAACAAATCAGGGGTAGGAATCTTCGGCTCTAAAGCAGGAGTCTGAACAATATAATCAGAAATACCCTGTACCCTAGCAGCAAGCTGATCTACACGAGAAGCTAATTCCTGAACATCCATGCTGGCACAAGACTCCTCAGCCACCCATAGATAAAGAGGGAAAAAAAGACAAAACAGACTGCAGAAAAAAAAATGGCTCAACACCTTTCTTCCCTTCTTCTGAGATGCATTTAACTCATTATTGGCCAGTTGTACTGTTATGATCCGGTGACCTTGGAGCCGCATGAAACTTTCTCTGGAGTCGGTGGAACCTGTACTGACTGCAATCTTGAACTAACACCGCAACTAGAAGTAGCCGTGGGGTGTGCCTAACACGAACCTAGACACCTCGACACAGCCGGAGGACTAAATACCCCTATAGAGGGAAATAGGAATGCTACCTTGCCTCAGAGCAGACACCCAAAGGATAGGCAGCCCCCCACGAATAATGACTGTGAGTAGGAGAAGAATAGACACACGCAGGTAGAAACAAGATTTAGCAAAAGAGGCCACTCTAGCTAAATAGGAAAGGATAGGACAGATTACTAGGCGGTCAGTATTAAAACCCTTCCAAAAATATCCACAGCAGATAATACAAAAAGTTCCACAATCTAACTAAAGACATGGAATGTATATCTGCCACTCCAGAGAATCCAACAAGACTGAGAAAATACTGACACAATCGAAGCTAGACTAGAAAACACAAAGAATATCACTGAATTGTGAAGCACACTGCATGTGTGCCACAGGAAAAAAAACCCAGACACTTTTCTTTGCTGATTTGGCAGAAAGGCAGGAGGAACCAGGCAGAGGTCCATAACCTCCCAAGAACAATTGACAACTGGCAAGGACAAATGAATCCTGCACGCCTAAATACCCCAGTCAGAACTGCAATCAGCAGATACACCTGACCAGGGCTGCAACTCAGGGGCAACTGCATTACCACCTACAACCACCGGAGGGAGCCCAAAAGCAGAATTCACAACAGATTTGTGTGGCAGAACGTTTGTCAGATAGCCATTAATAACCTTATTGATAGCATGCCAAAGCGTGTAAGTGTGTGCATTTCTGTGTTTTTAAAAATTTGGTTCTGTCATTTGCATATCATTAAAGGGAACCTATCACCAGATTTCCCAAAGTAAACCAAAGCCACCACCTTTATCTGCTCTATTACTGCTGTCCGTCAACTTGTATCTAAGCCCCAAACTACCCCTGCACATGCCAAACAATATCTTTTAGGACACGTGCACATGTTGAGTATTTGGTGATTTTTTTTTAGCTCAATATTTGTAAGCCAAAATTACGAGTGGGCGAAAAATGCAGGAGTGGTTCATGTGTTTCTATTATACTTTTCCTCTGACTGTCCCACTCTTGGTTTTGGCTTACAAATACTGACGTAAAAAACTCACCAAATACTCAGTGTGTGCACATGGCATCAAGCTTCTGGCATATGGCGTGGTTCAGTGCGATGGGTATCTTTTTTTTCTTTTACTTGGCTCCACCCCAAACCCTGCAGCTGCCATCCTTCTGCCTTGATTGATATAGATGACGCGTCTTATGTCATCCACAGAGGGTAAATCCAAATTCTGCATGGCATATGCACCGGCATCTATTTAGCTTCTGGGTTAAAAGGTATTGGCGCCAGTGTATTGTAGTACTCTGCTTTGCCTTTAGTGAAAAGCATAAAGCGCTTGTGATTGAGGAGGCGCAGAGAAAAGAAAATAGATGCCCATTGGACTGGGATGAGCTATATGGCATAAAGGGATGAGCGAATAGCTTCGGATAACTCTTTATCCGAATAGCTATAGCGCTTACCGAATAGCTGCATCGGGAACCCGGATACCTGGAGCGCTCCGGAAGCTATTTGCTCATCCCTAATGGTGACTTTTAGTTTATATTGGGAACCAGGTGACAGGCTCCATTTAACATCTTTAACGATCTTGTGATTTTCAGAATTCCATGCCTTTCTTCTCTTGGTGTTCCAATTCCAGTTGCGTTGTTTCTCATTGTACAATAAAATGTCTGTACGTAGACCAATGTAGTTGCTATACACTGGCTCAGTATTCTATAGAGATGCTGTAGAGTGAGCTATTTCATTTATCAGTGCATGTGCCTATGTTCCTAAGGCTATCTCCCTTTACTTTTACAATTTTATAGTCATTAAATATTTTTTCATTTTATTATTCTGGAAGGATGTCGAAACCTAGCAGTTATGGCACCAGTTGCCACTGAAAAATTAATGAGTATCTTGAAGAGAGAATTTATTTTCATTAAAGAGAAAACCCCTAGCTGCATTACTGTATTAAATGCTAAGAACTTGTATCTTGCCAAATTAAGATTGCTGTGATATGAGTGACAAGGTTAAATGCTTCATTGTGTATGGTGAAACGTTTCATTGCCTAGTAATATAATGGGCTACTTCCAAGACGTGTATCAGCAGTTCTTACATTGAAAAGTAAAAACAAAATTCAGATGATTTATGTTTTATGTGTATAAATTTTAGAATGTACTGAAAAAATATAACTTTTCGTCAATTTACAGTTTCTGTGTCTTTGCCTGCCAATTACAATGTATTCATTTACATTTCAGAACATTATATTAGACATCCGATGGTATCTACTGACAGCATATCATTTCCAAAGCTAGGATAAAATGCTATACGAACATCTATCTATAAAATTCATGTATCTTCAGTTTCAAAAAAATAGAATCTCCATTGCATTGTTATGAAATCGACATAAATGATTCAGCTTCATTTATTTACCTTTGCATATATGTAGTCATGTCGTTGGGGGTATACATTCATAGCGATTGCCCAGGGCCCCATCCCCAAAAGGACCCCTAACCTGTCCAAGCCAAGCCTGCACTCATTATTCTAGACCTTCATAAACAGGGCAGTTTCTGAGCTTAAGGCCATGATCACACTTTCAGTATTAGGTCACTTTTTACCTCAGTATCTGTAAGCCAAAACCAGGAGTGGGTGATAAATGCAGAAGTGGTGACGTGTTTCTATTATACTTTTCCTCTGATTGTTCCACTTCTGGTTTTGGCTTACACATACTGAGGTAAAATTCTGACAAATACTGAGCGTGTGAATGTGGCCTAAAAGTGTAGAAGAAGCTTGGTGACATCATGGTCACATCACTTAAATCATAATAGACATTGATAATATAACAGTGCAACAATATATATAGTCCCTGAATTTCCACGAGCCCATAAAGCTAGATAACCCCCAATTTAAGCACATTCAAAGGATGTTACAGAGCCTGACCCAAGATAGCTAATACTTATATAAATAATGGCTCATGGGGCTAATAGTGACATATGCAATGTACAATTACATGAAAAACAAAAGTACACTCCCAGGATTTTTGTGCCGAGAGCCTTAAGTCATGATAAACATTGATAATATAACAATGAAAAACTAAAGAATTAGCCCCTAAAATACCACAAGCCCCAGAGGCTGGTTTACCCCAAGTATAAGCACATGCAGAGAGCAAAATACCTAGGCAGGAAGGTAGGTGGACCAAGGAAGCGCGGCCCCACGCGTATCGCCCTCACCGATAGGGCTTCATCAGAGGAAGTGCTGGTGTGCACCTCAACCTTTGTTTACATACAAACTAAGAGTAATCAAACCTGAAAACACATGTGTGCTTTGGATGCAGGTGCAGCGAGACAAGCAGACATAGAGATGAGCACTGGCAGGTGTAATGGGAGCAGCTGACGTAGAGATGAGAACTGGCAGGTGTATTGGGACTGGCTGATGTAGACGTGAGCACTGGCAGGTGCCATGGGACCGGATGATGTAGAGATGAGCTCTGGCAGCTGCGACAGAACCGGCTGACATGGAGATGAGCAATGACAAGTGCAACGGGACTGTCTGACATGGAGATGACCATGGCAGGTGCAGCGGGACCAGCTGACGTAGAGATAAGCTCTGGCAGGTGCAGCAAACAGGGATATCATGATTGGGACCTGAGAACTCACAAGAGTGTTAGGAAATAAACTCACAACATTGCACAGGCCTCCATGTTGGAGGAGGTGTCTTAAATAGTAAGTGTCCTCCAGCAATTGGCTGGTGACACTTTTGGGGAATGTGCACTGTCTCTTTAAGAAAGTGCGTGCACGCCCTTAACACAGTGCTTGGGGACCTTTGTGCATTGCGCGCACTCCGGGCAGTTGCAGACCCAGTAGGAGACGGAGCAAGATGGGAGCCACAGCGCTAGTATGCCGGCGTCTCTGCAGGGACAGAGGGACCGCAGGCAGAGACGCCGCCTCAACAGTATTCATCCAATGAACAAGCAAAATGTGCATTCATTGGATGATTGAACAGTTTATACCGGAACAAATATCATCGTTCTCTGCAGCAAATTGCCCCTAGTAAACAGAAAAGTTGTTTCCTGTAGAATGATATTTTATTGGGACAGAATGATGTACTGTATTAGTGATCATTCTGCCCCCATCATTTTTCATCAGCAATTTAACAAACACCAAATGACCTAAAGGTAACTTGTCATATCCCAAAAGCTATTAACCTACAATTCTGCCTAGTTCAATATGAATTCCAACAGGATCTGCTTCAAAAAAGTGACATGAATTGGTTTTTCCATCAGTCACTTTTCAAACCCCCTTAAACTATTTTCTCATGTAGTGTAAGCCCTGCAGTTTTTAGCTGCGTTATTTTGTACAGAACATCTGCTACATTTCACAGTTTAAGAAAACTGTGTCTGATTTCATGAAAACTCATGCCCTCTGTGCGTTCGGAGATTAAGTTGAACTGTACATTTATTGGGAGCCTGAAAAAAACTATGTAAAAAACACGGTTGCATTTTTAAGTTGCAAAATCTCAGCATTTCTGCACTAAAAAAGAATACATTAAAAATGTTGCTTCAAATCTGTACCACAAACTTACCAACTAAAAGTGGTAAAAATTTTAACGAATATACATCAGGAGCTCCTCCCAGAGGCGGAGAAGGGCCCCTGCAGGGCAGATAACATTGATGGCAATCTGACCTGTTTCTCCGGCCCCGAGGCTCTTGGGGGCCCCCAGAAAGATTGCCCTCCTGTGCGGCGGTCAAGGAGCGATCCCTGCAGCTTCACTGCCTACAGGTGAAAATGCTAATGGAGCGGAGCTGCAGGTATCCATCCTGCTTCCTGCCCATGCTTCCTGTCTGACACAGGAGTGCGACTAACGTCATTATTCTGCATGCTTCTGTGTCAGACAGAAAGCTGCCGGCTATGACAATACTGCAGCTGCCAGTAGAGGTAAGGGGTCTGTGTATTTAAGTGTGTGTGGTGGTAGAGATGTGTGTGTGTGTGTGTGTGTGTAGGTGGTGGAGAGGGCAATGATGGTGTGGTGGGGGAGAAGGCAATGATGTTGGTCATGAAAAAGACTATGATGGTGGTGGTGGAAAGGGCAATGATGGGGGATGGTGGAGGAGAAGGCAATGATGGAGGTGGTGGAAAGGGCAATGATTGGGGTGATGGGGAGTAGGCACTGTTGGAGGTGGTTGAATGGGCAAGGATGGGAGTGGTAGGGGAGAAAGCAATGATGGGAGTGGTGGGGGATAAATCAATGATAGAGGTGGTGGAAAGGGCAATGATGGGGTGGTGGAAAAGGCACTGATGGAGGTGGTGGGGAGAAGGCAATGATGGAGGTGGTGGCGAGGACAATGATGGGGTAGAGGGGAGAACAATGATGGAGGTGGTGGAGAGTGCAATGATGGGAGTGGTGGGGAGAAAGCAACAATGGGAGTGGTGGGGGAGAAAGCAATTATAGAGTTGGTGGAAAGGGCAATGATGGGGTGGTGGCAAAGGCAATGATGGGGTGGTGGGGACAAGGCAATGATAGGTGTTGGAGAGGACAATGATGGGGTGAGGAGGGGAACAATGATGGAGGTGGTGGATCTGGCAATGATGGGGTGGAGGGGAAAAGAATTATGGAGGTGGTGGAGAGGGTAATTATGGAGAGGGCATTGATGGAGGTGGTGGAGAGTGCAATGATGGAGGTGGTGGCGAGGGCAATGATGGTGGTGGTGGAAAGGGCAATGATTGGGGTGGTTGGGCAGGAGGCAATGATAGAGGTGGTGGAATGTGAAATGTTGGGGGTGGTGGGGGAGAAAGCAATGATAGAAATGATGAAAAAGGCAATGATGGAGGTGTGGAGAGGCCAATAATGGAGGTGGTGGAGAGTGTTGTGAATTCTGTTGTGGGTTCTGCTCTTAGGCTCCCTCCGGTGGTTATAAGTGGTAGTGCTGCTGTTTGTCCTTCACAACAGTCATCAGCTGCTTCCACTTTGGACGGGGCTATTTAGTCTGGCTTCTTCCTTTAGTGAGTGCCAGTTGTCCATTGTTTTCTAGGGATCCACATCTCTGCTTGGTTTCTCCTTCTGGATTGTCCAAATCATCAAATATAAGTCCTGGCTCTGTTTTTGCAGTCCACATGCGGTGGACTTAATAGTTCTGTGGATTGCTATGTTTTTTCTTGTCCAGCTTTGTCTGTGTTAAGATTTACTCAGCCAAGTTGGAAGCTCTGGAGTCACAGAGTTACCCTCCATGCCTTTAGTTAGGTGTGGAGATTTTTGTATTCTCTGTGGTGGATTTTGTAGTATTTTTTATACTGACCGCACAGTACTCTTTCCTGTCTTTTCTTTCTAGGTAGCGTGGCCTCCTTTGCTAAATTCTGTTTTCAGTCTGCGTTTGTAATTTCCCTCTCCTCTCACAGTCAATATTTGTGGGGGGCTGCCTTTCCTTTGGGTATTTTCTCTGAGGCAAGATAGTATTCCTGTTTCTTTCTTAGGTGTAATTAGTCCTCCGGCCGTGACGAGGTGTCTAGGGAGTGACAGGAACATCCCACGGCTACTTCTAGTTGATGTGTTAAGTTCAGGGTCTGCGGTCAGTATAGAGGCCACCTACTCCAGAGCTTGTCCATGCTGCTCCTAGGCCACCAGTTCATAACAGTGCAACTGGCCAACAATGAGTTAAGCGCATCTCAAAAGAAGGGAAAGAAAGTGCTGAGCCATTTTTTTTTCTGTACTCTGTTGTGTTTTTTTTTCCCTGTTCACTTCTGGGTGGCTCAGGAGTTAGGCGTTGACATGGATGTTCAGGGACTTGCTTCTCGGGTGGATCAACTTGCTGCTAGAGTACAGGGTATTTCTTGTTATGACCCCAATGGCGAGGGTCTCAGAGGAACGTGGAAGTCTGCAGAATACAAAAATCCAGCTCATAGGGCAGTGGTAACTGGGTTGACCATATATCTACTCCTAACGCCAACACTAGAAGTAGCCGGGGATCATTCCTACGTTGATTCTAGATGACACGCGCCAGCCGGAGAATCTAGCTACCCCTAGTAGAGGAAAACAAAGACCTTTCTTGCCTCCAGAGAAGGGGACCCCAAAGCTGGATAGAAGCCCCCCACAAATAATGACGGTGAGGTAAGAGGAAATGACAAACACAGAAATGAACCAGGTTTAGCACAGAGAGGCCCGCTTACTGATAGCAGAATAAAGAAAGGTAACTTATATGGTCAACAAAAACCCTATAAAAATCCACACTGGAAATTCAAGAACCCCCGAACCGTCTAACGGTCCGGGGGGAGAACACCAGCCCCTAGAGCTTCCAGCAAAGGTCAGGATATAGATTTGGAACAAGCTGGACAAAAATACAAAACCAAAACAAATAGCAAAAAGCAAAAGGCAGACTTAGCTGATATAACTGGAACCAGGATCAGTAGACAAGAGCACAGCAGACTAGCTCTGATAACTACGTTGCCAGGCATTGAACTGAAGGTCCAGGGAGCTTATATAGCAACACCCCTAACTAACGACCCAGGTGCGGATAAAAGGAATGACAGAAAAACCAGAGTCAAAAAACTAGTAACCACTAGAGGGAGCAAAAAGCAAATTCACAACAGTACCCCCCCCTTAGTGAGGGGTCACCGAACCCTCACCACGACCACCAGGGCGATCAGGATGAGCGGCATGAAAGGCACGAACTAAATCGGCCGCATGAACATCAGAGGCGATCACCCAGGAATTATCCTCCTGACCATAGCCCTTCCACTTGACCAGGTACTGAAGCCTCCGCCTGGAGAGGCGAGAATCCAAGATCTTCTCCACCACGTACTCCAACTCGCCCTCAACCAACACCGGAGCAGGAGGCTCAGCAGAAGGAACTACAGGCACAATGTACCGCCGCAACAAGGACCTATGAAATACATTGTGAATAGCAAACGACACAGGAAGATCCAGACGAAAAGATACAGGATTAAGGATTTCCAATATCTTGTAAGGCCCAATAAAACGAGGTTTAAATTTGGGAGAGGAGACCTTCATAGGAACAAAGCGGGAAGAAAGCCATACCAAATCCCCAACGCGTAGTCGGGGACCCACACCGCGGCGGCGGTTGGCAAAGCGCTGAGCCTTCTCCTGTGACAACTTCAAGTTGTCCACCACATGATTCCAGATCTGCTGCAACCTATCCACCACAGAATCCACCCCAGGACCGTCAGAAGGCTCCACATGACCCGAAGAAAAGCGAGGATGGAAACCAGAGTTGCAGAAAAAAGGCGAAACCAAGGTGGCGGAACTAGCCCGATTATTAAGGGCAAACTCAGCCAACGGCAAGAATGTCACCCAATCGTCCTGATCAGCAGAGACAAAACACCTCAAATAAGCCTCCAAAGTCTGATTGGTTCGCTCCGTCTGTCCATTAGTCTGAGGATGGAAAGCAGACGAAAACGACAAATCAATGCCCATCCTACTACAAAAGGATCGCCAGAACCTGGAAACGAACTGGGATCCTCTGTCTGACACAATATTCTCAGGGATGCCGTGCAAACGAACCACGTTCTGGAAAAACACAGGAACCAGATCGGAAGAGGAAGGCAGCTTAGGCAAAGGAACCAAATGGACCATCTTGGAGAAGCGATCACATATCACCCAGATAACGGACATGCCCTGAGATAGCGGAAGATCAGAAATGAAATCCATGGAGATATGTGTCCAAGGTCTCTTCGGGACAGGCAAGGGCAAGAGCAAACCGCTGGCACGAGAACAGCAAGGCTTAGCTCGAGCACAAGTCCCACAGGACTGCACAAATGACCGCACATCCCTTGACAAGGAAGGCCACCAAAAGGACCTGGCCACCAGATCTCTGGTGCCAAAAATTCCCGGGTGACCTGCCAACACCGAGAAATGAACCTCGGAAATGACTCTGCTGGTCCACTTATCCGGGACAAACAGTCTGTCAGGTGGACAAGACTCAGGCCTATCAGCCTGAAATCTCTGCAACACACGTCGCAGATCCGGAGAAATAGCTGACAAGATAACTCCATCTTTAAGAATACCAACAGGATCAGCGACTCCAGGAGCATCAGGCACAAAGCTCCTAGAAAGAGCATCGGCCTTCACATTCTTTGAACCTGGTAAATACGAGACAACAAAATCAAAGCAGGAGAAAAACAATGACCAGCGGGCCTGTCTCGGATTAAGGCGTTTAGCAGACTCGAGATACATCAGATTTTTGTGATCAGTCAAGACCACCACACGATGCTTAGCACCCTCGAGCCAATGACGCCACTCCTCAAATGCCCATTTCATGGCCAACAACTCCCGATTGCCCACATCATAATTTCGCTCGGCAGGCGAAAACTTCCTAGAGAAAAAGGCACAAGGTTTCATAACAGAGCAACCAGGGCCTCTCTGCGACAAAACGGCCCCTGCCCCAATCTCTGAAGCATCCACCTCAACCTGAAAGGGGAGTGAGACGTCAGGCTGGCACAAAACAGGCGCCGAAGTAAACCGGCGTTTCAACTCCTGGAAAGCCTCCACGGCAGCAGGAGCCCAGTTAGCTACATCGGAGCCCTTCTTGGTCATATCCGTCAAAGGTTTCACAATGCTAGAAAAATTAGCGATAAAACGACGGTAGAAGTTAGCGAAGCCCAAGAACTTCTGAAGACTCTTAACTGACGAGGGCTGAGTCCAATCAAGAATAGCTCGGACCTTGACTGGGTCCATCTCCACAGCAGAAGGGGAAAAAATGAACCCCAAAAAGGGAACCTTCTGTACACCAAAGAGACACTTTGAGCCCTTGACAAACAAAGAATTTTCACGCAAAATTTTAAAGACCAACCTGACCTGCTCCACATGCGAATCCCAATTATCAGAAAAAACCAAAATATCATCCAGATAAACAATCAAAAATGTATCCAGATACTTCCGGAAAATGTCATGCATAAAGGACTGAAAAACTGAAGGCGCATTGGAGAGCCCAAAAGGCATCACCAAGTACTCAAAATGACCTTCGGGCGTATTGAATGCGGTTTTCCATTCATCACCTTGCTTAATGCGCACAAGGTTGTACGCACCACGAAGGTCTATCTTGGTGAACCACTTGGCACCCTTAATCCGGGCAAACAAGTCAGACAACAGCGGTAAAGGATACTGAAATTTGACAGTGATCTTATTTAAAAGCCGATAATCAATACAAGGTCTCAAAGATCCGTCCTTTTTTGCCATGTGTAGAATCACCACAGTAGTAGCAGAAGCCATTCCGGCGTCTATGAATTTTCCGCTCATTTCTAGTCAGGATTCTATCACATTGCATTAAATCAGGTGTCTGTTCAGACAACACCATGAGGGAATTTGCGGTTTTTCTATCACATTGCACCGAATTAGGTGTCTGTTCAGACAACACCATGAGGGAATTTGCGGTTTTGCGCTCCCGCAACCGCCGGTCAATTTGAATAGCCAGTGCCATAGTATCATTCAGACCTGTGGGAATGGGAAAACCCACCATAACATTCTTAATGGCTTCAGAAAGGCCATTTCTAAAATTAGCGGCCAGTGCACACTCGTTCCAATGTGTCAGCACGGACCATTTCCGAAATTTTTGGCAATACACTTCAGCCTCGTCCTGCCCCTGAGACATAGCCAGCAAGGCCTTTTCTGCCTGAATCTCAAGATTGGGTTCCTCATAAAGTAAACCGAGCGCCAGAAAAAACGCATCAAGATCAGCCAATGCCGGATCTCCTGGCGCCAGCGAAAAAGCCCAATCCTGAGGGTCGCCCCGTAAGAACGAAATAACAATTTTTACTTGCTGAGCAGAATCTCCAGATGAACAGGGTCTCAGGGACAAAAACAATTTACAATTATTCACGAAATTCCTAAACTTAAACCTGTCTCCGGAAAACAGTTCAGGAATAGGTATTTTAGGTTCTGACCTAGGATTTCTGATAACATAGTCTTGTATGCCCTGCACACGAGTAGCCAGCTGGTCCACACTTGTAATCAAGGTCTGGACATTCATGTCTGCAGCAAGCATAGCCACTCTGAGGTAAAGGGGAAGAAGAAAAAAAAAACTCAGAATCTTCTTTCTTATAATCCCTCTTCTGCAATGCATTAAACATTTAATACTGGCCTGGCAAACTGTTATGACCCCAATGGCGAGGGTCTCAGAGGAGCGTGGAAGTCTGCAGAATACAAAAATCCAGCTCATAGGGCAGTGGTAACTGGGTTGACCATATATCTACTCCTAACGCCAACACTAGAAGTAGCCGGGGATCATTCCTACGTTGATTCTAGATGACACGCGCCAGCCGGAGAATCTAGCTACCCCTAGTAGAGGAAAACAAAGACCTTTCTTGCCTCCAGAGAAGGGGACCCCAAAGCTGGATAGAAGCCCCCCACAAATAATGACGGTGAGGTAAGAGGAAATGACAAACACAGAAATGAACCAGGTTTAGCACAGAGAGGCCCGCTTACTGATAGCAGAATAAAGAAAGGTAACTTATATGGTCAACAAAAACCCTATAAAAATCCACACTGGAAATTCAAGAACCCCCGAACCGTCTAACGGTCCGGGGGGAGAACACCAGCCCCTAGAGCTTCCAGCAAAGGTCAGGATATAGATTTGGAACAAGCTGGACAAAAATACAAAACCAAAACAAATAGCAAAAAGCAAAAGGCAGACTTAGCTGATATAACTGGAACCAGGATCAGTAGACAAGAGCACAGCAGACTAGCTCTGATAACTACGTTGCAAGGCATTGAACTGAAGGTCCAGGGAGCTTATATAGCAACACCCCTAACTAACGACCCAGGTGCGGACAAAAGGAATGACAGAAAAACCAGAGTCAAAAAACTAGTAACCACTAGAGGGAGCAAAAAGCAAATTCACAACAATTTCTGATTATATCGTGCAGACTCCTGTTTTAGAGCCTAGAATTCCTACCCCCGATCTGTTCTTCGGGGACAGGTCCAAATTTTTGAGCTTTAAAAATAACTGTAAACTGTTTTTTGCTCTTAAGCCCCGTTCCTCTGGTGATCCCATCCAGCAGGTAAAAATTGTCATTTCTCTGTTGCGTGGTGACCCGCAGGATTGGGCATTGTCCCTGGAATCTGGGAATCCGGCCTTGCTTAATGTAGACACCTTTTTTCAGGCGCTTGGGTTATTGTATGATGAACCTAACTCTGTAGAGCATGCTGAGAAAACACTTTTGGCCCTGTGTCAGGGTCAAGAAGCGGCAGAGTCATATTGCCAGAAATTCAGAAAATGGTCTGTGCTTACTAAGTGGAATGAGGATGCTTTGGCGGCAATTTTCAGAAAGGGTCTTTCTGAATCTGTTAAAGATATTATGGTGGGGTTCCCCACGCCTGCAGGTCTGAGTGATTCTATGTCTCTGGCCATTCAAATTGATCGGCGCTTGCGTGAGCGCAGAGTTGTGCACACTATGGCATTGTCTTCCGAGCGGAGTCCTGAGCCTATGCAGTGTGATAGGATTGTGTCTAGAGCGGAACGCCAAGGATTCAGACGTCAGAATAGGTTGTGCTTTTACTGCGGCGATTCTGCTCATGTTATTTCTGATTGCCCTAAGCGTGCCAAGAGAATCGCTAATTCCGTTACTATCAGTACTGTACAACCTAAATTTCTGTTATCTGTGACCCTGATCTGCTCATTATCATCATTTTCTGTCATGGCATTTGTGGATTCAGGCGCCGCTTTAAATTTAATGGACTTAGAATTTGCCAGACGTTGTGGTTTTTCCTTACAGCCTTTGCGGAGTCCTATCCCTTTGAGGGGGATTGATGCTACACCATTGGCTAAAAATAAACCTCAGTTTCGGACACAGTTAACCATGTGCATGGCGCCAGCCCATCAGGAAGATTTTCGCTTCCTGGTGTTACATAATTTGCATGATGCTGTTGTGCTGGGGTTTCCATGGTTACAGGTACATAATCCGGTGTTGGATTGGAAATCTATGTCTGTGACTAGTTGGGGTTGTCAGGGGGTTCACGATGACGTTCCTCTGATGTCAATTTCCTCTTCCCCCTCTTCTGAAATTCCTGAGTTTCTGTCAGATTTCCAGGATGTTTTCGATGAGCCCAAGTCCAGTTCCCTTCCACACATAGGGACTGTGATTGTGCTATTGATTTGATTCCAGGCTGTAAGTTTCCTAAGGGCCGACTTTTCAACCTGTCTGTGCCTGAACATGCCGCCATGCGGAGCTATGTAAGGGAGTCTTTGAAGAAGGGGCATATTCGGCCATCTTCTTCTCCATTAGGAGCAGTTTTTTTTTTGTTGCCAAGAAGGATGGCTCCTTGAGACCCTGTATTGATTATCGCCTCTTGAATAAGATCACGGTCAAATTCCAATACCCTTTGCCTTTGCTTTCTGATTTGTTTGCCAGAATTAAGGGGGCTAGTTGGTTTACTAAGATTGACCTTCGAGGGGCATATAATCTTGTTCGTATTAAGCAGGGTGACGAATGGAAAACTGCGTTTAATACGCCCGAGGGCCATTTTGAGTCTATTGTGATGCCATTCGGACTCTCTAATGCCCCATCTGTGTTTCAGTCCTTCATGCATGATATTTTTCGGAATTATCTTGATAAATTCATGATTGTATATTTGGATGATATTTTGATTTTTTCAGATGATTGGGAGTCTCATGTGAAACAAGTTAGGATGGTATTTCAGGTCCTTCGTGACAATGCCTTGTTTGTGAAGGGGTCTAAGTGCCTCTTTGGAGTACATAAGGTTTCTTTTTTGGGCTTCATTTTTTCTCCATCATCAATAGAAATGGATCCGGCTAAGGTTCAGGCCATTCATGATTGGATCCAGCCCACATCCGTGAAGAGCCTTCAGAAATTTTTGGGCTTTGCTAATTTTTATTGCCGTTTCATTGCCAACTTCTCCAGTGTGGTTAAACCCCTGACCGATTTGACGAGGAAGGGCGCTGATGTAGCTAATTGGTCCTCTGAGGCCGTTTCTGCCTTTCAGGAGCTTAAGTGCCGATTTACTTCTGCCCCTGTGTTGCGTCAGCCGGATGTTTCTCTTCCTTTTCAGGTTGAGGTTGACGCTTCTGAGATTGGGGCAGGGGCCGTTTTGTCTCAGAGGAATTCTGATGGTTCCTTGATGAAACAGTGTGCCTTCTTTTCTCGAAAGTTTTCACCTGCGGAACGCAATTATGATGTCGGCAATCGTGAGTTGTTGGCTATGAAGTGGGCATTTGAGGAGTGGCGACATTGGCTTGAGGGGGCCAAGCACCGTATTGTGGTCTTGACCGATCATAAGAATCTGATTTACCTCGAGTCTGCCAAACGGCTGAATCCTAGACAGGCCCGATGGTCCCTGTTTTTCTCCCGTTTTGATTTTGTTGTCTCATATCTTCCAGGTTCTAAGAATGTTAAGGCTGATGCCCTCTCTAGGAGTTTCTTGCCTGATTCCCCTGGGATTCTTGAGCCGGTTGGTATTCTTAAGGAGGGGGTGATTCTTTCTGCCATCTCCCCTGATTTGCGACGGGCTCTTCAGGAGTTTCAGGCTGATAAACCTGATCACTGTCCAGCGGGGAAACTGTTTGTTCCTGACAGATGGACTAGTAAAGTGATTTCTGAGGTTCACTGTTCTGTGTTGGCTGGCCATCCTGGGATTTTTGGTACCAGAGATTTGGTTAGTAGGTCCTTTTGGTGGCCTTCTTTGTCACGGGATTGCGTTCTTTTGTGCAGTCCTGTGGGACTTGTGCGCGGGCCAAACCTTGCTGCTCCCGCGCCAGTGGGTTGCTTTTGCCTTTGCCTGTCCCTGAGAGGCCTTGGACGCATATTTCTATGGATTTTATTTTGGATCTCCCTGTTTCCCAGAGGATGTCTGTTATCTGGGTGGTCTGTGACCGGTTTTCTAAGATGGTTCATTTGGTACCTTTGCCTAAGTTGCCTTCCTCTTCTGAGTTGGTTCCGTTGTTTTTTCAGCATGTGGTTCGTTTGCATGGCATTCCGGAGAATATTGTGTCCGATAGAGGTTCCCAGTTTGTTTCTAGGTTTTAGCGGTCCTTTTGTGCTAAGCTGGGCATTGATTTGTCTTTTTCTTCCGCATTTCATCCTCAGACAAACGGCCAAACCGAGCGAACTAACCAGACTTTGGAAACTTATTTGAGATGCTTTGTGTCTGCCGATCAGGATGATTGGGTGGCTTTCTTGCCATTGGCCGAGTTTGCCCTTAATAATCGGGCTAGTTCTGCTACCTTGGTGTCACCATTCTTTTGTAATTCTGGGTTTCATCCTCGTTTTTCTTCAGGGCAGGTTGAGTCTTCTGATTGTCCTGGGGTGGACTCTGTGGTTGACAGGTTGCAGCAGATTTGGGCTCATGTTGTGGACAATTTGGTGTTGTCTCAGGAGGAGGCCCAGCGTTTTGCCAACCGTCGTCGGCGTGTGGGTTCCCGGCTTCGGGTTGGGGATTTGGTCTGGTTGTCTTCTCGTCATGGTCCTATGAAGGTTTCTTCCCCGAAGTTCAAGCCTCGGTTTATTGGTCCTTATAGGATTTCTGAGATCATCAATCCAGTGTCTTTTCGTTTGGCCCTTCCAGCCTCTTTTTCCATCCATAATGTTTTTCATAGATCTTTGTTGCGGAAATATGTGGTGCCCGTGGTTCCCTCTGTTGATCCTCCTGCCCCGGTGTTGATTGATGGGGATTTGGAGTATGTTGTGGAGAAGATCTTGGATTCTCATTTTTCTAGGCGGAGGCTTCAGTATCTTGTCAAGTGGAAGGGTTATGGCCAGGAGGATAATTCTTGGGTTGTTGCCTCCGATGTTCATGCTGACGATTTGGTTCGTGCCTTCCATTTGGCTCGTCCGGATCGGCCTGGGGGCTCTGGTGAGGGTTCGGTGACCCCTCCTCAAGGGGGGGTACTGTTGTGAATTCTGTTGTGGGTTCTGCTCTTAGGCTCCCTCCGGTGGTTATAAGTGGTAGTGCTGCTGTTTGTCCTTCACAACAGTCATCAGCTGCTTTCACTTTGGACGGGGCTATTTAGTCTGCCTTCTTCCTTTAGTGAGTGCCAGTTGTCCATTGTTTTCTAGGGATCCACATCTCTGCTTGGTTTCTCCTTCTGGATTGTCCAAATCATCAAAGATAAGTCCTGGCTCTGTTTTTGCAGTCCACATGCGGTGGACTTAATAGTTCTGTGGATTGCTATGTTTTTTCTTGTCCAGCTTTGTCTGTGTTAAGATTTACTCAGCCAAGTTGGAAGCTCTGGAGTCACAGAGTTACCCTCCATGCCTTTAGTTAGGTGTGGAGATTTTTGTATTCTCTGTGGTGGATTTTGTAGTATTTTTTATACTGACCGCACAGTACTCTTTCCTGTCTTTTCTTTCTAGGTAGCGTGGCCTCCTTTGCTAAATTCTGTTTTCAGTCTGCGTTTGTAATTTCCCTCTCCTCTCACAGTCAATATTTGTGGGGGGCTGTCTTTCCTTTGGGTATTTTCTCTGAGGCAAGATAGTATTCCTGTTTCTTTCTTTAGGTGTAATTAGTCCTCCGGCCGTGACGAGGTGTCTAGGGAGTGACAGGAACATCCCACGGCTACTTCTAGTTGATGTGTTAAGTTCAGGGTCTGAGGTCAGTATAGAGGCCACCTACTCCAGAGCTCGTCCATGCTGCTCCTAGGCCACCAGTTCGTAACAGGAGAGGTCAATGATGGAGGTGGTTGGGTAGGGCAATGATGGAAATGGTGGAGAGGGCAATGATGGAGGTTATGGAGAGGGCAATAATGGAAGTGGTGGATAAGGCAATGATAGAAGTGATGGAGAGGGCAATGATGGAGGTGTTGGGGAGAAGGCAATGATGGAGGTAGTGGAGAGGACAATGATGTTGTGGAGGGGGAGAACTATGATGGAGGTGTTGGAGAGGACAATGATGGGGTGGAGAGGGAAAAGAATGATGGAGGTGGTGGAGAGGGTAATGATGGAGAGGACAATGACTGGGGTGGTGGAGACGACAATGATGGAGTTGGTGGAGAGGGCAATGCTGGTGGTGGTGAAAAGGGCAATGATTGGGATGGTGGGGGAGGAGGCAATGATAGAGGTGGTGGAATGGGCAATGATGGGGTGGTGGGGAAAAAGCAATGTTGGGAGTAGTGGGGGAGAAAGCAATGACAGAGGCGGTGGATAGGGCAATGATGGGGGTGGTGGAAAGGGCAATAATGGGGGTGTTGGGGAGAGGGCAGTGATACAGGTGGTGGGGGAGATGGGGGTGGTGAGGGAGAAGGCAATGATGGAGATGGTGGGGGTGAAGGCAATGATGGAGGTTGTGGAAAGGACAATAATGGTGGATGGGGAGAACAATGATGGAGGTGGTGGAGAGGGCAATGATGAGGTGGAGCGGGAGAACAATGATGGAGGTGGTGGAGAGGGTAATGATGGAGAGGCAATGATTGGGGTTGTGGAGAGGGCAATGATGAGGGTGGTGGAAAGGGCAATGATTGGGGTGGTGGGGGAGAGCAATGATAAAGGTGGTGGAATGGGCAATGATGGGGTGGTGGGGGAAAGCATTGATGGGAGTAGTGGGGGAGAAAGCGATGATAGAGGTGGTAGAAAGGGTAATGATGTGGGTAGTGGAAAGGGGGGTCGTGGAGAGGGCAATGATGGTGGTGGTGGAAGGGGCAATGATTGGGATGGTGGGGGAGGAGGCATTGATATAGGTGGTGGAAAGGGCAATGATGGGGGTGGTGGGGGAGAATTCAATGATGGGAGTAGTGGGGGAGAAAACAATAATAAAAGTGGTGGAAAAGGGAATGATGGGGTGGTGGAGAGGCCAATGATGGAGGTGGTGGGCAGGGCAATGATGGGGGTGGTGGGGGAGAAGGCAATGATGGATGTGGTGGAGAGGACAATAATGGGGTGGAAGGGAGAACAATGATGGAGGTGGTGGAGAGGCAATGATGGGGTGGAGGGGTAAAAAATAATGAAGGTGGTAGAGAGGGTAATGATGAAGAGGGCAATGATTGGGGTGGTGGAGAGGGCAATGATGGTGGTGGTGGAAAGGGCAATGATTGGGGTGGTGGGGAAGAGCAATGATAAAGGTGGTGGAATGAGCAATGATGGGGTGGTGGGGAGAAAGCAATGATGGGAGTAGTGGGGAAGAAAGCGATGATACAGGTGGTAGAAAGGGTAATGATGTGGGTAGTGGAAAGGGGGTGGTGGCGGAGAGAGCAATGATGGAGGTGGTAGAAGGGGCAATGATGGGGTGGTGGGGGAGAAGGCAATGATGGAGGTGGTGGAGAGGAGAATAATGGGGGTGGAGGGGGAGAATAATGATGGAGGTGGTGGAGAGGGCAATGATGGGGTGGAGTGGGTGAACAATGATGGAGGTGATGGAGAGTGTAATGATGGAGAGGGCAATGATTGGGGTGGTGGAGAGGGCAATGATGGAGGTGGTGGAGTGGGCAAAGATGGTGGAGGAAAGGGCAATGATTGGTATGGTGGGGGAGTAGGCAATGATAGAGGTGGTGGAATGGGCAATGATGTGGGTGGTAAAGGAGAAAGCAATGATGGGAGTGGTGGAGAGAAAGCAATGATAGAAGTGGTGGAAAGGGTAATGTTGGGGTCATGGAGAGGCCAATGATAGAGGTGGTGGAGAGGGCAATGATGGAGGTGGTTGGGTAGGGCAATTATGGAAGTGGTGGAGAGGGCAATGATGGAGGGTGGTGGATAAGGTAATGTGGAGGTCATGGAGAGGTCAATGATGGAGAGGACAATAATGGGATGCAGGGGGTGACAATGAGGGATGTGGGGGATTCGGATGGGAGTAAGGGGGACTTATAATGGACTTATGAAAAGGGGGAGGGGATGAGGACGTTAGATATGGATGGAAAATTAATTGACTGGTGGAGGAGGATGTTAAGCCCCTGATAGCGCCCTCCCCCATCTCACAATTCATTGTAATGCTATCTGGGACTTAAAGGGACTCTGTCACCTGAATTTGGAGGGAACAATTTTCAGCCATAGGGGCGGGGTTTTCGGATGTTTGATTCACCCTTTCCTTACCCGCTGGCTGCATGCTGGCTGCAATATTGGATTGAAGTTCATTCTCTGTCCTCCGTAGTACATGCCTGCACAAGGCAATCTTGCCATACGCAGGCGTGTACTATGGAGGACAGAGAATGAACTTCAATTCAATATTGCAGCCAGCATGCAGCCAGCGGGTAAGGAAAGGGTGAATCAAACACCCGAAAACCCCACCCCTATGGCTGAAAATTGTTCCCTCCAAATTCAGGTGACAGAGTCCCTTTAACATTTATTGGGGAGTGGGAGAGGAGGGGGTAAGGTGCATAGGACACTTTATAATGAACTGAAAGGTGGAAGAAGATGCTGTTGAGGACTTGTAATGAATTGGGAGGTGGCGGAGGATGCTCAGTATATGATGGCGTCTTCTCCCACCCCCAAATTCATTATGATGCTATCAAGGACTTATGTTGAATGATGGGGACACAGGACTAAGGCTATGTGCGCACGTTCAGTATTTGCAGGAGAAAATTCTGCTGCATATCCTAATGTGTTGGCAGGAAGAAAATTGCGTAAAATACATTTTTTTCCACATTTTTGCCATGCTTTTATTAAGTATTTTTCCCCATTAGTATGGGTGAAATATGCTGCAAGAACTGATATTATGCAGATCTCAATCTGCTGCAAATTTGCAAGGAAAAATTAAGCAGCCTGTGCATGATACATCAGGGATCTCACTCACTTTTACTGTACTGTAAATAGTATATTAATGGTGGGTACATATCTGTATTCGAGGGGAGACACATGTATGACCTTATTTTCAGGGCTGTGGAGATAGAGCGAGAGAGATGCCCTAAAATTTCATGGTAGACGGCTGCGCTGAATTTGGTCTTGATAAAACAAAGTGGGCCTACACCAGCAGGTGACATGTCTCCCCAAACCATCACTGATTGTGGAAACTTTACACTAGACCTCAAGCAGCTTGGATTGTGTGCCTCTCCACTCTTCCTCCAGACTTTGGGACCTTGATTTCCAAATGAAATGCAAAATTTACTTTAATCTGAAAACAACACCTTGGACCACTGAGCAACAGTCCAGTTCTTTTTCTCCTTGGCCCAGGCAAGACACTTCTGGCATTGTCTATTGGTCATGAGTGGCTTGCCACAAGGAATATGACACTTGTAGCCCATGCCCTGGATATGTGTGTGTGTGATCGCTCTTGAAGCAATGACTCCAGCAGCAGTCCACTCCTTGTGAATCTCGCCCAAATTTTTGTATGGCCTTTTCTTAACATTCCTTTCAAGACTGCGGTTAACCCGGTTGCTTGTGCACTTTTTTTACCACACTTTTTCCTTCCACTTAACGTTCCATTATTATGCTTGGATACAGCACTCTGTGAACAGCCAGCTTCTTTAGCAATGACTTTTTGTGGTTTACCTTCATTGTGGAGTGTGTTAATGTCTTCTGGACATCTGTCAAGTCAGAAACAGATCTGAATCTGATCTGAAACAGATTGAATGACCTTTTTAAACACTTAGGAAGCCTTCGCAGGTGTTTTTTGTTAATTATTCTAATTTATTGAGATAATGACTTTTGGGTTTTCATTGGCTGTAAGCCATAATCATCAACATTAACAGAAATAAACACTTGGAATATATTACTCTATTTGTAATGACTCTATATAATATATGAGTTTTACTTTTTGTATTGAACTGAAATAAATTCACTTTTTGATGATATTCTAATTTTGTGAGAAGCACCTGTAGTACACACGTTAACACATTATATATGCACACACGTAGTACATACATGAACACAAGCATATATAAGATACACACATACACATTAGGTATGCATGTACACATGACACACACGTATAGAGTACATAGTGTTCACTTATATACAATACATACTATGCACCAAGGTACACTTTACACATACTGTTTATACAGATTACACAAATGGTATATTATACCACAATGCCAGAAAAGAAAAAAAACCATCATAGATTATCATTAGGGATGAGCGAATAGCTTCGGATAACTCCTTATCCGAATAGCTATAGCGCTTACCGAATCGCTGCCTCGGGAACCCGGATACCTGGAGCGTTCCCGATAATCAGCTGCTCGGTACTGCAGCTGCATGTGTCGAGGCTGTGTGACAGTCACAACACATGCATGGAGAGCCTGTTTGTTGGGCTCTCCATTCATTTGTTGTGGCTGTCAAACAGCCTCAACAAAAGCAACTGAGGAGCCGAACAGCTGATTATCGGGAACGCTCCAGGTATCCGGGTTTCTGATGCAGCTATTCGGTAAGCGCTTTAGCTATTCGGATAAGGAGTTATCCAAAGCTATTTGCTCATCCTTAGTTATCATCAATGTTTGTAATTTAATCTCTTTGCTGGGTTTTGTTCAGGTAACCATAAGAAAAATTTAATTTTCACCCTGCCACATACATTACCACAACAACCATAACTTTTTTTTAATTTTTATGCATAGAATCACTATATGAGGTCTTATTTTTAAACATACAAGAAATAGATGTCTTTAGGTGCCATTTGACCATACACAAATGTAAGTGTCACATTTATATTAAGTTGAGTTAAATGGAGAAAAAAATACATAATTTTCATGTCTTTTACCAAATTACATGAAATTGACTCTATTATTCATATCGTCACGATTACAGGAATATCAAATATATTTTTGTTATTTAGTGGATTGTGATGTTTATTTTTTTTTAAAAAGTGTAAAAAAAAAGTAATACAATTATCAAATTTGTTTTTGTACCACTATGTTTTACTAATTTTATGTCAAAAAAATCTTTTACTTTTCATCTCTTTTTTTCCCCATAACATACAGGTCTATAGAGTTATACTAATTTATAGAGATGTACTGTTATAACGATCTGTATGTACCAGTTCATATTGCCTGTAAAGAAGAAGAATAACATTGATATCTTTAATAAAAAAAAAAAAAATTCACACACACAATAGTGCAGCCATGGCTCACTGTTAATAATTCTGCTTTCCAGGCTAGAGGGCCATGAGTTTGAATCCTTGGTAAGACCTGATTAAATTATATGAAATGTATAGAGGCATCCTATTGAGCACATTCAAATTCAGTGAGGAATCCTGTCCACATAGGGAGATAAAGTCAGTTGCTTGCTACGAGGGCCCCTCTTTCCTATCTATAAAGAGAGATGATGAACACAAAAAGGTTGCACGTACTATGATTGCATTATTCATCCTAAGTGTGGACACATGTCAGCCTTGTTGGGCTCCTCTCCCCCACAGATACTGTTAAGCTGAACAGACTAGTAGTATGTGACATGTCTGAATCTATATATATAATTGTCTAAGGGGTACTTCCGTCTTTCTGTCTGCAACTTCCGTCACGGAAATCCCGCGTCGCTGATTGGTCTCACCAGCTGCCTGTCATGGCTGCCGAGACCAATCAGCGAAGGGCACAGTCCAATTAGTCTCTCCCTACTCCCCTGCAGTCACTGCCCGGCGCCCGCTTACTCCACTCCAGTCACCGCAAACACGGGGTTAATGCCAGCGGTAACGGACCACGTTATGGCACGGGTAATGCACTCTGTTACCGCTGCTATTAACCCTGTGTGTCCCCAACTTTTTACTATTGATGCTCCCTATGCGGCATCAATAGTAAAAAGATGTAATGTTAAAAATAATAAAAAAACAAAAAAATGGCTATTCTCACCCTCCGTCGTCGGACGATGTGCTCGCATCCGCCGCCATCTTCCGTTCCCAGAGATGCATTGCGAAATTACCCAGAAGACTTAGCGGTCTCGCGAGACTGCTAAGTCTTCTGGGTAATTTCGCAATGCATCCTGGGAATGGAAGATGGCGGCGGCCGCGCGCACATTGCCAGGACTTCGCTGGATCCCTGCGGGTGAGTAAATAACTATTTTTTATTTTAATTATTTTTTTTTACAGGGATATGGTGCCCACACTGCTAAATACTGCGTGGGCTGTGTTATATACCGCGTGGCTGCTAGATACTGCGTGGGCTGTGCTATATACTATGTGGGCAATGTTAGATACTACATGGCTGCTGTATACTGCGTGGGCTGCTATATACTGCGTGGGCTGCTATATACTGCGTGGGCTGCGATACTGCATGGGCTGCTATACTGCGTGGGCTGCTATATACTGCGTGGGCTGCTATATACTGCGTGGGCTGCTATACTGAGTGGGCTGCTATATACTTCGTGGGCTGCTATATAGTGCGTGGGCTGCTATATGCTGCGTGGGCTGCTATACTGCGTGGGCTGCTATATACTGCGTGGGCTGCTATATACTGCGTGGGCTGCGTTATACTGCATGGGCTGTGCTACATACTATGTGGGCAATGTTATATACTGTTTGGGCTGTGTTATATACTGCGTGGGCTGTGTTATATACTACGTGCCCTGTGTTATATACTGCGTGGCCTGTGTTATATACTATGTCGCCTGTGCTATATACTGCGTGGCTGCTATATACTGCGTGGGCTGTGGTATATACCGCGTGGGGAGTGTTATATACCGTGTGGGCTGCTATATACTACGTGGGCAGTGTTATATACCGCGTGGCTGCTATATACCACGTGGCCAGTGTTAGATTCTATGTGGGCTGTGTTATATACTGCGTGGCCTGTGTTATATACTATGTCGCCTGTGCTATATACTGCGTGGCTGCTATATACTGCGTGGGCTGTGTTATATACTGTTTGGGCTGTATTAATGCATCGGGTATTCTACAATATGTATGTATGTTTATAGCAGCCACATAGTATATAGCACAGGCCACCTAGTATTTGTCTGCTATATACTACATGGCTCCTATATACTACGTGGCCTGTGCTATATACTGTGTGGCTGCTATATACAGTTAGGTCCATATATATTTGGACAGAGACAACATTTTTCTAATTTTGGTTATAGACATTACCACAATGAATTTTAAACAAAACAATTCAGATGCAGTTGAAGTTCAGACTTTCAGCTTTCATTTGAGGGTATCCACATTAAAATTGGATGAAGGGTTTAGGAGTTTCAACTCCTTAACAGGTGCCACCCTGTTTTTAAAGGGACCAAAAGTAATTGGACAGATTCAATAATTTTTAATGAAATGTTCATTTTTAGTACTTTGTTGAAAACCCTTTGTTGGCAATGACTGCCTGAAGTCTTGAACTCATGGACATCACCAGATGATGTGTTTCCTCCTTTTTCATGGTCTGCCAGGCCTTCACTGCGGTGGTTTTCAGTTGCTGTTTGTTTGTGGGCCTTTCTGTCTGAAGTTTAGTCTTTAACAAGGGAAATGCATGCTCAATTGGGTTGAGATCAAGTGACTGACTTGGCCATTCAAGAATATTCCACTTCTTTGCTTTAATAAACTCCTGGGTTGCTTTAGCTTTATGTTTTGGGTCAGTGTCAATCTGTAGTATGAAACGACGACCAATCAGTTTGGCTGCATTTGGCTGGCTCTGAGCACACAGTATGGCTCTGTAGACCTCAGAATTCATTCGGCTGCTTCTGTCCTGTGTCACATCATCAATAAACACTAGTGACCCAGTGCCACTGGCAGCCATGCATGCCCAAGCCATCACACTGCCTCCGCCGTGTTTTACAGATGAGGTGGTATGCTTTGGATCATGAGCTGTACCACACCTTCACCATACTTTTCTCTTTCCATCATTCTGGTAGAGGTTGATCTTGGATTCATCTGTCCAAAGAGTGTTCTTCCAGAACTGTGCTGGCTTTTTTAGATGTTTTTTAGCAAAGTCCAGTCTAGCCTTTTTATTCTTGATGTTTATGAGTGGCTTGCACCGTGCAGTGAACCCTCTGTATTTACTTTCATGCAGTCTCCTCTTTATGGTAGATTTGGATATTGATACACCTACCTCCTGGAGAGTGTTGTTCACTTGGTTGGCTGTTGTGAAGGGGTTTCTCTTGACCATGGAGATTATTCTGCGATCATCCACCACTGTTGTCTTCTGTGGGTGCCCAGGTCTTTTTGCATTGATGAGTTCACCAGTGCTTTCTTTCTTTCTCAGGATGTACCAAACTGTAGATTTTGCCACTCCTAATAATGTAGCAATTTCTCGGATGGGTTTTTTCTGTTTTCGCAGCTTAAGGATGGCTTGTTTCACCTGCATGGAGAGCTCCTTTGACCACATGTTTACTTAACAGCAAAACCTTTCAAATGCAAGCACCACACCTCAAATCAACTCCAGGCCTTTTATATGCTTAATTGAGAATTACATATTGAAGGGATTGCCCACACCTGTCCATGAAATAGCCTTGGAGTCAATTGTCCAATTACTTTTGGTCCCTTTAAAAACAGGGTGGCACAGGTTAAGGAGCTGAAACTCCTAAACCCTTCATCCAATTTTAATGTGGATACCCTCAAATGAAAGCTGAAAGTCTGAACTTCAACTGCATCTGAATTGTTTTGTTTAAAATTCATTGTGGTAATGCCTATTACCAAAAGTAGAAAAATGTTGTCTTTGTCCAAATATATATGGACCTAACTGTACATACATACATACATATTCTAGAATACCCGATGCGTTAGAATCGGGCCACCATCTAGTGAGTTAATAAGTATGATCATTCTTACTTCATTTTTGTTACTTTTTACTGCATTTGTTCTCATATTTTAAATCTACTGACCATTTTATATGTTTATGTAGCCCGCAGTAGCTGCTCCAATATTCAGTGCTCCTGCTGAAGAAGAAATAGTGCCAATGTTCCTCTCAGAGATAGTTCTTGATACTCAGTCGTTATGGTTTGAGCCTTCTATGGATGATTTTCAGGTTTGTTTCACAGTTAACATGGGGAAAAAGATGGGGTACTGTTCACAGACTAATGCCTCATTCACACATCAGTTTTTTTTCAGGTACAAGTAAAATGACCTAGTTTCATCAGTGATTTTCCTGTGAGTTTCATCAGAGTTTGGTTCGATTGTCATTTTTTCTCATATGTGGAAAAAAATGTTTTTACACCTTCCCCTAGCTAACAGTCCAAGAAAATCGGTCCACACTCAATTGCCATCTGTGTGCTGCCCGATTTTTATTTTTTTCACTGACCCATACACTGGCATTGCTAATTTTGATCAAAATCAGATATGTCTGTGCGATTTAGCGCAGACCGCACATCACGTGCATGTTAATATGTGCACATTTGAAAAATCATCTACATGTGAGCCACTTCCATATGTAACTAACATATGAAGGCTGTTTTAATCACAGCTAGATCATACCTACCCATATAATTGTAGACTATCAGCTCAGGAAAGGTATCATATTAGATTAGGTTCTCAGCAAAGAAGGTCGTCTTGTCGATGGCTGTTGGGCATACATGAACTGGCCAATTTATGCGCTAACTACCTTCATTTTGGCTTTTTTTCTAGGGCAGCAGTGTAATTACAATTTCATATGTTCCGTGTTTGCATACTATAGAGTTACAAAGTGCAGCTTTAATTTATTAGTTACATAAGGAATGTTTGGACATGGATTTTTCTGGTAGAAAAATCCGGATCTAAAAAAACTTTAAACAAAGAGTTTTTTTGACACTGTTTTTAAAAAACATGCTTTTTTGGAAATGTTTTGATGCTTATTTTTTGTACGTTTGTTAGTGTGTTTTGAAATGCATTTTTAACTATAATATGGGATGTACCAACATGGTTGTTTTAACGCATTTTTGCTTCAAAAATTTTGTTAAAAAGGTATCCGAACCCAGACAAAAAAACACTTAATTTTTACATGGAAAATGCACCAAAGAATTGACATGATATTTTTTTGAGCATTAAAAAAAGTGTGGGGATAAAAAAGTAACGTGCACTACAAAAGCATTTTCTTATTCTCAAATGAAGTGGCAGATTTGTTTTGTTTATTAATGTGGAATCTGCACCAAAAACCACATAAAAACCTGTATGAACATTGCCTTATACTCTCCAAGGAATGAGCAGTGATACAATAGTAAAAGGGGTATTTGTTGCACTAGTAAACCTGCCGATATCAGCAAACCAGATTAAATCATTTCTTATACAGAGGTGTAAAATCAGATGGGTGGTCCAGCAATTTTGTGAGTTATTCTGTGATAAGAATAGTCTAAGGAGATGGTGAAGAAAGCTGTAGGAAAGGGAAATAGAGGAATGAGCTTTATTTGTAGAATTAGTTAAGTTGTGTGATGGTTTTTTTTGGAAACCTGTTACCTGATTCATACTGTGCAAACTGCAGGCAGCATGAATCAGAACCTGGCTGCACGCTGGAGCGTTTTAGAGAAAAATACTTTGAAGATCAGGCCGGGGACTATTGTGAGAGACATGACTAGTCCAGCACCACCACTGACCGGCTTCTCCCAGCACCGCTGGAGGTGATTGAGAGGTCTCCCTCTTGAGTACACAGTACTTAGAAAGAGAGAAATGGTTTTAGTGGAACAGTTAGGGCCCATTTAGATGAGTGCACAATTAAACAATGTGTATTTGTAGGAATGCTCATTCCTTATTGTTGGTTTGTCTGATCAGGCCTGCAAAGACCAAGCTTAAAATAATTATCTACAGTACATCATCTTTTGTAACCAGGACAACTGCTGATGAGAGCAATGATTTTCCAGTTGGTCTGCCTAAACAGACCAGTAAACGACTTACGATTGGTTTGTATATAGCTGTATAGAGCTGGTGAATTCAAAGGGAGGCCAATAGATAGATAGATAGATAGAGAGATAGATAGATGCATAGATAGATAAAATAGAAGGCGGATGATTTGGTGAAAGGACCGAAACTTCGCCATATGGGCTAATAAAAGTCCACTTTTTTGCACAATCTACTTGAGTGCTACCCCCTTCTATTTTATTATAATTTAGGGAGCAAATTAGGTACCTGTCCAGAAGGGTTTAGCACTTACTGTTGCATATTTCTGCATACTGTTGCTTATATAATATTCAACTTATTTTTAACACATTTTAATTTTTGTAGGACAGCATTGCTGAAGTGGTCAACCAATTCCAAGAAACTGTTTTGTCATTGGCCAACCTTGTCCCAGACACCTATTTTGATGCCTTTACTCAGCCTACTATTAACAATAAGCTGGAGGAGAAGACTTGTGGAGAGGGGCCAAGTTTAAGCACAATGTTTGAAGATGACAAGCATTTACAGTGTCTAGTTTCTCAAATAAAAGTGAGTTATAAATTAAATCCATCTGCAGATTACTCAGGTATGCAAATCTGCTCTTTATAGTGACACTGGTGAGCATTTTCTGATTTTACAGCAGGACCAATTCAGATGCTTATTCTATGTTGTGAGTAAACCACACTGCCACTAGTATGTGAAGTGTGATGAATCTATGCACAGAATACAAGCTGCTAAAATACAAAGGATATTGCTGTTGCCACGTCCTTCTTTTACAAGGTTGTACAACATGTTTTGATCCAAGGACCACACTTAATCTGAAGGGCCGCAAACAAATTTAAAGTAGTACTTACAGGAATACATCACCAGAAACACGATCGGTACATGAATACACCACCAGGACCACTGTTAGTACATGAATCCAGCACCAGAAACACCATCAGTACACGACTATATCACCAGGAAAACTGTCAATATATGAATACATCATCAGCACACCATCAGTACATGAATGCAGCACCAGAACCACCATTAGTACATAAATACAGTGCCAGAACCACTGTCAGTACATGATTGCGGTGCCAGAACCAACATCACTGCATTAATATAGTGCAGGAACTTCCATCAGTACATAAATACATCACCAGACCCACTGTTAGTACATGAATACATTGCCAGACGCACCGCAAGTACATGAATACAGCACCAGAACCACCATCAGAACGCGAATACATCATTAGAACCATCATCAGTGCATGAATGCATTACAATAACTGCTGTAAGTACATTAATGCAGTGCCAGAACCACCATCAGTACATGAATATGTCACCAGATCCACCATCTGTACATTAATACATCTCCAGAACCACTGTCAGTACATGAATGCAGTGCCAAAACTACCATCAGTACATGAATACATCACCATTACACCATCAGTACATAAATACATCACTGGAACCACTGATAGTACATGAATTCCTCACCAGAACCACTGTCAGTGCATGAATGCAGAACCACCATCAGTAAATGAATATATCACTAGGATCACCATCAATGCATGAATACAGCACCAGAACCACTGTCAGTACACAAATACAGTGCCAGAACCACCATCAGTACATGAATACATCTCCTGAACCACTGTCAATACACAAATGCAGCTTTAGAACCACCATCAGCTTCAGAACCACTACCAGAACCAGCATCAATACATCACGAGAACCACCATCAGTACATGAATATAGCGTTAGAACCACCATCAGTACATGAATACATCACCAGAACATCACTATTGCATGAATACAGGCCAGAACTACCGTCAGTACATGAAAACATCGCCAGAACCACCGTCAGTACATAAATGCAGCCCCAAAACCACCATAGTACATGAATACATCACCAGAACCACTATCAGTACATGAATACATCACCAGACTCATCGCAAGTACATGAATACAGTTCCAGAACCACCATCACCAGAACCACCATCAGTACATGAATGCAGTGCGAGAACCACCATCCGTACAGGAACACATTACCAGAACCACTGTCAGTACATGAATGTATCATCAGAACCAGCCTCAATACATCACGAGAACCACCATCAGTACATGAATATAGCGTTAGAACCACCAACAGTACATTAATACATCACCAGAACCACAGTCAGTACATGATTACAGTGCCAAAACAACCATCAGTGCATTAATGCTTTGCCATAACCACCATCAGTACATAAATACAGCACGAGATCTACCATTAGTACATGAACACATCACTAGGACCACCGTCAATACATAAATATGCAAAGTGGCCAAATTCGGTAGTCATGACCGCACTGCTGGCACGCTGATTATGCTCTAGCACTATATAGGAAAACAGTGTCCCAGTGTGCTGTCAGGTGTAGGGTGCATCACACTCACTTGTAGGCCACAGGCCTCTGCTGTCTCCAGGCCTCCATCCTCCGTAGTCACCATACACAATTCAGGGGACACCAAGTTCTTTATAATGGGCAAACGTTTACTGGTCAGTTCAAGTTCATCAGATTGTAACATGTGGGATAGGGCACAGCATTTCATGTTACTTCCTTCCTTGGAACAAAACCTCTTCAGTCTCATTTGTCCTGGACTATCCCTAAGTCCACTGACTCCTTCCATCTCAGGGATTTCCTGTCCACTTCAGCAGTGCACCCAGAATCCACCTTCCATCTACACGGGTGCCTGTCCATCTTCCACTATACGCAAGAGGGAGCGATGTGTTCGCTAGCCCCTTTGCCAGACCTTGAGCTCCGGATGTGACAGGGGCATCCGCTTGGGAATCAAGTAGGAATTCCCACTGCCTTGAACGATTGGTACAGCCCACTGCACCTGAACTTGACGTTGTCACTGCACGCTCCTAACTATAAAGAAGTGCCAGCCTTTTATTAAGCTAGTCCTCTCCCATTGGGCTTGTTCCATCATTAGCAATATCCTACCCTATAGACTATACCTATTGTCATTATCTAATTTCCTATGTCATTGCTAAGCCATTTAACTATATGAACATTACTTATCTTTTCCCTAGCTTAATCCTGTGCTTACCCTGCACCATGCAGTACTCGCATTATACATTAACACTTTACATTACTTAAATGCTATATATTACCAACACACAATATAAGAGACGCACATTCACATTACATGTAAAACTGCATAAAACTGTACACATAGTGTGATTAATGTCTTCAGGGGTTGGAGCGCAGCGGAACAGTCCATCATTATTGCAAATACATCACCATAAGCACAGTCAGTACAGTAATACATCACCAAGCTAAGTACAATGATGAATTGCAGTTTCAGGTCAGCTCAAGAGTCACTAGTATCACGTGAACCTGCAACTCCCAATGTGTCCTTAACACCTTCACGACATCTGCCGTACATGTACAGTGCAAATTGGAAGCGGGTGTATGGAACTGTCTCATGGGATGAGCCCACCCCATACCCCATTATGGCTGTGTTACAGCCAGGACCTGCCTCTAATAATCGCGGGTGGAGCAGAGCTGAGGGTCTGCTGAAGACCTCCGTACTTATCATTAGGGTCCCTTTCCACTTGCGAGAGAAAAAACGGTCCGTAATCTGGACCGAAAAACGGATGTAACGTATGCGATTGTCATGCGAGTGTCATTCGAGTGCAATGCGATTTTTAGTCGCATCATCCGTTTTTTTGTAATCGCATCATCCGTATTACTGTCCGATTTGTACGCACCGGTGTCCTTTGAAAAGCCGGCAAATCAGCGCTGTGTACAGTAAAATCACACTGACAGGTTAGAATAGAATAGATATATACACAAAGAATGTGTATATATACATATATATATGTCAGTGAGACACCTATATATGTATATTTATATTTAATGCAGCGCTAGATAGCATTAAAGCCGCTAATTCAATTGCCGGCTTTTGCTCTCTCCTTCCCAAACCCGACAGGATATGAGACATGGTGTACATACAGTAAACCATCTCATATCCCTTCTTTTATTACCTATTCCTCTTCACTAATGTAAGAAGTGTCTGTGTGTCAAATTTGGGGGCTCTAGCTATGAAATTATTAATTTGGCTTAATGTCACCTTACAATAGCAAGGTGACATTAACCCTTCATTACCCCATATCCCACCGCTACACGGGAGTGGGAAGAGAGTGGCCAAGTGCCAGAATAGGTGCATCTTCCAGATGTGCCTTTTCTGGGGTGGCTAGGGGCAGATGTTTGTAGCCGGGGGGGCCCAATAACCATGGACCCTCTCTAGGCTATTAATATCTGCCCTCAGTCACTGGCTTTACCACTCTGGTGGAGAAAATTGCATGGGAGCCCACGCCAATTTTTTCTGTGATTTAACCCTTTAATTTCATAGCTAGAGCCCCCAAATTTGACACACAGACACTTCTTACATTAGTGAAGAGGAATATGTAATAAAAGAAGGGATATGAGATGGTTTACTGTATGTAAACCAGGTCTCATATCCTGTCAGGTTTGTGAAAGAGAAAGAAAAAGCCGGCAACTGAATTAGCGGCTTTAACCCCTTAATCCCATATGACGTACTATCCCGTCAAGGTGACCTGGGACTTAATTCCCAGTGACGGGATAGTACGTCATAGCCGATCGGCTGCGCTCACGGGGGGAGCGTGGCCGATCGCGGCCGGGTGTCAGCTGCCTATCGCAGCTGACATCCGGCACTATGTGCCAGGAGCGGTCACGGACCGCCCCCGGCACATTAACCCCCGGCACACCACGATCAAACATGATCGCGGTGTACCGGAGGTACAGGGAAGCATCGCGCAGGGAGGGGGCTCCCTGCGGGCTTCCCTGAGACGATCGGTACAAGGGAATATACTCACCTTGTACCGAGCGTCTCCACATGTGTAAAAAAAAAAAATTCCTAGATAAAGAAGAAAAAAAAAAATATTATTCCCATAAATACATTTCTTTATCTAAAAAAAAAACAAACAATAAAAGTACACATATTTAGTATCGCCGCGTCCGTAACGACCCAACCTATAAAACTGTCCCACTAGTTAACCCCTTCAGTGAACACCGTAAGAAAAAAAAAAAAACGAGCCAAAAAAACAACGCTTTATTATCATACCGCCGAACAAAAAGTGAAATTACACGCGATCAAAAAGACAGATATAAATAATCATGGTACCGCTGAAAACGTCATCTTGTCCCGCAAAAAACGAGCCACCATATAGCATCATAACCAAAAAAATAAAAAAGTTATAGTCCTCAGAATAAAGCGATGCCAAAATAATTATTTTTTCTATAAAATAGCTTTTATTGTATAAAAGCGCCAAAACATAAAAAAGTGATATAAACGAGATATCGCTGTAATCGTACTGACCCGATGAATAAAACTGCTTTATCAATTTTACCAAACGTGGAACGGTATAAACGCCTCCCCCAAAAGAAATTCATGAATAGCTGGTTTTTGGTCATTCTGCCTCACAAAAATCGGAATAAAAAGTGATCAAAAACTGTCACATGTCCGAAAATGTTACCAATAAAAACGTCAACTCGTCCCGCAAAAAACAAGACCTCACATGACTCTGTGGACCAAAATACGGAAAAATTATAGGTCTCAAAATGTGGAGGCGCAAAAACTTTTTTGCTATAAAAAGCGTCTTTTAGTGTGTGACAGCTGCCAATCTTAAAAATCCGATATAAAAACCGCTATAAAAGTAAATCAAACCCCCCTTCATCACCCCCTTAGTTAGGGAAAATAATAAAATTAAAAAAATGTATTTATTTCCATTTTCCCATTAGGGCTAGGGTTAGGGTTAGGGCTAGGGTTAGGGCTAGGGCTAGGGTTAGGGCTAGGGTTAGGGTTAGGGTTAGGGCTAGGGTTAGGGCTAGCGTTAGGGCTAGGGTTAGGGCTAGGGTTAGGGCTAGGGTTAGGGTTAGGGCTAGGGTTAGGGTTAGGGTTGGGGCTAGGGTTGGAGCTAAAGTTAGGGTGGGGCTAAAGTTAGGGATAGGGTTGAGGCTAAAGTTAGGGTTGGGGATAAAGTTAGGGTTGGGGATAAAGTTAGGGTTAGGGTTTGGATTACATTTACGGTTGGGATTAGGGTTGGGATTAGAATTAGGGGTGTGTCAGGGTTAGGGGTGTGGTTAGGGTTACAGTTGGGATTAGGGTTAGGGGTGTGTTTGGATTAGTTTCAGGTAGAATTGGGGAGTTTCCACTGTTTAGGCACATCAGGGGCTCTCCAAACGTGACATGGCGTCCGATCTCAATTCCAGACAATTCTGCGTTGAAAAAGTAAAACAGTGCTCCTTCCCTTCCGAGCTCTCCCGTGCGCCCAAACAGGGGTTTACCCCAACATTTGGGGCATCAGCGTACTCGGGACAAATTGGACAACAACTTTTGGGGTCCAAGTTCTCTTGTTATCTCTGGGAAAATAAAAATTTGGGGGGCTAAAAATCATTTTTGTGGGAAAAAAAGGATTTTTTATTTTCACGGCACTGCGTTGTAAACTGTAGTGAAACACTTGGGGGTTCAAAGTTCTCACAACACATCTAGATAAGTTCCTTGGGAGGTTTAGTTTCCAATATGGGGTCACTTATGGGGGGTTTATACTGTTTGGGTACATCAGGGGCTCTGCAAATGCAACATGACGCCTGCAGACCAATCCATCTAAGTCTGCATTCCAAATGGCGCTCCTTCCCTTCCGAGCTCTGCCATGCGCCCAAACAGTGGTTCCCCCCACATATGGGGTATCAGCATACTCAGGACAAATTGGACAACAACTTTTGGGGTCCACTTTATCCTGTTACCCTTGTGAAAATATAAAACTGGGGGCTAAAAAATCATTTTTCTGAAAAAAAAAAGAATTTTTAGTTTCACGGCTCTGCGTTATAAACTGTAGTGAAACACTTGGGGGCTCAAAGCTCTCAAAACACATCTAGATAAGTTCCTCGGGACGTCTAGTTTCCAATATGGGGTCACTTGTGGGGGGTTGTACTGTTTGGGTACATCAGGGGCTCTGCAAATGCAACGTGACGCCTGCAGACCAATCCATCTAAGTCTGTATTCCAAATGGCGCTCCTTCCCTTCCGAGCTCTGCCATGCGCCCAAACAGTGGTTCCCCCCACATATGGGGTATCAGCGTACTCAGGACAAATTGGACAACAACTTTTGGGGTCCAATTTATCCTGTTACCCTTGTGAAAATATAAAACTGGGGGCTAAAAAATCATTTTGCTGAAAAAAAAAAGAATTTTTAGTTTCACGGCTCTGCGTTATAAACTGTAGTGAAACACTTGGGGGTTCAAAGCTCTCAAAACACATCTAGATAAGTTCCTCAGGAGGTCTAGTTTCCAATATGGGGTCACTTGTGGGGGGGTTGTACTGTTTGGGTACATCAGGGGCTCTGCAAATGCAACGTGACGCCTGCAGACCAATCCATCTAAGTCTGCATTCCAAATGGCGCTCCTTCCCTTCCGAGCTCTGCCATGCGCCCAAACAGTGGTTCCCCCCCCACATTTGGGGTATCAGCGTACTCAGGACAAATTGGACAACAACTTTTGGAGTCCAATTTATCCTGTTACCCTTGTGAAAATACAAAACTGGGGGCTAAAATATCATTTTTCTGAAAGAATTTTTTTTTTATTTTCACGGCTCTGCGTTATAAACTGTAGTGAAACACTTGGGGGTTCAAAGCTCTCAAAACACATCAAGATAAGTTCCTTAAGGGGTCTACTTTCCAAAATGGTGTCACTTGTGAGGGGTTTTAATGTTTAGGCACATCAGGGGCTCTCCAAACGCGACATGGTGTCCCATCTCAATTCCAGTCAATATTGCATTGAAAAGTCAAATGGCGCTCCTTCCCTTCCGAGCTCTGCTATGCGCCCAAACAGTGGTTTACCCCCACATATGGGGTATCGTTGTACTCAGGACAAATTGAAAAACAACTTTTGTGGTCTAATTTCTTCTCTTACCCTTTGGAAAATAAAAAATTGGGGGCGAAAAGATCATTTATGTAAAAAAATATGATTTTTTATTTTTACGGCTCTGCATTATAAACTTCTGTGAAGCACTTGTTGGGTCAAAGTGCTCACCACACATCTAGATAAGTTCCTTAAGGGGTCTACTTTCCAAAATGGTGTCACTTGTGGGGGGTTTCAATGTTTAGGCACATCAGGGGCTCTCCAAATGCAACATGGCGTCCCATCTCAATTCCAGTCAATTTTGCATTGAAAAGTCAAATGGCGCTCCTTCGCTTCCGAGCTCTGTCATGTGCCGAAAAAGTGGTTTACCCCCACATATGGGGTATCGGCGTACTCAGGACAAATTGTACAACATCTTTTGGGGTCCATTTTCTCCTGTTACCCTTGGTAAAATAAAACAAATTGGAGCTGAAGTAAATTTTGTGTGAAAAAAAGTTAAATGTTCATTTTTATTTAAACATTCTAAAAATTCCTGTGAAACACCTGAAGGGTTAATAAACTTCTTGAATGTGGTTTTGAGCACCTTGAGGGGTGCAGTTTTTAGAATGGTGTAACACTTGGTTATTTTCTATCATATAGACCCCTCAAAATGACTTCAAATGAGATGTGGTCCCTAAAAAAAAATGGTGTTGTAAAAATGAGAAATTGCTGGTCAACTTTTAACCCTTATAACTGCCTAACAAAAAAAAATTTTGGTTCCAAAATTGTGCTGATGTAAAGTACACATGTGGCAAATGTTACTTATTAAGTATTTTGCGTGACGTATCTCTGTGATTTAAGGGCATAAAAATTCAAAGTTGGAAAATTGTGAAATTTTCAAAATTTTTGCCAAATTTCCATTTTTTTCACAAATAAACACAAGTTATATCGAATAAATTTTACCACTAACATGAAGTACAATATCTCACGAGAAAACAGTGTCAGAATTGCCAAGATCCGTTGAAGCGTTCCAGAGTTATAACCTCATAAAGGGACAGTGGTCAGAATTGTAAAAATTGGCCCGGTCATTAACGTGCAAACCACCCTCGGGGCTTAAGGGGTTAATGCTATCTAGCGCTGCATTAAATATAAATATACATATACTGTATAGGTGTCTCACTGACATATATATATGTATATATACCTATTCTATGTGTATATATCTACTCTATTCTAACCTGTCAGTGTGATTTTACTGTACACCGCGCTGAATTACCAGCTTTTCAAAGGACACCGGTGCGTAAAAATCGGACAGAACTCGCATGGTGCGAATGCTGTGCGATTCTTTTCTCGCACCCATTGACTTGCATTGGCGAGTCTCGTCCGAGAATCGCAGCAATACGCAGCATGCTGCGATTTTTTTCTCAGCCGACCCAGATTTTTCTCAGTCCGATTTCGGCTGAGAAAAAAATCACAAATGAAAAGACACCTATTGAATAACATTGGTCCGAGTGCAATCCGATTTTTTATCGGATTGCACTCGTCCGTTTTCCTCGCGAGTGGAAAGGGGCCCTTACAGAGCTCCTTTGAAACCCTGCCTGCATCCAGGCTTCAAAGGAGACCATGATTTTCACTATATGCAGCACTGCAGTGGTGTCACTGTATATAGCACAAGTGATCAGACGATCGCATCTTTAAGTCCCCCTAAGGGGACGAATAAGTACAGTGAAAAGTAAAAATAAAATGTTTCAGAAAAAATAAAGTTTAAATCGCCACTCTTTTCCCCCATTAAAATTAAAGATTTTTAAAAATATACCTATTTTGTATTGCCACATTCAGAAAAGTCCAATCTATCAAAATGTTACAATAATTAACCCAATTTATTAAACACAGGAAGCGAAAAAAATCAACACCAAAATTAAGCTTTTTTGGTCTCTGCAATTCCACAAAAAATGCTGTAATTAGCTATCAAAATGTCACATCTATCCCAAAATGGTATCAATTGAAATATCGCCTCTTCCTATAAAAAATAAGCTATTACACAGCTCCAGCGACAGAAAAAGTAAAAAAGTTACCCGTCACAACCCAAAAAATATATTTTTTGAAAACTTCAGATTTTTTTACCACTAAAATAATATAAAACTGGACATATTTCATATCGCCATAATCGTAATGATGAGCAGACTCATATTGCAATGTAATTTTACCACAAAATGTATGCAGTAAAAACAATTCCCAAAACCAATGTCAGAATTGCGTTTTTCGAACAACTTCTCCCCATTCAAAAGTACAACTCATTCAGCAAAAAACGAGCCCTCATATGTTTATATGGACAGGAAAATAAGAGTTATGGCAGAGGAGAAAACTAAAATGCAAAAATGGAAATTGGCTCCCTCCCGAAGAGGTTGACAATGGTAAGTAGATAATGGAAGTTGTTGTTACCAGCCATAACCACAGTACTGATGTGACGTATTCTGTATCACAAATAAAGTTTTATATCCATGTATCTTATCGGTGATATCTTCTCTGAATGAAATCGTTCCCATTTCTTTTATCTCCAACCCTTTGGCCTAGTACAGATACCATGATAGGATTTCACTCCCAGAGCTCATCTCTTCAGACTTCCCATTTCTCCGACCTTTTGCAGTACTTCCCATCATGGTGCCTTTAGAAATAAAAGCATCTTTATAATGCCGTATAAATAAAAATATCTCCCATGCTGTGCCTCCGAAAAAATAACTGCCCCTCACGCTTCCTGGACAAAATATGCCCTTTACACTGCCCTTCTCCATAATATCCATTACACACTGCCCCTCTCTATAATATTCCTCCACACTTTCATAATTTGCCTCCCCATTGCCCCATAAGGGGCTCTCATAGTAACACTAACACCCACTCCTATAATAGGATATTTACTCTTCAGCTACTGCATAGAGTTCTTCCTGTTTCCCATCAAGTCCTCGTCACCTATGCGCTGCAGTGCCAGTGGCAGCAGCAGTGTGATGAGGTCACAGCATGATGACCTTATTACATCTCTGCACATCAGGGTGGAGGCTGCCGAGCATTGCTCTACCCCTGTCCCCGTGCCAAAGTGCAAGTGATACCTACCTATGGGTCTGGCTTTATGAGAACTTCAAAATGCCTATTACACATCATAGATGAGTACTTTATTTATCTTTATCCATCTATCTAGAGATTTATATTCTAAGACTTGTTATGTTGATATTGGTGACATTGTTTTTTGAGAGCGGCATTTGAGATAGTTCTTTGTTCCCTACTGCAGTCCCACAATTTTGAGTACTTTATATGGAACGGGGGTCCGTGACCATATTCGCCCTGTTCTATGGGGTGCCTCCCTGTTCTGATTGTTGGTACAACAAAGCAAGGCAGTACTGGGATCTGATATTTCTAACTTTGGGTAACACTCTGGTTTGGGATTGGACTGCTACATTTGGTTAGGTTATCTTCTCATAATCCTCCTTTTTCTTTTCTTTTTTTATCTCTTTATCTATCTTTGGACATGGTGTCTATATGGTGTCCATACCCTCTGCCTCCATACCCAGTAATTGATTAGTGGCCAACATATCACACTCACCTTCTAGGATGTAGGAAGGGATATTTATTCACCTGCTACCTGATATTTAAATTACACCATTTGTGGGTTGGTCACGTTACTTTTTTTTTTGTGATACTGCAATTTCTTTTTACCACTCATTACTTGGCCGCTCACTTATACATAACCATGTTTGCTGATTATTCTTACTACACACTAGGTTAAGGGTACATTAGGAGTTTTAGGGTTAGCCGCCGACGAGTGGGGGTGCCATACAGTGGGGGAAATAAGTATTTGATCCCTTACTGATTTGTAAGTTTGCCCACTGACAAAGACATGAACAGTTTATAATTTTAAGGGTAGGTTAATCTTAACATGTAGAGATAGAATATCAAAAATATAATCCAGAAAATCACTTTGTATAAATTGTATAAATTTATTTGCATTTTACAGTGAGAAATAAGTATTTGATCCCTCTGGCAAGCAAGACTTAATACTTGGTGGCCACTAGGTGTCTCCCTTCTGGCTAAAGTGCTTGTCAATTGTAAATCGTCTCCAGTAGCAGAGACCCTAATTCGGGTTACAGGAAGTGGGAGACTTTTTGCCTGTTTTCTCCTTTTCTTCTGTTAGAGTGCTTTCACACTGCGTTTTGGCACCCGTTCGTTGGTCACATTGGGACTTACGTCCAAACCCCCGCAAAAATGAGATTCCGCCATATGCGCTGATAAGTCCATAGACTATAATGATGCTGACAGAGTGAATGTGTGCTCTGTCGTGCATAATTTTAAGGCGTGTACACCTAGTGGAGATGAACACACAGATGTAGTAGACTGCTACACTAATTAAACTTATTATCAGCAATACCAAAGGAAAAAAGAAGACAGCACCGCTGTAATGGCTGAATCTGTGTGCCACAGGTGTAATCAACAAATGCAGGCTGTACCTTAGGATTCCGGATGCTAATCCAGAAGAAACATCATGATGAATTCCATTCGGGAAAGAAAATGGATAGCATTCACCGATCCTTAAAAGTTACATGCTTTATTCAAACGTTTAAAACATCATGGCCAGGAGAGTGAGAACAGGAGTGTGCGAATGCAAGTGCTGATGATGGCCGTTTCACGCTGAACAGCGCTTCTACGGGTCAATGGGTCAGAGGATATGACGGAGGAAGAAATACACTGACCCAGGCATGCTCCTCCCTCCGTACTCGCCTCCCACCATATAATGAAATACAAAAAAAATTAAAAATCACATATGACGTACATGAAAGATATTCTTTTTACAAAGACATGAGTGGAAACATTTGTTACAAAAAAGATCTTACAAAAACCTTGCACCCAAGAGCCATGGTAAAAAATGCATGTTTTCAAAAGACTTTCCTCAAAAAAAGTTTTCTGATTTTTAAAGAGATTTTTATTGCAGAGAAATTTATTTCCTACAAAGGATTTTTTCTACAAAAAGATTGACATGTCCACTCTATCATTAAATCCCACAGGACCCATCGCACTAGTTTGCATAATCCACTTCGCTTCCCGTCTTAATAGCAACTTGTGCAGGTTACCCCCTTGTGGGGGCAAAGTGACTCTTTCAACACCTTTTAAACATTTGAATAAAGCATGGAACTTTTTAAGGATCATTGAGTGCTATCCATTTTCTTTCCCGAATGAAACTTATTATCAGCATAACTTCAAAGTTGCAGACAATGCAAAGCTAGGAGGAACAGCTAGCACTAGAGAAGACAGAGAATGGATTCAGAAGGATCTAGATAAGCTTGAACAATGGGCAGCTGCTAATAGAATGGTATTTAACAGGAAGAAATGCAAAATTCTGCATCTGGGCAAAAAGAATGAAAATTATATCTACAGAATGGGAGGAATAGAACTAAGCAACAACACGTGTAAAAAAGACTTGGGTATACTAATAGATCGCAGACTGCACATGAGTCAACAGTGTGATGCAGCAGTAAAAAAGGCAAACACAGTTCTAGGATGTATTTAGCGAAGCCTAGGGTCTAGATCACGTGAAGTAATTATCCCCCTCTACTGCTGTTTGGTCAGGCCTCATCTGGAATACTGTGTCCAGTGCTGGGCACCACATTTAAGAAAAAGACATTGAAATACTGAAGCAAGTTCAGAGAAGAGCGACCAGGATGGTGAACTGAGTTAAAGTATAGAATGATCATCTTTATTCTCATTTGCACATGGAAACACGAGAAGCAATGGAATGAAACTGAAAGGGAGAAGATACAGATTAGATATTAGTAAAAACTTTTTGACAGCGAGGGTGATCAATGAGTGGAACAGGCTGCCACAAGAGGTGGTGAGTTCTCCTTCAATGAAAGTCTACAAACAGAGTCTAGACAGACATCTATCTGAGATGGTTTAGTGAATCCTCATTGAGCAGGGGGTTGGACATGATGAACTTGGAGGTCCCTTCCAACTCTAACATTCTATGATTCTATGAATGCTAGATTCAGGAGAACAGCGGCATTTACACTAGGTATTAAAATGACAAATTCATGGCAAGTGACAGGTCATCTGTAAGCGCATTTAATACTGAAATATGACACATATTACATTAATTGTATTTTCAATGACCAATACCCTAAATGTTATAGCAGTTAACATCTGTACAGGTTTTAATTTGGAAATGATGTGTATCCCTTGTAGGTACAACATTCTTTTCTCTTAGGAAGAATTCCTGTGAACTGTTCTTTCTATTTTAGGAAGCCATCCAGTCTGCATTTAATACAGCCAATGTATATGCTGGGACATTTGAGAAGTTTCGCTTGTTTTTCAAAGAAAATGAGAGTCTGGATTTAGAAGCTTTAAAAGAAGAAGACCATGGTAGGATATGTATTTGATATGCACTGAAACTTTTATCCTATAACAGTTTTTTAGAAAGAATATAACAGTTCAACCAACATCATCACATTCTAATTGTAGAATTGTAAACCTTGTCATTCCTTAGGGTGCTTTCACGTGGCATTCAGTGGCCCTGTTGGGGCTTACAGTAGTGTTCAAAATAATAGCAGTCCAATATGACTAATCACTAATATCACTAATCACTGTTTTTGGTATAAATTATATTACCACATGTCAAACAATTTACCACTTGATGCAGTAGTTTCTAAGAAAACCAACAGACTCAACATTCATGAGCTACAAGTTTTGTTTTTTTTGTTAGAATAATTAATTGAAAGGGGGTGTATTCAAAATATTAGCAGTGTGGAGTTCAATTAGTGAGGTCAATCATTCTGTGAAGAAACAAGTGTGAATCAGGTGGCTGTAATTTAGCGATGAAGCCAGGACATGTTGTGCATGCATTTATCCTTGAAAGCCTAAGAAATATGGGTCATTTGAGACATTGTTCAGAAGAACAGCATACTTTGATTAAAAAGTTGATTGGAGAGGGTAAAACTAATAACGAAGTGCAGACATTGATAGGCTGTTCAGCTAACATGTTCTCCAATGCTTTAAAATGGAAAACCAAACCAGAAAGATGTTGAAGAAAACGGAAGACTACCATTCGAATGAATGGAAGAATAGCCAGACTGGCAATTTCTCAGCCAATGATCGACTCCAGGATGCACAAAAACAGTCTCAAGTTACCTCTGAGTACTGTGACAGAAGATGCCTGTGTGAGGCTAATCTCTTAGCAAGGAGTCCCCGCAAAGTCCCACTTTTAAAAAAAACAAACAAACCATGTACTGATACAATTTGCCAAAGACACAGACACAACCCCCAAACTCTGCATTTAAGCCACAGTATACTCTGAAGACAGTGAAGCACGATAGTGCAAGCATCATGATATGGGCATATTTCTCTTACTATGGCGCCGGACCTATTTTCCGCATATGATGGATTATCGGCCAGTTTGCATTTATTAAAATACTTGAAGAAGTCATATTACCTTACACTGAAGAGGATATGCCCTTGAAATGGGTGTTCCAACAAAACATGGACCCTAAACACACCAGTAAACGAGCAAAATCTTAGTTCCAGTCCAACAAAATTGAGGTTATATCGTGGCCAGACCAATCCCCGGACCTTAATCCGATAGAACACTTCTGGGGTGACATTAAAAATGCTGTTTCTGAGGCAAAGCCAACAAATGCCAAAAAAATTGTGGGATGTAGTCCAAGCTTCCAGGGCTGGAATAACAGTTGACAGATGCCAGAAGTTGGTTGGCTCTATGCAACATAGATGTGAAGCAGTTCTAAAAAACTGTAGGTATACAATTAAATATTGTGTTAATGATTCACAGGAATGCTAAATCCACAAAAAAGTACATAACGTGAGATGGTAAAGATAAATCAGACACTGCTATTTTTTGTAGAACAGCCCAATGTTTATTTTTTATTTTCTGTTAAGTAGTTAAAAATTATATACATTTCACCATGTTTTGAATTAGAAAACAGTGTGCAATGTTCCCAATACATGGAAATAAAAACTGGTATAAAGATTTTGTGATTAGCTCATGTTTTTGAACACACTGCTATTATTTTGAACACTGTTGTACTGAACTCCCCAGCAAATGGGATTCGGGCGTGTAAACCGACAGGGTCATAGACTATAATGGTGCCGCCAAAGCGAACGTGAGCTCTGACATGCATCATTTTTGGTCGTATATGGCTATTTGAGATGGACACTCTGATGTAGTCGACTGCATTTACAATTATGTGTAATGACAGTGGTAAGTATTAACTTTACATGAAGTTTATTTGTGAACTTCGATTTATAAATAATGGAACTTGTGATACTTTCTCAAATACAGCAGTTAAATTTGCATCATTCCTTGTAGATTTTCCACACTCATTGCATGTGTTCTAGTGACATTAGGCAAATATTTAATGTAATACATACAATATGTTTTTTCCGTAGTGCTTTTATTTTGTCTTACTTGCATTTTTGTGTTTTTTTTTTTTTTTTTTTTTATGAGATAGTTGCCTTTCTGTCCCTTAGACCATTATTACTTTTTTTTTCCCTTTGTTAGCAATTTGTGGCAATATGTACTGTGTTTTTCGTGGAATCTTTTGTTGTCTTTTTGACATTGCTAGCTTGAGCCATTGCTTTTTATGACTAAAATGGGCTAGGCTTGGGAAATTTAAAAAAAAGATAAACATAGCGCCTCCTAGTGCAATAACGTCAAAATGGGTTTGTAACCCCATGCTACTACTGACTCACCGAAGAGCCTCTCCTCTTAAGGGGTTCTGCATAGGAACAAGCATGATACTGATGGTCAGCATATAGTGTAGGTCTGAGTACTGGTGGAACCAGATAAGGCAGCCACTCTGAAGAATTTGTGATTTCTGGCCATCCATGCATATAATTTAAGGAGTTACCACTCCTTAGGGTACAAGTATGCAGTCATTCTATGTGACTGTGGACTTGTGAATCCTCACAGTGTGCCCACTGTGTGCTGTGAGGATTCTCAGATGTCAGGAACGGCAGGCACATGTCCGCAAGTGTGGCCTTTCTCAATGCAAGTGTATTGAGCAGCGCTGGAAACGTCTAGTCAGAATGTGGCCAGAAGTATACAAATTGTCACATGGTCACCCGCTCCTGGCACTGGAGAATCCTCAAGGTGCGCACAATGTGACTTCAGACTTGTACACGAAGGCCGGACAACCCCTTTAACATAAAGTCCAAAGAATAAATTGAGCCTGGGGCGCCACTAATTGGCAAAACCCAGATGGAATACAAAAATGGATACAGTGGGCTGTAAATTCACTTAGTATGTTCTTAATAAAATTTTACTTAGAAGTATAAAAATCAAGAAACAGGCATAAAATTATGGTATTAAGGCCATGCAATGCATTTTAACCCCAGACTGTATCTTCATCATCAGTCAAAAGAAAAACCTAGCCATTAGTTGCAATATTTACCCTAAGATGATGGGAAGTGTGCCAAGTGCATTGACCCCTGGCGTCGTGGAAAGTGTAGAACCTAGTCCTGGACTAGTTACTTTGATAACTACAGTGGGTACGGAAAGTATTCACACCCCTTTACATTTTCCACTCTTTCTTGCATTGCAGCCATTTGGTAAATTCTAAAAAGTTTTTTTTTTTTCACATTAATGTACATTCTGCACCCCATCTTGACTGAAAAAGAACAGAAATGTAGAAATTTTTGCTAATTTAATAAAAAAGAAAAACTGAAATATCACATGGTCATAAATATTTAGACCCTTTGCTCAGACACTCATATTTAAGTCACATGCTGTCCATTTCCTTGTGATCCTCCTTGAGATGGTTCTACTTCTTCATTGGAAAGGCACACGCCTGTCTATATACAGTAAGACCTCACAGCTCACAGTGCTTGTCAGGCACCAAATGAGAATCATGAGGTCAAAGGAACTGGCCAAGGAGCTCAGAGACAGAATTCTAGCAAGGTACAGATCTGGCCAAGGTTACAACAGAATTTCTGCAGTACTCAAGGTTTCTAAGAGCACAGTGGCCTCCATAATCCTTAAATGGAAGAAGTTTGGGACCACCAGAAGTCTTCCTAGACCTGGCCTTCCAGCCAAACTGAGCAATCATGGGAGAAGAGCCTTGGTGAGAGAGGTAAAGAAGAACCTCAAGATCACTGTGGCTGAGCTCCAGAGATGCAGTAGGGAGATGGGAGAAAGTTCCACAAATTCAACTATCACTGCAGCCCTCTACCAGTCGGGCCTTTATGGCTGTGTGGCCCGACAGAAGCCTCTCCTCAGTGCAAGACATATGAAAGCCCACATAGAGTTTGCTAAAAAACACATAAAGAACTCCCAGACTATGAGAAATAAGATTCTCTGGTCTGATGAGATGAAGATAGACCTTTTTGGTGATAATTGTAAGAGGTATGTGTGGAGAAAACTAGGCACTGCTCATCACCTGCCCAATACAATCCCAACAGTGAAACATGGTGGTGGCAGCATCATACTATGGGGGTGTTTTTCAGCTGAAGGGACAGGACGACTGGTTGTCATTGAAGAAAACATGAATGCGGCCAAGTACAGAGATATCCTGGATGAAAACCTCTTCCAGAGTGCTCTGGACCTTAGACTTGGCCGATGGTTCACCTTCCAACAAGACAATGACCCTAAGCACACAGCTAAAATAGCAAATGAGTGGCTTCAGAACAACTCTGTGACCCTTTTTGACTGACCCAGCCAGAGCCCTGACCTAAACCCAATTGAGCATCTCTGGGGAGACCTGAAAATGGCTGTCCACCAACGTTCACCATCCAACCTGATGGAACTGGAGAGGATCTGCAAGGAAGAATGGCAGAGGATCCCCAAATCAGGTGTGAAAAACTTGTTGCATCATTCCCAAGAAGACTCATGGCTGTACTAGCTCACAGTTGTGATAATAACACAAGTGAGCATTTGAAACGCGTCTTGCTCCCTTGCTCTGTCTATGCAACCTTTGTAATTTTTGTGAATTTTTAACTATTTTACCAGACTCTGGAACAACAACTTTTTTACCCTTGAGTATAGTATCTGGTGTAGATCCACCTGGTTCCGTGCAAGCTGGACTTCAAGTACTAGGTGAGCTGGCTTTCTCTTTACTAGGGTGAGTAAATACAATTTGTTTTTTAAAACCATGGAACCCCTTTAAATGATTCATAAAAACTATGTGAGGCAGTGACCGATGTCACCTGTGAGGGTCGCTGTGTGTTCCCCCCAGGATGCGCACAGAGGCCACAGGAGTGCATTGCAAGCTATTTGTCCAGGGCAGATTTAAGAAAACCTGCTGGGCTTTTATTTTTTATATGGACTACAGAATAGTAGTGGTGCAGTCCGTTTCCTTCCCGGCTGGATTTTCCATGTGGCCAAAGGCCACAGGTTGCTTGTAAAGACCCTGCAGTAAAGGGTATGGGTGTGTCAGTTTCAGGGTAAGTGTCAGTTTGGAGTTTGCAAGGTGCAGATCGGAAGGCTCTGCAGAGCTCCACCTTTGTGAGGCAACACAGGCAAGCAGACCAAACAGCCAAGGGAGCTGCAAGGCCTAGCACCCTCAGCATACACGCCCATGCAGTGGCCCACAGCTACCGCTCTCGCAGGTAGAATGGCGTGTTTATTGGCTGCAATCTGAAGGATATGTTTCCCCACTGCGATCTGGAGGATATCGTGTGCTGTGTACTTTTGCTGTTTGAGCATTAAAGAGAATTTTGTTTTGGAACTTTTCTGGGTCACTGCCTCATCACTGCACAGTGTGGATACCACTGAACTACAACTAATACCTGTTAAATTAGTGCCAATGCATTCTGGGTGAGCACTAAACCACACTTACCATTAAACCACACTGACTCATAGATCGAGCCACAAAAAATTGTCTTTAATGCATGGCATGCGTGTTAGAAATCTGATGCTGTTTGAGATAGAATTTTGACACCAAAACACAGGAAAAAAATACAGAAAAAAAGTGTATTTTTAGCCAATAAAATATGCAATAAGTATGGACGTATCTCAAGTATGTGAATATTGCTGCCTTTGCCCTGAATGTATTAAAATCTTCAGTGCATTTTCGTTGCTCAACTCTGGTACTGTTTTACACATTGGATTGTTGGACAAAATATCCACGGTATACTCAACCCGTGTGAAGTAACCTGAAGGCTATATATAACTTCGCACATCATTTTACTTATTATTCATTTGCTTCCTAAATGCTAATATTTCAAGCAAATTTCTAAAAAGTGTTCATTAAAAATGTTCTAGTATATTGATACTGCAAAATTTCTTTTAGTCCTTTATCAATCTGAATAAATAGCAAAATCTCTAGGTTCTGATGTTTCACTGCTTTCTTGTTTCTGTTAGAAATAGCAGCCTGGAAGTGGGGGGAGGAAGAGACAGATAAAAAAGCATTTAGGCCATGTGCACACGTTCAGGATTTTTAGCGTTTTTTTCGCGTTTTTTCGCTATAAAAACGTGATAAAAACGCGAAAAAAACGCTAACATATGCCTCCTATTATTTACAAGGTATTCCGCATTTTTTGTGCAAATGTTGCGATTTTTTCCGCGAAAAAATCGCATAGCGGAAAAAAAAGCAACATGTTCATTAAAAATGCGGAATTGCGGGGATTCCGCACACCTAGGGGTCCATTGATCTGCTTACTTCCCGCACGGGGCTGTGCACACCATGCGGGAAGTAAGCAGATTATGTGCGGTTGGTACCCAGGGTGGAGGAGAGGAAACTCTCCTCCACGCACTGGGCACCATATAAGTGGTCAAAAAATAAGAAATAAAATAAAAAACAGTCCTATACTCACCCTCGATGTCCAGCGCAGTGTTCCCGCCTCTGTGCTGCACGCTGGCTGGTTCCTGTAGCTGGTGTGCGGAGAAGGACCTTGCCGAATGACGTCACTGTCCTGTGATTGGTCGAGACCGCTCACGTGACCGTGACGTCATGGAAGGCCCTGCGCGCACACATCAGCTATAGGAATGGACGCCGGTGAGGAGATCTGATGTCTGCGGGTGAGTATAAGCATTTTTTTTGTTTTTTTTATTATTTTTAAACGTTCTATCTTTTACTATAGATGCTGCAAAAGCAGCATCTATAGTAACAAGTTGGTCACACTTGTCAAACGCTATGTTTGACAAGTGTGACCAACTTGTCAGTCAGTTTTCCAAGCGATGCTACAGATCGCTTGGAAAACTTTAGCATTCTGCAAGCTAATTACGCTTGCAGAATGCTAAGAAAACCGCGAAAAAAACGGAAAAAAAACGCAAAAAAAAAAATGCGGATTTCTTGCAGAAAATTTCCGGTTTTCTTCAGGAAATTTCTGCAAGAAATCCTGAACGTGTGCACATACCCTTACAGTCTCCGGGAGGGCAGAGAAAACAGGTTGTAGATAAGTAGGAAAACACACAAAGAGATAACAAGTGTAATAAAAAAGCAATGATGATATATGCATTCACAATGAAGACAAGAGCACTCTGGGTACATAGTTTTCTAGCATCCATCCTGGTATCAAGAGGAGAAGTCAGAAGATCACGACATCTGGCTACACGTGCATCTGCACTGGTTGGATCTGATTTGCCTTCCAGTTAGATTTCCCTTGCTTTGCTGTTGCAAGGATTTCCCTTGCTGTGTTGTTGCAAGGAGTTATCTCAGCTGCTTTCATTTTCTCCTCTCCTCTCTGGTATAAATACTAACCTCTTAGCTTGAGTAGTTGCCAGTGATAGCTTGCTATACCTTGGAGTTGGTTTGGGAGCTGTGAACCGTGGAAATAAAATCCGTTTAGGAGTTGTCTCTGGAGACTGCTGTTTGGAAGCATGTCTGGTGTTTTCCTTCTCCTTATCTCCCTTTTTGGTTTGCCTCACCCTTTCTCTCCCGTTATATACCTTTCCTTAGTCTAGGTACACTGAGAATGATTGCTTTTTTCTTTACCTTTTCTGTCTCCCTTTGCATCTGTATTATAGAGCCGGACTAGCGTTCCTGCTGCCCCACGCACTAGCCAGGGCCATTCTTAGGGCAAGATGAATTAGGAACATGATTACCGCATGGGGTGAAAGAACCCATCTAAGGACAACAGGGAGCTCGGTGAGCAGGATTCAAGGGTGCCCCTTTAATGTTTCCCTAGTTGCAGTGCTCTTGTTCCCATCCATCTCGCCGTGCACAATTTGGTTCCTTCGTGGATTGTGACACCTGGAGACAAACTCCCACTAGAAAAAATTCAAACTTGTATTTGGCTGCAAACTGCATATCAAGGGTCTGAAAATGAATGAAGGGCACAGACTGAAACGTAGTGTTGTTTTATTAGCAAACGGTAACTACTTACTTATATAAAATTATTTTTTCCATGTCAAACGTGTTCATAATCTTCTAGCTTTAGTATTTGGTTAACTATTTATTAAATTAATTAGTATGAAATCTGTCACAATGCTGTTTTTTTTTCTTAACAAATGTTGATCTTATTCTATGTAGGGGTTGACTTCTTTGCTGAACACTTACAAAAATACCACAACGAACACAAGGATGCTATGGCAATCATACAGAACAAAAATCTAGGATTACTGGTAATAGATTCCAAAATATTGAAACAGAAATTAATACCTTCACCAAAAAGATGCTTAGAGGTAAGTAACATATTAAGCTGAGGAATGCTTGGGGAAATATATGCACAATATTAGCTCAAAGTAAGCCAATCAATATATAGTATAGTGTTAGAAAAAAGTGTCTGATATATCTATAAATATGCACCATATTTATCATGATTTGATGCATATTGAGACTGTCTGGTCTATACATACACTGTCTAAATATCAGAATTACAAAATCTGACTCTATGTTTGTCTTATGCCCCCATAAACTTCAGATAACCATTGTTTGACCAATAGTTCATCCGACAGCTATTTCACCTGACTCTCCCATATACAGGAGCCCCATCTCTGATGGTGGCCTATCTCAAGGATCAATAGTCTGAAATCGGACATGCCACATTCTTAACTCTCCCAAAAATCATCTGTCAATGGCCCCCATACACATTAGACTGTCGGCTAAACATCTGCGGGTCCAGCCAATATTAATCTAATATATATAGGGTTTACTTTCAAATTGTTAAAGGGGTATTTCCATCTCCATGATCCTATCCCATTATGTAGTAGATGTAATAATACTAATATACCTCTAATTGCCTCTTACTGGGGGTAGCCGAGACCCTGGAGAACATGAAAAAAATGGTGAGCACATGCACAGTGCGCCCACCACAATCTGTCGGCTGGTACCCGGCAACAATAGGGAATTTTTAGTATCACAGGGATCAAAAAAAAATAAATAAATAAAACCCCCTTTGTCATTCCCTTAGTTTGTTAGGGTTAGGGGTTAGGGTTGTGTTAGGATTGGGGTTAGGTTTAGGGTTGAAGTTTGGGTTGTGTTAGGGTTGGAGTTAGAATTGGGTTTTTTTAAAAGTAAAAAAAAATGATGACGATATGACAACTAGTGTTGAGCCCAAGTTGTCGCTATTTGAGTTTGCATCGGGTGCTCAGGTATGCACCGAGTATCCCGGATCTCCACATGTTTTTTTTGTGTGTCTTAACAGCTGCAAAACATGTGGGGCGAGACTGGAGCATGTCACTCAAGAACCCGCGATATTCACTGCATACCCGAGCACCTGATGCAAAGTAGAGTAGTGAGCACTTGTGCTCAAAACTAATGACAATATATTCAATATGACAACATAATGTTACCAAATTTTGTGTCATACCTGTTGGTTCAAAATGCTCACTATACCCCTGGATAAAATCCTTTGGGGGAGTGGGTTCCAAAATGGTTGTCACTTGTGGGAAGTTTCCACTGTTTAGGCACATCAGGGGATCTCCAAACACGACATGGCATCCGCTCTCAATTGCAGCCAATTTTGCGTTCAAAAAGTCAAACAGCATTCCTTCTCTTCTGAGCTCTGCCGTGCACGCAAACAGTAGATATCCCCCACAAGTGGGGTATCAGCGTACTCAGGAGAAATTGAACAACAAATTTTGGGGTCAATTGTCTCTTGTCACCCTTGTGAAAATAAAAAAGTTTGGGTCTAAATTTTATTTTTTGTGAAAAAAAAGGTAAATCTCTTCCTTTTCTTCAACATTGCTTCAGTTCCTGTGAAGCAACTGAAGGGTTAATAAACGTCTTAAATGTGATTTTGAGCACCCTGAGGGTTGCAGTTTTTATAATGGTGTCAGTTTTGGCTACTTTCTTTCGTATAGGCCCCTCAAAGTCACTTCAAATATAATGTGGTCCCTAAAAAAATGGTTTTGTAAATTTTGTTGGAAAAATGAGCAATCACTGGTTTAACACTTCTAACTTCGTAATAAAAAAAATGTGTTTTCAAAATTGTGCTGATGTAAAGACATGTGGGAAATGTTATTTATGAACTATTTTGTGTGACATAATTCTATGATTTGAGGGCATAAAAAATAAAAGATTTAAAATTGCAAAATTTACTATTTTGTTTCCAAATTTCAATTTTTTTTCAGAAATAAATGTAAGTCATATCTAAGAAATGTTACCACTATAGTAAAGTACAATATGTCATGAAACAAAATGATCAGAATCAGCATTCCAGAATTATTACCACATAAAGTGACAGTGGTCAGAATTGTAAAATTTTGTTTAGTTATTAAGGTCAAAATTGGCTTGGTCATTAAGGGGTTAAATAGAAACTGTTCCTGTGGTACCTCATTTAGCTCCCAAGTGAGCATTATGTTTATGCCATACACAGCAGACTTGTTGCAGAGGTTTCCCACAACTGAAAATCTGTTCCATACATCTGAATGGGTTTGCTTCTGCATCGGGTGCATTAATTTAGGCAAACCTCATTTAAAGTGATATTCTCAAGTTGTCTCTTGAGTAGCTCAGAGCTATACAGTTTGCTTGTTGGTAGAGGGGCAGGTGCTTTTCCTCTAGAGAGAGTTATGGTCAGGAGCTCCATCTTGCTTCAACACCTTAATGATCTGTCAGATGTAGGGAACTGGAATAAAGCAAACAATTAAAGCACTGAAATTGGTAAAATTATAAACTATATTATAATTATAAATTATTATATATACTATTGATCCAGTAATTCAGTATTTATCTAAGATAAGCTCCCAGTATTTCTCGTAGATTTTAAATTCCACAACTGATTTACTATTCACTTTTAGATTGACGTTCTTGAAGAAGATACCTATGTGGTTGCACAGATGTATCAAATAATTGACAGCTATACCATTCCTTCCTTGTTGGTAGAGGGCCAGGTGCTCTTCCTTGAGAGATAGTTATGCTCTGGAGCTCCATTTTGCTTCAACATATTAATAATCTGTCAGTGTTCTGAGTTTACACTGTTATCACTATACTTACACATAGAGATAACAGTACATCTGGAAACTGGTAATTATGGGGACATTGGGGATTGTGATTCTACAAAACTGATAACAGCACCTTGGTCAGGAAGTGAGTGAGAGGAAGTATGAACTTGAACAACTGCTGTATAGAAATCAATGGGCTTGAGAGGCCTAACTAAGATCTTAGGTTTTAACTCTCCTGGAATGTAACTACTAGGCGCACTCAGCCAGGGTCTGATGACTGAGCGCCTTCTAAACAAGCTGTACGTTGTGTAAGATAAAAGCTCTCACAGCACTAGCATGGAATTGAATAGAAAAAAAACAAGTCAATTGCAAACTTGCTTATTTCAATGCTTCCTAATTAACTAAAGCAATTTAATGACATGAGAATACCCCTTTAGACCAATTGGACAGGCACAGAAATTTCTGTCATACTAGAATAGTGCATTTAGCCTGTTAGGATACAATGATTAGAAATGCAATGCAAATTGAATCGGCAAACTTCTCTTCTGTGGTTTCTGTTCCTGTCCCACTAATCCTCTGATCGGCTCTTCTATCTGTTGTCTTCTATTTTTTGTCTTCCTCTTAGCCAGGTTATCCATTTATTAAACCCCACATTGTCGCATGGGTCATATTGCACGTCAATGATGTGCGTCGCACCACTTATAGTCAAATTGAATGCAAATATACATCATCAACAGATATTGCACTCCGTGTGACAACGTGGGGTCTATTGGATGGAAAATCCAACTGGAGGGAAGATAGAAGGATTAAATGGAATACAAGCAACATCAGGACAGGTACAGAGAAGACTGAGGAAAGATGAGTACCTGAGATATTTTTTAAACCACTTATCGTCCCTCTGTAGTTCAGTCCACTGCCATGATGCTGGATTATCCAGAATCATATTGCAAAACATTCGAATACTGATTAATGTGATTTTTGTTGTTGTGAGATTCATGGCAAATTTGATTTGTTTCAAATCAGTTTACTCATCTCTTATAGTTATCCTATACCTTTTTTCCTAATTTTTGAGACACATGGGATGTCATGTTATATTATACTATTCTCTCTAGGCTATAAATGAAATTCTACCAATTCTTGCTAAGAAAAAGATGGATGCTATCATAGCTGAGGCTCAAGATGCTCAGTTTAAGCTTGAATTTTATCCCACCACAACTTTGGACTATGTAAATACTTTAATATTTCTGGATGAGATTCAAGAACGGGTAAGTTATAAACATCATTTTGTAAAAAGGAAACCTTGATGTACATAATGTACAGTGTAATGAAACTTAAACAATTGGTAAAAATAAATAAATGCATATACATCTATGTTTAAAAGCCTGACTCATTCAAGGGTGTATGCAGTCTAATGTTTATTGGGCATGTAAATATTGCATATTCTAGAATTCCTGAATTGCTATAAGGTAGCTTATAAATGTAGCAATACAAGGCAATATATTATGTATACTCCCTCTGGTCTAAAAGAGCTCATTGGCCACATTTGTTATATTTCTATATAGTCGAGTTGATTCAACATTATTGCATTGAAGATAAAAATATAGAGCTTACTAATAAGAACAATGGAAATTCTTCTTTATTCGGAGTTGATTGTAAATAAATTGTATTCATATACTATGCATTTTGACCTTTTAATAAATGCCTATTTTGGTATAATCATGTGATGCTTAAAAAAACCATTATGTAATGTGAAGATCCTATTCACTTTCCATTTAGATAGTGTTCACACATCGTGGTTATATTGTGCAGCTGAAAAGTAGCAGTTTTATTTTTTAAGGTTGAGCCATTCTGTATTAAACATTTTCTGGCTTGTAATAACTAGGCTTCAATTTTATATATTAATGTGTAATAAGTGAACACGTGAAGGAAAAGCCAGCTCACTGTAACTGCCCATTTCTTTCACTGATGAGCAGAAAAGTAGCCATAATTTTCAAAGAAAAGATCCAACTCAATGGATATAAAATCTTCCACTTTATTTGGAAAGTTATAAAAACATTATTACATGAAAAAAAATCCATCAAAGGGTTTCTGGTGCATACGAAACCTTAACTCATAAGCACATGAAACGCGTTGATGTTTCCTCTGATGGACATTTTTCTCTGAAAAGATGGATCACATTCACCATATATGATGTATCACCTAGAAATGTGATCTTAAAATTTTTTGCACTTGATCTCCACTGGATCAGCATATGGTTGCATTGCTAGTTTTTGTTAGATTCTGTTTACTTTGCCATTAGGAACCTCATGGTTTCCACAAATGTCTCATACTAATGAGACTAGCTACTTTGACTTGCACTGCCATTACTGAGTCAACTTGGTGTTAGGCTCTTTTCTTTTGGAGCAGTCCGCTTGGATTCATGCTAAGATCATGGTACTATTCCTGAGAATTTATTTATTTTTATTTATTTTACTCATTTATATAGCGCCATTAATTCCTCAGCGCTCGTAGATTTGAAATTCCACAACTGATTTACTATTCACTTTTAGATTGACGTTCTAGAAGAAGAGTCCAATGTGGTTGCACAAATGTATCAGCTAATTGACAGCTATGCCGTTCCTACACCTCCTGAGGATTTTGCAGTATTTGCTACTCTGAAGCCTTCAATATTGGCTGTTCGAAATGCCATTGACAAATCTGTAGGTGAGAGAGATGGCAGCATAGAGAAATTCTGTCGATCCTTGGACAAAGACATAGCAGAACTGAACATGGAAGTGAAGGGTGTCAAACAGCAATCTCAGGTATAGTTTACAGACCGAGCATATATGCAAATCGTTTTCATCATTTTTAAAGGGCAACTGAATCCAAATCTGCTACATTTGGCTACATTTGGAAAACATTTAATGTCAGACTACATGTAGTGGCTGAGGTTTGGCGGCTTCATTTGGTGTCTATGAGATTCTTCTAGCCAAAACCAAGCATTACCGAACTGCACCTATTTGTGTTCAAACTGATAGGCTCAAGTATAATGACTATTTAAGGTAGTTTATGATATATTTGTGTGTTTACCATTTAGGCTGACTTGAGTTTTGTCCATTTCTCCGTATGTGTATCTCGAGCACATATGTCTGTCATTAAGAAATGATGATATTTCTTTGCTGACTTAGATTATAGTAAAAAACATAAAGAATCATTTATCTGATCAATGACAATGGTGATTACAGATTTTTTTTATTTATAACATTGGATAGTGTACATGCATTAGTGAAGGTTGCATTTGTAACACAGGTTTGAATTGTTTTGCAGGATCCACAAATTTTGGATATCAGTGCTGATCAAACTAAAGTTAGACAAATCCTGGCTGACTTGCAGATCATCATAGATGAGTTACAAAAACGTGCCTTCCAGTACAAAACATATCAGAAGAATTTCAAGGTAAAGCAATAGAAAGGACTGTCTTCTAAATTAATTTGGTGCTTTGTATCCTGGGATTATGCTGGAAATGTTATCAGAAATGCAAAGCATTACTTTAGGCGCCATTTTGCTATTCTTGGGTCCAAATAATTGTTTAAGAAATAACGCTGACTACCAATTCACTATTTTGTCCACATTATTATATTAAACCCAGGGACCTGTCCAGTTAACTACCATTTTTTTTTCACTGTCACGCTATTTTCCTGAGTAAGTCCACCCTCATTTGATTTAGAAGGGATTATCACTTTGAATGTCCTCATACCACATTCCCAATTCCCCCAAAAATGGGATGGGTGTGAATGAAAACAAAAATGCAATGATTTATAATTCTCTTTTAACCATATTTTATTTTTAACAGAACATAGAGCACAGATCAGAAGGTTAACATTAGACGTTATTCGATTTCATTTGAAAAGTTTAACTCAGGGTTACCGCGACAGTGTGGAGGCAGAAGACCACAGCGTCTGATTGCTCCTACTCCAGCACTGAGAAGAAGCACTTCTTCATTTTAAATGTGTTTATTTCTTCTGACAGAACAGGTGTTAATCGGCCATGTTGGAAATCCCAGTACTCACAGCTGAGCTCGATTAGCCACTTCTTTCCCCTTTATAATCTGGGCTCTGTTGCAAATCCTTGACAGAGCTAGCCTTTTCTGCATGGCTGACGAAGAGAGAGGAGTTTGTATGAGAAGGAGAGTTGTAGGAGTTATCTGTGACTGTTGCTTGGTTTGTATGCTTGGTAATTCCCTATCCTTCCCCATTTTGGTTTATTCCCCTACATCCATGCCCGGTGCATTCCTCTGTTATATGCAAGTGAATATTTTGTATTCCTGGAGTTTTCTGTTAACCTTTGTTTGTAAAAAAAATTAGGCACCAGTTGCTGGAATCAAGCAATGTTCTCTGGTTCACACCTCAATACCCCTCTGTCATGATTCTCAATGGCGAGAGAACATAGCCCAGCATATATGAGAACTAGCTCTTGGAAGATGGAAACTATACTGACCATGAACTAAACCTGCCGCACAACTAGAAGTGGCCGGGTAGCATGCCTACGTTTTTTTATCCCTAGATGCCCAGCGCCAGCCGGAGAACTACCTAATCCTAGCAGAGGAAAAGACAGTCCTGGCTCACCTCTAGAGAAATTTTCCCAAAAGGCAGACAGAGGCCCCCACATATATTGGCGGTGATTTAAGATGAAATGACAAACGTAGTATGAAAATAGGTTTAGCAAAATCGAGGTCCGCTTACTAGATAGCATGAAGACAGAAAGGGCACTTTCATGGTCAGCAGAAAACCCTATCAAAACACCATCCAGAAATTACTTTAAGACTCTAGCATTAACTCATAACACCAGAGTGGCAATTTCCGCTCACAAGAGCTTTCCAGACACAGTAACGAAACAGCAGCTGTGAACAGGAACAAAATGCAAAAACACACAAGGACAAAAGTCCAACTTAGCTGGGAGTTGTCTAGTAGCAGGAACATGCACAGAAAGGCTACTGATTACATTGTTGACCGGCATGAAACTGACAGAGGAGCAAGGTTATATAGCGACTCCCACATCCTGATAGGAGCAGGTGAACAGAGGGGATGATGCACACAAGTACAATTCCACAAGTGGCCACCGGGGGAGCCCAGAATCCAATTTCACAACAGTACCCCCCCCTCAAGGAGGGGGCACCGAACCCTCAACAGAACCACCAGGGCGATCAGGATGAGCCCTATGAAAGGCACGGACAAGATCGGAGGCATGAACATCAGAGGCAGTGACCCAAGAATTATCCTCCTGACCGTATCCCTTCCATTTGACCAGATACTGGAGTTTCCGTCTGGAAACACGAGAGTCTAAGATCTTTTCCACAACGTACTCCAACTCACCCTCAACCAACACCGGAGCAGGAGGCTCAACGGAAGGCACAGCCGGTACCTCATACCTGCGCAACAATGACCGATGAAAAACATTATGAATCGAAAAGGATGCAGGGAGGTCCAAAAGGAAGGACACAGGGTTAAGAATCTCCAATATCTTGTACGGGCCGATGAACCGAGGCTTAAACTTAGGAGAAGAAACCCTCATAGGGACAAAATGAGAAGACAACCACACCAAGTCCCCAACACAAAGCCGAGGACCAACACGACGACGGCGGTTGGCAAAAAGCTGAGTCTTCTCCTGGGACAACTTCAAATTGTCCACCACCTGCCCCCAAATCTGATGCAACCTCTCCACCACAGCATCCACTCCAGGACAATCCGAAGATTCCACTTGACCGGAGGAAAATCGAGGATGAAACCCCGAATTACAGAAAAACGGGGACACCAAGGTGGCAGAGCTGGCCCGATTATTGAGGGCGAACTCCGCCAAAGGCAAAAAAGCAACCCAATCATCCTGATCCGCAGACACAAAACACCTCAAATATGTCTCCAAGGTCTGATTAGTCCGCTCGGTCTGGCCATTAGTCTGAGGATGGAAAGCAGACGAAAAAGACAAATCTATGCCCATCCTAGCACAGAATGCCCGCCAAAATCTAGACACGAATTGGGTCCCTCTGTCAGAAACGATATTCTCTGGAATACCATGCAAACGAACAACATTTTGAAAAAACAGAGGAACCAACTCGGAAGAAGAAGGCAACTTAGGCAAGGGAACCAGATGGACCATCTTAGAGAAACGGTCACACACCACCCAGATGACAGACATCTTCTGAGAAACAGGCAGATCCGAAATAAAATCCATCGAGATGTGCGTCCAAGGCCTCTTCGGGATAGGCAAGGGTAACAACAATCCACTAGCCCGAGAACAACAAGGCTTGGCCCGAGCACAAACGTCACAAGACTGCACAAAGCCTCGCACATCTCGTGACAGGGAAGGCCACCAGAAGGACCTTGCCACCAAATCCCTGGTACCAAAGATTCCAGGATGACCTGCCAACGCAGAAGAATGAACCTCAGAGATGACTCTACTGGTCCAATCATCAGGAACAAACAGTCTACCAGGTGGGCAACGATCAGGTCTATCCGCCTGAAACTCCTGCAAGGCCCGCCGCAGGTCTGGAGAAACGGCAGACAATATCACTCCATCTTTAAGGATACCTGTGGGCTCAGAATTACCAGGGGAGTCAGGCTCAAAACTCCTAGAAAGGGCATCCGCCTTAACATTCTTAGAACCCGGTAGGTAAGACACCACAAAATTAAACCGAGAGAAAAACAACGACCAGCGCGCCTGTCTAGGATTCAGGCGCCTGGCAGACTCAAGGTAAATTAAATTTTTGTGGTCAGTCAATACCACCACCTGATGTCTGGCCCCCTCAAGCCAGTGACGCCACTCCTCAAAAGCCCACTTCATGGCCAAAAGCTCCCGATTCCCAATATCATAATTCCGCTCGGCGGGCGAAAATTTACGGGAAAAAAAGGCACAAGGTCTCATCACGGAGCAGTCGGAACTTCTCTGCGACAACACCGCCCCAGCTCCGATTTCAGAAGCGTCGACCTCAACCTGAAAAGGAAGAGCAACATCAGGCTGACGCAACACTGGGGCGGAAGAAAAGCGGCGCTTGAGCTCCCGAAAGGCCTCCACAGCATCAGGGGACCAATCAGCAACATCAGCACCCTTCTTAGTCAAATCAGTCAATGGTTTTACAACATCAGAAAAACCAGCAATAAATCGACGATAAAAGTTAGCAAAGCCCAAAAATTTCTGAAGACTCTTAAGAGAAGAGGGTTGCGTCCAATCACCAATAGCCTGAACCTTGACAGGATCCATCTCGATGGAAGAGGGGGAAAAAATGTATCCCAAGAAGGAAATCTTCTGAACCCCAAAAACACACTTAGAACCCTTCACACACAAGGAATTAGACCGCAAAACCTGAAAAACCCTCCTGACCTGCTGGACATGAGAGTCCCAGTCATCCGAAAAAATCAGAATATCATCCAGATACACAATCATAAATTTATCCAAATAATCGCGGAAAATGTCATGCATAAAGGACTGGAAGACTGAAGGGGCATTTGAAAGACCAAAAGGCATCACCAAATACTCAAAATGGCCCTCGGGCGTATTAAATGCGGTTTTCCACTCATCCCCCTGCTTGATTCGCACCAAATTATACGCCCCACGGAGATCAATCTTAGAGAACCACTTGGCCCCCTTTATACGAGCAAACAAATCAGTAAGCAGTGGTAACGGATATTGATATTTAACCGTGATTTTATTCAAAAGTCGATAATCAATACACGGCCTCAAAGAGCCGTCTTTCTTAGACACAAAGAAAAAACCGGCTCCTAAGGGAGATGACGAAGGACGAATATGTCCCTTTTCCAAGGACTCCTTTATATATTCTCGCATAGCCGCGTGTTCAGGCACAGACAGATTAAATAAACGACCCTTAGGGTATTTACTACCCGGAATCAAGTCTATGGCACAATCGCACTCCCGGTGCGGAGGTAGTGAACCAACCTTGGGTTCTTCAAAAACGTCACGAAAGTCAGACAAGAATTCAGGAATCTCAGAGGGAATAGATGATGAAATGGAAACCAAAGGTACGTCCCCATGAGTTCCTTTACATCCCCAGCTTAACACAGACATAGCTCTCCAGTCGAGGACTGGGTTATGAGATTGCAGCCATGGCAATCCCAGCACCAAAACATCATGTAGATTATACAGCACCAGAAAGCGAATAACCTCCTGGTGATCCGGATTAACACGCATAGTCACTTGTGTCCAGTATTGTGGTTTATTACTAGCCAATGGGGTGGAGTCAATCCCTTTCAGAGGTATCGGAGCCTCCAATGGCTCCAAATCATACCCACAGCGTTTGGCAAAGGACCAATCCATAAGACTCAAAGCAGCGCCAGAGTCGACATAGGCGTCCGCGGTAATAGATGACAAAGAACAAATCAGGGTCACAGATAGAATAAACTTAGACTGTAAAGTGCTAATTGAAACAGATTTGTCAGGCTTCTTAGTACGCTTAAAGCATGCTGATATAACATGAGTTGAATCACCACAATAGAAGCACAACCCATTTTTTCGTCTAAAATTCTGCCGCTCGCTTCTGGACAGAATTCTATCACATTGCATATTTTCTGGCGTTTTCTCAGTAGACACCGCCAAATGGTGCACAGGTTTGCGCTCCCGCAGACGCCTATCGATCTGAATAGCCATCGTCATGGACTCATTCAGACTCGCAGGCACAGGGAACCCCACCATAACATCCTTAATGGCATCAGAGAGACCTTCTCTGAAAATCGCCGCCAGGGCGCACTCATTCCACTGAGTAAGCACAGACCATTTGCGGAATTTTTGGCAGTATATTTCAGCTTCATCTTGCCCCTGAGACAAGGACATCAAGGCCCTTTCCGCCTGAAGCTCTAAATGAGGTTCCTCATAAAGCAACCCCAAGGCCAGAAAAAACGCATCCACATTGAGCAACGCAGGATCCCCTGGTGCCAATGCAAAAGCCCAGTCCTGAGGGTCGCCCCGGAGCAAGGAAATTACAATCCTGACCTGCTGTGCAGGGTCTCCGGCAGAGCGAGACTTCAGGGACAAAAACAATTTGCAATTATTTTTAAAATTTTGAAAGTGAGATCTATTCCCCGAGAAGAATTCAGGCAAAGGAATTCTAGGCTCAGACATAGGTGCATGAACAACAAAATCTTGCAAATTTTGTACCTTTGTGGCGAGATTATTCAAACCTGTAGCTACACTCTGAAGATCCATTTGAAACAGGTGAACACAGAGCCATTCAAAGATTAGAAGGAGAGAAAGAGAGGAAGGCTGCAGCATAGGCAAACTAGCAAGTGATTCAATTAAGAGCACACTCAGAACTAGAGGGAAAAAAAAAAAAAAAAAAAAATTGTAGCAGACTTCTTTTTTCTCTCCTTTCTCAGCCAGTAATTTAACCCTTTTTTGGGCCGGTCAAACTGTCATGATTCTCAATGGCGAGAGAACATAGCCCAGCATATATGAGAACTAGCTCTTGGAAGATGGAAACTATACTGACCATGAACTAAACCTGCCGCACAACTAGAAGTGGCCGGGTAGCATGCCAACGTTTTTTTATCCCTAGATGCCCAGCGCCAGCCGGAGAACTACCTAATCCTAGCAGAGGAAAAGACAGTCCTGGCTCACCTCTAGAGAAATTTTCCCAAAAGGCAGACAGAGGCCCCCACATATATTGGCGGTGATTTAAGATGAAATGACAAACGTAGTATGAAAATAGGTTTAGCAAAATCGAGGTCCGCTTACTAGATAGCATGAAGACAGAAAGGGCACTTTCATGGTCAGCAGAAAACCCTATCAAAACACCATCCAGAAATTACTTTAAGACTCTAGCATTAACTCATAACACCAGAGTGGCAATTTCCGCTCACAAGAGCTTTCCAGACACAGTAACGAAACAGCAGCTGTGAACAGGAACAAAATGCAAAAACACACAAGGACAAAAGTCCAACTTAGCTGGGAGTTGTCTAGTAGCAGGAACATGCACAGAAAGGCTACTGATTACATTGTTGACCGGCATGAAACTGACAGAGGAGCAAGGTTATATAGCGACTCCCACATCCTGATAGGAGCAGGTGAACAGAGGGGATGATGCACACAAGTACAATTCCACAAGTGGCCACCGGGGGAGCCCAGAATCCAATTTCACAACACCCCTCCTTAGGATCTATGTAGGGTGGTGCACTCACATAGGTATCATTAAGATAAAACATAAGAAATTGAAAGAATTGGAGCACTCACCCAGATCCTTATTGATGTGTAATTTTATTCCATGGTGAAACGTGACATCAGATCTTATCAAAGTGCGAAGTGCAGGTAGCAGGGGAGCTATGCAGATAAGAAAGCCTAATGGACTATGCCTGTTTTGCACTTAGCGCTTCTACTGGTCCATGCTGCATTATGAATGAATACCTAAGCAGACCACCACATGAAGACCCCCCACATTCTGCATTCACTTTTTTTCCTTTCCCATATTATGGTTATATACTGGCTTTTACTATGCAGACATGTGAACTAACTTCTGAGGTTATCATTATTCTATGGACTTCTCATAAAATATCCAAACAAGTTTATTATAAGAATTTTGTTGACAATAGTATAGTAGAAAATGATCTGATATATTTAAGATTTCCCCAAACTTGGAGCATCATGGCAAAAGTAAATGGACATGTCCTAATTTTTTGCAGGTTGAAGTGACAAAGTTTGATGAACTGGAAGAAGTAAGTGCAGAACTGAAGCTAAAGCATCTTTTATGGGACTCAATGGCAGAATGGGATGTGCTGCAAACTGAATGGATGCAGGTAAGACATTAAAAAAATTGCCCACTTCTTTAGCATTTATGTCCTGATGTCTGATCCCACCCAGCACCCCTGCTGTTCAGCTGTTCTTGGTATGAGTGGCAGCCGCCGACCAGAAATGTTCACTTGCAGAGCTGGCAATCTTCTGATGGTTGCCAAGGCTGGGTACTGCACATCTGCCTCCTATTCAAATCAATAGCAAGCAAATGTGTAGTACTCAGCCTTGGCCACTATCGGAAGATGGCCATCTCTGCAAGTACGCATTTCTGGCCGGTGATCACAACCACCGACACCATGATTAGCTGATCGTCAGGGGTGTCGGGTGTCAGACTCGGGCCAATCAGACATTGAAGGTCATCATTGCTAAAGTAGTGGATAACCTTTTTAATCTAGACTACACTTTTGTAAATGAATACAAGGGCCGGTAGACCGGAATAATGCTTTATGGTTTTATGTATTTTACAGTCAAAATTTGAAACATTGGATCCAGAACAACTGAATTCCCTAGTTCTTAAATATGCCAAATTTGTAAACCAACTGGAAAAAGGTCTCCCGCCAAATAATGTAGTGCCATGTCTCAAGGCAAAGGTGGAAAAAATGAGAGAAAAGGTAATTTATGTAGTAAACTATAGATCCAACATTATCATTTTACTGACAAAATGGTCCTGTCTGAGATTGTTTCCTTGTTTTCCTGTTTCCTTATGTGTCAGTTTTGGTGGGATGCTTGGGTTTTTTGAACAATGTTTATTACATTTTTTCATTTAGAATCTTTTCCTAGGTAGGACAAGAAAGGTAAACATTATTTTTTTCTGATCTGTTTTTATTTTCTTATTTTAGATTTTTTTTAGTTATATTTTGTGTACATGATTTTTTGGGGCGGCCATCTTGCCTAAGAGGCTGTCAACAGCATTTACAAATATGCTTTTCAGCAGTCACATGGCTCAAAGGAATAAGTAGTCTGGATAAGTTTATTGACTTCTATATGAGAGTTTTCCCTTAATTGGTACTTTCATTGTATTCTTACCTTTGATGATAATGGGATGACTGTTGTAAAGTGGTTTCTAAAGAACAGGAAGTGTCAGCCTAGTATGAGGCTCAGTTGCTAGAGTGAAAACTGCAAGATTTAAAGATTTTAAAAAAAAATATACAATGAAAAAGCACTAACATTCTTTAAAAATATGTTTAATATAAAATATTTAAAGAATAGGGCATTGTCTAAAGACATATTTCCTTGAAAGTAAATGTACAAAGTGCAATGACAATAGGAAAGATATAAAGACAAAATCATTGAAATGATAAAGAATCAGTAGGAAGCTCTGACCAATAAAATTAATTAAAAGTCCTGAAGGATGAAGAAAGAGAGATGGAAGGAAGAAGAAAAAGAGGAGGAGTGATTTAGGGTCAGAAAGCGGGAGGGATAAAGTGAAGAAAGGGAATCCTTTATTTCAGACTAGCCTAAGCCACTTTACATGATGGTAAGTTTTTTTCACTCTTGTCCAGTTTTCAGTTAGGATTTTGAAAGGTTGTCTTGTTTAGAACACTGATTTATATAAACTCTTATATAATCTGAGTAGTGAGAATTCCCCCTTTTACTCTCTTACCCAGAATGGAGAGTGTTGTATTTGTTGTGTTTTATATAGACATAAGTTATACTATTATATAGAGTTTTCTTTGTTTCTAATACCATAGACAGATTGCAGGGACTATACGGAATCCTGTTTTTTATTCTTGTGCATGCATCATTTAATGGGAAACATCTGTGTAATAGCCGGAGTACATTCTGTTATTGTTACAGTACACTAATGAGGATTAATAATAGAAACTGTTATACAACTTGGGACAACATGAAAGATTGAAAAAATGCAAAGACACATTTTTAAGTCCTAAACAGGTCAAAGTGTTCTGTTTTCTCCTAGCTTCCACATCAAAGGTATAAAAATGTAGAGCGTTACTTCCACAGTTCACCCAATAAGAGAAATAGATGTTCTAGTGTCCATGTGCAGGACTGCACTATAGATCTGTATTGTACACACATTATACCTGTCTTCATTTTTATATAATAATTACTATATATTTATACCACATTTTTATAGGTACCTGTGATAACAGATTTAAGAAATCCATTTTTGAAACCAAGGCATTGGGGTATCCTGGAAGAAACGATTAATGCAGCGTTGTTAGACCCAGAGCACCCACTCTCTCTAGAGAAGCTGATAGAGATTCATGTATTTGAATATGCGCAGAATATCCAGGATATATCAGGACAGGCATCGGGAGAAGCTTCACTAGAGACAATACTCAAAAAGGTACTGTTTAAAACCTGACTTACTATATCAAATTTTACTTATTTTTCAGCGAGCATTATTTTAGTGACCTATTATTATCTAAAATACATTGACATAAAGGGGTTGTTATATATACTTTATCTATGGTATAGTGAGAAAAGTATGATTATTGGGGCAGTGCAACAAGAATAGGGGTCCTAAAGTCCCTTGTTTGACTGAAGCATTAGCGAGCATGTGCGACCACTGAATACATACTTTTATATACAGTTAAAGGAGTTGTACCCTTTTGAAAATATTATCCCATAGAAAAGTGTTTGCCAACTCCAGTCCTCAGGAGCCACCAACAGATCCAACAGATCATAGTATTGCACTGATGATGGAATTATCACTTGTTTAATATTAACCACTTCCATAGGCTCAGTTACCATTAAAAAAATAAGAAACCGAAGTGTCAGTTGTTTCACTGCAGCATACGCGACACGTCGACATTGCTCCAGCTAACCATTGAGCTCAGCAGCTCTGCCGGTGCAGATGGCACAATCTGCTGAGTTCAGTGATTGGCTACATCTTTGTTGGCGGAACGCTACAGCTGCAGCCAAACAGAGACTGCAGCAGTGACGGGGACATAGCGCTTAACCCAGGGAAGATATGTGAAACTCTGTTTGTTTTTTAAAAGGTACCTGCACCTGTGGGAGAAAAAAAGGTTTTTGAAAGGGGACAACCTTATTAATGAAGTGTTGGTTGCACATTCTTTCAAATGCGTCATTCACACAGGAAACTATAAAACACCTTTTCTTGTGATCAGAGGGAGTCTCTTTGGTTAGGCCTGAACAATCATGCATTTATTACTTATTTATGACAATTAAGTTATTTGTAGTACAACTCATTTAAAGTACCTTTAGCATTGCTTTTCGAAAGAGAGATACACTTTTCCCAAATACTGAAGCGCACACACAGTTTTTATACATTTCCATTATTGTTTTTTTTTCTTATTGGCAGAATTTGTGTACCATACAATTTGCTCTTTCTGTCTATAATATCAATACCCAGCAGTGACTAATGTCCTCCTCCTTATTAACTAAGTTGAGCATGTATGTCTAAAGTAGAGTCGAGAAAAATAGCTTAAAGGAGTATTCCCTTCTCCAAGATCCTATCCCAATATGTAGTAGATGTAATAATAATATTAGCAAATATCTCCAATTAGAAATGTAGTATAGTTTTTCTGATTCGCTATGTCTGTCTCTTCATGTGCAGGCATTGCAGAACTTTTGGTATCCATGGTTATGACCATTGATATAGTGACAGTTAGTTAACTAGATATTAGTGGTCTTAACTATGGATCTCTAAGATCCGGCAATGCCTGCACATGAAGAGAGAGACGTAGCGAATCAGAAAAAACTTTACTACATTTCTAATTGTAGATATTTGCTAATACAGTTGTGCTCAAAAGTCTACATACACTGGCAACATTTTTGCTTTCTTGGCCTTTTTTCAGAGAATATGAATGATAACACCAAACCTTTTTCTCCACTCATGCATAGTGGTTGGGTGAAGCCATTCATTGTCAAACTACTGTGTTTTCTCTTTTTAAATCATAATGACAACCAAAAACATCCAAATGACCCTGATCAAAAGTTCACATACCCCATTTCTTAATACCGTGTATTGCCCCCTCAATGACATCTTGAAGTCTTTTGTGGTAGTTATGGATGAGGTTTTTTAGTTTCTCAGATGGTATGGTAAAGCTGCCCACTCTTCTTGGCAAAAAGCCTGCAGTTCCTGTAAATTCCTGGGCTGTCTAGCAAGAACTGCACGCTTGAGCTCTCCCCAGAGTGGCTCAATGATATTGAGGTCACGAGACTGAGATGACCACTCCAGATCCTTCACTTTGTTCTGCTGTAGCCAATGACAGGTCGACTTGGCCTTGTGTTTTGGATCGTTGTTATGTTGGAGCATCCAAGTTCGTCCCAAGCACAGCTTCTAGGCTGATGAGTGCAAATTTGCCTCCAGTATTTGAATGTGCTGCATTCATTTTTCCTTCAACTTTGACCAAGTTTCATGTGCCTTTGTAGCTCATACAGCCCCAAAACTTCTGTGATCCACCTCGGTGCTTCACAGTAGGAATGGTGTTCATTTCATCATAGGCCTTGTTGATCTCTCTCTAAATGTAACATTTATGGTTGTGGCCAAAAAGTTCAATTTTGGTCTCATCACTGCAAATTACCTTGTTCCAGATATTTTAAGAATAGACTCTGTGCTGTTTTGCGTATTGTAAGCAAGATACTTTGTGGCATTTGCCCAGTAGTGGCTTTCTTCTGGGGATTCGACCATGCAGCCCATTTTCCTTCAAGTTCCAACTTATTGTGCATCTTGAAACAGCCACACCGCTAGTTTTCAGAGAGTCCTGTATTTCAGCTGATGTTATTTGTGGGGTTTTCTTTGGATCCCAAACAATTTTCCTGGCAGTTGTGGACGACATTTTTGTTGGTCTACCTGACCGTGGTTTAGTTTTTACAGAGCCCTTATTTTCCTTTTGTTAATCACAGTTTGAACGCTGCTGACTGGCATTATCAATTCCTTGGATATCGTTTTGTATCCCTTTCCTCTTTTCTGTTTTATACAGTTCAACTACCTTTTCCCTTAGATCCGTTGACAATTCTTTTGCTTTCCCCATGACTCACAATCCAGAAATGTCAGTGGCTGGATGAAAGACACAAGAGTCTGTCTGGATCCCATAAACTCACTCAGCTTTTATGCACACACATTGATTAAAAGCAAACAGGTCACAGGTGAGAATGTTACCTTTAGTAGCCATTCCAACCCATTTATGTCAACTTCTGTGCATGTTATCAGGCCAAAATCACAGGGTATGTGAAATTTTGATCAGGGACATTTGGATGTTTTGGGTCATTATGATTTAAGAAGAGAAAACACAGTAGTTTGACAATAAATGGCTTCACCCAACCACTAATCGTGAGTGGAGAAAAACTTTTGGTGTTATCATTCATATTCTTTAAAAAAAAAAGGCCAAGAAAGCAAAAATTCTGCCGGGGTATGTAAACTTTTGAGCACAACTGTATTATTAATATTACACCTACTACATATTGGGGTAGGATCTTGGAGATGGGAATACCCCTTTAACAACCCTTTGATCGCTATCAGTTCATAACCTTGGCGTCATTAAAGAGTTCAGCCCTTTATGGTTGTGGAAATACAGAAAGACTAAAATGAAAAATTACCTGTTCATATACGTCCAAAAGGCCTTATGAAAAAATAAGATTGTCTTTATTCACTGAACACAAACCCCAGATATGACACCATAGTCTCTTAAAAATACCTGAGAAGTAACTATTGGAATAGAAAACTTTTATTCAGAGCATTACTTTTGCTGAGATTTTCCACATGTGATATGAAAGCCTTCAAGCTTTTATATACAGTATAAAGAGTTCTTCAAGCTAGAAGCTAAAGGATTTACAGCTAAGAAGCTGAGTATGTACTTTATAATTCTGCTAATTGGCTACTATGTGCCAGATTTATCAATATTTTCTTATACTGTATGTCTTAGAGACAGGTTATAACATAAGGAAAATTAGATTTGTACTTATCATTTGTTACGTGGATTTCAACTCTTGCCTATTATGTGAGTAATGTTTTTCCGAAGTGCAGGTTTTGATTTGACTTTTTTATTTGTTTATTAACTTTGTGACAATATTTTTTTATCAAGGTTGAGGATTCCTGGAAAACTACCGAATTTACTGCTATCCCACACCGAGATTCTAAAGATGTGTTCATTCTTGGTGGAACAGATGATATTCAGGTGGGGTTGACACTACTATCTACATAACTCCCTCTACGTGTTCAGAGTTAGAATAATAAGTACATACTTATGTAATTAACTAAAACTGCAGGTGTGGGTGCCAGGTGTCGATACTTTGCTGATCTGATGTTGATGATATTTAGAAAGGATATCAATATATAAGTCATAGACAACCCCTTAAGTGGAAATGTGTAGATCAGTCAGCATAAATTAAACAGGCAAAACCTAGGATAAAAACAAAATGAGCTTATAACCTGTAGTAAGTAATAGTAATAGTATGTGTATATAACAAGGTATTTAGATAACACGGTTTTGATTAAAAAAAAGCGTAAAAGCCATACCACCACCATAAGGTGTTCCCAATCGGGACGGTCCTCTGTCTAGTTTTAAACTTCTTATTTTGTCAGCAGACCTCAAAATAGATGGGGCAGAGCAGGACCCAAGCCCAACTGTTCAAACACCTGTCCATAGCAAGCTGTATAGATGAAATACCCAGCTCAAAAAGAGGGAGCAACACACTTGTTTGTACAAAGTACAAATAACAAAGGCTGTCTCAGGAGCTCCGGTATGCATCCACTAGACTGCATGTTTGAGACTCCTAAATTAGAAGAGAGCCCAAGTATGTTAAGTGCTTTGGATTGTTTGGGGATTTTTCCTAACTATGTAATAAAACTCTTTTGGTATTTAAATAAAATAAATTAATAAAACAGAACCAGAATTATATGGGACAACACATGCAGTTATCTTGAAGTAAACATTGCTAACACTTGTTTTTAAGCTTAAAGGGAATCAGTCAGTAAGATCAACCCCCCTATGCCATCTATATGTGCATGTAGCTCATGGGAAGCTGAATAAAGTGATACCTTGATATATGCAATCTGAACTTATTCCAGAGAAAACCATGTTTTTTTATATGTAAATGAGCTTCCCAGGCTATGGGCTGGATACTGATCTGTATATGAATCTGCCTCCTGAGATTATTACATATAAAAGGTGGAGTTACCAGTGTGAGACAAGTAACTAACACAGAACAGTAAAGCTCAACTTTGTCTCCTTGCAAACACATTTGCTGTATCTCTCACAACTCTGCTGTATTCTAATAATATTGCAACCTTGTCTCCCTGTGAGATGGAAGCTGAAGTTGAGAGGAACCTGCAGATGTGTCAGTTATAGTCACACACAGTTCTGCAGTGAGATCAGGAGAGCAGAGAGCGGCCATTGCACATCATACTGGTAATGCCCCCTTCATGTAAAATATTCTCTTGATTCTCATGCAGAACAGTGTCCGGCCCATAAACTGGAAAGTTTATTTACTTATAACAGAACGGTGTGTGATTTTATTCAACTTCCTATGACCTGCATGCCCATATAGAATGTTTAGGAGGGACAATCTTACTAACATATTCCTTTTAAGGAACCATTTATTATTATATTTGTGCCTGTTTCTTTGAGTTTTTGATGCCTTGCAGCCTTTTATAGGTTTGTACTTAATCATTCAGTTTGCATCTTTTCTGAAGTCTTGTTTATATCATAGAATAATAGCAACATAGAATCGTAGAGTTGGAAGGGGTCAAGAGTCATCGTGTCCAACCCCCTGGTCAATGCAGGATTCACTAAACCATCCCAGACATATGTCTGTCTAGACTCTGTTTGAAAACTTCCATTGAAGGAGAACTCATCTCCTCTCGTGGCAGCCTGTTCCACTCATTGATCACCCTCACTGACAATTTTTTTTCCTAATATCTAATCTGTGTCTTCTCCCGTTCAATTTCATCCTATTGCTTCTTGTGTTTCCATGTGCAAATGAGAATAAAGCTGATCCCTCTACAATGTGACAGCACTTGAGATATTTGAAGACAGCCATTAAGTCTCCTCTCAGTATTCTCTTTTGCAAGCTAAACATTTTCAAATTCACTAGCTGTTCCACATAGGACAATGTTTGCAGACTAGTCACCATTCTGGTCGCTCTTCTCTGAACTTGCTCCAGTTAGTTCATATCTTTTTTTAAAATGTGGTGCCCAGAACTGGATACAATATTACAGATGAGGCCTGACCAAAGAGAAGTAGAGAGGGATAATTACTTCACGTGATCTAGACTCTCTGCTTCTGTTAATGCCACCCAGAATTGAATTTGCCTTTTTAGCTGCTGCATCACACTGTTGACTCATGTGCAGTCTGTGATTTATTAGTATACCCAAGTCTTATTCGCATGTGCTATTGCTTAGCGCTATTCCTCCTATTCTGTAAAGGCTTTTTTCATTTTTATTGAACAGATGTAGGACTTTACATTTCTCCCTGTTCAAAACCATTATCTTAGTTGCTGTCCAAAGTTTGTTTGTTTAAATCTTTTTGAATCCTTTCTCTCTGCTTTAGATTTAGATATCCCTCCTATCTTTGTGTCTTCAGCAAATTTAATCAGTATACCCTGAATTCCATCATATAAATCATTTATAAAGATGTTGAACAACACAGGGCCCAGGACAGAGCCCTGTGGTACCCCACTTGAGACATTTTGTCAATGTGGGCATTGTTTAGGGTTTTCCAGATATTTTAGAAGTCAGTGGTCACGCATGCACACAAAACTCCTCGCCGGAGGTGCCAGCATTCTAGGGGCTTATTCCAGCCGGGTCCCTGAACACATTCAAACACACACTCCTCGCCGGAGGTGCCAGCATTCTAGGGGCTTATTTCAGCCGGGTCCCTGAACACATACTCTCGTGACCACATTGGCGCAAAGCACTTAACAAAGAACAATACTAGAGCATGGCCGTGCGGTCATGCGAACCTTAAATAGCTGCAGCACATACAGGACCTTCCTAGAAGGACCAATGAGAAGCTACACCAGAGCGTGAGCACCTACAGGACCTTCCTGAAGGAGCCAATGACCTTAGCTGCAGTATCAGATGATGTGATCCTCGATCTCCACTGAGAGATCTTACTCTGGGCATGCTCAGAACGAGCAAAGCAGGACTTAGACCCAGAAGCGTCTGCTCGCCGCTGCCCAGCACCGACTTCAATGGCAGAAGCAGGAAAGGCAGCAGTAACTATTAGCACAGAGTCAGACTGAGCGAGACGCTGGGACCGATGTCTCCGCTGAGCAGGCTCCACTGCGGCAGGAGAAGAATGGGAGACCGCAGCGGAGATGGACCGAGATTCCCCCTGTGCAGAGGAGGGAACTCGACTCCTAACAAACACTAGCTTGAAAAATTATTTTAAAATCCAAAATGTTGGCCTACTGAAATTTATGTTCAGTAAATGCACTCAATACCTGGTCTGGGCTCCTTTTGCATCAATTACTGCATCAATGCGGTGTGGCATTGAGGCGATCAGCCTGTGGTACTGCTGAGGTGTTATGGAAGCCCAGGTTGCTTTGATATCAGCCTTTAGCTTGTCTGCATTGTTGGATCTGGTGTCTCTCATCTTCCTCTTGACAATATCCCATAGATTCTCTATGGGGTTAAGGTCAGGTGAGTTTGCTGGCTAATCAAGCACAGTGATACTGTTGTTTTTAAACCAGGTATTGGTACTTTTGGCAGTGTGGACAAGTGCCAAGTCCTGCTGGAGAATGAAATTTCTCCTAAAAGCTTGTCGGCAGATGGAAGCATGAAGTGCTCTAAAATTTCCTGGTAGACTGTTGCGCTGACTTTGGTTTTGATAAAACACAGTGGACCTACATCAGCAGATGACATGGCTCCCCAAACCATCAGTGATTGTGGAAACTTTACACTACACCTCAAGCAGCTTGGATTGTGTGCCTCTCCACTCTTCCTCCAGAATCTGGGACCTTGATTTCCAAATGAAATGTAAAATTTACTTTCATCTGAAGACAACACCTTGAACCACTGAGCAGCAGTCCAGTTCTTTTTCTCCTTGGCCCATGTAATACAGTGTTCTCTATTGGTCATGAGTGGCTTGACACGAGAAATGCGACACTTGTAGCCCGTGTCCTGTATACGTCTGTGTGTTGTGGTGCTTGAAGTAATGATTCGAGCAGCAGTCCCCTCCTTGTGAATCTCCCCAAATGTTTTAATGGCCTTTTCTTAGCAATCCTTTCAAAGCTGCTGTTATCTCGGTTGCTTGTGCACCTTTTTCTACCACACTTTTTCCTTCCACTCAACTTTCTATTAATATGCTTGGATACAGCACTCTGTGAACAGCCAGCTTCTTTAACAATGACCTTTTGTGGCTTACCCTCTGTGGCTTACCCTCTTTGTGGAGTGTGTCACTGACTGCCTTCTGGACATCTGTCAAGTCAGCAGTATTCCCCATGATTGTGGAGCCTACTGAAATAGATTAAGGGACATTTTTAAATGCTTAGGGAGCCTTTGCAGGTATGTTTTGTTAATTATTCTAATTTACTGAGATAATAACTTTTGAGTTTTCATTGGCTGTAAGCTATAATCATCAACATTAACGGAAATAAACACTTGAAATAGATCACTAGATGTTTGTAATGGCTCTATATAATATGATTTTCACTTTTTGTATTGAAGAACTGAAATAAATTTTGATGATATTCTAATTTTGTGAGAAACACTTATATAGAGAAACTGACATGAGATCCTGTCTGATGTAAAGAACCAGAGTTGCGTGGTATAACATAATATATGACACTGTTAACTTAAGTACATAAGCAACGTAAAGGACACTTTTCTGGGAGTGCTTGTTCAATGTTGGGAATCACTGGTTTAGTGTATGGTTAGATGCATAGGGTAAAGAAACTATTATTATTTATTGTAGTGGAAAACATATAATGTTCTCTACTGGTGTAGGGTCACACATCTGAGAAAAATGGTCTGATTAATTCTGATCAGACTTTAATAAGAGTTTGATGAGAGTGAGATCACTTTTCAGCGGATGTGGAGAGAAAAAAAAAAGTTCTCAACCGTCTCCATTCTGTCAGTCCATGAAAATCATACTGCACTCGGATGTCATTCAAGTACAGTCCAATGTTTTCCACGGAGCCACAGAGTGGCATTGCTGATTTTTATCCAACACATGAATCAATATCAGATATGTCTACAATTTTTTCATGGGCCACTCAGTCCGAGGAAAAAATTTGGACATGTGCTTGCAATGCCCCATAGAATATCAGTGGTTGGAGTGCTATCGTGTAAACCACGGATACCACTTGGATGAGAAAATCGGTTGTATGCATAAGCCCTTACGATCATATATTGGTATGCAGAACAGGCAAATTTTAATTACGGTATTTATCAGACGTAAAATTGTTCTGAATTGTTCTGTTGAATAATATATCTCTGTAGCTATTTACTCTGACAAAGCTGACATTCATTGTTGAAAATAAATAATGCCTTTAGAAAATTATGAGATAATCATATTAATTTAATATGAGACAAATAAAAGATCTTAGATTTTTAATTCAATGTTAAAAATGCTTTGTAACATTACTGATAAGACATGTTTCTTTGCAGGTTCTTCTTGATGACAGCACTATAAATATATCAACCATTGCCTCTTCTCGCTATGTTGGACCCATCAAGTCTCGTGTCGATGAATGGCAGAAGAATCTAGCCTTGTTTAATCAAACTCTTGTGAGTGTTTTCTCTTAATTGTAGTTATATTAACATTAGGGAATGAATCTAAAGCAAATGTTTAGCTGTGAGAGCAAAAGTCATATGTAAATCAGTTTACAGTGGGGAAAATACAGCGGTGTTCACAATAATAGCAGTCCAGTATGACTAACCAGATTAATCATTGTTTTTGGTATAAATTATATCACCACTTGTCAAATAATGTAACAGTTGGTGCAGTGAATTCTAAGAAAACCACCAGACTCACATCCATGATCTGCATGTTTTTAAGTCTGTGCATTAGAATAATTAATTGGAAGGGGGTGTGTTCAATATAATAGCAGTGTGGAGTTCAATTAGTGAGGTCTATCATTCTGTGAAGAAACAGGTGTGAATCAGGTGGCCCTTATTTAAGGGTGACGCCATGACATGTTGTACATGCATTTCTCCTGAAAGCCTGAGAAATATGGGTCGTTTGAGACCTTGTTCAGAAGAACAGCGTACTTTGTTTAAAAAGTTGATTGGAGACAATAATAGTCTGTTCAGCTAAAATGATCTTCAATCTTATAAAATGGAAAGCCAAACCAGAGAAACATGGAGGAAAATGGAAGATTAGTGATGAGCGAGTATACTCTTTACTCGGGTTTCCCTGAGCATGCTTAGGTGGTCTCCGAGTATTTTGGCGGGCTCGGGGAAACCCGAGTAACAAGTATACACGCTCATCACTAAAGACTACTATTTGAATGAATGGAAGAATAGCCAGAATGGCAAAGGCTCAGCCAATGATCTTCTCCAGGATGATCAAAGACAGTCTCAAGTTACCTCTGAGCACTGTGAGAGTTAGAAGACACCTGTGTGAAGCTAATCTCTTAGCAAGAAGTCGCTGCAAAGTCCCACTGTTAAAAAAAAGACATGTACTGAAGCGGATACAATTTGCCAAAGAACAACTGGCCTAAAGAGAAATGGAGAAACATTTTGTGGACTGATGAAAGTAAAATTATTCTTTTTGGGTCCAAGGGCCACAGACAACTCATCTGCGACCCCCAAACTCTGCATTTAACCCACAGTACACTCTGAAGACAGTGGAGCATAATGTTGCAAGCATCATGATATTGGCATTTTTCTCTTACAATGGCGCCGGACCTAGTTACCGCATATGAGGGATCATGGACCAGTTTGCATATATTTAAATACTTGAAGACGTCATGTTGCCTAACGCTGAAGAGGTTATGCCCTTGAAATGGGTGTTGCAACTAAACAATGACCCTAAACACACCAGTAAACGAGCAAAATCTTGGTTCCAGTCCAACAAAATTGAGGTTATGGAATTGCCAGCCCAATCCCCGGACCATAATCGGATAGAACACTTGTGGAGTGACATTATAAATGCTGTTTCTGAGGCAAAGCCAACAATTGTGGGATGTAGTCCAAGAATCCTGGGCTGGAATAACAGTTGACAGGTGCCAGAAGTTGGTTGACTCTATGCAACATAGATGTGAAGCAGTTCTAAAAAACTGTGAGTATAGAATTAAATATTATGTTAGTGATTCACGGGAATGCTAAATCCACAAAAAAGTACATATTGTGAGTTTGTAAGACAAATACAGACACTGCTATTTTTTAGAACAGCCCAATGTTCATTTTTTGTTGTAAAGTACCATATTTTTCGGACTATAAGACACACCGGACCATAAGGCGCACCCCAAATTTGGGGTGAAAATTGCAGAAAAAAAGATTTTTTATAAGATGGGGGTCCGTCTTATTGTCCGAATTTACAGTATCTTACCTGAGGGCTGGCGGTGGCAGAGCAGGGTCACAGGAGGCATGGTGTCGGCAGAGGTGGGGTGATGCGGTACGGCGTGCACCTGAGCAGGGTCCCTTCCTGCTTAGGTGGGTGACGCCACGGCCTGGTGTCCATGGGAGGGTTGCAGCAGTGGTTACCGGCAGAGGTGCTGGGATGAGGAGGTGCTGGGATGAGGAGGTGCTGGGATGAGGAGGTCCTGGGATGAGGAGGTGCTGGGATGAGGAGGTCCTGGGATGAGGAGGTCCTGGGATGAGGAGGTGCTGGGATGAGGAGGTGCTGGGATGAGGAGGCGCAGTGAGAGGTATGGCATCAGAGGGGTCCCTTTCCCCGGTGAGGTGATGCAGCAGCCCGGTAAGCAGCAGAGCCGGGTGAATACTGTTGTTAGCGGTGGTGGCGGCCATCTTCCCGAGGCTGCGGGTGCGCAGATGAAGCGCTCTGCTTCCCGGGGCTTCAGGAAAATGGCCGCGGGATGCCGCGCGTGCGCAGATGGAGATCGCGGTGGCCATTTTCCTGAAGCCATGAACTTCAGGAAAATGGCCGCCGCGATCCCCATCTGCGCACGCACGGCATCCCGCGGCCATTTTCCTGAAGCCCCGGGAAGCAGTGCGCTCCATCTGCGCACGCGCGGCCTCCGGAAGATGGCCGCCACCACCGCTAACAACAGGATTCACCCGCCTCTGCTGATTACCGGGCTGCTGCATCACCTCACCGGGGAAAGGGACCCCGCTCACTGCGCCTCCTCATCCCCGCACGTCTGCCACCGCACCTCTGCCACCACACCTCTGCCACCGGACCTCTGCCGCCACGGTAAGCCTGCATTGCGACTATTAGACGCACCCCCCATTTTCCCCCCTTTTTTTGGGGGGAAAAAGTGCGTCTTGTAGTCCGAAAAATACGGTAGTTAAAATTATATACTTGTCGCTTCATGTTTTGAATTACAAAACAGGGTACAATGTTCCCAATGCATGGAAAAAAAACTAGTATAAAGATTTTGTTATTAACTCATTTTTTGGACACACTGCTATTATTTTGAACACTACTGTAATTATTTGATACACTGCTGACTTTGAAAGTTTTTCCACCTACAATGAATGGAGAGGTGTGTATTTTTATCTTAGGTACACTTCAACTGTGAGAGACATAATGTTTAAAAAAATCCAAAAAATCATATTGTATGATTTTTACATAATTAATTTGCATGAAATAAGTAATTGTTACAATAGAAAAACAGAACATAATATTTGGTACAGTAACCTTTGTTTGCAATTACAGAGGTCAGACGTTACCTGTAGTTCTCAACCAAGTTTGCACCACTGTCGCAGGGATTTTGGCCCACTCCTCCATACAGATCTTCTCCAAATCTTTCAGGTTTCGGGGCTGTTGCTGGGCAACATTGAGTTTCAGCTCCCTCCAAAGATTTTCTATTGGGTTCAGGTCTTGAGACTGGCTAGGCATTTTACAGAGCCACTCCTTAGTTGCCCTGGCTGTGTGTTTCGGGCCATTGTCATTCTGGAAGACCCAGATACGACCCATCTTCAGTGCTCTTACTGAGGGAAAGAGGTTTTCGCCAAAATCTCGTGATACATTACCCCATGCATCATCCATTCAATGCGGTGCAGACGTCCTGTCCCCTTTGCAGAAAAGCACCCCAAAGTATTACGTTTCCCCCACCATGCTTTACGGTTGGGACAGTGTTTTTAGGGTTGTACTCATTCTTCTTCTTCCTACAAACACGGCGAGTGGAGTTGATACCAAAAAATTCTATTTTGGTTTTATCTGACCACATGACCTTCTCCTATGCCTCATCTGGATCATCCAGATAGTCATTGGCAAATTTCAAATGAAAAATTTACCTTTAATAATTCAATAAAAAACACCAACCCAATGAAAAAAGGTATATACCCAAAATATGTGACCTAACGATAAACTGACCTGCAAATACCCTAGGCCTAGATTGCCCCTACCTAACTGTGGAGGTTGGCACCCTAAAGAGCGACTTTGGCACCCCCACTCACCGTGGGCTATCCCTCACTGCTCTATTCTAACCCCTTAGATATAGGTGGGAAAACAATTTATCAATAGTACAGAAATAAAGAGAAATTTCAGACTAATCACTAAAATTTACCAGCGGGTATCTAAACAGGCAGCAAAATATTAAAAAACCATCCAATTTCATGATTAAAACTCCATAATAGCAATAATTTGCGACGTTATCAATTTGACAAATGGGCTCAGATGCATCTCCTTAATGGGTGACCATCACAAGTGATTTAGAGGACAAATAATAGTATTGATTAAACCCCTTCAAAATCAGATTCAAGCAAATATATTTATCATACCAGCAGCATTAGTGCCAAATAGGTAAAACTAGCCCCTAGTGTAGGTTATTTGCAGTTCAGTTTATCGTTAGGTCGCATATTTTTGGTATGTACCTTTTTTTCACTGGGTTGGTGTTTTTTATTGAATTATTAAAGGTTAATTTTTAATGGAAATATATGTTCACACATTAATTTAGATTTCCTTGAATATATTTAATTATTTGGCAAACTTCAAATGAGACTGGACATGTGCTGGCGTGAGCAGGGGGACCTTGTGTGCCCTGCAGGATTTTAGTCTATGATGGCATAGTGTGTTACTAATGGTAACATTTGAGACTGTGGTCCCAGTTCTCTTCAGGTCTTGGCCAGGTCCTCCCATGTAATTTTGGGCTGATTCTTGACCTTCCTCAGAATAATCCTTACCCCACGAAGTGATATCTTGCATGGAGCCCCAGACCGAGGAATATTGACCGTTATCTTGTGTTTCTTCTATTTTATAATAATTGTGCCAACAGTTGTTACTTTCTCCCCAAGCCGCTTGCCTATTGTCCCATAGCCCATCCCAGCCTTGCGCAGGTCTACAGTTTTGTCTCTGGTGTCCTTAAACAGTGCTTTGGTCTTAGCCATGGTGTAGAGGTTGGAATTTGATTGTGTGGACAGGTGACTTTTATACAGATAATGAGTTCAAACAGGTGCTATTAATATAGTTAATGAGTGCGGAGTAGGAGGGCTTCTTAAGAAAAACTAACAGGTCTGTAAGAATCAGAATTCTTTTTGGTTGGTAGGTGATCAAATACTTATTTCATGCAATAAAATGCAATATAATTATTTTAAAATCATGCAATGTGATTTTCTGTTTTTTATTATTAGATTCTGTCTCTCACAGTAGAAGTGTACCTACGATAAAAATTACAGACCTCTCCATTCTTTGTAGGTAGGAAAACTTGCAAAATCAGCAGTGAATCAAATACTTATTTTCCCCACTGTAGATGCTTATCTGCTATTTATTTTTCTTTATTACTTTTCCTTGGTTGCTTTTAGCTGTACACCATTAAACCCTTCACGACCTTGGACTCATCCATACGTCCAGGTCGCTAGGAACTTAACAAACGTGGACGTGTGGATACATCCAGGTGATTTTTGGCTCACAGAAGTTGTGCGCGTGTGATCACCGCCGGGTGTCAGCTGATTCAGACAGCTGACACCCGGCACAGGAGTGTTGCCCACACTGTTTTTGGCACTTTAACCCCCTAAATGCTGCGATTTCAGTATTTAGCAAGCCATGTGGAAGGAAGCCCCTTTGCCTTTGGATCATGTGGGGAGCCTGATCATTGCCATGATGACCTGATGTCATGATGGCATCTGGGTCACCAGGCACTAGGAAGTTAGTTAGATCATGCACAGTGCATGTTGCAGGTAGCTATGAGAGACAGGCGGGTCTAGCTACCCACATACCTCACCTGTGAGTGTGGTTACAGCCTACATAATGGAGGCTGTTTGGCACATGGTCTGTGTGCAGGGAGGGAGAAGCCTTCCTGTGTGTGAGGCTCCAGACTGAGCCTGCATGCTGGACATTGCCCAGCCTGTGTGCCCACAGGTCTGAGGGAGCAGAATCCGGCTAAGGACATTTGTGTTGTTTTGCCTGCTCTAAAGGCCGTGACCCTTTTGTTGGTGCTGCTGGGTTTATGAAGCAAATAAACCCACATTGACTTTTAAGAGAATGTGTCGCCTATTTTCCTCCTGTCGCACCTGAGTGAGTACAAGATCCCACAGCAGACATATGGAAAAATTATAGCTTTCAAAATATGGCGATGCAAATCTAATCACTTATACTGCATGAGGAACGATGTAAAAAATAAATAAAACCAATTCTTCACCTGCTATTGATTTGTTCATTCTGCCTCTCAAAGATTGCAGTAAGGCTTGGCTCACATTTATCCTGCGCTCTACGCTGAATGCTTACACCCCGGCTGAAGATTCCCTATAATGAGGCAGATGGAGGCACTGTGGACCACAGTCTCCATCTTTTTAGTTGTGTATAAAAGTGCCGTCGACCACAGTTTTGTGCACTTCTGAAAAGAAGGACAACACTGAACAGAGGGCAGAGAAGTCTAGAGTAGCTATGCTGCCTCACTATAGTGAATTGATTCCTCAGGGTTTTCATCTGAATCACGTCACTCAGAGATTTAGATGGAAACCCTAAAGTGCTCAGCGTAGAGTGCCGGATAAATGTGATCCAAAACGTTGTATAAAATGTTCCCAATGAAAGCTTCAAACATATCCAGAAAAAAAAAAGCATGTCCCCACTCAGGTCCATCACCTGTCAATTGAAATATAAGGGGCTTCAACATTACTGGTAGTACAAATGTTCTGGAAAAAAATGGCTCATTGCACCCCAAAAGAAATTCAGTGAATGCTGCACTCCCAAATCCAAGTTCCCCCCTCTCTTCTGAGCCCCACAGTGTACCTAAACCACATTTAGCATCTACATGTTTGGCATTTCTGTAGCGATCAGAGCCCAGCTAATTTACGGCATGTCTCTAGAAGCATGAGCTGGGCACAATGTACTGGTCACTACAATGTACTGGTCACTACAATGTACTGGTCACTGCAACAGCAGTTTGCAATTTTCACTCAGCAATATCTACTACTGCTTGTTTCTGTAAAACACCCACGGAGTCAAAATCATCACCATACATGTCGATAAATTCTCAATAGGTATAATTTCCAAGATGGGATCACTTGATGGGGAATTCTGCTCTTATAGCTCTTAGGGGCTCTTACGGAGTCCGCAAACTGCAATTCTGCACTCCAGGCGGCAAATAGTGCTCCATTCCTGCAGAGTCTCGTTGTGTGGCTAAGCAGTACTGTACAGTCACACATGGGGTATTTCCATATTTAGCAGAAATTTTAGGACACATTTTGGTGCCATTTTTTACCCATTTCCCACTGTGAAAATGTGAAATCTTGGGCTAAAACAAAACTTTGGTGGTAAAAATGTAATTATTGTTTTCTTCACAGCCCATGGTATAAAATTCTGTGACCCACCTATAGTGTCAATATGATCACTGCACCCCTAGATGAATTAATTGAGATGTGTACTTTGTAAAATGGGGTTTATTATGGGGGCTTCTGTTGTTCTGGCACCTTAGGGGCTCTGCCAATGTGACATGGCACCCTCAAACCATTTCTGCAAAATCTGAACTCCAATATTGCGCTTCTTCCCGTCTAAGCTTTACACTGTGCCTCAAAAGTAGTATTCCCCCACATATAGGTATCGGTGTAATCAGGAGAGTCCATTTTCTCCTGGTATCCTTGTGAAAATGAAAACATTTGGGGCTAAAACAAAATTTTTTGGTGAAAAATATTTTTTCTTCATTTCCACAGATCAACTTTGTAAAATGTGGTGAAGCATCTTTGGATATAAGGTGCTCACGACACATCTGGATAGATTCCTTGAGGGTTCTAGTTTCTAAAACGGGGTCACTTGTAGGGTTTTCCTCTGTTTAGGTGCATCAGAGGCCCTCCAAACGTGGCCTGATACTGGCAGACCATTCCATCAAAATCTGAGTTCCAAAATATCACTCCTTCCTTTCTGAGCCTTACCGTGCGTAACAGTAGTTTTTCACCACATATGAGGTATCAGGATGCTCAGTAGAAATTGTAGAACAACATTTGGGGTTCATTTTCTGCTGTTACCTTGTGAAAATAAAAAAAATGGAGCTAAAAAACATTTTTGCGGGGAAATTTAGATTTTTTTATTTTTACACCTCAACATTATAAACTTCTGTGAAGTACTTGGGGGTACACATCTAGATAAGTTCCCTGAGGGGTCAAGTTTCCAAAATGATGTCACTTGTAGGAGGTTCCCACGGTTTAGGTACATCAGGGACACAGACCATGTGCCGAACAGCCTCCATTAGGTAGGCTGTAACCACACCCACAGGTGAGGTATGTGGGTAGCCAGACCCACCCATCTCTCACAGCTACCCGCAACCCGGACCCAGGTGCACTAACCAACATCCTAGTGCTTATGTGCACTAAAGAGAAATACTCCAGGCTACATCACAGGGAGCAGCCATCCCTGTGACACATACCTCCCATTGATTATGCGGATATTAGCCTCTTTACAACATGTATTGAGTAATATAATGAACTATTAAATTCAGCACATAGACATCCTACAAAAAAATATTTGTCACACTATATCGTACATTTTTTTCCAATGTAAGTCAATCTGCAACATATATGTCTGTCTTCTGCTTCATGCCATATGTTAGATACTCAAATAAGCAGATATTTTCTGACTTATATTGTAGTGTGAATTAAATCTTGGTTCTGACTTATTGCTTCTTATCATTTGAATATTTTAGTGTCTCCAAAATAAGAAATGATGAAGTCTCCAGAATTGTTTTGGCTATACTCAATTATGGTGATTGCTTCTGGTCACTGTTTCTGATTAATATGTCTCTCATTTCTTTATGTCATACCTTCTTAACTTACAGTATTATGTCTTTGTACACATACAGTATAAGTTTGGAAACTAAAGTCACATTTTTAGATGAGTATATACTTTTAGATGAAATTATGAAACAATTCTGATTTTTAGATTAATGAAGAATGTTCTCATTGATCAGTGTCATCTTCTCTCATCGTTTGGTTGTAGGATGAGTGGCTAACTTGTCAAAGAAACTGGCTGTACTTGGAAAGTATTTTTAGTGCTCCTGATATTTCAAGGCAGTTGCCAGCTGAAGCCAAGATGTTTTTGCAAGTAGACAAATCCTGGAAAGAGATTATGAGAAAAGTAAACCGTCTACCTAATGCACTTAGAGCAGCTACTCAACCTGGTATGGATACTTTTCATTTTTCCTCTGTATGCGTATACTTAAAATGGTTATTCTCACATTAGCAAGTCGCTACCTATTCACTGTATAAGTAATAACTTGCTGATTGCTGGGAGCCGTCTGAAATGCCCTGTTAGAATAGAGTTACCATATATACTCGAGTATAAGATGACCTAAGTATAAGCTGAGGCACCTAAGTTTACCACAAAAAGCTTGGAAATGTTATTGACTCGAGTATAAGCCAGGTATGCATTGTCCCGTCACCCCATGCTGGTATGCATTGTCCCCTCATCCCTATCCTGGTATGCATGTGCATGGCTCCCTCATCCCTAACCTGGTATGCATGGTCCCCTCATCCCTATCCTGGTATGCATGTGCATGGCTCCCTCATCCCTAACCTGGTATGCATGGTCCCCTCATCCTTATCCTGGTCTGCATATATCCCCATCCTTGTATATGCCTCCCATCCTTGTATATGTCCCCCACCCTGGTATATGCCCCACATCCTTGTATATGCACCCCATCCTGGTATATGCACCCCTCATCCTGGTATATGCTTCCCCCACCCTGGCATATGTCCTCCATCCTGGTATATCTCTTCCTATCCTGGTATATGTTCCCCATCCTGGCATATGTCCCCCCATCGTGGCATATGCTCCCCCATCCTGGTATATATCCCTATCCTGGTATATATTCCCCATTCTTGTATATGTTCTCCTGCCTGTGCTGCTGTTGTTCAATACATATAAAAAAACAACAAAAAATAAACGCTCCTACTCACCTTGTCAACGCTCCCCTGCAGCACGTCATCGTCTTCTTCTGAAGCCATCAGCCGACTTCAGCGTCCAAGAGACGAGACGTCACTGTCATGCACCCAGTCACATGCACACTGACGTAAGCTGCTGGCATTTGATTGGCAAGCAGCGTGTATTGCGGCGCACGGACCCAGCAAGTTCGTGTGCTGCAATACACTCCGGCACGTTTTGTTGAAGACACTTTGCCTGTGAATTCGCATACACACAGTGTCTTCAATAAAATGGCTTTGTAGTGTGATGTGCGCATACGCTGACTCCGGCGCAACACTGTGCAGGTGCCAGAGGCTTCGGACAGAAGGACACATCTTCGGTTATATTATAGACTAGATGTTTCCAGCCAGCTAACGCTCGGAATGTTCATTGCTATCTAATTAACACTGCTGGTGATTAAACTAAAGTAAATAATGACAACATTCAATAGCGCTTACGCAGGTGGTAAATTAACTTAAAATGAAGTTAATAACAATAGTGTGATGTGATGGGGGCGGGATTAAGTGTGGTAATGAGGCGGGGGGTGGGATTGTGTGTGGTAATGTGGGGGGCGGGATAATGTGTGGTGATATGTTGGGGGGGTGGGATTATGTGTGGTAATGGGGTGGGAGGGCGTGATTATGTGTGGTAATGGGGTGGGAGGGCGGGATTATGTGTGGTAATGGGGTGGGAGGGCATAATTATGTGTGGTAATGGGGTGGGAGGGCGGGATTATGTGTGGTAATGTGGTGGGGGGCAGGATTATGTGTGGTAATGGGGTGGGAGGGTAGGATTATGTGTGGTAATGTGGTGGGGGCAGGATTATGTGTGATGATGGGGGGCGGGATTATGTGTGGTAATGTGGTGGAGGGCGGGATTGTATGTGGTGATGGGGTGGGGGGCAGGATTATGTGTGGTGATGGCGGGATTATGTGTGGTGATGTGGTGGGGGGGCAGGATTATGTGTGGTGATGGGGTGAGGGGGTGGTATTATGTGTGGTGATGGGGTGGGGGGGTGGTATTATGTGTGGTGTTGGGGTGGGTGTTAGGGGTCAAGTTCCCGCCTCTGCACGGGGGGAATCTCAGGCCATCTCTGCTGTGGTCTCCCATTCTTCTGCCGCAGTGGAGGCTGCTCAGCAGAGACGTCGGTCCCAGCGTCTCGCTCAATCTGACTCTGTGAGGAGGATTACTGCTGCTTTTCCAGCTTCTGCCATTGAAGTCAGTGCTGGGCAGCGGCGAGCAGACGCTTTTGGGGCTAAGTCCTGCTTTTCTCCTTCTGAGCATGCCCAGGGTAAGATCTCTCATTGGAGATCGAGAGTCACATGCTTGGATACTGCAGCAAAGCCCATTGGTCCTCCAGGAAGGTCCTGAAGGTGCTCAGGCTTTGTGGCAGCTTCTCATTGGTCCTTCTAGGAAGGTCTTGTTCTGGCTGCAGCTAAAAAAGGCTCGCATGGCCGCACAGCCATGCGCTAGTATCTTTCTAAGTTATGTGCTTTGCGCCAGTGTGGTCATGTAAGATTGTGTTCAGGGACCCGGCTGAAATAAGCCCCTAGAATGCTGGCACCTCCGGCGAGGAGTTTGTGTGTTTGTGTGTATTCAGGGACCTGGCTGAAATAAGCCCCTAGAATGCTGGCACCTCCGGCGAGGAGTTTTGTGTGCATGCATGACCACTGACTGCTCTCTGTTGGGCAGTTAGCCTGTGCTCCTGTGAAGTCTAACAGGGCGCAGAGCTTTGCTTTCACGGCTGCTCTGTCAGTTAACAGAGCCAGCCAATACCGCCATATAGTGCTGCCATTTGCTAGCAGCAGGTTTTCCTGCACGGTGGACCCCGGGCTGCTAACGCATCTATAACAATAAAAAACTATATTTTCTCGGTGCGTTCCGCTAGCCCTAACAGTGGGGGGCGGGATTATGTGTGGTGATGGGGTGGGCGGGCGGGATTACGTGTGGTGATGGGGTGGGTGGGCGGGATCATGTGTGGTAATGTGGGGGGCGGGATTATGTGTGGTGATGGGGTGGGGGGCGGGATTATGTGTGGTGATGGGGTGGGGGGCGGGGTTATGTGTGGTGATGGGGTGGGGGGCGGGATTATGTGTGGTGATGGGGTGGGGGGCGGGATTATGTGTAGTGATGGGGTGGGGGGCAGGATTATGTGTGGTAATGTGGTGGGGGAGCGGGATTATCTGTAGTAATGTGGTGGGGGGCAGGATTATGTGTGGTAATGTGGTGGGGGGGCGGGATTATGTGTAGTAATGTGGTGGGGTGGCGGGATTATGAGTGGTGATGTGGTGGGGGGCAGGATTATGTGTGGTAATGTGGTGGGGGGACAGGATTATCTGTGCTAATGTGGTGGGGGGCGGGATTATGTGTAGTAATGTGGTGGGGTGGCGGGATCATGTGTGGTAATGTGGTGGGGGGCGGGATTATCTGTGGTAATGTGGTGGCTGGCGGGATTATGTGTGGTGATATCTTAGGGGGTGGGATTATGTGTGGTGATGTGTTGAAGGGGCGGGATTATGTGTGGTGATGTGGTGCGGATTGTGTGTGGTAATGGGGTGGGGGGCAGGATTATGTGTGGTGATGTGGGGGGTGGAGCTACTGTGCAGGGGGCGGGATTAGCACATAATCACGATGCCTCTTATATATATAGATGTACATAAAAACTTGTACAGTATGTACAGCTCTGGAAAAAATTAAGAGACCACTGCAAAATGTTCAGTTTGTCTGATTTTGCTCTTTATAGGTATATTTTTGAGTAAAATGTAAATTGTTCTTCTATTCTATAAACTACTGACAACATTTCTCCGAAGTTCCAAGCAATAAATTTTGTATTTTTTTCCTGAAAATGAGAAATGGTCAAAATATCAAAAAAATGCAGTGTTTGCAGACCTCAAATAATGTTAAGAAATCAAGTTCATAATCATTTAGAAACAACAATACTAATGTTTTAACTCAGGAAGAGTTCAAAAATCAATATTTTGTCGAATAACCATGATTTTTAATCACAGCTTTCATGGGTCTTGGCATGCTTTCCACCAGTCTTTCACGCTGCTTTTGGGTGACTTTATGCCACTCCTGGTACAAAAATGTAAGCAGTTCTTCTTTGTTTGATGGCTTGTGACTATCCATATTCCTCTTGATTACATTTCATAGGTTTTCAATGGAGTTCATGTCTGGAGATTGGGCTGCCCATGACAGGGATTTGATGTGGTGGTCCTTCATCCACACCTTGATTGACCTAGCTGTGTGGCATGGTGCATTGTCCTGCAAGAAAAAACAATCCTCATAGTTGGGGAACATTGCCTGAGCAGAAGGAATCATCTGTTTTACAAGGATAACCTTGTATACGGCTTGATTGATATGTCCTTCGCAAAGAGTAACCTGCCCAATTCCAGCCTTGCTGAAGCATCCCCAGATCATCACTAATCCTCCACCAAATTTCATATTGGGTGCAAGACACTGTGGCTTGTACTCCTCTCCAGGTCTCCATCTAACCATTAGACGACCAGGTGTTGGTTAAAGCTGAAAATTAGACTCATCAGAGAAGATTACACTCCAGTCCTCTATGGTCCACTCCTTATGGTCTTTGGCAAACTTCAGCCTGGCTCTCCTTTGCTTCTCATTAATGAAATTTTTCTAATTTTACATGACTTGAATCCTGCCCTTAGGAGCCTGTTACGAACTGTTCTTGCCGTGCACTTCACGCCAGCTGCCATTTGACATTCCTTTTGTAGGTCACTTGATGTCATCCTGTGGTTGCTGAGTGACATTTGAATAAGATGACGGTCATCCCGGTCAGTGGAGAGTCGTTTTCGCCCTCTGCTGGTTTGTAGCATGACGCTCACTGTGTCCCTCTGATAGTAAAGCCAGAGTTGAGCCCTCCTTTTTCTCACACAAGACTTTTCTTTTCAACTCCTTTGGCATGGTTATTTTTTCATTCCTATTACTTTTGGGATATTACTAGCACTTGTTTTGCCATCCAGCTTGCCTATTGCAAGAGGATTGTGAACACCACAGCAGGGTTTTTTATACTTTCCTTCATTAAATAAGATTTGGTTCAGGTGATCACCTAATCAGAAGCATATTAAGTAGAATGAGGTGTACTATGGTTGGAATTCAACTGACACTGGAATGGAATGGCTATCAGACAAGTAGAGAAGCCGATTTTTATAAAACTGTGCAGTGGTCTCTTAATTTTTGCCAGAGCTACTGTATATATACACACACATATAAAATAAAGCAAGAAACTGTGCTGAGTCCGCCGGCAAATCTCGGCTGTCGGTGTTTGGCATTGGCTGCAGCACTGACATCAGGTCGTAAGTGTAACAGCCAATCAGTGAGCTCAGCGGCTCTGAAAGGGGTGAAATGTCTACACTGGCAGAGTCACTGAGCTCACTGATTGGCTGCAGCGCCAGAGACTCGACAATGGACCAGGGAAAGTTGTTGTTTTTTAACAAAATGCAGCTGGGTACAAACATCGTCTGTCATTCCAGCTTGATTGTCAGCTCCACAGTGTCCCTCCTCCTGCTGAGATCTCACAATGCTCAGTATACTTTATCAAACAAGCTGTTTTTTTCATCTGTTTTTTTTTTTAAACTCAGCATGCTGTGGATTTGGAGCTGTTCTGCCATCTTTGTTTCTTTATGGGGCTTAAAAAAACAGCAACAAAAATGGTATACTACCAATTTAAAACAGCAACTCAAATTACATGTAAAAAGCGCAATGAAAAAATTCTTAAAATTCATGGTGTTTTCAATGACTGCTTGTAAAGACTGAATGTAAAGGAGCCCTAATTAACACTTTCCAAGGAAGTTTGAAGTTCTTTTTCTTTTTTACTTCTTGAAATCTGTGCATCCATTGTGGTTACAGCATCTATTGTATTATTTATTTTCCATCGACTCTGAAGTTAGTAAAAATGTTTTAATTAATGAAATATTCCATCATGTTCAGGTCTTCTGGAGACATTTCAAAATAACAATGCACTCCTTGATCAAATTCAGAAATGCCTCGAGGCTTACTTGGAATCTAAACGCGTTGTGTTTCCAAGGTCAGTAACATATAAGCTACTTTATCAGTGAGGCAGACTGTTCTCCTGGTTTGTATTGATTTTACGTCTTTAAGTTACAACAGTAAACAAGATGGACATAATAAAAGTCAGTAAGTAGATTTTACTATATAGAAGTGCATTGAGCAACGACTTTATAGGTCTCCAGTGACATACTGTGCTACATTGTGCGCTCTATAACAATACTTTTCATAAAACTGGGTATCACTAGTACCCTAGCTAAATGCAATGCAGATGATGCTTTCTTGTTATATTTTTCATTTATGTGATTTTATAATTTTATCTTGAAGGAAATAATTGATATATTAACCCATTTCCAACATGGCCAATTTCCGTTTTTGCGTTTTCATTTTTTCCTCCCCTTTCAAGAGCTATAACTTTTTTTTATTTTTCTGTCCACATAGATATATGAGGAGAGGACTTGATTTTTGTGGGACAAGTTGTATTTTGATTGATACCATCTATTTTACAACATAGTACACTTTTTTAAATGTATTATTCTTCCTTTTTACTGTATTCGTTAGTCCTCTTAGGGTACTTGAACCTGTGATCATCTGTTTGCTTGTCCTATGCACAGCAATACAACAGTATTTTTGTATATAGAAAAAATCATGGTCTCCTTTGAAGCCCATCCACAGCCACAACCAGAAAATCCGCAGCATTCATTCATAGTCATGTTGTGACATCTGATGGGTGCATAGAATGATGGGCTGTTAAAGCCGCTGAAGTGATTGACAGTGGTCTTTAACAGGTTAGCAGTTGTGGGTGGAGCTCTGTTCTACCTGTGGCTATAAGAGGTAGATCCTGGCTATATATCACAGCCATTATCTACCGTGTATGGGGTCGGCTCCATAGACACGCAACAGACCTTCTGCGGTGAATGTCGGGAAGTGGTTCAAAGGATAGTTAAAATTGCTATGATATGCCATCACTTCCTGAGTGGTGTGAGTCTGACCGCAGTCTAAGGGTGCCGGCAGACAGCCCTTTAAATCGGACAAAGATGCACGGACTGGTCGGCGGCTCTCCCGACCCGAGGCTAACAACTTCATATATTTATATGCAGCTCGTTTCAGGAGACCAACTGGCCAGTCCATACATTGCAGTCTGATCTCAGTCCTAGTTATACAGTCGTGTGTCACTGCACACTAACATCCAGTCATCATTTTGATCATTGCACCAGTTTTCTTTATAACACGTGTGTTAATATTCTGAACAGATTTTACTTTCTATCCAACGATGAATTGCTGGAAATACTTGCTCAAACACGCAATCCTCAAGCAGTGCAGCCTCATCTACGGAAATGCTTTGACTCGATTGCTAAACTTGAGTTTGCCACTATAACCTCTGACGGAGAGCAGGAGAAGGTTTTCACTAATGATATTCTTGCTATGCTGTCACCTGAAGAAGAGCGGGTAATGTTAATGATTCTGTTACTGAAAATTCATCTTATATTTTGTGCCAATGTCATAGAGAAAAATTCATAAGACATATCTGGAGAGGGGACAAACCACCCTCACATTGAACATGTGGGATTAATTATAGTTGGGGAAGAGAGGAACTAATTATAGCTAGGGAAGTGAGAGAGAGTTACCACTTCAACAGGCAGGGGCATCCTGCAGTGACCAGGTAATTAAAAAGGATATCTTCACTGACAGCTATGCACCAAAGCTGAGATTGGCTTATTCAAAGGCAGAGAAGTAAAGGAGCTTCCTCTGTTCAAAGGATTTTTCTGAGGTGTTTTGGAGCCAGTAATTAGTGATGAATATTGGGGTTTGCATCGATCCAATATTTATGGAAGATATGTTTGCGGCGAAGGGACGAATATAAAGCATTCAACAAGACCTATGAATTTATAGTTCCAAATATATTAAAACTCCCCAAAACATCAATCGATGTATACACATTTTACCTATCACAACATAGTCCTAGATTTGCCACAACATAATAATGTTGCTTAGTGCATCCCGGGCTATATAGATTGAAAAGGAGGCAAATAATGGTCTATACATATATAACGAAATATAGTAAATTTTATTATATGTATCAAAATAATGCATACAATCACATGGACAAGTCAAATACTGTGAGCAAGTACAAAGAAGGCAATCCAAGACAAAACAACAACATCCACCATAGTGGGACTAGCCGGGGGTGCCATTAAGTCAATGGTACTAGAGATGGAGCACATGAAAAGACCTCAATAAGAGGAAGCATAAATATACCTATGGTAAAGTATATAGATTGCTGATACCAGGGATATCAAATTATATCGAATGTAAAGCATTCACTCACATTACCGTAATGCCGACAGAACCCCTCCAACTTAATATTGGTTCTACGGATGGTGCTATCCATGCCATTTATCATCTCTATAGACAGATAAAATTGTGATAAGAATTATAATGACAATATCTACCGCCTGGGATCTCCAGAAGCGAAGGTATCCTGGAAGTTGGGGGTCTCATGCATTTCTAAAAGACCTAGCACATTCCACAACCAGTTCCCACATTAGCTCACCAAGGGGAAGTATGTGGGCGTGACCTTGATTTAATAAAAGTGAGAGTGTGGGTTGTCTGTCTTTGTTTGTTCTAGAAGACATAGTTTGCTGTGAGAGTGTTTCATTTTCCTAATTGGAGTGCTTTCTGCCATAAAGAGCCATTCCTGCAACATCAAGTTTAGTAATTTTGTTTTATTATTCCTTGTTATCTCATGTATTGTTTGTTTCCATTTTGTAACATCTTCGCATATTTTTTATAAGCACTGCCTACCTTTCCGGATGAAATATATAACATTTAATAGCTCCGTTCCTATTGCTCTGTAAACTGCTCCACTGAAGCCATACATTCCCTGTAACGGGTGTCCAATCTGCCTGTATAAACAATTGGTAGTGGCAGCTAGTAGTTCTTTTTGTTTTATATTTATATTGCATGCGCTGGAATCGGAGATGTATATACCATACACTCACTGTGAGATCCCCAATAACCGGCCTAGTACTGGAAGCAGTCACGGCCTCGTCCATCACTCGTCAGTCAATTGCCTAATTGTCATGATGATTGGAGGCAGCGGAGTTGTATCCCTGACAAACTAGTGACAGCGGTGGGATCTGGGTGAGTCCCCCTGCTGTTATCTGTGACAAACTGGTGACATCAGTGGGCTCTGTGTGATCCACCCGGTGTCCACTCTGGTAGCCATCATTATTTGTGTATATTTGTTTCTACTTAGTGCACAGCTGACGATTAAAATGCCCCCTTGTGCTGTTCTGTAGGTGAGCCTGGGCAAAGGCCTGAAAGCCAGAGGAAATGTGGAGGACTGGCTGGGCAAGGTGGAAGAAGCAATGTATAGTTCTCTGAGACGTCTCAGCAAGGCTGCAATAGCTGATTACCAAAGTAAAAGCAGAGTTGAATGGGTAGTTGCTGGGCATCCTTCTCAGGTAAATAGCTTTAATAATATGTCTTATATTGCACAAAATATAAGAGAAAAATACTCATAAGGTTTTCTATTCTAAGGCTTTGTGCACACAGAGTCTTTTTCCTAAGTTTTCAAAGCTGAAACTGAATGAAAGCTTAAAGTTTTTCAGCAGTTTTGATATTAGGAGGAGGATTCAGAAAGTTTTTGCTAAGTTTCTACTCAGTGGGTATGTGCACAAGGCATCTTTTAGCCAGCGGCTTTTTATTGAAGCTGTTCTACTGGCGGCTTTGCCGTCATGATACTTCTTTTAACTGCTGAATGCTTTCCAAGCCCTGAAGTTGGTAAAAGAAGTAACAAGATCCTTAACTTGTGTACAGCACGGGAACATGTGAAGAGAAAGCCCAGATGGCAAGGAATCAGTGAGTATTGTTTTAGGGTATGTTCACACCTTGCATTTTTGCATTTTTCCACTTGTTTTTCTCGTGAAAGACATAGTACTTTATTGTCCCAGCAAAGTAAAAGAGATTCAGGAAGTCTCATCCGCATGTTACTTATTTTTCCCTTTCAGATTTAGGGTATGTGCACACGTCAGGATTTTGTCAGGATTTTGTCAGGATTTTTCATCAGGATTTGTAGCCAAAACCAGGAGTTGAACAATTAGAGGAAAAGTATAATAGAAACATATGCACCACTTCTGCATTTATCACCCACTCCTGGTTTTGGCTACAAAACCTGATGAAAAATCCTGACAAAATCCTGACAAAATCCTGACAAAATCCTGACGTGTGCACATACCCTTAGATTCAAGTCTTCAACAGATCATTCCTTTCATCATTTTTTCAGTGATGAATGGAAAAAAAAGAATTAAAAAAGGGTTAAACGCTCCTCAAAAGTGTAGCGTTTTTTTATTCAGCGTTTTACCTGCCAAGAGACATGTTTTTATCAGAGGAAATGAAGGAAATTCAGATCACGGGCACTTGGCAATTTCTTTATTCACATGAATACAGTACAGTGGAATAAAATTCAAGGTTTTTATGATGGCATTGACACGTTTCTGGTGACTATGCCGCCTTAATCATGATGCTTTCACATTGGTAAGCTGTTTGCTAAATACTGCTAAATTCTCATTAGCTCACTGGTTCACTAATTAATTAATATGTGTCTTTAAAATATACATGTAAAACAAATGACAAACTGTACCATATTCATGTTAATTAAAAATTGCCAAGGGCGATAAGGGTATGTTATCTGTGAGCAGGACATCTTTTCTCTATATACACATTTTTAATGCAGAAATGTCTGCAGCAAATACTTAACGTGTGCACATCTTCCTCTGACATTTTAAGTTTCTAGTATGAACAGCTAAGGTCTGGACAAACCCTCTTAGCTCTGGGTAGTCTTGACAAACATAAATCTGACAAGCTGATCTAGGTTCCTTAACTTTTAGTATCAGGGCTCATTCCCATTTGCGATGAAATTGGACAAGTGCAATCCGATTAAAAATCGGATTACATATGGACCAATGTTATTCTATCATTGTGTGCTCATCTGTGATTTTTTTTTACCATCACGATCGGACTGGAAAAAAGTCGCAGCATGCTGCGATTGTAATCGGAAATGGAATCACATTTGGCAACAGAAGTCAATGGGTGCGAGAAAAAAATCACACAGCACTCAGACTATGCGAGTGCTGTCCAATTTTTACACACCGATTTCCTTTGAAAAGCCGGCAATTCATCTACTGTGTACAGTAAAATCACAACAAGACCCGACAGATTAGAATAGATAGATATAAAGATTTCAGTCACATATAAAATTAGTACAGTGCTTGTGCAGCTTACTGTACATGTATTTTATTACTAAATAACTTATTCTCTGAAAAAAATAGCATGGGCTTCAGAATAATTTTCATAACCAGGAGAGGTAAAGTGGACTGCTGGGGGCAGATGTTGATAGCCTGAGAAGGGGGTAATACCCATGGAGCTTCCCAGCCTATTAATATTGGCTCACAGCTGTATACTTAGCCTTTACTGGTTATTAAAATGGGAGACCCCCAAAAAGATGTAAGGTCCCCCTATATTTAATAACCAGCAAAGGCTATGCAGACAGCTGCGGGCTGATATTAGTAGCCTAGGAAGGGGCCATGTATATTCGCCCCCTCAGAGACTTAAAACATCAGCTGTGTGCTGTGTCAAGTGGGGTAATAGTTGGGCTGATTGATGTCACATTTTTATTGTCTGGTGACATCAAGCCCACGGGTTATTGTGTTATATGGTAGTGTGACTCTGGCCCTAGAGTATGTGCACAAAGAGGTTTTTGAGGCTTTTTTTGAGTAGGCCCTCTAAACCCCCCACCTGAATGATCACTTAAAGGGTATGTGCGCATGACGTCATTAATTAGCCTGAGTTTTCTTTAACAAAGAAGCCAGTGTCTTTTTTACAGTATCTGCTCCACCGGCAGTTTGTGGAGGTGCTGTCATTGGTGTCTTTTACCTACAACTTCTATTATAGAGATTAGGTGGCTTCCAAACAAAGCTGTGCAAGAAGTGGACATTAGTGATGAGCAAACGTGCTCGGATAAGGCATTATCGAAGCATGCTCCTGTGCTAACACAGTGACTTCAACGTGCACAAAAAATATGTTAATTCCCCGTGGCTGCATGTTGAACGTATATTCAAGCACGCTGAAGTCATTTGGTTAGCACCCGATCATACTTGGATAACACCTTATCCGAGCACGTTAGCTCCTCACTAGTGCACATGTAATATCTTTTAAGCATTTCATGATTATCCCACAGTGAAGTGGTTAAAAGAAGAAACAAAAGACTGAACATGTGCACAGCAATGTCATTTTTATATTGCTGTGCATTATGTTAGGTAATTTATTACATAGATATTTTGGCATTTTTTCTGGGAGATCCGAGATTAAATTCACCTGAAAAAGATGTTGTGTGCACATACCATGAGGAAAGTGTTGTGCGAATATATCTGTGAAGAGTTTTGGAAAACTTACCGTACTATTCCCGAGTGTAGTTTGCAGCCTTTTGATTGGACAATACCTACTTTGGAGAAGTTTCCTTCAGGATCCTCTTCAAAGAAGGGACATATACTTTCTTCAGGTGTTTTTTTTTTCTTTTCAAAACGTCTTCAGAAAAAAAGATAAAAAACTCACATGAACAGCAAAGTGGATTTCTCATAAAAATGATTATGAATATTTTTCCAAGAGGTTGTGAACCAGTTTTAGTGTATGTGTTTTTTAAGTGGATACCTATGCCTGACAAAGCGTTGCAAAAGCGCACCATAAAATGAACATAGTGCAGAATAGTGTCAAAACGACATTGCTGTGCGCATGTTTTGTCTTATGTCACTTTTTAACCACTTCAGGGTTTGGAAAACCTGGAGCGGTTTACATATGTGCTATGTTCATTCTTCCTAGGGAAAGCTGCCCACTGTGTATACTTCACAGTATTGAAAAAAAGAGCTGCTGCAAGAACAACAGCAAAGCCACCTGCTGTGTTGCTTCGGGAAAATGACCACCAGTGTTTCCCTGGGAAAACTTGGCGGCTGCCCCAGCATTTCAAAGACTCTGTGTGCACAAAGCCTTTGAGGTCATTTTCCACTCCAAAAACTCCTGGAAAAATATGTGAACACAGTATTCGTTTACTAACGTAAAGTGTTCTATGGTTAGTTACACAGACATGGAAAATCATTAACCATATTTTCTTGGAAAACTGTTCACGGTAAGATCAGCCATGATAATAAAGTGCACGGATTCCATGTTACCTCGTAAACCCATTATCTACCAATGTCCTTTTTTTGGGACGCCTAATCTTTTGCTTCTAGCAACTAAGATTTTATAACTTTTATAATTAGGTCCAATTTTTTGTGTTGTGTTTGCAAAATGAATGTTTTCAAAATAGGAAATCGTGTCATTGTCATTTTTAATTGAATATTGGGACTCCCTTTTCTGAAAAATCCGTAAAATGAAAATGTCTAATTTGGCAAGTACAATTTCTATTCATTTATTTCACTTGCTTATTAATTAGCTAGATGGAGGCCTGATGCTATCGCATCGGGAGGGCGGTAATATCACGATGGGGGCTGGCTTTGCAGCATTGAGAATCTCTCCCCCCCATGTGCTCACCCACCTATCCACTCTCTCTTTCCCCATGTGCTGACTTTTCCTGTCTGTGCTCTCTTCTTTGACCTGTTTACCTTATGTACTATCCTACCTTGTCTGCTGTCTCTCTCCTTCCTGTGCTGTTTTCTCCCCTCAAACACAATACTGACATTACAGCAGGAGATTGCAGAGGATACATTTTGTGAGGTAAAATATTGTTTAAAAACAGTCAGTGAAATATTTTACTTGACAAAAAAACCCTCTGTGATCCTCTGCTGTAGTGTCAGTATTGTCTTTTGCTTCCTCCCCTGCCCAGGATATGTGATATGCTCCGTACATGGTCTGACACAGACAATTTTTAAAATGAACTTTCGTTCGTGGGAAAACCCCTTTAATGTGACCCTCTGCCTCTGCCTGTAGACACATCGCACATCTGCTGCTGGGATCAGCCAAATGATTCACTGTGCCTGCTTGGAATTTGCGCAGGTGCAGTAAATCAGACCGCCGCCATCTTTGTGCAGACAGATAGCGGTGGTCACATTAAAACTGCACATGCGCTCCTCCTGTACAAAGATGGCGGCGGTCAGTGAATCATTCGGCTGATCCTGGCGGCAGCGTGTTCGCGACGGTGTTCCGCTGGTGGTACCGCACAAGTGGCTGCATACTGCGTATACAGTGTGTGTGTGTGGTGCGTACGGCGTATACAGTGTGTGTGTGTGTGGTGCGTAAGGCGTATACAGTGTGTGTGTGTGGTGCGAACAGCGTATACAGCGTGTGTGTGGTGTGTACGGCATATACAGTTTGTATGTGTGTATGGTGCGTACGGCTTATACAGTGTGTGTGGTGTGTACGGCATATGCAGTTTGTGTGTGCGTGTGTGTATGGTGCGTACGGCATATACAGTGTGTGTGTGTGTGTGTGTGTGTGTGGTGCGATGGTGTTCCGCTAGTGGTACTGCGCAAGAGACTGGTACCACCAGCAGTTTCCATATTGAGACACCCATCACTTGGGTGTCCCAATATGGCGGTTGGTGAACTTCCGCTGCTTGGAATTCTGGGATTCGGACACATCTGGACAGAACAGGATGTAAAGACATTACAAGGTAAGTATATATTAAGATATTTATTTCAAAATTGTAAAAAACATGTTGCAGCCCATAATACACAGAACTATGGTAATTCCCATAGAGAGTTTCAAGACTTCTGAATGCATGTTTTGAGGAGAAGCTGATAGATCATTCGTGGAAACAATGAACACCATTGGTTGCCCATGGATTTTAAGGCATGTTCTATGAAGTTTGATTTTCTATGTACTCGCACTGTAGAGAAAATTACCATTAGCACTACAAGATTCTTATAGTAAACTACTGAATCAAACAGGAGCTTATAATTTACCACAATCAGCTCTAATATATGAGGAGTTCTTCATACCAAATACTACAAGGATGTCAGTCATGAAACAGTCAGTTTGTTCAGGTGTTCTGGAAATGATTATCCAGCTTTATCTTTTATCAAAATTACTGTTTAGGGTTTTTCAAGAAATGTACCACTGTAATACCGTATCTAAGATATCGATAAGTGGATTTTTATTACTTTTCTTCTAGGTGGTGTTGACGATTTCTCAGCTCATGTGGTGCAGAGATCTAACTCATTGTCTTGAAGGAGAAGCAGAAGAAAATAAGAATTCTGTGGCAGAGTTTGAAAAAGTTAATTTTGAGGTATATTAGTTCTACATGGTTCCTAAAAAGAATTACAACTACAAGTTATGAGATACATGGGTATCTCATGGCATTACAGATAGTCAAAAACCTATTTATGCAAATTCTAAATATGTAGAATCCTTGCCTGAGTGAAATTTTGAAAGTACCAAAATAATGGAAGTTTGAGTGTACATTATCCCTAAAGTCAGCCAGACTAACTGACATCAACGGGATTGGCTGATATCAACCCATCTATGTGTCACAGTCTGAGTATGGACCCTCATTACTGATCAACCACGAGTCTTCTGACCCTAACTTGACAGCCAAACATATGCCTAGTTAGCTGTCAAGTTGAGATGAACCGCTGGCAGCCTACGAATTATCATTCATACTCAGAGCATGACATATGGATGTGTGAATGGGGGTCCCGGTGGAGAGATAAGCTGCTGCCTTAGATATCTGGCAGTGGCTCTCTCATAGAGAACCCAGAAGAGCATAGTCGAGCTTAGCATTCCTGTGAATGGAGGAGTCAGGAAACATAGTTCTTGGCCAAACAATTATATATACAGTACAGACCAAGAGTTTGGACACACCTTCTCATTTAAAGATTTTTCTGTATCTTCATGACTATGAAAATTGTACATTCACACTGAAGGCATCAAAACTATGAATTAACACATGTGGAATTATATACTTAACAAAAGTGTGAAACAACTGAAAATATGTCAAATATATATATATATATATATATATATATATATATATATATATATATATATATATATATATATATATATTTTGTTGGTCTTCCAACAATCTTCAGGGAGTTCCCAGAGATGCTTAGCGCTTGTTGACCCTTTTGCCTTCACTCTGCGGTCCAGCTCACCCCAAACCATCTCGATTGGGTTCAGGTCTGGTGACTGTGGAGGCCAGGTCATCTGGTGTAGCACCCCATCACTTTCCTTCTTGGTCAAATAGTTCTTACACAGCCTGGAGGTGTGTTTGGGGTCATTGTCCTGTTGAAAAATAAATGATGGTCCAACTAAACGCAAACCCCATGGAATAGCATGACACTGCAAGAAGGTGTGGTAGCCATGCTAGTTCAGTATGCCTTCAATTTTGAATAAATCCCCAACAGTGTCACCAGCAAAGCACCCCCACACCATCACACCTCCTCCTCCATGCTTCACGGTGGGAACCAGGCATGTAGAGTCCATCCGTTCACCTTTTCTGTGTCGCACAAAGACACTGTGGTTGGAACCAAAGATCTCAAATTTGGACTCAACCGACCAAAGCACAGATTTCCATTGGTCTAATGTCCATTCCTTGTGTTCTTTAGCCCAAACAAGTCTCTTCTGCTTGTTGCCTGTCCTTAGCAGTGGTTTCCTAGCAGCTATTTTACCATGAAGTATAGAAAACATATGAAAAAACCAGAGCTTTTAAATTCCAAAACATAACAAAAATGCTACAAAAAAATATAAATGAACTAGTATAAGGCAAGAAAGAGGTGTATAAAAATGTATAACTTTATTATAGTACAAATATTAAAGCCAAACACACAAGTACAAAACATAAAAACAAAGAAAACAAACAAAACTGGACAGGTCTACAGAATGATGATACAAACTGGCAGGGGCCGGCAATCCAATAGAACAGAGGCGCTCACATATATATGATAAGTCTACATACCAAAAAATGCACAATAAATATAAAGGCAGAATGTCATATCACATGGCATGTATGGAGGACAGTGCAACCTAATGGAAATCCACTAAGATAAATGGGAATAGAGTACGCCACATATCACAGGCAAAAACAGACCAGGATGTAAGTGGGAAGTAACATGTAATAACCCGGCCACATTATAATAAAGCTGACAGTGCAGCGCCAAAAATACATAGGGATGAAATGATAGGCATATCTTACCCGTGGACGCCGTGACCCACCGCACAGATACCCCAACGCGCGTTTCGCTGCTGCTTTTTTGACACTGCCCCTTGAAAAAGCAGCAGCGAAACGCGCGTTGGGGTATCTGTGTGGTGGGTCACGGCGTCCATGGGTAAGATATGCCTATCATTTCATCCCTATGTATTTTTGGCGCTGCACTGTCAGCTTTATTATAATGTGGCCGGGTTATTACATGTTACTTCCCACTTACATCCTGGTCTGTTTTTGCCTGTGATATGTGGCGTACTCTATTCCCATTTATCTTAGTGGATTTCCATTAGGTTGCTCTGTCCTCCATACATGCCATGTGATATGACATTCTGCCTTTATATTTATTGTGCATTTTTTGGTATGTAGACTTATCATATATTTGTGAGCGCCTCTGTTCTATTGGATTGCCGGCCCCTGCCAGTTTGTATCATCATTCTGTAGACCTGTCCAGTTTTGTTTGTTTTCTTTGTTTTTATGTTTTGTACTTGTGTGTTTGACTTTAATATTTGTACTATAATAAAGTTATACATTTTTATACACCTCTTTCTTGCCTTATACTAGTTCATTTATATTTTTTTGTAGCATTTTTGTTATGTTTTGGAATTTAAAAGCTCTGGTTTTTTCATATGTTTTCTATAGTTCTAGTGGAGTTTTCCTCTAAAGATGGTCATACTATATCAGTTCTGGTATGTTATCATATTTTACCATGAAGGCCTGCTGCACAAAGTCTCTGTTGTAGAGATGTGTCTGCTGCTAGAACTCTGTGTGGCATTGACCTGGTCTCTAATCTGAGCTGCTGTTAACCTGCGATTTCCGAGGCTGGTGACTCAGATAAACTTATCCTCAGAAGCAGAGGTGACTCTTGGTCTTCCTTTCCTGGGGCGGTCCTCATGTAAACCAGTTTCTTTGTATCGCTTGATGGTTTTTGCCACTACACTTGGGGACACTTTCAAAGTTTTCCCAATTTTTCGGACTGACTGACCTTAATTTCTTAAAGTAATGTTGGCCACTCGTTTTTCTTTACTTAGCTGCTTTTTTCTTGCCATAATACAAATTCTAACAGTCTATTCAATAGGACTATCAGCTGTGTATCCACCAGACTTCTGCACAACACAACTGATGGTCCCAACCCCATTTATAAGGCAAGAAATCCCACTTATTAAACCTGACAGGGCACACCTGTGAAGTGAAAACCATTCCCGGTGACTACCTCTTGAAGCTCATCAAGAGAATGCCAAGAGTGTGCAAAGCAGTCATCAAAGCAAAAGGTGGCTACTTTGAAGAACCTAGAATATAAGACATAATTTCAGTTGTTTCACACTATTTTGTTAAGTATATAATTCCACATGTGTTAATTCATAGTTTTGATGCCTTCAGTGTGAATGTACAATTTTTAAATTCATGAAAATACAGAAAAATCTTTAAATGAGAAGGTGTGTCCAAACTTTTGGTCTATACTGTATATGTAGGAATAGAGGATCTAGGTGATAGGCACTCTTAAAAAAATGAAATTTCACCAAAATAATGATTCACCGAAAACAATGAAATAAATAAAAATGTATTATAATCAAAACACGTTTCGGCTGCAACCAGCCTTCCACAGGTATCTGGGGAGTAATTCATACAAAAAGCTTATATGCCCATCTCTGTAATGGATGGGCGGAGCTGTTATTACAAAATTAACATAAAATAAAACGCATGCAGTACAATAAGAAAAAAATAACTTATGTAAAAGCTCCGCCCTTCCATTATGGAGGGGGGGGGGGCTTGGAAGCTTTTTCCATCTATTTCTCCACCTGAGGAAGGCTGTACACATTGTGATTTCAATACATTTTTTATTTTCTCATTTTTTTCGGTGAATCTGTACAACCTTATCAGGTCGAAGCCTATCTTTTAATGGTCACTTTGATTTTAAATTTACTTTGCTTAGAAAGTGCTACCTTCTTTGTCTTTTGCCAAGGGAAAATCCATATATTACATACATATGTAGGGACATTTAATTTGAAAGTTTTACTGTTCTTGTAACATCTGCTTACCTCTTTCATTCAGAGGCTGAATGCTTTAGCCGGGCTTGTACGAGGGCATCTTCCTACACTGCATAGAAACATTATTACGGCTTTGATAACAATTGATGTCCATGCGAGGGACATTGTCAGTGACCTTGTAAAGGACCAGGTAATCTTTTCCTTTGCAATTTGCATTTAGTAAAATCAATGAAAGTCTAAACCACTAAAAACTTCACGTTTTTACTGTAGTAAAAAAAATGACATGAATTCTAAAGGAGAGTGAAATGACTGAAAACGTGACTGAAGAAGGTATCCTGTACACATACGTAGTCATGATATGCCACACATAGAAGTTTATTGGGCTCTAATGTACCTCTGTGTTTTTCTAACTTACAACAGTGGCATACTTCAACCCATCCCGAATGCTTCAAGGCCATTATATACTTAAAGGTAAAGGGAATCTGTCACCAGGTTTTTCTACCACTTCTGAGAGTAGCATAATGTAGGGTTAGAGGCCCTGATTCCAGCGATGTATCCCTTACTGGGCTGCTTTCTGCAGTTTTCTGCGTTTCAAGTTCTCTGAATGTTGCGATTTCTATAATCCCGCTCCACCACTGATTGACAGCTGTAAACACTGTGCATAGGCAGAAAGCTAACAAGGTTATATAGAGCTCATGAAAATGGAGGACTGCAGGGCAGCAGTTTTACTAGTCCTCTAATGATAATCTCCTGCTGTTAAAACAGTGATTTAATCAAATCTACAGAAAGCAGCTCAGTAAGTCATACATCCCTGGAATCAAGGTTTCTATCTCTACATTTTCTGCTCTCAGATTAAGTGGCAAAAGCCTGGTGACAGATTCCCTTTAACCTCTTAACGATCTAAACATACATGTATGTCAAAAGTCGTGTCTCTGCCTTGGCGCACACCGAGCTGCAATGTTCACGGCTGATGATGGCTCATTTAATCAGCTATCATGTGCCTTTAACAACGGTGGGTGCAGCACAGCTGTTAACCTGTTAAGTGCCGCTGACAATCTCTGACAGTGGCACTTAGCGCTTTCCAGCAGGGAGCTCCTCATTCCGTGGGCCCATCGGCACTCCCGTGTCATGATCATAGGGTGCTGATGGGTTGCCATGGCAGTCAGAGGTCTGTTGAAGACCTTCATGCATGTCATGACAATCCTGTGAAAGCCAGCCTTTAGGTGGCGTTCATAGGAGACCGTTTCCTCTGTACATCACAGTTGTAATGCACTGCTATGTATAGCACAAGTGATCAGATTGTAACTTTAAAACCCCTAGCAAATACAGTAAAAAGTTTAAAAAAAAGTTTTAAAAAAATATATAAAAGATAGAAATACCCAAAAATAAACCATAAAAAAACATATATTTGGTATCGTTGCGTTAGTAAACGTCTGATATATTAAAATAGAAAATAAATTAATCTGAACGTTAAACGGCATTACGAAAAAAATCATATTGCCAGAATTATGTTTTTTTTGGCTGCTGAAATATTCCAATAAAATACCATAAAAGGCGATCAAAACATTGTGTCTACCCCCAAAATGCTCAGGGTGCAAAAAGTAAGCCATTAAACAGCCACATATCCCGAAAAATGAAAACGTTATGGAACTTGGAAAATGGCGACAAAAGCAACATTTTTTTTCAAACTTTCGCCACTATAAAAAAACCACCTGTACATCTTTGGTATCTGCGTACTCGTACTGACCTGGAGAATCATATTGCAAGGTCAGTTTTACAATTGTGGAATGGAACCTTTTTTGAAATAAGCACTTGGAATTTTTTTTTTTTTTTCCCACTTTCTAGTGCAACACATGATAAAATAAATGGTTTTATTCAAAAGTACAACTCGTCCCACAGAAAAAAACAAGCCCTCATATGGCTATGGGGATGTAAAAATAAAAAATGTATGGCTCTGGGAAGTAGGGGAGGAAAAAGAAACAAAGAAATGGAAAATCGCCCAGGGGTAAAGGGGTTAATACAATGCCATATAGAGGCAACAATCATAGCTCTGGATACATAGTACAAAGCCACAGGGCTTCCACTGAGGCAATTCTCAAGCTGTCTAACAGAAAAGCAGTTTTCATTTCTTATAGGTTTGCTAAAAAATAAAAGCTGCAATTTTATCTCTAACCCTATTTTTAATCCTATGTTTAATTAAAATAATTATATTTTTTTCCGTTCAAGGTTACCAGCATTGACAGTTTTGAGTGGCAGAGACAACTGCGCTATTATTGGGACCTAGATTTTGACAACTGCGTGGCTCGGATGGCTTTGTCTCAGTATACATATGCTTATGAGTATCTTGGTGCTTGTCCTCGACTGGTCATCACTCCTCTGACTGTAAGAATGTTTACTATTTTGTGTAGGGTTGTCATTTACCGAGGTGTAGAACATATTAGGGGACATTTACTAGGACATGTTAGTCAACTTAGGGTCGCTGCCCACGATCGTATTTTCGGTATGGGTGCTATCCGTTAAAACAACGGATCTCATTCGGATCAATGTTATTCAGTGGGGCCTTGCAGATGAGCTATTTTTTTCACTGACCAAATCTGAATGTGAAAAAAACTGCAGCATGCATGATTTTCCTCTGAAAATTAGATGAAACTCACTCATTCAGGTCTATGGGTGTGAGAAAAATCGGATGCCGTACAGAGACACAATTTTTTACAAGCACAATGCAATTCTGTTAGATAGGAAACTGTAAATACTTTTGTAAATTATTATTATTATAAATAGCTGCTGCTGTAAAAAAAATGGATTGTATATGGACTGCACATGGATAACAGGTCAGAAAAAAATCATAACACTTTTCCGGATGAAAATCACACCGATTCATTTATACTGCCCTGTGACCCTAGCCTTATACTGATTTGCGCTGGTGTAAAAAGCACCAAACACATGAAAAGGCACACAGCTCCTATTAAACTTGGTGAACCGCTAGCTGTCCATATGCCAGAAATTGGTATAATCGCGCCTGATTATTATTATTGGGCACTCATTGGAATAGAAGGACCAAAAATCTCACACTCACATTGTGTTCTAACCATAAGTGGCATCAGATGCACGTTCTCGTGCTGACCACACAGTACAATATATTGAATGCATAAATGACATAAACAAAATGAAGATTACGGTGAATATCAATCATAAATGTAACTCTGCAGACTCCAGTTTCTCCATTTTAGAGGGATCAAAATAAAAGAATAAAGTTATTTCTTTATTTTTCCAAGGATCGATGTTATCTTTGTCTCATGGGTGCTCTACAGCTGGATCTTGGAGGAGCACCTGCGGGGCCTGCAGGTACTGGGAAAACTGAGACCACAAAAGACCTCGCCAAAGCACTGGCGATACAGTGTGTCGTGTTCAACTGTTCTGATGGTCTGGACTACAAGGTAGGATATGCCATTCAGTTAGCAAGTATTTCATGAATTATGACAAAGACTTAAAAAAAAATGCATGAAAATCATTGTGGTTTTTTTTACAAGCCCACCCCCTCCTTCCCAAAACTTCCATATTGGTTGTCTGTGAAAGAAGCTTTAAACTAGGGTTACACCTATAGTTTTTGAAGTAAGACTTAAGGTCTCTGTAGCAAGGGCATGCATAAAATTTATGGGGCCCAACAGCAAAAGTTTTATTTGTAATTTTCCAGTCAGTGCAGTGTGGGTATCCATGCTTTGCTCTGCAGGTGCTATGTAGTGACGTCTATGTGCATGCAGTCTCAGACTCATTGGCACAGGCTGAATAGCAGATAACGGAGCCTTTTGGCTCCCTGATCCATCATTCTATGCAATGGATACTGCTAAAATTGTGATGACAGTCAGGGAGAGGGCCAGGTGCCCCCATAGCGGCCACGTGTTCTGCTGCTACGCCCTTGCCCCATACACATTAGATCAAAGTTAGCCTTACCAGATCATTTTGGCGTGACCAGCTGATCATCTGATATGTATTGGTCCTCAAGAGCCTCTCCCAACAGATACTATTAGGGGGGAGAAGGAGTGATCATTTGGAAATTCAGCGCCTGATCCTTTCATTTTCAGGGAAGCTAAGCCTTTGACAAAAATGTCTGGCAGTGGCATTCTCTTTTGTCCCTGTGGAAAACACATGAAAACTCCAAGGAGTTGAGCTCTTATGTGTATGGAAGAGTCAGGAGGGATAGCTGTCTTCTGAGTAAACTGCTCAGCCAAGAGCTTTCTAGTTGGTAAACATTTATAATGAGGTTACCACATGTGGCCAAAACCACACCGGCAGACAGTAGCCAATTTTCAAAGTAATGCCGTCCCTCACACATAGAATTATGTGGCCATTAGCCACCGCATGTGAGCATGGTTTCAGCAGCATGTGGCAATTGTAGTTTTTAAAACTAGATATTTCTTTTTTTTGCATAGTGATAGCTTTCTGAGTTAAGATAATGCAGTGTTTTTATACGCAGAACTACCAAAAACCATTTTCATATCCCGATATCACAGCACATAATGCGGAATGACAAATTCTGCTACACCTGATCATTTGAGAGATATTTTCTTTATACACTTCCTGCTCTTTTTTTGCAGATGATGGGTCGATTCTTCAGTGGTTTGGCCCAGTCTGGAGCCTGGTGTTGTTTTGATGAATTTAATCGAATTGATATTGAAGTGCTGTCTGTAATTGCCCAGCAGCTCATCACAATAAGGAATGCAAAAGCTGCAAAGGTAATTCTTATTTCCTCTGCCAAGTGCAAATTAATTACCCACAAATGTTCCCAATTCACAATGAGGCTCTGATTTGTAATGTAATGTGTAGCCCCTAGATCTCTACATAATACCTGTTATTCAGACTGGAGGTCAAGAGTAACCTACAACAGTGGCCACTTTAAGTGTTGCTTTCACATAGTCTTGTTCTCTCGGTAACTTTAGTTGCACAACATAGAAATTGCATCTGATAATTGATATAGGAAAGATATACAGTATATTTTGGTACCGTGTTAGCCAGTAGATAGAAAAATATTTATAATTGAGAGTCCTCAGTGGTTGATACCTTTTAATGGCTAACTGAAAAGATGGTAACAAATTGCAAGCTTTCCAGACTACTCAGGTCCCTTCTATGCCTGATGGAGAGACCTGAGCAGTCTGGAAAGCTTGCAATTTGTTACCATCTTTTCAGTTAGCCATTAAAAGGTATCAACCACAGAGGACTATCATCTGATAAATGTCAGTTTTGATCGCTCTGTGGCATACAACATAAAGAAACTACTTACACAACAAGCTTGCTGGGATTGTGGTCACGAATCCAAATTCACGCTCAAGTTTGCTATCACGGACCATAGCTTTGGATCAGCATGTAGCAGTGTTTAATGATAAATTATATTGTGGACTAGCAAACATATGACTAGCAAAAAGTGCTATCACTGATTGTACAATTCAACCCTCGACTTTGCAGTAAAGCAATTTATATAACCACTTATAGTATCAGTACGCATGGTATATATATATGACAGTCAATAATGCTTCACCATGGATACGACTATGATACGACCTATCATCATATATAACAAATATCACAAAAAACAGATGATACACAGTCTAAAGAGTTATGTAAGAATCACAAAACTTTATCACAAATATTAAAAACTGACATCAGGTGACTAGAGGGGATAATTAGCACATGGACAAATTCGTGCCATATAACAACATTGACGGGAAGCATGAAGCAGGGGGTTACTACAAATATATGCAGAGTCTAATACCAATAATTGATAGGCAACCCAGAGACAGCGGATTTAAATAACCCAAATCATGGGGAAATAAATATATCCACAACCACTGGCAATGGGTCCCTATCCATAATACAGTCCCAGACTAATAAACATTGCATAGCAGAAAATGGTGGAACTAATAATGACACATGTCCGCAATACCACCGCTATAATACTAAAACAATAACACATGCAGCAAAGAATGGAAATTTTAGCAAGACAAGAATTATACCCACCGCAGTGTAGTCCGACCCTCCTGGAGCACGCCTCCACCCCAGCGCGCGTTTCGGTTAAAAAACCTTCGTCAGGGGGCATTTAGTTCGATTGTGAAATGTGCTTAAGGGTTGCACCCGGAAGTGATCGAGCCGCAATGCCGGAAATAATCCAGCGTCACCATGACGACCTATAACGCCCGTACCTGCCGGAATATACACACCAAGGACACACCACCGGAAGTGATTACCCGCGATACCGGAAGTCACTTAGTGCAGTCATGGCAACCCACGACTCCGGAGCTCGCCGAGAACCTCCAACGGGGGAAGGAGATCACAGGGGCCCCACGTGACCACCAACCACCCGGCAGGGACCCGGACCAGCGCCAGCGCAGAGGATTTAGAATGCTCGGAGGAAATAGATGTAAATATAAATGTGGTGGCCGTACGGCAGCATCCAAATGATAGTGGTCACTGCGGCTATACAAAGTATCAAACGCAGTGACCTGAGGAATGGCATAATACACCCCACCGGTAACCCATAGAATAGTGAACGAACCACCACCAGGGAGATATAATATATATACACACAGAGAGTGCCAAGGTACCTATGTTTAATAGAAATTACACAAACATCACGATACTATATGATCCCATATAAATCACCCATATACATAGCAATAATGCTACAATAATAAGAGATGTCATTACCAAATACATGTATCTCAAAATACAAATAGTTAGTATAATGGCATAATGGTATCAGAGCATGTATATAAATTCATATGGGGCATTAAATGGAGACAGGTACTATGTCCTTTGAATGGAGCACTTCTTTGCCTTCTTCCGAAGGGAAAATCAGAATCTTCCATATAGGTGTCCAATATCCAGCAGCTAACTTCCATCACAACCCACATCCGTAAATAGGACCACAACCGAAACTAGAAAAAACTAAAAAACAAATAATAAGAGAAAAAGAAAGACACAGACAATGAATAAAATGTTAAAAACAATGCAGAGATATAGCACAATTCAGCCGGCGCTAAAAATGCGCTAAGCTCGACCAATGTCTACAAAAATGGGGTATAACTAATATTTTCATTTAATCCTGCTGGGTGGACTGTTTTTAGAACCCAGATCCATCTTCATTCCATTTGGGATAGACGTTGAAAGGTACCGCCTCCCCGAATACCCACTTCTAATAAATCAATACCCCTCACTTTCAAAAGACTTGCGTCACAATCATGGAATTTCTTAAAATGGCGCGGCAGTGTCTTTAATGTCGAGATATCATTGGCCGTAGCTGCCGCTCCAATCCCCAACACATGTTCCCTAACTCTTATCTTAAGATGTCTTGTTGTCATGCCGATGTAAATTTTGTTACATGGACAGACAGCATAATAGATGACATTCTTACTAATACAAGTAATACGCTTTCTGATGGTATATTGACGAGAGCCATCAGAGTTAGAGAACATGCGAGTATGCTCGATATTAGGACACGCAACACAACGGCCGCATGGACTGCATCCTATATCTCCTGTAAAAGTATCCAAAAAGGTTCTACTCGGCATCCCAGTATAGTGGCTGTGCACCAGGATATCTCGCAGATTCCTGGAGCATCTAACTGCAATACCAACATTTTTGGGAAGATAATGGGCCACTATGGGATCAGCCCTCAATACATGCCAAGACCTAGCCAACATATGTCTCATAAGGGGAAACTGTGAATTATAGTTTGTCACAAATCTAACAATATCATGCTCCTTCTGGGTTCTTTTTTCATAAAGTAGAGTATGTCTAGAGGTATATTTCGCCCTATTAAAGGCCTTTTTTACACTCCGTTTGCTATATCCTCTTGACAGTAGTCTCCCCTTAAGATCCTCGGCTTGTAGAGAAAAAGCCCTATCGGTTGAGCATAATCTTCGGAGACGTAAAAACTGCCCCGTTGGAATCGCTTGTATGACATGATCAGGGTGTGAGGAGGAGGCATGCAATACCGAATTTGTGGATGTGGGCTTACGAAAGATATCTGTCTGCAGCTCTCCCCAGTCATCTCTTTTAATCAAAACATCCAAAAATTCCATATTGTCCTTATCCGATCTGTAGGTCAATGTGATGTTCAAATTATTCACATTCAATAACTCCATGAAATCATGGAGGCTTTGCACAGAACCCTGCCAGATCATGAATATGTCGTCGATGTTCCGCGCCCAAAAGAGGACGCGACCCATCGACGACTCACGATCCGGCAGGGGGAGGTCCCTCTCCCACAGCCCCAGGAACAGATTGGCGTAAGCCGGGGCGAAAGGAGCCCCCATAGCTGTTCCCTGGAGCTGCAGGAAGAAGGACCCCTTAAAAATGAAAAAATTATGCGTTAGGGAAAATTCCAATAGCCTATAGATCAGACTAGCCAAGTCCCTGGGTAAATTAGACATACCCAGGAAAAAATCAATAGCACGTAAACCGTCCTGATGTCTAATACTGGTGTACAGCGATTCAACATCAGCTGTCACCAGTATCTCATCCACCTCAATATATATCGTATCTATTCGCCTTAGCAAATCACCAGTATCTCTCAAGAAAGAGGGAAGACTCTCCACTAGTGGTTGTAGTTTGGAATCAATCCATTGATTTACCTTTTCAAGGTAATTACCTTTACCTGAAATTATAGGGCGCCCAGGGGGCGTCTGCATGTCCTTGTGGACTTTGGGCAAAAGATAGAACGTGGGGATCGTGGGTTCAGCAATTACCAAAGCTGAAGCCAGTTCACCAGTAATGAGATGAGATACTGGTAACAGCTGATGTTGAATCGCTGTACACCAGTATTAGACATCAGGACGGTTTACGTGCTATTGATTTTTTCCTGGGTATGTCTAATTTACCCAGGGACTTGGCTAGTCTGATCTATAGGCTATTGGAATTTTCTCTAACGCATAATTTTTTCGTTTTTAAGGGGTCCTTCTTCCTGCAGCTCCATGGAACAGCTATGGGGGCTCCTTTTGCCCCGGCTTACGCCAATCTGTTCCTGGGGCTGTGGGAGAGGGACCTCCCCCTGCCGGATCGTGAGTCGTCGATGGGTCGCGTCCTCTTTTGGGCGCGGTACATCGACGACATATTCATGATCTGGCAGGGTTCTGTGCAAAGCCTCCATGATTTCATGGAGTTATTGAATGCGAATAATTTGAACATCACATTGACCTACAGATCGGATAAGGACAATATGGAATTTTTGGATGTTTTGATTAAAAGAGATGACTGGGGAGAGCTGCAGACAGATATCTTTCGTAAGCCCACATCCACAAATTCGGTATTGCATGCCTCCTCCTCACACCCTGATCATGTCATACAAGCGATTCCAATGGGACAGTTTTTACGTCTCCGAAGATTATGCTCAACCGATAGGGCTTTTTCTCTACAAGCCGTGGATCTTAAGGGGAGACTACTGTCACGAGGATATAGCAAACGGAGTGTAAAAAAGGCCTTTAATAGGGCGAAATATACCTCTAGACATACTCTTATGAAAAAAGAACCCGGAAGGAGCATGATATTGTTAGATTTGTGACAAACTATAATTCACAGTTTCCCCTTATGAGACATATGTTGGCTAGGTCTTGGCATGTATTGAGGGCTGATCCCATAGTGGCCCGTTATCTTCCCAAAAATGTTGGTATTGCAGTTAGATGCTCCAGGAATCTACGAGATATCCTGGTGCACAGCCACTATACTGGGATGCCGAGTAGAACCTTTTTGGATACTTTTACAGGAGATATAGGATGCAGTCCATGCGGCCGTTGTGTTGCGTGTCCTAATATCGAGTGTACTCGCATGTTCTCTAACTCTGATGGCTCTCGTCAATATACCATCAGAAAGCGTATTACTTGTATTAGTAAGAATGTCATCTATTATGCTGTCTGTCCATGTAACAAAATTTACATCGGCATGACAACAAGACATCTTAAGATAAGAGTTAGGGAACATGTGTTGGGGATTGGAGCGGCAGCTACGGCCAATGATATCTCGACATTAAAGACACTGCCGCGCCATTTTAAGAAATTCCATGATTGTGACGCAAGTCTTTTGAAAGTGAGGGGTATTGATTTATTAGAAGTGGGTATTCGGGGAGGCGGTACCTTTCAACGTCTATCCCAAATGGAATGAAGATGGATCTGGGTTCTAAAAACAGTCCACCCAGCAGGATTAAATGAAAATATTAGTTATGCCCCATTTTTGTAGACATTGGTCGAGCTTAGCGCATTTTTAGCGCCGGCTGAATTGTGCTATATCTCTGCATTGTTTTTAACATTTTATTCATTGTCTGTGTCTTTCTTTTTCTCTTATTATTTGTTTTTTAGTTTTTTCTAGTTTCGGTTGTGGTCCTATTTACGGATGTGGGTTGTGATGGAAGTTAGCTGCTGGATATTGGACACCTATATGGAAGATTCTGATTTTCCCTTCGGAAGAAGGCCAAGAAGTGCTCCATTCAAAGGACATAGTACCTGTCTCCATTTAATGCCCCATATGAATTTATATACATGCTCTGATACCATTATGCCATTATACTAACTATTTGTATTTTGAGATACATGTATTTGGTAATGACATCTCTTATTATTGTAGCATTATTGCTATGTATATGGGTGATTTATATGGGATCATAGAGTATCGTGATGTTTGTGTAATTTCTATTAAACATAGGTACCTTGGCACTCTCTGTGTGTATATATATTACGGTATATCTCCCTGGTGGTGGTTCATTCACTATTCTATGGGTTACCGGTGGGGTGTATTATGCCATTCCTCAGGTCACTGCGTTTGATACTTTGTATAGCCGCAGTGACCACTATCATTTGGATGCTGCCGTACGGCCACCACATTTATATTTACATCTATTTCCTCCGAGCATTCTAAATCCTCTGCGCTGGCGCTGGTCCGGGTCCCTGCTGGGTGGTTGGTGGTCACATGGGGCCCCCGTGATCTCCTTCCCCCGTTGGAGGTTCTCGGCGGGCTCCGGCGTCGTGGGTTGCCATGACTGCACTAAGTGACTTCCGGTATCGCGGGTAATCACTTCCGGTGGTGCGTCCTTGGTGTGTATATTCCGGCAGGTACTGGCGTTATAGGTCGTCATGGTGACGCTGGATTATTTCCAGCATTGCGGCTCGATCACTTCCGGGTGCAACCCTTCTTAAGCACATTTCACAATCGAACTAAATGCTCCCTGACGAAGGTTTTTTAATGGAAATGCGCGTTGGGGTGGAGGCGTGCTCCAGGAGGGTCGGACTACACTGCGGTGGGTATAATTCTTGTCTTGCTAAAATTTCCATTCTTTGCTGCATGTGTTATTGTTTTAGTATTATAGCGGTGGTATTGCGGACATGTGTCATTATTAGTTCCACCGTTTTCTGCTATGCAACGTTTATTAGTCTGGGACTGTATTATGGATAGGGACCCATTGCCAGTGGTTGTGGATATATTTATTTCCCCATGATTTGGGTTATTTAAATCCGCTGTCTCTGGGTTGCCTATCAATTATTGGTATTAGACTCTGCATATATTTGTAGTAACCCCCTGCTTCATGCTTCCCGTCAATGTTGTTATATGGCACGAATTTGTCCGTGTGCTAATTATCCCCTCTAGTCACCTGATGTCAGTTTTTAATATTTGTGATAAATAAAGTTTTGTGATTCTTACATAACTCTTTAGACCGTGTATCATCTGTTTTTTGTGATATAAGTATAGCAATTTAGAAGAGCTAGAAACTGGCCTTTTATTCTCCAGAGCAGGGGTGGGTATTTAATTTGACCAAGGGGCCACATGAGACACCCTGAGTGCTGTGGAGGGCCAAACTAACAGGCCAAATTTAATTCTGTTTATTATTGTTATTTTATATTTTTATCACTTAATATTAAACGGAAATATTACTGTTAATACATGTTACGATAATACTTATTGTAACATTTATTCTTACCTGTAGCAGCTAATCAAAACCATATAATTTACTGCTTTTTATAAAGTTTGTAATCATACTGCTCTTGTTATTCAGCCTTCAGTATATACTGTAGATGTACCTTGATCAACAGCTCATTCTACAAAGTATGATGTCCCCACAGTCTCTCACCCAATATGACATCCCCACACCCAGTATGGTGTTCCCAAACACAGTATAGTGTTACCTGAGCCCATCACACAGTATAATGTCATCACACACACAAGAGTGATTTCCTCACAGCCCCTAACCCAGTATTATGTCCGCACAGCACTTCATACAAGTACGATGTCCCCACAAAGATCCCCATTCAGGATAATGGTCCCACAGTCTCTCATAAAGTATTATGTCCCCACAGTAACTCACACAGTATTATTGTCCCACACACAAGTATAAAAGCACACTTTGCACCCCCCTCCCTTACAGGCCTCACAGGCTGTTTACTTACATCCAAGGGTTTCCACAATACCCCTGTCACAGGTGTGTTAGATGCTACAGACAGTCGCTCTGCATATGGCTGCAGAAGGTCTCTGCGTTTGGCACTGCAGATGTCTTCCTAATCCTTCTGACCTTTGGACCCAGTGGCAACATCCCTCCGGCTCTAATTGACATACCTGGACCTGGGTGTTTATAGACTCTTAGTCTGTTTCGGTGAGTCGCCGGTGATATTCACAGTTTTCCTTTGTGAAAGCTTGGAGCTATAGCAGTCGGCTTACTTCTGTTGGTGTTGGAGAATGTTTGGTGTTACCTCACTGAGTGTGCTCAAGATAAGTTTCTTCCCCTTATTTGTTTCCATTTCTTCTCTTTAATGTACAGTGGGGACTGACCAGTGCTTATCCCCACCTTCCCTGTTCAGTGCCTAGCTCTAGGGATATACAGGGCGTAGGTTCCTGCTTGGTGATTGGTGTGGAACCAATATAGGGATGATAGGTGAGGCAGGTTGTTATTAGATCTTCCTAGGGGTCTCCACTCCCCCTTTCCCTAGCGTTTGGGCTTCCTTCCCCTCTTCCCCCTGTGTTGCATTTAGCTTTCCCACACTGTGTATGACATTATCACAGGCTGAACATATTTAGGAAGAAAACTGACATGTGGTTTTATTTGTGTGTGTTTTTTTCTCTTGGGCATGGTTTTATTTTTTCCTTCTCTCCCTTGGTTATGGATCCGGTTGCAGGGCTGGCAGAGCAGCTACACTGTCTATCTCTGAAGGTGAATGACTTCCACTATGAGGTTCAGCTGCAGCAACAGAGGCTGCAGGTTGCTGATGTTGGGGTCTCTGTCATGGTTCTCAATGGCAAGAGACCGTAGTAAAGCATACAAAAGGACTAGCTCTTGGAAGATGGAAACTCGAGCTGACTGTGAGCTAAACCTACCGCACAACTAACAGTGGCCGGGTAGCGTGCCTACGTTTTATCCCTAGACGCCCAGCGCCAGCCGGAGGACTGACTGACCCTAGCAGAGGAAAATACAGACCTGGCTTACCTCTAGAGAAATTTTCCCCAAAAGGCAGACAGTAGCCCCCACATATATTGTCGGTGATTTTAGAGGAAATTGACATACGAAGTATGAAGATAGGTTTAGCAAATTGAGGTCCGCTTACTAGATAGTAGGAAGACAGAAAAGGGAACTTCACAGTCAGCTGAAAACCCTTTCAAAACACCATCCTGAAATTACTTTAAGACTCTAATATCAACTCATGACACCAGAGTGGCAATTTCAGCTCACAAGAGCTTCCAGCCTCAGAAATATTCAAACACAGAGAACTGGAACAAAAATGCAAAAACAATCTTAGGACTACAAGTCCAACTTAGCTGATAGTAGTCTAGGAGCAGGAACATGCAACAGAAAGGCTTCTGGTAACATTGTTGGCCGGCATAGAAATGACTGAGGAGCAAGGCTAAATAGAAACTCCCACATCCTGATGGAAACAGGTGAACAGAGGAGATGAAGCACACAAGTTCAGCACCACCAGCAACCACCGGGGGAGCCCAGAAACCAAACTCACAACAGCACCCCCCCCTCAAGGAGGGGGCACCGAACCCTCACCAGAACCACCAGGGCGACCAGGATGAGCCCCATGAAAGGCACGGACCAAATCGGAGGCATGAACATCAGAGGCTGTCACCCAAGAATTATCCTCCTGACCGTAGCCCTTCCACTTGACCAAATACTGAAGTCTCCGTCTGGAAACACGGGAGTCCAAGATCTTCTCGACAACGTACTCCAACTCACCCTCAACCAACACCGGAGCAGGAGGCTCAACGGAAGGCACAACCGGTACCTCATACCTGCGCAACAATGACCGATGGAAGACATTATGAATAGAAAAAGATGCAGGGAGGTCCAAACGAAAGGACACGGGGTTAAGAATCTCCAATATCTTGTACGGGCCGATGAACCGAGGCTTAAACTTAGGAGAAGAAACCTTCATAGGGACAAAACGAGAAGACAACCACACCAAGTCCCCAACACAAAGACGAGGACCAGCACGATGACGGCGGTTGGCAAACTGCTGAGTCTTCTCCTGGGACAACTTCAAATTGTCCACCACATGCCCCCAAATCTGATGCAACCTCTCCACCACAGCATCCACTCCAGGACAATCCGAAGACTCCACCTGACCGGAAGAGAAACGAGGATGAAACCCCGAATTACAGAAGAAAGGAGAAACCAAGGTGGCAGAACTAGCCCGGTTATTGAGGGCAAACTCCGCCAAGGGCAAAAAGGCAACCCAATCATCCTGATCCGCAGAAACAAAACACCTCAAATAAGTCTCCAAGGTCTGATTAGTTCGCTCGGTCTGGCCATTAGTCTGAGGATGGAAAGCAGACGAAAAAGACAAATCAATGCCCATCCTAGCACAGAACGCTCGCCAAAATCTAGACACGAATTGGGTTCCCCTGTCAGAAACGATATTCTCCGGGATACCATGCAAGCGAACCACATTTTGAAAAAACAGAGGAACCAGCTCGGATGAGGAAGGCAATTTAGGCAAGGGGACCAAATGGACCATCTTAGAGAAACGGTCACACACCACCAAGATGACAGACATCTTCTGAGAAACAGGGAGATCAGAAATAAAATCCATGGAGATGTGAGTCCAAGGCCTCTTCGGAATAGGCAAAGATAACAACAATCCACTAGCCCGAGAACAACAAGGCTTGGCCCGAGCAGAAACATCACAAGACTGCACAAAACCTCGCACATCTCGCGACAGGGAAGGCCACCAGAAGGACCTAGCCACCAAATCCCTGGTACCAAAGATTCCAGGATGACCAGCTAACGCAGAAGAATGGACCTCCGAGATGACTCTACTGGTCCAATCATCCGGAACAAACAGTCTACCAGGCGGGCAACGATCAGGTCTATCCGCCTGAAACTCCTGCAAGACCCGTCGCAAGTCTGGGGAAACAGCAGATAATATCACTCCATCCTTAAGGATACCTGTAGGTTCAAAATCACCAGGGGAATCAGGCTCAAAACTCCTAGAAAGGGCATCCGCCTTCACATTTTTAGAACCCGGTAGGTAAGAAACCACAAAATTAAACCGAGAGAAAAATAACGACCAGCGCGCCTGTCTAGGATTCAGGCGCCTGGCAGACTCAAGATAAATCAAATTCTTGTGGTCGGTCAATACCACCACCTGATGTCTAGCCCCCTCAAGCCAATGACGCCACTCCTCAAAAGCCCACTTCATAGCCAAGAGCTCCCGATTACCAATATCATAATTTCGCTCAGCGGGCGAAAATTTACGAGAAAAGAACGCGCAAGGTCTCATCACGGAGCAGTCGGAACTTTTCTGCGACAAAACCGCCCCAGCTCCGATTTCTGAAGCGTCGACCTCAACCTGAAAAGGAAGAGTAACATCAGGCTGACGCAATACAGGGGCGGAAGAAAAGCGGCGCTTAAGCTCCCGAAAGGCCTCCACAGCAGCAGGGGACCAATCAGCAACATCAGCACCCTTCTTAGTCAAATCAGTCAACGGCTTAGCAACATCAGAAAAACCAGTTATAAATCGACGATAAAAATTAGCAAAGCCCAAAAACTTCTGAAGGCTCGTAAGAGAAGAGGGTTGCGTCCAATCACAAATAGCCTGAACCTTGACAGGGTCCATCTCAATGGAAGAGGGGGAAAAAATGTACCCCAAAAACGAAATCCTTTGAACCCCAAAAACACACTTAGAACCCTTTACACACAAGGAATTAGAGCGCAAAACCTGAAAAACCCTCCTAACCTGTTGGACATGAGAGTCCCAGTCATCCGAAAAAAATCAAAATATCATCCAGATACACAATCATAAATTTATCCAAATATTCACGGAAAATGTCATGCATAAAAGACTGAAAGACTGAAGGGGCATTTGAAAGACCAAAAGGCATTACTAAATACTCAAAATGGCCCTCAGGCGTATTAAATGCGATTTTCCACTCATCCCCCTGCTTAATTCGCACTAAATTATACGCCCCACGAAGATCAATCTTAGAGAACCACTTGGCCCCCTTTATTCGAGCAAACAAATCAGAAAGCAGTGGCAAAGGATACTGATATTTAACCGTGATTTTATTCAAAAGCCGATAATCAATACACGGCCTCAAAGAGCCATCTTTTTTAGATACAAAGAAAAAACCGGCTCCTAAGGGAGATGACGAAGGACGAATATGTCCCTTTTCCAAGGACTCCTTAATATATTCCCGCATAGCAGCATGTTCAGGCACAGATAGATTAAATAAACGACCCTTTGGAAACTTACTGCCCGGAATCAGATCTATAGTACAATCGCAATCTCTGTGCGGAGGTAGTGAACCAAGTTTAGGCTCCTCAAAAACGTCACGATAATCAGATAAAAATTCCGGAATCTCAGAGGGAATAGATGACGAAATGGAAACCAAAGGTACGTCCCCATGAGTCCCCTGACATCCCCAGCTTAACACAGACATTGCTTTCCAGTCGAGGACTGGGTTATGAGATTGCAGCCATGGCAATCCAAGCACCAACACATCATGTAGATTATACAACACAAGGAAGCGAATAATCTCCTGGTGATCCGGATTAATACGCATAGTTACTTGTGTCCAGTATTGTGGTTTATTACTAGCCAATGGCGTGGAGTCAATACCCTTCAGAGGTATAGGAACTTCCAGAGGCTCTAAATTAAACCCACAGCGTTTGGCAAAGGACCAATCCATAAGACTCAAAGCGGCGCCAGAGTCGACATAGGCGTCCGCGGTAATAGACGATAAAGAGCAAATCAGGGTCACAGATAGAATAAACTTAGACTGTAAAGTGCCAATTGAAACAGACTTATCAACCTTCTTAGTACGTTTAGAGCATGCTGATATAACATGAGTTGAATCACCACAATAGAAGCATAACCCATTTTTTCGCCTAAAATTCTGTCGTTCGCTTCTGGACAGAATTCTATCACATTGCATAATCTCTGGCGCCTTCTCAGTAGACACCGCCAAATGGTGCACAGGTTTGCGCTCCCGCAAACGCCGATCAATCTGAATAGCCATTGTCATGGACTCATTCAGACCTGTAGGCACAGGGAACCCCACCATAACATCTTTAATGGCATCAGAGAGACCCTCTCTGAACTTCGCCGCCAGGGCGCACTCATTCCACTGAGTAAGCACAGACCACTTACGAAATTTTTGGCAGTATATTTCAGCCTCATCTTGCTCTTGAGACAGGGCCATCAAGGCTTTTTCAGCCTGAATCTCTAAATGAGGTTCCTCATAAAGCAACCCCAAAGCCAGGAAAAACGCATCCACATTGAGCAACGCAGGATCCCCTGGTGCCAAAGCAAATGCCCAATCCTGAGGGTTGCCCCGGAGCAAGGAAATTACAATCCTGACCTGCTGTGCAGGATCTCCAGCGGAGCGAGATCTCAGAGACAAAAATAATTTACAATTATGTTTGAAATTCTGGAAGCGAGATCTATCCCCGGAGAAAAATTCAGGTAAAGGAATTCTAGGTTCAGATATAGGAGCATGAATTACAAAATCCTGTAAACTTTGAACCTTCATAGCGAGATTATTCAAACCTGTAGCTAAACTCTGCGGATCCATTTTAACCAGGTGAAATCAGAACCATTCAAGGATTAGAAGGAGAGAGAGACGAAGGCTGCAGTAAGCAGAGATGCAAGTGAATCAACTAATGAGCAAACTCAGAAAAAAAAAAAAAAAAATTCTCTGCAGACTTCTTTTCTCTCCTTTCTTCTGCCAATTATTTTAACCCTTGGCCGGCCAAACTGTCATGGTTCTCAATGGCAAGAGACCGTAGTAAAGCATACAAAAGGACTAGCTCTTGGAAGATGGAAACTCGAGCTGACTGTGAGCTAAACCTACCGCACAACTAACAGTGGCCGGGTAGCGTGCCTACGTTTTATCCCTAGACGCCCAGCGCCAGCCGGAGGACTGACTGACCCTAGCAGAGGAAAATACAGACCTGGCTTACCTCTAGAGAAATTTTCCCCAAAAGGCAGACAGTAGCCCCCACATATATTGTCGGTGATTTTAGAGGAAATTGACATACGAAGTATGAAGATAGGTTTAGCAAATTGAGGTCCGCTTACTAGATAGTAGGAAGACAGAAAAGGGAACTTCACAGTCAGCTGAAAACCCTTTCAAAACACCATCCTGAAATTACTTTAAGACTCTAATATCAACTCATGACACCAGAGTGGCAATTTCAGCTCACAAGAGCTTCCAGCCTCAGAAATATTCAAACACAGAGAACTGGAACAAAAATGCAAAAACAATCTTAGGACTACAAGTCCAACTTAGCTGATAGTAGTCTAGGAGCAGGAACATGCAACAGAAAGGCTTCTGGTAACATTGTTGGCCGGCATAGAAATGACTGAGGAGTAAGGCTAAATAGAAACTCCCACATCCTGATGGAAACAGGTGAACAGAGGAGATTAAGCACACAAGTTCAGCACCACCAGCAACCACCGGGGGAGCCCAGAAACCAAACTCACAACAGGTCTCTGCAGGTAGGCCGGTACAGCTGGAACCCAAGGTTGCCCTCCCGCACAGGTTTTACAGAGGTAGAGACAAGTTTTTTGTGTTCAAGGAAGCTTGCAAACTGTAATTTACACTTCATCCTCACTCCTCCGGAAATGAGGAGCAACGAGATGGTATTGTGATCTCTTCTGTATGGAGATCCTCAATCCAGGGCTTCCCCTTTGCCGGAGAGTTCAGTTTGTCTCCATTCTGTGGAGGGATTTTTTTTGGCTCTAACCCTTGTCTATGATGACCCTGACCGAGTCTCCTTGGCTGAATCCAGGTTGCGTCGCCTTCAGTAGGGGAATCAGTCAATGGAGACGTATAGCTCCGAATTCCACAGATGGGCAACTGATACAAAATGAAATGACCCGCTGTCAGAAGCCAATTTCTTCAGGGTCTTCTTGAAAGATTGAAGGAAGCTTTGGCAGGGTATGAAACCCCTGAATCCTTGTAGGCTGCTATGTCGTTGGAGCCTCTTTTTCGGGCTATTGCCCCTTTGCCAGGAGAATGGTTTAGTGGTGAACTACTTCTGGGGAATTTGGAGGAACCCATGCAGTTAGGAGGTGCCTCTGCATCGCACATTTCCCTGGATATTCTCAAAAAGAAGGGAGTGGGTTTTTTTCGTGGAAAAAAGGCATTTTTTAGGGGGCCTGTCCTTTGATGCCTAAGTAAAAGGAGACTTGTTTAACCCTTGGTAGCCGGGGTGTATTTATCGTCAACCTGCAGTTCTCAGTTTGTGATGAAAGCAGAGGTGTGCTGGAGAGCAAAACTGAAGAGATTTCTGTGTTTGTTGACAGTGGAGCTGGAGTCAGCATGATTGATGAAGAGTTTGCTAGAACTCATGGGCTTGCTTGCTGAACTTTAGTTAATCCCATTCCCATCTTCACCATCGACTCAGCCCCACTTGCACAGAAAGCTCTTACTCAAATTGTACATAATATAAGACTGAGGGTGGGGTTGATTCATTGTGAGATAATTCCTTGCTATGTATTGGACCATCTTCCCACCCCAATTGTATTGGGTCTTCCCTGTTGATGAAGCATAATCTGTTGGTGGATTGGCAAGCCAGGGAGATCATTGTGTGGGGAGAATACTGCCATGAGAGCTGTTTAAATAATTCTCTTTCTACAGTCTCTACAGTAAGGCCATGTGCACACGTTCAGTATTTTTCGCGTTTTTTTCGCGTTTTTTCGCTATTAAAACGTGATAAAAACGCGAAAAAAACGCTAACATATGCCTCCCATTATTTTCAGTGTATTCCGCATTTTTTGTGCAAATGTAGCCTTTTTTTCTGCGAAAAAATCGCATCGCGGAAAAAAAAGCAACATGTTCATTAAAATGCGGAATTGCAGGGAATTCCGCACACCTAGGAGTCCATTGATCTGCTTACTTCCCGCACGGGGCTGTGCACACCATGCGGGAAGTAAGCAGATTATGTGCGGTTGGTACCCAGGGTGGAGGAGAGGAGACTCTCCTCCACGCACTGGGCACCATATAATTGGTCAAAAAATAAGAATTAAAATAAAAAATAGTCCTATACTCACCCTCGATGTCTTCCCGCCTCTCCGCTACATGCTGCCGCTTCGGTTTCTGTAGCTGGTGTGCGGTGAAGGACCTGTGATGACGTCACTGTCTTGTGATTGGTCGTGAGCAGTCATGTGACCGCTCACGTGACCGCGACGTCATGGAAGGTCCTGCGCGCACACACCAGCTATAGGAAGAGGAACGGACGTCGCTGAGGAGATCGTCTGGGTGAGTATAAGCATTTTTTTATTTTTTTTATTATTTTTAAACATTCTCTCTTTTACTATAGATGCTGCGTAAGCTGCATCTATAGTAAAAAGATGGTCACACTTGTCAAACGCTATGTTTGACAAGTGTGACCAACCTGTCAGTCAGTTTTCCAAGCGATGCTACAGATCGCTTGGAAAACTTTAGCATTCTGCAAGCTAATTACGCTTGCAGAATGCTAAAAAAAACGAGAAAAAAACGGAAAAAAAATGCAAAAAAAAAAATGCGGATTTCTTGCAGAAAATTTCCGGTTTTCTTCAGGAAATTTCTGCAAGAAATCCGGACGTGTGCACATACCCTAACCGTACCTGCATTTTTGTCGGGTTTTGATGACGTTTTTTCTGAGAGGGGGTATCAGGATTTGCCTCCTCATTGTACATATGACTGTCCTATTAACCTGACCCCCAGAGCTAAACTTCCAAAGTCCAGACTGTATAATGTTTCTGGCCCTGAGAGACAAGCCAAAAAGCATGACCAGATTCTCGTAATGACACTCAGGGGTATTGAATGCCATTTTCCATTCATCCCCTTCTCTGATTCTATCCAGGTTGTATGCCTCCCTTAAATCCAACTTGGAGAACACCTTAGCTCCTATGACCTGGCTGAACAGATCCTGAATCAAAGGAAGAGAGTATGGATCTCGGATGATAGTTTGATATAATTCACGGAAATCTAAACAGGGACTTAGACTGACATCTTTTTTCTTTACAAAGAAGAACCCTGCCTCTATGGGCGAATATGAGGGTTGGATACGTCCCTTCTCCAGACTTTCCGCAAAGAAATCCTTCATGGTCTGACAAATGCACATGCGATTTTCCAACATTTCATTAATTATGTTTTCCATCATTTGGTGGGCAGGTTTGTGGTGGTCTATCTGGACGATATTTTTGTTTACTCACCGGATATTGAGACACATCGGGGGCATGTTAAACAGGTGTTGCAAATATTAAGGGATAAAAAACTACCGTATTTTCCGGCGTATAAGACGACTTTTTAACCCCTGAAAATCTTCTTAAAAGTCGGGGGTCGTCTTATACGCCGGGTATCGCCTTGCCGGGTGTATATGGTGGGTGGGGGGGGAGTGGGCCTGATGACGACGAGGGGGCGTCTCACAGGAAAGTGAGTATCCCCCATTACCTCATTGTATCGCTGCAGCATGGGGTCTCTGCTGGGAGCGGCGGCGGCGGCTGTGCTGTGGGGCGGCGGCTCCTCTTCTTCAGTGTGGGGCCTCTGTGCTGCTGGGCGGCGTGGGCGGCTTATCTTCAGGCAGTCGGGGCTCCTCCGGTATCTCCTTAAAGCCCGGAGGCCCTGCCGGCAACTCCATCGGTGCAATGCAGTGGCCTCCGGGAACATGGCCGCTGCTCAGATTCAGATCTCGTCCCTAGATCTCGGGAGACGAGATCTAAATCTGAGCAGCGGCAATTTTCCCGGAGACAGCTCCATTGCTGCTATGCGGTGACTTCCGGGAAAATGGCCGCTGCTCAGATTTAGATCTCGTCTCCCGAGATCTAGGGACGAGATCTGAATCTGAGCAGCGGCCATGTTCCCGGAGGCCACTGCATTGCACCGATGGAGTTGCCGGCAGGGCCTCCGGGCTTTAAGGAGATACCGGAGGAGCCCCGACTGCCTGAAGATAAGCCGCCCACACCGCCCAGCAGCACAGAGGCCCCACACTGAAGAAGAGGAGCCGCCGCCCCACAGCACAGCCGCCGCCGCCGCTCCCAGCAGAGACCCCACGCTGCAGCGATACAATGAGGTAATGGGGGATACTCACTTTCCTGTGAGACGCCCCCTCGTCATCATCAGGCCCACTCCCCCCCCACAAAAGGCACAAAAGTCACGGCCCTATAAGACGACACGGTTTATAAGAAGACCCCCGACTTTTAAGAAGATTTTACATTTTAACTGGAAAAGTTGGGGGGTCGTCTTATACGCCCAGTCGTCTTATACGCCGGAAAATACGGTATATGCCAAACTAGAAAAATGTGTTTTCGCCATCCAAGGGGTAGTTTTTGGGGTACCTGTTGTCATCTTTGGGTTTTCGGATGGATCCGGAGGAGGTCTGTGCTGTCCCTCTGGAGAACCTGAAGTCGCTATAACATTTTCTGGGTTTTAATAATTTTTACTGGAAATGTATCCAAAATTATTCTGTAGTTGTGAAACCCCTTAATGACTTGACAAGGAAGGGGTCTGATTTTTCCAAATTGTCAGATGCTGCCCTGCAGGCTGTGGACGCATAGTGGGCATGGGATTTCTTGAAATCTCATCCACTATGCTGTAACAGCTGAACGCTGCGTGTTGGACGTGGCACAAGTATGCAGCGTCCAAACTGCAGCATTTACTGATCGTCTGCAAATAACCTCAAAGTCACCATCTAGAAATGTATTACTGGGAGGGATACTTCCACATGAGAAAAATGTGAAGCTAGGAGCAGACTGTAAGCTGAAATATGAAGGAATCTGAACGAAGGAATGATGATTGCACTCTAAAGTTTGTGCAACTTTTGACTTAACTAAGGGTATGTACAAATGCTGTATGTGTATAAAAAATGGTTTATCAACACTATGTAACTTTATCTTTAGCTCTCCAGATTTATGTTTGAAGGTCGAGAGATCAAACTGGTTATGACATGTGCAGCATTTATTACAATGAACCCAGGCTATGCAGGAAGGACTGAGCTACCAGACAACCTGAAGGCACTTTTCAGACCATTCTCTATGATGGTGCCAAATTATGCTTTGATTGCTGAGGTACGAGTACAGTTAAATGATAACAATAATAATAATTATAATAAAATCATCTGTCCATTGTAAAAAAAAAAAAAAAAATTATTTTAAATTTTTAGGTCATTCTGTATTCTGAAGGTTTTGAATCCAGTAAAGTTCTGGCCCGCAAGATGACACAAATGTATAAACTTTGCAGTGAGCAGTTATCCCAACAAGATCACTATGACTTTGGGATGAGAGCTGTCAAATCAGTTTTAGTTATGGCTGGGTAAGAAATGTCTGTGCATTATATTAGACTGTTACCTTACTCTAAAATATACTAAAATATGTTCAACTTTCTATCTTTTTAAGCTCATTGAAGAGAGAGAATCCTGACTTAGATGAAGATGTGGTCCTGATTCGGGCTTTGAGGGACTCAAATCTACCAAAGTTCTTAACAGATGATGCTGAATTATTCAGGTGTGTAAATCTGTATCGTGGCTGCATAACCTTCCTTTTCTAGGAACTCACATATGGCTGATGCAAATATATGTGCTGCAATATGGGAAAAACTCCTGTAGCATATTTCATTCAGAGGGTCACACGACCGTTTTGTCCACATCTGAGAAAATCGTTCCGATTGTGCAAATCACACTCTGACCAGAGTTTTTGTCAGAGTTTGATCAAAGTAGATCAGAGTGTGAATTGATTTTCTCAGATGTGGAAAGAATAAAAATAGAAAAAAAGGTTTCTCCTCTTTCTCTGTAATGTCAGTTATCCGAGTCCGATGTTTTCCACTGTCCCATAGGCATGGATGGGTAAGTGCCATCCGATCGTAGGCAAATCGTGCATACTGTGATTTTTTTTCTTAGACTGTTTTGGTCAAAGGAAAAAATCTGATATGTGCAAAGTCCCATAGAATTACATGGGGATTTGCTCTATCTATCTGCACATGCAGCACGGTGGCTCATTGGTTAGCACTGTTGCTTTACAGCACTGGGGTCCTGGGTTCAAATCTCACTGAAGACAATATGTGCAAGCAGTTTGTATGTTCTTTGTGGGTGTCCTCCGGGTTCTCTGGTTTCCTACCATGCTGCAAAGACATACTGATAGGGAATTTAGATTGTGAGCACCAATGGGGGGACAGTGATTATGATTAGTGATGAGCGAATATACTCATTAGGCCGGTTTCACACGTCAGTGGCTCCGGTACATGAGGTGACAGTTTCCTCACGTACCGGAGACACTGACACACGTAGACCCATAAAAATCAATGCATCTGTTCAGATGTCATTGATTTTTTGCGGACCGTGTCTCCGTGTGCCAAACACGGAGACATGTCAGTGTTCGTGGGAGCGCACGGATTACACGGACCCAATAGAGTCAATGGGTCCGTGTAAAACACGGACCTCACACGGACGTTCTCCGTCTGGGGTCCGTGTGCGTGCAGGAGACAGCGCTACAGTAAGCGCTGTCCCCCCCACATGGTGCTGAAGCCGCAATTCATATGTTCCCTGCAGCAGCGTTTGCTGCAGAGAAAATATGAATGATAGTGTTTAAAATAAAGATCTGTGTGTCCGCCGCCCCCCCACCCCCTGTGCGCCCCCCCGCTGTCCTGAAAATACTCACCCGCTCCCACGTTGGCTGTCACTCCTTCCTCTCTGCCCCGCGCCTCCTACTGTATGCGGTCACGTGGGGCCGCTCATTTACAATCATGAATAGTCGGCTCCGCCCCTATGGGAGATGGAGCCACATATTCATAACTGTAAATGATCGGCCCCACGTGACCGCATACACTAGAAGCCGCGGCCAGAGCAGGAAGCAGCGAGGGAGGCGGGTAAGTATTTTCAGAACAGCGGGGGGGGCGCACAGGGGGTGGGAGGGCGGCGGACACATAGATCTTTATTTTAAACACTATTATTCATATTTTCTCTGCAGCAAACACTGCTGCAGGGAACATATGAATCGCGCTTCAGCACGATGCAGGGTACCACACGCTCCGTGTGGTACCCACTCGCCATACGGGTGGCACACGTGTGCCGCATGTATGGCCTACGTGAGTTCCCAGGCACACGGACACGGATAACTCCGGTACCGATTTATTCCGGTACCGGAATTATCTGGACGTGTGGGACAGCCCTTACTCAAGATTTCTCGAGCATGCTCGGGGGTCCTCCGAGTAGTTTTTAGTACTCGGAGATTTAGTTTTTCTTGCCGCAGCTGAATGATTTACATCTGTTAGCCAGCATAAGTGCATGTGGGGATTCCCTAGTAACTAAAAAATACTTGGAGGATCCCCGAGCATGCTCAAGAAATCTTGAGTAACAAGTATTCTCTCATCACTAAGTACAATACGTAAATAAATATTTATGCAATGAAAAAAATGGTTGTGAAGTTGTATTTAACATTCTTAATTTAAGGCCAAGAACATTTGAATAATAGATCTCACATGCATGTAACATGGTTGCTTTTTTTGTGACAAAATGCCTTCATTTTAGGCATCAGTCACAGATAAATGATGGACATGCTAGTGCTTGGTACAGTTGTGCTCAAAAGTTTACATACCCTGGCAGAATTTTTGCTTTCTTGGCCTTTTTCACAGAATATGAATGATAACACCAAAACTTTTTCTCCACTCATGGATAGTGGTTGGGTGAAACCATTTATTGTCAAACTACTGTGTTTTCTCTTTTTAAATCATAATGACAACCCAAAACATCCAAATGACCCTGATCAAAAGTTCATATACTCCATTTCTTAATACCATGTTTTGCCCCCTCTAGCACCAATGACAGCTTGAAGTCTTTTGTGGTAGTTGTGGATGAGGTTATTTATTTTCTCAGATGGTAAAGCTACCCACTCTTATTGGCAAAAAGACTCCAGTTCCTGTAAATTCCTGGGCTGTCTAGCATGAACTGCGCGCTTGAGATCTCCCCAGAGTGGCTCAATGATACAGAGGTCAGGTGACTGAGCTTGCCACTCCAGAACCTTAACTTTGTTCTGTTGTAGCCAATGACAGGTCCACTTGGCCTTGTGTTTTGGATCATTGTCTTGTTGGAACGTCCAAGTATGTCCCACGTGCAGCTTCCCGGCAAATTTGCCTCCAGTAATTGCTGATAACGTGCTGCATTCATCTTTCCTTTAACTTTGACCAAATTTCCTGTGCTTTTGTAGTTCACACATCCCCAAAACATCACTGATCCACCTCCATGCTTTACAGTAGGAATGGTGTTCCTTTCATCGTAGACTTTGTTAACCTCTCTCCAAATATAACGTTTATGGTTGTGGCCAAAAAGTAAAATTTTGGTCTCATTACTCCAAATTACCTTGTTCCAGAAGTTTTGAAGCTTGTCTCTGTGCTGTTTTACGTATTGAAGGTGAGATACTTTGTGGCATCTGCTCAGTAATGGCTTTCTTCTGGCAACTCGACCATGCAGCCAATTTTTCTTCAAGTGCCTCCTTATTGTGCATCTTGAAACAGCCACACCACTAGTTTTCAGAGAGTCCTGTATTTCAGCTGATGTTATTTGGGGGTTTTTCTTTGCATTCCAAACAATTTTCTAGGCAGTTGTAGATGACATTTTTGTTGGTCTACCTGACTGTGGTTTTGTTTTTACAGAGCCCCTGATTTTCCATTTGTTAGTCACAGTTTGAACACTGTTGACTGGCATTATCAATTCCTTGGATATCTTTTTGCTATACCTTTCCTGGTTTATACAGTTCGACTACCTTTTCCCGTGGATCCATTGATAATTATTTTGCTTTCCCCATGACTCACAATCCAAAAACGTCAGTGGCTGGATGAAAGATGCAAGAGTCTGTCTGGATCCCAGAAACTCACTCAGCTTTTATGCACACACACTGATTACAAGCAAACAGGTCACAGATGAGGATGTTACCTTTTGTAGCCATTCAAACTCATTTGTATCCACTTCCGTGCATGTTATCAGGCCAAAATCACCAGGGTATGTGAACACAGTAGTTTGACAATAAATGGTTTCACTCAACCACTATCCATGAGTGGAAAAAAAAAGTTTTGGTGTTATCATTCATATTCTCTGATGAAAGGCCAAGAAAGCAAAAATTCTGCCAGGGTATGTAAAATTTTGAGCACATCCGTGTATTATAAGACTCAGCTCTGCTAGCTGTACTGTAACCAGCCGTGTACCTGTATGTTCTTCACATTCACCGAGCTACATTTGTATCGACTACAAGTAAACAATTAATTTTCATAGTGATAGACAGAAAGCAGCAGTGTTGATAATTTTTTTTTAGAAAAATAAGGTATTATTAAAGAATAAAATAAATTACTGGGCTGCAAAGGGCCCATGTATTGTTCCTGCGCAGGGACCTAGTCTGTCTGTGTCCGCCAGTGGCTGTATGTATTCCAGAGCAGCTATGTATAGTATTCTCTTGAGTCTCTCTTGAAGCTATATGTACTGTACATCATGTTTTTCACAAGCTTAAGGCCAAACTGATATATTTCAAACATGGCATTGTTTGGCATTATTAAACTGGATGTGTCCTTGACACTTTATGTGGAGCTTAACAAGGACTTTACAACACTTTTATGGTGTGGTGTAAATTACTGTATACTACAGCACATTGTAAAATATCAGACTTTGTAAATCTCCCTTTTTCTTTCTGTTCCAGGTGATTTTTACAGTAGGCAATATGGAAAGAGTCCCACTGGCTGGCTACTAATTGCAGCCATGAGCCTGGAATTAGCAGAGTATTGGCTGCCAATGTCATTTTTGGCAATAGATCATATTTTCTATTACAAACGTTATTAAATTGTTCTAAAAGTGATTTCTAATTCTTAACAAACAAAATTGTTCTAAATTAGACATCTTAACAAAACACAAAGAAAATAGATGTGATAACAGAAGAAGCCACCTAAAGTACAACTGTACAATTGAATGTAATGTGTTAAAACCATTTCAGAAAAAAAAAATGACCTGATTGCCTATTGTAAAAAATAGGAGTGCAATTGTCATAATTTCTGTTCACTGTAGAATGTGAATTCCAACCTTGGTTACTGTGGACAAGATCATCTTCTTCCTGACAAAGATCTGTCATAGGAGCCCTTTAAAAAACAGTCTGACACTCCTTACTCAGAAAATTAGACAGGTTCACTCTATTGCATATGTTCATGCGCATAAGAAAGACAAAAAGTCCCAAAATTCATTGAGGATACTTCAGCACAGAAGAAATAGTAAAATGATGTAGATTCATAAGTGATATTTATTAACTCCCAAACGTATATACAGACATCAACTTCAGACGTTTTGACTAAAATGGTCTTTGTCAAGGTAATCTGAAAGAAGCAGTGTAGCAGGGACTGACATCAGTAGAATCGTAGGGTACAGATCGAAACATCGGAAGTTGATGTCTGTATTCTGTATACTGTACGTTTGGGAGTTAATAAATATCTCTTATGCATCTATATCATTTTACTAATCCTTCAGCACCAAACTATCCATACTGATATCAATAAATGAAGACAGCTCACAGAAACACCGGAAAACAGAGACCTCTTTTTAATCTATTATCCTTAATAATACAACTCATTTTGCATTAGTAGATGTTTTTGAAAACTATTCAATAGTCCTATAATCATCATCTATTTTCACTTTTTTTCAGTGGGATTATATCTGACCTTTTCCCTGGAGTTGACATCCCTGAACACGACTATGGTACTCTACAATCCACCATTATAAAAGTCATACTAGCTCGTGGGCTGCAACCTGTGTCCAGCATGGTGCACAAAGTCATTCAGTTCTTTGAGACCATGATTGTCAGACATGGAGTCATGTTAGTTGGACCCACCGGAGGAGGAAAAACAACTGTCTATCAGGTCCTGGCAGATGCACTGACAGCCTTGCATCAGGCTGGTGAGACACATCATTTCTACCAGCCTGTTAAAACATATGTACTGAATCCAAAATCAATCACAATGGGAGAATTGTATGGAGAAGTGAACAATTTAACCTTGGAATGGAAGGATGGTTTAATGGCACTCAGTGTCCGTGCAGCTGTAAATGACACTTCAAAAGACCACAAATGGATCATCTGTGACGGTCCTGTTGATGCATTATGGATTGAAAACATGAATACTGTTTTGGATGATAATAAGATGCTCTGCCTGGCAAATAGTGAGAGAATCAAATTCACTCCCCAGATTCATATGGTGTTTGAGGTAATTTAGTAGGTTATATCTTATACTTTATATTTTCCATTTGTAATCAAATGAAATCCTAATACAGGTAAGCAGTAGGCTGAAAATGTAATACTACTACCTAACACTACACTTAAAGCTTACAGACTTAAAAGGTAGCTGTACTTGCAAAAAATTTTGCACATATGAATAGTATCATGCAATTAATAGAAAAATTAAATTATATCTTATAGTAGAAATCGGGTTTTTTCTCCTCCTATCTGCCACTTCGTCCTCTCCCCCTGTCTCCTGAATTCATCATCGACTCTAAAAAAAGGTTAAAACCAGCAGAATAAGGTCTAAGATTACACTTCCTATAGTTCTAAATGGAACAGAGTGAGAAAATGAGACAAAGAAAAATCATGCTAAGCTTAATAACAAGGCTTATATCTTAAAGCGGTCTTTTCACAAAATGTTTCAAAAATATTCGCCTCTCCATTGGAGATATTAGCAATAGTGATGAGCGAGCATGCTCGTCACTACTCGTTAATCGCTCGTGCATCAGTGTGCTCGGAATGCTCGTTACTCGACTAGTATTTTTTAAAATGTTTAAGCAGGAGCTTGAGTCCCTGCCGACATGTTGGGTGCTTCTTAGGCAGCCAGTGAACATGTGAAGATTGCCTGCCTGTCACTGTATTGTCATAGCCATCTTTCTTGTGGCACTACTGTGATTGGCTGGACGCATAGCGTCATCAGGTCTATATCAGACCAATTACTCTATGCTCATCACACTGTACCCCGGAAACAAGTAGAGCAGGGTGAGGTGCTGATGAAAGAGGGTTAGAATTGTAGCTGCGTACTATTAGGCCGGGATCACACATACGTGAGATATGGCCGAGTCTCACAGGTGAAAACCCAGCTCTGGCACCGGCACTCCGGAGCGGAGCGTGCGGCCGCACAGCAATACATGGAGCTGCACGCTTCTCCGGAGTGCTGGTGCCAGAGCTGGGTTTTCACCTGCGAGACTCAGCCATATCTCGCGTATGTGTGATCCCAGCCTTAGGAGACGAGTTACCGCTGCTGCACAGGGGGAATCTCGAGCCATGTCTGCTTCAGCCGCAGTGGAGCCTGCTCAGCAGAGACGTCGGTCATAGCGTCTCGCTCAGCCTGATACTGTGCAAAGGGTTACTCCTGCCTTTCTAGGTTCTGCTTTTGTAGCCAGCACTGGTCAGAGGTGTGCAGGCTTTTCTGGGACTAAGTCCTGCTTTGCACACACTGAGCATTCCCACGGGAGGACTTCTCATTGGAGGTCGGGGGTCACACGCTCAGGCCCTGTAGCAGCTCCTATTGGACCACTTGGAAGGTCCTTGTCTGCTACAGCTGTAAAAGGTTTGCATGGCCTCACGGACATGCACTAGTATCAAACCAAAGTCTATGAGCTCAGCGCCAGTGTGGTCATGTCTGGATGTGGTTAGGGTTTGGCTGAAATAAGCCCCTAGAATACCGGCACCTCCGGTGAGGAGTTTGTATGTGTGTATTCAGGGCCTTGGCTGAAATAATCTGCTAGAATACCGGCACCTCCGGTGAGGAGTTGTTTGCCTGTTTCTCTGACTGCATGACCACAGTTTTGCTCTGTTTGGTAGCTGTGTACCTCTGTGAGGTTAACAGGGCACAGCATCTTGTTTCTAGCGAATCTGTGGAGTTAACAGAGTTCGCTTATACCGCCATGTAGCGCCGCCATTTGTCAGCAGCAGGTTCCTCTCTTGCATGGTGGACCCGGGTTGCGAACGCACCTATTAATACATATACAGTGGGGCAAAAAAGTATTTAGTCAGTCAGCAATAGTGCAAGTTCCACCACTTAAAAAGATGAGAGGCGTCTGTAATTTACATCATAGGTAGACCTCAACTATGGGAGACAAACTGAGAAAAAAAAATCCAGAAAATCACATTGTCTGTTTTTTTGATAATTTTATTTGCATATTATGGTGGAAAATAAGTATTTGGTCAGAAACAAACAATCAAGATTTCTGGCTCTCACAGACCTGTAACTTCTTCTTTAAGAGTCTCCTCTTTCCTCCACTCATTGTAGTAATGGCACCTGTTTAAACTTGTTATCAGTATAAAAAGACACCTGTGCACACCCTCAAACAGTCTGACTCCAAACTCCACTATGGTGAAGACCAAAGAGCTGTCAAAGGACACCAGAAACAAAATTGTAGCCCTGCACCAGGCTGGGAAGACTTAATCTGCAATAGCCAACCAGCTTGGAGTGAAGAAATCAACAGTGGGAGCAATAATTAGAAAATGGAAGACATTCAAGACCACTGATAATCTCCCTCGATCTGGGGCTCCAAGCAAAATCCCACCCCGTGGGGTCAGAATGATCACAAGAACGGTGAGCAAAAATCCCAGAACCACGCGGGGGGACCTAGTGAATGAACTGCAGAGAGCTGGGACCAATGTAACAAGGCCTACCATAAGTAACACACTACGCCACCATGGACTCAGATCCTGCAGTGCCAGACGTGTCCCACTGCTTAAGCCAGTACATGTCCAGGCCCGTCTGAAGTTTGCTAGAGAGCATTTGGATGATCCAGAGGAGTTTTGGGAGAATGTCCTATGGTCTGATGAAACCAAACTGGAACTGTTTGGTAGAAACACAACTTGTCATGTTTGGAGGAAAAAGAATACTGAGTTGCATCCATCCAACACCATACCTACTGTAAAGCATGGTGGTGGAAACATCATGCTTTGGGGCTGTTTCTCTGCAAAGGGGCCAGGATGACTGATCCGGGTACATGAAAGAATGAATGGGGCCATGTATCGTGAGATTTTGAGTGCAAACCTCCTTCCATCAGCAAGGGCATTGAAGATGAAACGTGGCTGGGTCTTTCAACATGACAATGATCCAAAGCACACCGCCAGGGCAACGAAGGAGTGGCTTCGTAAGAAGCATTTCAAGGTCCTGGAGTGGCCTAGACAGTCTCCAGATCTCAACCCTATAGAAAACCTTTGGAGGGAGTTGAAAGTCCGTGTTGCCAAGCGAAAAGCCAAAAACATCACTGCTCTAGAGGAGATCTGCATGGAGGAATGGGCCAACATACCAACAACAGTGTGTGGCAACCTTGTGAAGACTTACAGAAAACGTTTGACCTCTGTCATTGCCAACAAAGGATATATTACAAAGTATTGAGATGAAATTTTGTTTCTGACCAAATACTTATTTTCCACCATAATATGCAAATAAAATGATAAAAAAACAGACAATGTGATTTTCTGGATTTTTTTTTCTCAGTTTGTCTCCCATAGTTGAGGTCTACCTATGATGTAAATTACAGACGCCTCTCATCTTTTTAAGTGGTGGAACTTGCACTATTGTTGACTGACTAAATACTTTTTTGCCCCACTGTATATATATACTCGGTGCGTTCTGCCAACCCTATCATAATACTAGCGCCAGGGTCCGGCTAGTAAATGGCGGACAAACAGCAATCCTTGTGGTACATTCAGCAGCTGGAGGGTAGGTTGGCGGCTCTTGAGCGCACAACCTCAGCTGTGGGTGTTACCGCAGTTGCTGTTCAGGCTGCTAGCGTGGCTGCAGCAACCTTCTCCACGGCCACCCCTGTTCCGACTCTATCTCACCTCCCGCTGCCAGACAATTTTTTCTGGTGATAGTAAATATTGTAAGGGTTTCGTGAGCCAGTGCATACACCTCGAGCTCCTGGCCACACGTTTCCCCACAGAGTGGGCAAAGGTGGGACTTATTGTGTCTCTCCTGTCGGACAAGGCGTTGGAGTGGGCTACGCCGCTGTGGGAGTGTGGCGATCATGTGGTGCAGAGTGCTCCGCTGTTCCTGAGCACTCTGAAACAGCTCTTTTTAGGGCCTCGAGGCACCCATGATACAGCGCTCCAACTGTTGGCATTGACTCAGGGCTCGTCCTTGGTCAGCCATTTTGCCGTCCACTTCCGCACCCTAGCATCTGAGCTGGAGTGGTCGGATAAAGCCCTTATCCCTATATTTTGGAGGGGGCTGGTTGACCACGTGAAGGATGGTCTGGCCTCAAGGGAGATTCCCGCCACACTGGAGGAGTTAATAGCTGTGTCTACCCGTATTGACCTCCGTTTTCATGAGCGGAGGTTAGAGCGGGCCCAGTGTAGGCAGAGGTTTTGGCTGGCTCCCGCCTTCGCCAAACGTTTGGAATCTCTGGTCCTGGTCCCTGAGTCACATGAGGCCATGGAAGTGTCACGAGCGGGATCTAAGTCCCGGACCGCTTGTGCACTCAAGGTCTGCCATGTTTGCCAGCAGTCAGGACATCTTGCCAACAGATGTTCACAGCCGTTGAGGAAACGTCAGCGTCTAGTGCTAGTAGGTGGAGATACAATAGACACGGTGATGTTTGCCTCCAAATTGTCCTTTAAGGGGACAATTACAATAGACTCATTCACTCACTCGGTAGAGCTCTGCGTGGATTCTGGGGTGGAGGGCAATTTTATGTCTTCTGCCTTCACCCAATGTCGCGCAATACCCCTGGTAATGCTAGCTCAACCAGTAACTGAACGAGTGGTGAATGGGTTGACACTGCCCTCACAGATAACACACCAGACCATCCCTTTCACTCTGTCCTTGTCGCCATCTCATCAGGAGATTATATCTCTGCTCGTCATTCCTGAGGTAATTGATGAGGTCCTGTTAGGGATGCCTTGGCTACGGTATCACTCTCCTCATATCGAGTGGTCCACAGGCACAATTTTAGGATGGGGTGAATCTTGTGGGAGTAGATGTCAGACGGAAAGCATTCAGGTTGCTACAACTGAGGTACCCGCAGATCTATCCTCTCTCCCCTAGTAATATTGGCCCTATGCGGACGTGTTCTCCAAAAGGGCTGCGAAGACCCTTCCGCCTCACCGCCCCTATGACTGTCCTACTCACCTCTTGCCTGGTGCTGAGCCTCCCCGGGGGTTGAGTCTATCCGTTGTCTCTCCCGGAGACGGAGGCAATGTAACAGTATATCCGAGAGAATCTGGCAAGAGGATTCATTATGAAGTCAGCGTCACCTGCATGGGCTAAGTTCTTCTTCGTACAGAAGAAGAGTGGAGAACTGCATCCATGCATAGACTACAGGGGTCTTAACGCCATCACCATTAAGAATAAGTACCCACTACCGCTGATATCTGAGCTTTTTGATAGGCTATGGGGAGCAAGGGTATTTACTAAATTAGATCTGCGGGGTGCTTACAACTTGATTTGCATCCATGAGGGGTACTAATGGAAGAGGCTTTTAACACCAGGGATGGGCACTATGAATATCTGATGCCCTTTGGACTCTGTAATGCCCCAGCCGTTTTCCAAGACTTTGTAAACGACATCTTCCGGGATATGCTTTCCACCTCGGTCGTAGTTTATCTTGATGATATTCTCATCTAATCTCCAGATATTGACTCCCACCGGAGAGAGGTTTGCAAGGTCTTTGACCTCCTATGGGCTAACTCCCTCTATGCCAAGTTGGAGAAGTGTGTGTTTGAGCAGCAGTCCTTGCCTTTCCTTGGCTATATCATCTCTGCCCAGGGATTGGCTATGGATCCTGCCAAGCTACAGGCCGTGATGGACAGGCAGGAGCCCCATTCTCTCAAAGCGGTGCAGCGCTTTATGTGGTTCATTAATTACTATCGCCAGTTCATTCCCCTCTTCTCAACTTTGGTAGCTTCCTTGGTTGCCCTCACCAAGAAGGGAGCAAATCCCAAGTTGTGGTCAGAGGAGGTCTCCAAAGCCTTTCTCTTGATTAAGTCACACTTCACTAGCGCTCCCATCCTACATCGCCCCGATGTAGATAAGACATTTTTATGGAGGTGGATGCCTCATCCGTTGGTGCTGGAGCAGTCCTCTTCCAAAAGGATGCTCAAGGTCGGAAGCATCCTTGCTTCTTCTTCTCCAAGACCTTTTCACCAGCGGAGAGGAATTATTCCATTGGGGACAGGGAGTTGCTAGCTATGAAGTTGGCTTTCTCAGAGTGGAGACACCTCCTGGAGGGAGCTCGCTTTCCCTTCCAGGTGTTCACAGACCACAAGAACTTGGTGTATTTACAGACAGCCCAGCGGCTAAATTCTCGCCAGGCTAGATGGTCCCTGTTCTTCTCCCGGTTCCATTTCACCCTCCATTTTCTTTCCGGGGAGAAGAACGTTCGTGCCGACGCTCTCTCTCGCTTTGTAGTGTCATCAGAGGAGGAGGAAGAGGAGCCTTGACTTATTGTCCCTTCAAAGAGCCTGAGAAATGTGGCTCCGGGTTCACTGGAGTCTGTGCCCCCAGGCAAGATCTTCGTTCCATCTAATTTGCGACCGGAGGTTCACTCTTGGGCTCACTCGTCCAGGGTGGGTGGATATTTTGGGACCAAGAGGACATCTGAGCTCTTAGCGAGGACGTACTGGTGGCTGCATATGGCCCGTGACATCGGGGACTATATTCAGGCGTGTGTCTCCTGCGCCAATAATCGGTCTCCTCGGCAACGGCCTGCTGGGCAACTTTACCCCCTGCCGGTGGCAGACAGGCCCTGGGAGATGGTCGGGATGGACTTCGTGGTAGGCTTACTCAAGTCTTGAAGCTGTACAGTTATCTGGGTAGTCACCGACCATTTTTCTAAGTTGGTGTACTTGGTTCCGCTTCCACGGTTACCTTCTGCACGGGCTTTAGCGGCGTTGTTCGTCAAACATTTTTTCCGTTTACATGGCATGCCTGGCAAAATTGTCAGTGACCAGGGTCCTCAGTTTGCGTTTCAGTTCTGGAGAGAACTCTGTTGTTTACTCAGCATTGAGCTGAATCTCTCTTCTGCATACCATCCCGAGACGAATGGGTTGGTAGAGAGGGCCAACCAGACTCTGGTCACATACTTACGACATTTTGTCTCCACCAGGCAGGATGACTGGACATCTTTGCTGCCTTGGGCGGAATTTGCTTTGAACAACGCCGTAGCCAACTCTACCGGGCAGACTCCTTTTCTCCTTAATTACAGCCAGCATCCGCGTGTTCCTGTGCCCATGCCCGTGTCATCCACTGATTCTAGGGTGGCAAGCTGGGTGTGGAGGCACCTGACATTTGGGACCGCACACAGGATGCCATCCAAGCCTCCAAGGAGAGAATGAGGGTTTCTGCTGATGCACATCATCGCCCTGCTCCGAGCTTTGCTCCTGGTGACTTATTGTGGCTCTCCGCCTGTAACATCAGGCTGCGAGTTGAGTCCACTAAGTTTGTGCCTCGCTACATAGGCCCTTTCAAGGTTCTGGAAGAGGTCAACCCAGTGGTCTACCATTTGGCTATTCCTCCGCGCTTTGGTATCACCAACATCTTTCACGTTTCCCTTTTAAAGCCCGTCTATTTGTCCCGGTTTTCCGAGTCATCTGCCGGGACATCGGGTTCATCCACGGATGAGCTTGAGGTGAGCGTGCAAGGTGGTACGTGGCAAGAAATATTATCTGGTGGACTGGAAGGGTCACGGCCCAGAGGAGCACATTCGGGCTCCGCTGCTCATTTTAGCATTTGAGCGTAGCGAGGCCCAAGGAGGGGGGCCCTAGGAGGGAGGGGTAATGTTAGGAGTTGAGTTCCCACCGCTGCACAGGGGGAACCTCGAGCCATGTCTGCTGCGGTCTCCCATTCTGCTTCAGCCTCAGTGGAGCCTGCTCAGCGGAGACGTCGGTCCCAGCGTCTCGTCAGCCTGATACTGTGCAAAGAGTTACTGCTGCCTTTCCAGGTTCTGCTTTTGTAGCCCGCACTGGTCAGCGGTGTGCAGGCTTTTCTGGGACTACGTCCTGCTTTGCACACACTGAGCATGCCCATGGGAGGACCTCTAATTGGAGGTCGGGGGTCACACACTCAGGCCCTGTAGCAGCTCCTATTGGACCACTTGGCAGGTCCTTGTCTGCTACAGCTGTAAAAGGTTTGCATGGCCTCACGGACATGCGCTAGTATCAAACCAAAGTCTATGAGCTCAGCGCCAGTGTGGTCATGTCTGGATGTGGTTAGGGTTTGGCTGAAATAAGCCCCTAGAATACCGGCACCTCCGGTGAGGAGTTTGTATGTGTGTATTCAGGGCCTTGGCTGAAGTAAGGCGCTGGAATACCGCCACTTCAGGTGAGGAGTTGTTTGCCTGTTTCTCTGACTGCATGACCACAGTTTTGCTCTGTTTGGTAGCTGTGTACCTCTGTGAGGTTAACAGGGAACAGCATCTTGTTTCTAGTGAATCTGTGGAGTTAACAGAGTTCGCTTTTACCACCATATAGCGCCGCCATTTGCCAGCAGCAGGTTCCTCTCCTGCACGGTGGATCCAGGTTGCGAACGCACCTATTAATACATATATATATATACTCGGTGCGTTCCGCCAACCCTAACATGCACTAGCCAGAGATTCAACCACATTAACATTTCTTTTAAGCACAACAACAGTCCATCTTGGGGCTAATGAAAATCATTAGTAATACTGCTATAAGTGGCACTTGGGGAGAGTGTAGGAGAGGATATAGTGAAGTGAACGGTTTTTATGCTGCAGCCTGCAACTCATACCAAAACCCCTTCTCAGGGCTAATAATATTCTTTTTGCCCTTAATTCTGCAAATTGTTCTGAACAGGGAAATATTATACACCATTTTTACTGCAGAAGTTGTGCGTCAAAAACATACATCCAGACTTGGTTGGATCTCAATAGCAGTGCTAAATTGCTCCTGCAGTGTAGCCTGTCCATCTGAGGTGTGCAAATTTTCCTGCAATAGTAATACTGCAATTTTTTTTCAGCAGTGAAATTTTATACGGCATTTATCATGCTAGGGTCATACCTCAAAACACACACAAAAAATGTTTGGTTACAAATAGCATTGCTATATGGTGAAAATGTGCCTGCCGCAGGAACATACACATCATGTTGATCTGCCTTCCTGTCCCACTTTGCAAGGGGGTGTGGGACACCACTCTTGAAGTCAGACCAGTGTGAAAAGGTTGTTGAATGGATAGCAAATAATGATCCCAGTTATGTTGCCAGGACAACCCTGTCTCCCGCATGGTCCAGTCTCAGTAGCTGTGATTCTGGACCATATTATCCTCACCCTGATCCTCCTTCATCCCACCATGCCGAGTGCCCGAAGGCAAGTGATCCACACATGGAAACTCTGAAGAGCTGTTCACATTTCCATTTATAGATTCTAGCCTCTCGCCCTGCCGGTTTCAAGCGGGACATAAGGAGATCGCATGTAGCGATACCCAAATATTTGAGCAGCCACGCTCACAAGAAGGCGATGGTAGGAAAATGCAATTACTGTCGCAAGAGCTGGATGATGATGAGACACAATTATCAGTTAGTGATGCTGTTATGTCAGCAAGTCAGGGGGAGGACCAGGGTGTGGATATGGAAGATGAGGTGGTGGACGATGAAGTCACTGACCCAACCTGGAAAGGTGAGTGCAGTGATTCTACATTGAACTTGTTTCTATGGGACCAACGATTCCTTTTCACTAGCACCATATGTCAATATTCTTCAGTCGAGTGCTAACCATCTATATTATATACCACCCTGGAAAGGTGACATGCAGAGTGAAGACAGCAGCGCACAGGGGGAGTGATCCACAGCACCACAACAGGCAGGAAGAGGCAGTGGTGTGTCCAGAGACACAAAGTGGGTAATTGTTCCCCAGAGTACCAACCTAGGTGAAGTTGCCCCAAGCTAAAGGTTAGGTGTTTTTTGAGTGTAGCATTTTTTAAAGACAGTCCAGGTAACCCAAAAAGGCCATTTTCAACATCTGCCATACCAGCATCGGCAGGGGCAGCACAACTACGAGCCTGACCCACCACCAGCATGCACAGTCACATGCAAGCAAGGCACCTAACTACTTGGAGTGAACGCCAAGGTCCAGAAGCAGTATCTGCGCATGACACCACTGCCTTTTCCCCTGTTCTACATGCACACCAATCCTCTGTCCATGATGTAGATGAAGATGACTCCCACCCTGCACCTGTCGTTGTACACTTGCAACCACCGTCAGCAACCACGTCCTTTTCCCAGCACTGCGCTCAGTTGTCCCTACCCCAGTCCTTGGAATGTAAGGGTATATACGCAACCACCCACAGGCTACAATACTAAACGGCCACATTTCCAGACTACTTGCCCTGGAAATGTTGCTGATTACACTTGTGGAGACGGAACCTTTCTGAAACCTCATGCAAGTTGAGATGGATCAAAAAACTATACTGGGTGATGATAGATACGAAACCCACCAGGGCCGTGGGGTACTCAGAACTGGGTTGGACAGTTCTTTGGGGAAGTCACGGGGCCGAAACCCGACTCCATGGCTCTGGGCGTGCAATAAAAATGATGCAAAGGGGAAAAGTTTATAGGGGATTGATTTGTGACGCCACCAGTGGTGTTCGGCAAGGGATGGCCGACGCTGCGGTTCAGGTCCACTGGGGCCGATGGTGACGCAGCAAAGATCTTACAGCTCTCCAACTGTCACTCTACCTCCAGGTCTCCTACCCTTATCTGCTTTCTCCACCCACACCCTCTACCTAGTTCCCCCTCCAGCCTGGATGGGGCCCTCCCTAAATAGGGAGTGGTGTTGTGTTAGATGCTAGTGTGTGGGTACCTTCCCAGGTTGTCTCTTTGTGCTGGCTCACACCCTCCTACCCTGCGCCTCACACACAGTGTCCCAAGCCAGCAGCCTTAGGTCCTGTCGGGCGACAACCTCCTGGTCCCCTTGACCCTATGTGGCTGCCTTTTTAGTGATTATGTGTCGATTTGGCTATCACAAATACAGATACTACAGCCTCCGGTTCGCTAGCTGAGTCTTACAGTCTCTCCACTAGTCTGGAGCCGGTTCCCACTACGACTTGCTCCCTCCACCTGACTACGGTCGGCGTGGATTCGGGCGCCATGGGTGGATTCTTCACTTTCCTGGCCCCTAGGATCCCTTCTCTCTGGAGTTCCTCTACAGCTCCTCCATACTCCTCTCTCTCCTCCCGTTTTCATGACAACACTTCACTACCTCACGTCTCCTACCTTTATCTACTTCCTCCACCCACACCCTCTACCTAGTTCCCCCTCCAGCCTGAGATGGGGCCCTCCCTAATAGGGTCCGCCCAGATCCCCTGACCTGGAGTGGATACTAGTGTGTGGGTAACGGGTAGTGCCCCCTCCTTACCCGAGAGTGGGATAGCACACCTCTGGCTGAGGTGCATGCTGGAACAGAGTAAAACAGATGTTAAAACATACAAATATTTTCTGAAATGCATTTCAACAGGTCAGACAGTTAAGCAGGTAGTTCCTTCTTCCCTTTATGGTAGGTACTTTTTACTCGAACGTTGCATAGTATCAAAACATAGCTCAATTAAGTTCAACAGTTTTCAGTGAGATCCCGAACCGGGTGTCCTTCTCACCGTTCTCAGTATCATATGGGAGAACATGTCTAAAACCCCCAATGTTGGCTCTGGGCGTGACTACAGGACATAACTGGTCAACGTCTTGGACCACTTTTCGGCCACGCCAGACGGTTTTTATTCTCTGGTCATTTGTACAGTGTAAAACCAACAAGGAGCACATTAAGTGCAAACTATTTACAAGAAATGTTCTGGCCATTCACTGTCCATCACCGAATTGTCTTTAAATCTTACGAGCAGTTCTTCAGGCTTGAAGTTCTTCCTCAAGTATCACATCGGGTGACACAAACTGAGCAGGTCCTGCAGCCGGGGTCTGAGTTGTCTGTGTCCGCACTGCAACTTTAGTTGAAGCTGCAGGGACTGATGCAGTGTCCAGGGTTGAAGCTGCTGGTCGCCTTTCTGGCACTGCAACCACTGGCATGGGGGCAACACGTCCCCACGTACTCTCTCACATTGAGGATGTACCACCCCCTTTCGCCCACATGCTGGGTGAAGGTTACAAGATCCCCCGGGTACAGGTCACGATCGGGGTGCCCCTCTAGAAAGTGAGTCTCGACAGTTCTGAGGCTACACCGGGCTCCTTGATAAACCTCCAGCCCCTTTTTAAGTCAAAGGAGACCACTGTGCATTGCATCTGCGGACCCTGGTCGGCAGGTCTAGCCTTGCGGGCCTGGGCCTTGGCTTTCATGTTTCTGTCCACCATAGCTCTCCACATGGCTTTGCATTCTTAATCCTCTGCTTCTAATTTGGGTAGCTTCTGCCGGCAATAGTCCTCCCAACTGAGGGCCTCTACCCGGGCTGCTCCTGCTTGGGCCTCCCCAGGGAACCCCATCAGTTCCGTCCCCTTGTGTTCATATTGAAAACCCACCTTTTCACTGTGTACTTCCCAGGGTATGGGTTCAGGCTGTAGTTGAACCGCTAATCTATCCCTGGTGTCTGCTGTCCGGTCCTAGGCTAAATCCCTAAATGCCTGGCCAGGTTTTAGGGCTGTCAGGGGTTTTAAGGGCCCAACTAGGGTTTCTTCGGCCACCGGGGCCTTTGTTAGATCAAGATGCGATGCCCACCAGGGCTGTGGGGTACTCTGAACTGGGTCTTTGGGGAAGTCACGGGGCCGTGACCCGACTCAGTGGCCCTGGGCATGCAATAAAAATGATGCAAGGGGGAAAAGTTTATAGGGGATTGATTTGTGACACCACCTTTGGTGTTCGGCAAGGGATGACCGACGCTGCAGTTCAGGTCCACTGGGGCCGATGGTGACGCAGCAAAGATCTTACAGCCTTCCAACTGTCACTCTTCCTCCAGGTCTTCTACCCTTATCTACTTCCTCCACCCACACCCTCTACCTACTTCCCCCTCCAGCCTGAGATGGGGCCCTGTTGTGAACTCTGTTTTCGGGCTCCCTCTTGTGGTCACTGGTGGTATGGTGTGACTTTTGCTTTGGGCTCCCCCTGGTGGCTTTGTTTGTTATCCTGCTGGTCTCTGGCTATCAGCTGGTTCGTTATCCTCTGGGAGGTTCCTATATAGCTCTGTTTTACTTCCACTTGTGGCCGGCTGGCGATGTAATCAGTGCTACTCAGATTCCTTCTGACTACCTTGCTCCCAGTCCATCCAGGATAAGCTAAGTTTTGTTTGCTCATTTTTTGATCAGCAGTGTTTATCATGTTTTCTGTTCCAGCTTGCTAAAATGTAATTCCCTCGCTTGCTGGTTGCTCTAGTGGGCTGAGTTTCTCCCCACACTCCATTAGTTGGTGTGTGGGTTCTTGAAATCTCAGGATGGATATTTTGTAAGGGTTTTTTATTGATCGCATAGACCCCTGCTCTATTTTCTGCTTTCTAGTACTAGTGGGCCTCTTTTGCTGAATCTGATTTCATCCCTATGTATGTGCCTTCTTCTTACTTCACCGTTAATATTTGTTGGGGGCTTCTATATCTTTGGGGATTATTTCTCTGGAGGCAAGCGAGGTCTTTCTTTCTCTTTAGGGGTAGCTAGTTCCTCAGGCTGGCTCGAGACGTCTAAGAATTTTTTAGGCACGTTCACCGGCTACCTCTAGTTGTTTTGGATAGGTTCAGATTTGCGATCAGTCCAGTTACCATCTCCCTAGAGCTCGTCCTTAGTTTTATCACTTGCTGATCTATTTGTGATCCTCCGCCACTTGGGATCAAAACAGTACAGCCGGCCCGTAAAGTGTTAATTGCATGGCAGAAGCAGGAGAAAAGAAGCCTTGAGAATTTTTTTTTTGCCGTGTGTCTAGCTGCTGTGGCTGCTTCTCTCCTCCACTTAATCTTGGTGTGGCTCTGAGTTCAGCTGCTGACATGGATGTCCAGAGCTTGGCTTCCAGTCTGGATCATCTTGCTGCTAGGGTTCACAGTATTCAGGATTTTGTTGTTCACAGTCCTATGTCAGAGCCTAGAATACCTATTCCGGAGTTGTTTTCTGGAGATAGATCTAGGTTCCTGAATTTTAGGAACAATTGTAAGTTGTTTCTTTCTTTGAAACCTCGTTCCTCTGGTGATGCCGTTCAGCAAGTTAAGATTATCATTTCCTTTTTGCGTGGTGACCCCCAAGATTGGGCCTTCGCATTGGCGCCAGGGATCCTGCATTGCTTAGTGTAGATGCGTTTTTTCTAGCCCTTGGATTGCTCTATGAGGAACCTAATCTTGAGAACCAGGCTGAAAAACATTATTGGCCCTCTCGCAGGGGCAAGATGAAGCAGAGGTGTACTGCCAGAAATTTCGGATATGGTCGGTGCTTACTCAGTGGAATGAGTGTGCCCTGGCTGCAAATTTCAGAGAAGGTCTTTCTGAAGCCATTAAGAATGTCATGGTGGGGTTCCCTACGCCTGCAGGTCTGAATGAGTCAATGACTCTGGCCATTCAGATTGATCGGCGTTTGCGGGAGCGCAAACCTGTGCACCATTTGGCGGTGTCTTCTGAACAGACACCTGAATCTATGCAATGTGACAGAATTCTGACCAGAAGTGAATGGCAAAATTATAGACGGCAAAATGGGTTGTGCTTTTACTGTGGTGACTCAGCTCATGTTATCTCAGCATGCTCTAAGCGCAAAAAAAAGGTTGATAAATCTGTCACCATTGGTACTTTACAGCCTAAGTTCATTTTGTCTGTTACCCTGATTTGTTCCCTGTCATCTTACCCGGTTAATGCTTTTGTAGATTCAGGTGCTGCCCTGAGTCTGATGGATTGGTCATTTGCCAGGCGCTGTGGTTTTGATTTGGAGCCTTTAAAATTCCCTATTCCACTAAGGGGAATTGATTCTACACCATTGGCTACGAATAGACCTCAGTACTGGACACAAGTGACCATGTGCATGACTCCCGTTCATCAGGAGGTGATTCGCTTTCTTGTACTGCATAATTTGCATGATGTCGTTGTGTTGGGTCTACCATGGTTGCAGACTCATAATCCAGTCCTGGATTGGAAAGCTATGTCGGTGTCAAGTTGGGGTTGTCAGGGAATTCATGGTGACGCTCCTGTGGTGTCAATTGCTTCGTCCACTCCTTCTGAAGTCCCTACGTTTTTGTCAGACTACCAGGATGTATTTGAGGAGCCCAAACTCAATTCTCTACCTCCTCATAGGGACTGTGATTGTGCTATAAATTTGATTCCTGGTAGTAAGTTTCCTAAGGGACGGCTTTTCAATTTATCTGTGCCGGAGCATGCTGCCATGCGGAGTTATATAAAGGAGTCTTTAGAGAAGGGACATATTCGCCCGTCCTCATCCCCTCTTGGTGCAGGATTCTTTTTTGTGGCTAAAAAGGATGGTTCCCTGAGACCCTGTATTGATTATCGCCTTTTGAATAAAATCACGGTCAAATTTCAGTATCCTTTGCCATTGTTAACTGATTTGTTTGCTCGCATTAGGGGGTCTAGTTGGTTCACCAAGATAGATCTTCGTGGTGCGTATAACCTTGTGCGTATAAAACAGGGTGATGAATGGAAAACTGCATTTAATATGCCTGAAGGCCATTTTGAGTACTTGGTGATGCCTTTTGGACTTTCTAATGCTCCTTCAGTCTTTCAGTCCTTTATGCATGACATCTTCCGTGAATATCTGGATAAGTTTATGATTGTGTATCTGGATGATATTCTGGTTTTTTCGGATGATTGGGAGTCTCATGTTAAGCAGGTCAGGATGGTCTTTCAGGTCCTACGTGACAATGCTTTATTTGTGAAGGGCTCAAAATGTCTTTTTGGAGTCCAGAAGATTTCTTTTTTGGGTTTCATTTTTTCTCCTTTTACTATTGAGATGGACCCAGTCAAGGTTCAGGCTATTCATGACTGGACGCAGCCTACATCTGTTAAGAGTCTTCAGAAGTTCTTGGGTTTTGCTAATTTTTACCGTCGCTTCATAGCTAATTTTTCTGGCGTTGTTAAGCCTTTGACGGATTTGACCAAGAAGGGTTCTGATGTGACTAATTGGTCTTCTGCGGCTGTGGAGGCCTTTCGGGAGCTGAAGCGTCGGTTTTCTTCGGCTCCGGTCTTATGTCAGCCAGATGTCTCACTTCCCTTCCAGGTGGAGGTTGATGCTTCCGAGATTGGAGCGGGGGCTGTTTTGTCGCAGAGAAGCCCCGATGGCTCTGTGATGAAGCCATGTGCTTTCTTTTCAAGAAAGTTTTCGCCTGCCGAGCGGAATTATGATGTCGGTAATCGGGAGCTGTTGGCTATGAAGTGGGCATTTGAGGAGTGGCGACATTGGCTCGAGGGAGCTAAACATCGTGTGGTGGTCTTGACTGACCACAAGAATTTGATTTATCTCGAGTCGGCCAAGCGGCTGAATCCCAGACAGGCTCGTTGGTCGTTGTTTTTCTCTCATTTTGATTTCATGGTCTCGTACCTGCCGGGTTCGAAGAATGTGAAAGCTGATGCTCTTTCTAGGAGTTTTGTGCCTGACTCTCCTGGAGATTCAGAGCCGGCTGGTATCCTTAGAGAAGGGGTGATTTTGTCTGCCATCTCCCCAGATTTGCGACGTGTGCTGCAAGAGTTTTAGGCGGATAGACCTGACCGCTGTCCACCGGAGAGACTGTTTGTCCCGGATAGATGGACCAACAGAGTCATCTCCGAGGTTCATTCTTCGGTGTTGGCGGGCCATCCTGGAATATTTGGTACCAGAGACTTGGTGGCCAGGTCTTTTTGGTGGCCTTCCTTGTCACGGGATGTGCGTTCCTTTGTGCAGTCTTGTGGAATTTGTGCTCGGGTGAAGCCTTGCTGTTCTTGTGCCAGTGGTTTGCTGTTACCTTTGCCTGTCCCGAAGAGGCCTTGGACGCACATTTCCATGGATTTTATTTCAGATCTCCCTGTCTCTCAGAGAATGTCTGTCATCTGGGTGGTGTGTGATCGTTTTTCTAAGATGGTCCATTTGGTGCCCTTGCCTAAGTTGCCTTCCTCCTCCGAGTTGGTTCCACTGTTTTTTCAAAATGTGGTTCGTTTGCACGGGATTCCTGAGAACATTGTTTCTGACAGAGGATCCCAGTTTGTGTCTAGATTTTGGCGGACCTTTTGTGCTAAGTTGGGCATTGAATTGTCTTTTTCGTCGGCCTTCCATCCTCAGACGAATGGCCAAACCGAGCGAACTAATCAGACCTTGGAGACTTATTTAAGATGTTTTGTTTCTGCTGACCAGGACGACTGGGTTACTTTTTTACCGTTGGCCGAGTTTGCCCTTAATAATCGGGCTAGTTCTGCTACTTTGGTTTCTCCTTTTTTTTGTAATTCGGGGTTTCATCCTCGTTTTTCCTCGGGTCAGGTGGAGCCTTCTGACTGTCCTGGAGTGGATGTTGTGGTGGATAGGTTGCATCAGATTTGGAATCATGTGGTGGACAATTTGAAGTTGTCAAAAGAGAAGGCTCAGCTCTTTGCCAACCGCCGTCGCTGTGTGGGTCCCCGACTTCACGTTGGGGACTTGGTGTGGTTGTCTTCTCGCTTCGTTCCTATGAAGGTCTCCTCTCCTAAGTTCAAGCCTCGGTTTATTGGTCCTTATAAGTTTCTGGAAGTCCTTGGCCCTGTGTCATTCCGTCTGGACCTCCCAGCATCATTTGCTATTCATAATGTGTTCCATCGCTCGTTGTTGCGGAGGTATGTGGTACCTGTGGTTCCTCCGGTTGAGCCTCCTGCCCCGGTGCTGGTTGAGGGAGAATTGGAAAACGTGGTGGAGAAGATCTTGGATTCTCGTGTTTCTAGATGGAGGCTCCAGTATTTGGTCAAGTGGAAGGGCTATGGTCAGGAGGATAATTCTTGGGTTGTCGCCTCTGATGTTCATGCGGCCGATTTGGTTCGTGCCTTCCATGTGGCTCATCCTGATCGCCCTGGGGGTTTTCATGAGGGTTCGGTGACCCCTCCTTAAGGGGGGGGGGTACTGTTGTGAACTCTGTTTTCGGGCTCCCTCTTGTGGTCACTGGTGGTATGGTGTGACTTTTGCTTTGGGCTCCCCCTGGTGGCTTTGTTTGTTATCCTGCTGGTCTTTGGCTATCAGCTGACTTGTTATCCTCTGGTGGTTTGTTATCCTCTGGGAGGTTCCTATATAGCTCTGTTTTACTTCCACTTGTGGCCGGCTGGCGATGTAATCAGTGCTACTCAGATTCCTTCTGACTACCTTGCTCCCAGTCCATCCAGGATAAGCTAAGTTTTGTTTGCTCATTTTTTGATCAGCAGTGTTTATCATGTTTTCTGTTCCAGCTTGCTAAAATGTAATTCCCTCGCTTGCTGGTTGCTCTAGTGGGCTGAGTTTCTTCCCACACACCGTTAGTTGGTGTGTGGGTTCTTGAAATCTCAGGATGGATATTTTGTAAGGGTTTTTTATTGATCGCATAGACCCCTGCTCTATTTTCTGCTTTCTAGTACTAGTGGGCCTCTTTTGCTGAATCTGATTTCATCCCTATGTATGTGCCTTCTTCTTACTTCACCGTTAATATTTGTTGGGGGCTTCTATATCTTTGGGGATTATTTCTCTGGAGGCAAGCGAGGTCTTTCTTTCTTTTTAGGGGTAGCTAGTTCCTCAGGCTGGCTCGAGACGTCTAAGAATTTTTTAGGCACGTTCACCGGCTACCTCTAGTTGTTTTGGATAGGTTCAGATTTGCGATCAGTCCAGTTACCATCTCCCTAGAGCTCGTCCTTAGTTTTATCACTTGCTGATCTATTTGTGATCCTCCGCCACTTGGGATCATAACAGGGCCCTCCCTAAATAGCGTCTGCCCAGATCCCCTGGCCTGGAGTGGTGTGGTGTTTGATTCTAGTGTGTGGGTACCTTCCCAGGTCGTCTCACTGCTCTGGCTCACACCCTCGTGCCCTGCACCTCACACACAGCAGCCTTAGGTCCTGTTGGGCGATGACCTCCTGGTCCCCTTGACCCTATATGACTGCCTTTTTAGTGATTATGTGTCAATTTGGCTGTCACAAATGCAAATACTACAGCCTCCGGTTCTCTAGCTGAGTCTTACAGCCTCTCCACTAGTCTGTGGCCGGCCCCACTGTGACCTGGTCCCTCCACCCGACTATGGTCGGCCTGGATTCGGGCACCACGGGTGGATTCTTCACTTCCTTGGCTCCTAGGACTCCTTCTCTCTGGAGCTCCTCTCAATCTCCTCTGTACTCCTCTCTCCTCTCCTCCCATTTTCATGACAACACTTCACTCCCAACTGTCACTCTACCTCAGGTCTCCTACCCTTATCTACTTCCTCCACCCACACCCTCTACCTAGTTCCCCCTCCAGTCTGAGATGGGGCCCTCCCTAAATAGGGTCCGCCCAGATCCCCTGGCCTGGAGTGGTGTGGTGTTGGATGCTAGTGTGCGGGTACTGAGTAGTACCCCCTCCTTACCCGATAGTGGGATACCACACCTCTAGCTGAGGTGCAGTACCTCTGTGGTGACTGGACCCTAAGGGGGCACCACATACACAGTCTGGCCTCATGTCATCTTCTCAATGCAGATTGGGTGAAAATAAGGAGGAGGAGGAACAGGAGCTGGTTGCCTGCGCTACAGATGGTATTACCCACACCACCTTCATCCTGTCTGTTCAGCATAGATGGCCTTAAAAGTGCAGCGCCCCAGAGTCCTGGTCGTTGCAGTAATGTCGCTCTGCCACTAAGGGAAGTGATGTTACGTCTGATTGCACTAAAGGAGTTCACCTGACCAGGTAACACACACTACACTTCACACTCTGGCCACCAGGGGGAGTGGTTCTATCTAGTAGGCCACTCCTCACACTCTGGTAAAACTGGGGGTTGGACAGGAAGACAGGGAGAAGTAACTGGGAAGAGCTAGAGAGAGGACCTGTCAGGGATGGGATCCTGACAGATTCCTAAGAAAGGACAAAAAAGTGAGAAAACAGGAATACAGCAAAGAGGCGATAGGACCAGAAGGAGTCATGCTGTAAGATTGAGGCAACATCCTTCTGAGGTGCAAACAGTCGGTGGCCGGAACACCGAGAAAGTAAGAGACTTTAAGCATTACTTTAAACCACGGCAGGACAGCCAATTATAGGTTGGCTGTCTCACTTAAACACCTAAGCAGACAACGGAGGCAGCTGTGGGAGAGGGGCGACTCTAGAGTCCCGGAAGAACTCCAGGCCTACCCCGTCATACGGGTGCGTCCTAACCATATCATCTGGGGGACGGAGAGAACGAACATCAGAGACAGACAGAATCAGTTGTGAGGACTATCCTGGAGTGTTCAGCAGGGAAGGACTACAACACACAGGCGCTAGAAGGTAGACACTGATTCCCACCTGCTATGGGAACTCCGGATGTGCTGTTGGACCGGCCGGTCTCAGCTAGCCCTGTTAACAGTGCTCTGGATTGAGTACCTCCAAACCTTCAGTAAAGAGGTAAAGAGACTGCAACCCTGTGTCCTCGTTATTCATCGCACCCTGCACTACACATCATCACTCTCAACTTTCATTGGACGCCCCTCAGCAGGATTACGGACCGGGTCTAGCCACCGTGACAACCCCAGAACTGAGACAGAGAGGCCCGGTACCGGGTACCCCTCGGCCCTGCGACAGTGGGGGCGCTCCAACTTGGCGTCACGAACAGGATCTACTTAAGCCTGAAGAATCAGGTCATGTGTGCCTTGGAACTGTGATTTATTGTACTTGGACTGTGACTTATTGCAAAGACTGTGAATTGCTGATTGCCGCCAAGAGCTCCCGCCACAATTCGCCATTGCCGCGCACGGAGGGAGGAGCCTTAGCTTCGTGGGCGGAATCGGACAAGAAAGCGCGGTAAAGTGCCAACTCCGGAAGAGGAACTCCAACCTCCAGCAGGTTAGTGGGAGGAAGGGACAGCCATGTCCGAGTCGGGAGGAGTGGAGGCAGCGGTCGCAGCCGTGGACGCAGGGGCAGCTCCGGTCCCCGCAGCGGACGAAGCCGCGGCCCTAATACCACCACCGGTTGCTGCAGAACCCGCTGCCCCCCTCAGCCAGTCGGACGCTGCCGCTACCACAAAGGCCATAATGCCCTTCTCTATGCCGTACCTGCCCGGAGCGGCCTGGCTCCCACGATACTCCGGGGAGTCACATACATTCACTGACTTTAAAGAAGGGATCTGCAGCCTGCTCGAGTTCTATCCCCTGACAGAGCCTCAGAAGGTTCATATGATAATCGGCCAACTCTTTGGGGCGGCTCTGAGAGAAGTGAAGTCCTGGCCCGCCGCGGATAAGGGAACGGCACAGCAGGTTTTTGCAAAGCTTAAAGCCACCTTCGATACCCGTACTGCTACAGAAATTAAATTGACTTTCTATGGATGCAAGCAGAGACCGCAGGATAGCTTACGGGACTATGCCCTTAATCTCCAGGAGGCGCTGCGGGCCATTAAGCAGAGTGACCCCGGCAGCATGCAAGATGAGGATAAACTCCTGAAAGAGCGGTTCATTGAGGGGCTCCTGTGCAGTCACCAAAGGGGCCAATTACACTTCCTGGCCATGCAGAATCAAGACTTGACTTTTGCGCAATTCAAGGATAAAGCTATCCAGGTGCTGCAGGAGCGACAACCCAGCCGCACAATACCACCCAGGCGTCCTGCTCTCACATACCACCAGGAGGTGGCGTCGGATGCCCCAGTCGCCGCCCAGGCCGACGCCCAGAGCCTAGAGGACGACTCCCCTGCAGGACTCCGCCTCCAGATGCAGGAGCTGACCAAGAGCGTTGCTGCCCATGGTTCTGGGAGCCTACCACGATGGAGCCGGACACTTCGGATGGAGGAAGCTAGAGAGGCTACTCCGAGGGAGGTTCTATTGGATTGGCATGAAGAGAGCCATTGAGAAGTGGTGTCGGGATTGCGGTCCATGTAGCCTACGCAGGAAGGACCGTGGCAGCCAACGGGCTTCCCTGCGGCCTATCATCACCAAACGGCTGCTTTGATCATGTGAAGCTGACACCTAGCCGGTCAGGCTATATCTACGCTCTTACCATCATAGATCACTACTCCAGATTTTTGGTGGTTGTACCTGTCAAGGATCTAACGGCCAGGACGGCCGCCAAGGCCTTCCAGCAGTACTTTTGTAGGCCCCATGGCTACCCGGAGAAGGTACTGACCGATCAGGGACCAGCATTCGAAGCAGAAGTGTTCCAAGAGTTCTGCCAACTGTACGGGTGTAAGAAGATCAGAACCACACCGTACCATCCTCAAACCAATGGGATGTGCAAAAAGATGAACCAAGTGGTGATCGACTTACTAAAGACCTTGCCCGTAGAGGAACGGAACCTGTGGCCAATAAAGTTGCTTGACTTGGTGGACATATACAATCACATCCCAGTAAATTCCACCAACTGCACTCCAGCGTACCTGATGCGAGGAAGGTCTAGCAAGTTACCCGTTGATCTGGACATGGGGGTCCTAATCCCCAAAGAAACCTCGCCAGATGCCGATTGGGATACAGAGAGGCAGCAAAGGTACCGCAAGGTACAGGAGTGCGTGGAAAGAAGCCTTGCTCAGGCCAGGCAAAAACAGGAAAGGGACTACAACCAGCATGCTCCTGCGATTCCCTTGCCACCTGGTGAGCAAGTACTCAAGCGGAAGAGAAGGCTACACAAGCTTGACAACCAATGGGAAGCGGAACCATATACCATCCTGCCGTCCGATTTTGACAATACTAAGGTCTGTCTCATCAGCAAAGATGGGGGAGAAACCTCAACGGTCATATCCAGAGACCACCTTAAAGTATGCCCTGATAATTTGAGAGAGAGGGAAACAGATCCAAGAACCTCCCCACCTGTAGAAGAGAAGATGATACACACTGTTCTTGGCGATTTTCCCCAGTCCTGGACTCAGATAAATCAGGCCATCGTGGTACCTGTCCTAACGTTCCATCAACCGGATCCACTAGAACTAATGGTGGTGCAAGATCGTCCGGACCCGCAACCTCAGCAGATCCCGCCCGAAGAAGCCATGCCAATCGTTGAACCGGCAAGTCCTCCCTCTGCTATTGGCGAACCTGCCGTACCCACTGTTGGTAACAGCAGCTCTGAGAGCTCCAGCCTGCCAGTGCTACCCAGACTCACTAGAAGCGTAGCTAGAAGACAGTGCACTACACCAGCGGTAGCAAGCATAGCGGGCCCTGTTAGGCCAATAGCAACCCCTGCGCTGCGAAGGTCCACACGCAGCACTCAGAATCAAACTCCCCTCCGCTACAAAACTTGGAGGTATTAATGAGGGCTGCTATTTAGTTGAAAATGTTTGTGTGCATATCTTTTGTTACAGGTTTTAAAATAGACAATGGAGTAATGGACAGTGATTGCTCCAAAAACTTCTAGAAGGGGACCCCTTTGTTTCCCCGGGGTCCCAGCTGTTTCAACCACTGAACTGAGAGTCATAAACTGTGCATGACCTAACTTTCGCAACGTTCAAGAGTTCTCACCTCCCATAAAGGGAAGCACTGTTATGTTTAATTGTTTATGATATTTCAAAATTGTGTGTTTTCTGTTAACATGTATTGTTGTTCTTGTTTTCCCAGTCCGGGGGTACTGGATTTAACCGGGGGGGAGTGCAGCGCCCCAGAGTCCTGGTCATTGCAGTAATGTCGCTCTGCCACTAAGGGGAGTGATGTTACGTCTGATTGCACTAAAGGAGTTCACCTGACCAGGTAACACTCACACTACACTTCACACTCCGGCCACCAGGGGGAGTGGTTCTATCTAGTAGGCCACTCCTCACACTCTGGTAAAACTGGGGGTTGGACAGGAAGACAGGGAGAAGCAACTGGGAAGAGCTAGAGAGAGGACCTGTCAGGGATGGAATCCTGACAGATTCCTAAGAAAGGACAAAAAAGTGAGAAAACGGGAATACAGCAAAGAGGCGATAGGACCAGAAGGAGTCGTGCTGTAAGATCGAGGCAACATCCTTCTGAGGTGCAAACAGTCGGTGGCCGGAACGCCGAGAAAGTAAGAGACTTTAAGCGTTACTTTAAACCACGGAAGGACAGCCAATTATAGGTTGGCTGTCTCACTTAAACACCTAAGCAGACAACGGAGGCAGCTGTGGGAGAGGGGCGACTCTAGAGTCCCGGAAGAACTCCAGGCGTACCCCGTCATACAGGTGCGTCCTAACCATATCATCTGGGGGACGGAGAGAATGAACATCAGAGACAGACAGAATCAGTTGTGAGGGCTATCCTGGGGTGCTCAGCAGGGAAGGACTACAACACACAGGCGCTAGAAGGTAGACACTGATTCCCAACTGCTAAGGGAACTCCGGATGTGCCGTTGGACCGGCCGGTCTCGCCAGCCCTGTTAACAGTGCTCTGGATTGAGTACCTCCAAACCTTCAGTAAAAAGGTAAAGAGACTGCAACCCTGTGTCCTCGTTATTCATCACACCCTGCACTACACATCATCACTCTCAACTTTCATTGGACGCCCCTCAGCAGGGTTACGGACCGGGTCTAGCCACCGTGACAACCCCAGAACTGAGACAGAGAGGCCCGGTACCGGGTACCCCTCGGCCCTGCGACAGTGGGGGCGCTCCAAAACGAGGAGGAGAGGGAGGATGAGGAGAAGGATGAGTAGGACAACATGGACAGTCTCCTCTTGGTGGTGACAGTGAAGTCTTGGCTGTTGGCAGTCTGGCACACATGGTTGAGTTTATGTTCCACTGCCTTTCCCATGAACCTCACATTTACACATTTTGGCCAGCACTAATTACTGGTTGATCACTGTTCTAGACCCATTCTACAAGGAGAACTTCTTTGTCTCCTCCTGTGGTGGAGAGGTCTAATAAAATGTCGCAGTACCAGAAGTTCCTAGTATACTCAAATGCAGTGTTTTTTTGTTTTTTTCTAGTGTATTCCCTTGCACCCCTTCCCACCCAAACATGGGTATATGCCTCACGATTTTTTTTTGTGTCGTCCTCCTCCTCTAGCACCATATCAACATGGTAATCAAGCTACCCTCGCTATGCATGTATACTACCCAGGAGTAAATGTTTTTCAGCCCATCCACTTAGTGCATGGGCAATACCAGTCTAGGATACCCACTCATTAATAATGGGAAAAAATATTTTCTGAGGCTCTCAACTACGTCTTTTCAAAGGGATAGAGGAGTGCCTCCTTCTAATTTTTGGCATCCCTTGCACGTAATGCATATGCCTTACCAGTATAGGAAAAAAATGCTTACCTGAGAATCCATCGTCTAGTTGAGGGAAAATTGTTTGAGACCAAAAGAGTTGGTGGGTTCTATTAGTATATGATCCAGTGCCATTTTGTGGTCTGTCAGGTGGTCGTCTCATAGTTAGTGCTCACATTGCATACAGGATTTTACAGTCGGGGTAGGAGAGTTTATACAGTAAGTACAGAAGATCCTGGTCTCCTCCATATCAGGCTGAGTAGATGCGAAACGCTCCACTATATTCCCCAGCAGGGTTGATGAAATAACAGTCCTTAATGCTGCTACATTAAACTAATCGCTTTTTCAAGAGCTTATTCAAATACATTCTGTTCTTTTATAATAATACTACCCTTATCTGCAATTCGTGTAGGGCGATGTGTGGCAGTAGGTATAGCATATGACAGGCATCTAGTCAGGGATTATTGCCTTACAAATTCTAAGCCTTGCTGTTGCTTTTTTTTATGGACTTATTGACTGATTAATGTTTTTTATGGTGATCTGTACTCAGAAATTCATCAAAGCTGCCAGTGTTACTTGCATTCCTCCAGAGTTTGTTGCTGTCATGTACAAGAAAATATCTTTTCAGAGCCGGTTAAAATCCCTTCTATATTCTACAATAATACTGCTCTTATCTGCAATTCATGTAAGGTGAGGTGTGGAAGTTGGAATTATGTATGACAGGCATCTAGTCAGGGATTATTGCCTTATAAATTCTAAGCCTTGCTTCTGCTTTTTTCAGTGGACTCGTTAACGAATTCATGTTTTTACGGTGTTATGTACTGAGAAATTCATCAAAGCAGGCAAAATTCACTGATTTAATGTGTCCATTCACAGTTTCTCCGTAGCATCTCTATGTAAGAGCTGATGATGGTGCACTTTACGCTACTGGAGCTGGAATTACCACTTCTGAACTCTCAAGTGCTTTGTTTCCATCTGTTTCTGGGTGCTTCTTTAAGTATGTTTGGGTTCATTGTATTGTCCTGCTGGAAGACCAATGACCTAGGATGCAAACCCCAGGCACTACATTGCAACCCAAATCCTTTGGGAATATTCACATTTCATGATGTCTTGAACACGTTCAAGGCACCCAGGGCCAGAGGCTGCAAAATAACCCCAAAATATCTTTGAACCTCCATCATATTTCACTGTAACTATTGTGTTCCTTTATTTGTAGGCATCATTACATTTTCAGTAAACAGTAGAATGATGTGCTTTACCAAAAACCTATCTTGGTCTCATCTATCCACAAGATGCCTGCTGGCCCTCTGAAAATACTGGGGGCCGCCTGCTTTCCCTCTTTAAATTGCAAGGACCACTTGCTGGCCCTCCAAGTTTCAAACTTTACAGTATTAATGCGAAAAAGGGAAATTTGCCCACCTCAGATGAATAAATGAGTAGCAATATACGGCTATGCAAAGCATAGCCATTTGTTGGCCCTCCAAAATTGCTTAGTTAGGGCCAGCTGCTGGCTCTCTAAAATGTGAGTGAGGGCCGACTGATGGCCCTCTGACAGTAGTGAGAGCCACCTGCTGGCCCTTTAACAATAGTAAGGGCTGCCTGATGGTTCTCTATAAATAGTGATGTCCGCCTAATGGCCCTAAAAAAATAATTGTGACTTTCGGAGTCCCTCCTTCATAAATCAAACAGGATTTATAAAGATAAAGCAGGCTGTATAGTTGGGGAATGCAAAACATATGAGTAGGCACTAGTGATGAGCGAGTATACTCGTTGCTCGAGATTTCCCAAGCATGCTCGGGGGGTCTCCGAGTATTTGTAAGTGCTCGGAGATTTAGTTTTTGTTAACGCAGCTGCATGCTTACAGCTACTAGCCAGGCTGAGTACATGTGGGGGTTGCCTGGTTGCTAGGTAATCCCCACATTTAATCAAGCTGGCTAATAGCTGTAAATCATTCAGCTGCGGCGATGAAAACTAAATCTCCGAGCCAAAAAAATACTCGGAGTAACGAGTATACTCACTCATCACTAGTAGGCACCTGACTAGGTAACCCAGATTACAACTGCTGTGGCCCAGGCTAAAAGTGGGCATAGGGAAACCTCAGCACTATACAAAGGTCAACACACTGATATTACCACCATATGGTGATCATGTAGTGGTAGATACCAGTGCTGCAGAATTATATTAGAGATTACAGTACAGTTATAGATGGTAACTTACAAATGACGTTCTTTCTGATGTAGTCGTTCACTTTTCCTGTCTTTTCCATGTGGCTAAGACAGGCACGACATCTTCTCCGGCCACTACTCATCTGCAGACATTACAACAAAGATACATTTGACTTCTCACATTTCCAGCATCATCCCCATCTATTCCCAACATGCACAAACTCCTCATCCTGCTGTCACCCCAATACTGAACCACTGCTGCCCTATGTGTCCCTAGAACTGCTCCTGCTGTGTGGTACAATAACGGCTCCTCTTAGTGCCCCACTTAGTATTGCCTACCACTGTGCCCCTCCTAGATGATAAAATTGCCCCTTGGAAAATATGAATGCCTTGTGCAAGTATCCTAGAAAACAGTGTTCACATTTTGCCCCTAGAATGTAATAATGTCCCATGTGCACCTTTGAAGGTCACAGTACTCTGAGTGCCTCTATAGCAATAATGCTTAAGCCCCTATTTAACATTTAAAGAGGTTTTCCACTACTAATTTAATCACCTTTCATTTGTTCAAACTCTTTCTAGCTAAGACATTTGTAATACACTTTTATCACCTGCCCTGCTCCTGTAAGCTCATCTGAGGGTCATATAGACTTCTGTTTTGATTCTGGCTCTACTACTTCTGATATTGGATGAACAGAGCATGGTACATCACTGGTGGGGGCGGGGTTATGTCTCAATGAGTAGCAGCAGTCTGACCATGCACGCTCAGATCAGACTTCACTCTCCTCTCTTATTGAGAGGATCAGCAGACTCAGTTGGCACCACATATGACCGTGACTCACAAGTGTTGTCCCTTCAGCGGACAAGCCCTGTGATATACTTTCTAATAACCAGCACATCACTGGGCTTGTCAGCTGATCGGATGGAACTTCAAAGCAGCATCCAAGCAGAGGGCGCTTATCTGTAACTAGCGGCGGATACTGCATTCACGGCACTGATCCTACTTCTAGGTTGCATGCAGTTTGTACACTGATGAAGGTCTGATATAGACCCGAAATATCTATATGTACAATTTCGGACTGTAAATTAAAAATTTGTTAAATTTATTCTCAAACTGAGTGCCAAGTTTTTTGCAAGTATTATTAACGGAATTGGACCCTACTTGAGCAGGTTTTTCCAGTAGTTCCTTGGTTTTCCCTATTGCAATGGCTGAGACTCCGGTGCACTGACAGGAGATCAGAGTCCCAACGTGGCATGATGACGTCACTGCTCTGGAACTCTGACCTTCCTGTGCGTGCGTGCATCGGAGCCTTGCCCATTGCATTTTCCTGCTGTGGCTGAGAGCGGTAGTACAGGGATATTGTCCCTCCCTGCTCTATCGCAGAGCTTCACAGTTAAGTGTGGCGTAGCTTCGGGTGGGCCCCTCTGAGCACCGGGCCCAGGACCACCAAACCCTCTTTACCTTCGGTAGCTACGCTATTGCCAATATGGTATTTTAAGGATGGGCGCTCAAAGCCACTTGTCATTGAATTGCTTCATCAAAATTCAAAGAAATTTGAATTCAAAGGAAATTAAGTTTCCAAAGAAAATAGTAGTAAAAATGCTCTGAGATATGTTTACCAGCCAAGCAGCGCTGCAATTTCACTGTATTCACATGACATCTGTGTGAGAGCTATTTTTATTTCTATATACTGGAATGTGTATCTGAGCAGCTTGAATCCAAAGAGCTCAATAATTAAGTAAACCCTCAGCATCCGAGCTACTGTAACAAGCATCTGTTTAATGATCTCAAAGTACATGAAATAGTCTAGCCATGCCAATAAAGGATCTTATGGGCTTTTCAGTAAGTAACAAAACCATCAATTTATCTTGTTAAGCATTTGCTTTATGTTTTAGGTCCAGGATTTGAAAGTTGCATCTCCGGCTACCGTCAGCCGATGTGGAATGGTTTACATTGATCCTGAGGAGCTTAAATGGATGCCCTACGTACAAACCTGGATAGCTGGGCTTCCAGCGAAAGTATGTGACATTTGTTTGAATATATTGTATTACATTAATAAAAACATTTGACAAACTTTATAAATTTGGAACAATTCTGTTTTTCTTATCTTCTAAATTGGTAAATTCTCCACCAGAATTGAAAAATTGAAAAAGCTACCAGATAGCAAGTCAAATAATGAGCTAGTTATTTTACTTCTAATTTATGAAAAATAGAGCTTGTGAAAACAGCAAAATGACGCGCACAAAACCTTCATGGCGGTAATTGTGGTTGTACAACCCCTGGTATAGTGGCTTAAATAAAAGTAAAGTGTCCAAACAGGTGTAGAGAGCCAATTAAATAACCACATCGTAGATACATTGGATCTTTCCAGGTTTCACTACCAGGTTCTGAATAGCAGACACGGAGATTAACTCTTTGGCAATATTTGGATGTAAAATTTCCATGATTGATCTAATGGTTTAGGGAAAGCCAAAGAAGCCTCCGATATTTTTTACTTTCCCCACACCATTGCATACAGTAAGTAGAGATTTTACACCCATACATTACCAAAGATTTAATCTCCGTATCTGCTATTCATGATCCCAACAAGTTATTTACCTGGGGGTATATCTACAATTTGATTAGACCTTGGTACAGTGGATCATGTGAGAATCAGCAACCAGCATCAAACCTTATTAGGCTAGTTTCACACTAGCGTTTGCAGCAGCTGCGGAGGGCTGCGGACTTCCTCCGTGAAGCCCCGCCCTCGGCCGTACCTCCGCCGCTAGCTCCACCTATTTCCGCATGCGGCCGGCATGCGGCCTGTGTACCTACAGTTAACATTAGGTGCACAGGTCGTGCCGCAGTATGCGGGTGCTTCCGCATGCGTCGTTTTGACTATGCGGCGACCAGCGTACAACACAGCTTGTAGCAATTTTTTTTTCCGCATCGTCAAAACGACGCATGCGGAAGCATCCGCATACTGCGGCACGACCTGCGTACCTAATAACGATAGGTACACAGGCCGCATGCCGACCGCATGCGGAAATAGGCGGAGCTAGCAGCGAAGGTGCGGCCGAGGGCGGGGCTTCACGGAGGAAGTCCACAGCCCTCCGCAGCTGCTGCAAACGCTAGTGTGAAACTAGCCTTAGATGGATATTCCAGTTGCAGCAAGCAGGCTACATTCACACGTTGAGTATTTGGTATGGAATTTTTTACAGTTTCTGCAGCTTTTCTCCAGCAGACTATACAGCAGAATAAGCGTGCAGATTTCACCGTTTTACATTGCTCAAAAAGTTGTGGTTTTAAAAAAATAGTAATAAAAAACAGTGGGGCATATTCATCACAGCTTTATGTCAGGAAAAATGAGTAAAAGCTTTGACATTTTGCAACCTTTGCATTTTCACACCAGTATGACTCAGCTCAGCTGAATTGGGTGGAGTTGGGGAGGAACTGTTTTTTATATGCCAGAAATGCTACTCCAATCTCTGAATCAAGTAGCATTTTCTGGCTTTTCGCACGGAGAGGAGGTGCTGAATTAATTAACCGTCATACACCTCTTTATGAATTTCGCTCCTCCTATTCCAGCAATGCCTTAGCAGCACAAGCGTGCGCTACACCAGTCTTGATGAACCGGCTCCATAGTCCATGTGGATTCCACACCAGCAGCATGTGCTAGAGATAAAGTTAAAACTCATCCACTTTGCTTGTGCTGTGTGTGTAAAATCCACTTGTTAAATCCCCACCAAATACGTGATGTGTAAATCTGACCTAGCTTTATAGTTTACCTAGTGCTCATGCTTTATGCTTTAATTCTTTATAGTTTATTTATGCACAAAATATAATAAAACATTGGATAATTTTTATTTCCTTCTCAATAGACTATATTTAACTATAAAGTCATACCGAGATGGTTCTAACCTTGGAAGATAGTAGTGTATTTTTCCATTGCTGGGCTGTTTTACAATTGTCAATTATTTTTAGGAAATCCCAAAGGAGACAGATTATTGTCATTTTATACACTATTTTTCTGTTTGCTTCCTTTATTTCTTGTATTTTTCTGCTAACAGTCACATGCACATATTTTGCATTGTATGTAGAAAGTATTCATGTTTTATTCATATTTTGTCATTTACAGCTGACTGATGAAATGAAGCAGCTTCTTTTGGATTTATTTGGACGCTATGTTGAAGATGGCCTCAAATTTGTCACCAGAAAATGCACTCAAGCCATCTCACATGTGGATATCAGTAAAGTGACTACTCTCTGCTGTCTTCTTGAATCCCTGCTACTTGGAAAAGGAGGACCTGACCTAAAAATGGTACATCTGCTAATGGCTAATCATTGCTATTACATGATATAAGACACAAGAGTCCAGTTTACATATATGTACAGTCTTGGTCGAAAGTGTTGGCACCCTTGAAATTGTTACAGAAAAATAATTTTTTATCACAGAAAATTATTGCAATTACCGTTACACATGTTTTGTTACAGTGGGTACGTAAAGTATTCAGACCTCTTTAAATTTTTCACTCTTTGTTTCATTGCAGCATTTGGTAAATTCAAAAAAGTTCATATTTTCACATTAATGTACACTCTGCACCCCATCTTGACTGAAAAAAAAAACAGAAATGTAGATTTTTTTGTAAATGTAATAAAAAAGAAAAACTGAAATATCACATGGTCATAAGTATTCAGACCCTTTGCTCAGACACTCATATTCAAGTCACATGCTGTCCATTTCCTTGTGATACTCCTTGAGATGGTTCTACTCCTTCATTGGAGTCCAGCTGTGTTTAATTAAAGTGATAGGACTTGATTTGGAAAGGCACACACCTGTCTATATAAAACCTCACAGCTCACAGTGCATGTCCGACCAAATGAGAATCATGGGATCAAAGGAACTGGCCAAGGAAGTCAATAACAGAATTGTGGCAAGGCACAGATCTGTCCAAGGTTACAACAGAATTTGTACAGTACTCAAGGTTACTAAGAGCACAGTGGCCCCCATAATCGTTAAATGGAAGAAGTTTGGGACCACCAGAAGTTTTCCTAGCCCTGGCTGTCTAGCTAAACTGAGCAATCGTGGGAGAAGAGCCTTGGTTAGAGAGGTAAAGAAGAACCCCAAGATCACTGTGGCTGAGCTCCAGAGATGCAGTAGGGAGATGGGAGAAAGTTCCAAAAACTCAACTATCAGTGCAGCCCTCCACCAGCTGGGCCTTTATGGCAGAGTACATTTGAAAAAACTGACCGTCACATCCATACACAGACCAAGTGTGAACAGGTGCTAAACCTAGAGTCGCCAACTCCTATACATTTTATGTTTGCATGTTTCAGCGCTACAGTGTGCTACCTTATTTGCTTGAATGCTTTTATGGCAGAGTGGCCTGACGGAAGTCTCTCCTCAGTGCAAGACATATGAAAGCCCCATAGAGTTTGCTTAAAAACACATGAAGGACTACCAGACTATGAGAAATAAGATTCTCTGGTCTAATGAGATGAAGATAGACCTTTTTGGTGATAATTCTAAGCAGTATGTGTGGAGAAAATTAGGCACTGCTCATCACCTGCCCAATACAATCCCAACAGTGAAACATGGTGGTGGCATCATCATGCTATGGGGGTGTTTTTCAGCTGCAGGGACAGGATGACTGGTTGTCATTGAAGGAAACATGAATGGGGCCAAGTGCAGAGATATCCTGGATGAAAACCTCTTCCAGAGTGCTCTGGACCTCAGACTTGGCTGAAGGTTCACCTTCCAACAAGACAATGACCCTAAGCACACAGCTAAAATAACAAAGGAGTGACTTCAAAACAACTCTGTGACCATTATTGACTGGCCCAGCCAGAACCCTGACCTAAACCCAATTGAGCATCTCTGGAGAAACCTGAAAATGGCTGTCCACAAACGTTCACCATCCTACCTGATGGAACTGGAGAGGATCTGCAAGGAAGAATAGCAGAGGATCCTCAAATCCAGGTGTGAAAAACTTTTTCAGTCAAGATGGGGTGTACATTAATGAGAAAAAAATGAACTTTTTTGAATTTACCAAATTACTTCAATGAAACAAAGAGTGAAAAATGTAAAGGGGTCTGAATACTTTCCGTACCCACTGTATATACAGATGCTTCTCACAAAATTAGAATAACATAAAAAAGTTAGTTTATTTCAGTTCTTCAATACACAAAGTGAAACTCCTATATTATATAGAGTCATTACAAACAGAGTGATCTATTTCAAGTGTTTATTTTTGTTAATGTTGATGATTATGGCTTACAGCCAATGAAAACCCAAAAGTCATTATCTCAGTAAATTAGAATACTTTATAATACCAGCTTGAAAAATGATTTTAAAATTCAAAATGTTGGCCCCTCTAAATGTATGTTCAGTAAATGCACTCAATACTTGTGCATCAATTACTGCATCAATGCAGCGTGCCATGTAGGCGATCAGCCTGTGGCACTGCTGAGATGTTACGGAAGCCCAGGTTGTTTGATAGCAGCCTTCAGCTTGTCTGCATTTTTGGGTTTCGTGTCTTCCCATAAATTCTCTATGGGGCAAAGGTCAGGCGAGTTTTGCTGGCCAGTCAAGCACAGTGATACTATTGTTTTTAAACCAGGTATTGGTACTTTTGGCAGTGTGAACAGGTGCCAAGTCCTGCTGGAGAATGAAATTTCCATTTCCAAAAAGCAGAGAGATGCATGAAGTGCTCTAAAATTTCATGGTAGACGGCTACGCTGAGTTTGGTCTTGATAAAAGACAGTGGACCTACACCAGCAGATGACATGGCTCCCCAAATCATTACTAATTCTGGAAACTTCACACTACACCTCAAGCATCTTGGATTTTGTGCCTTTCCCCTTTTCCTCCAGACTCTGTGACCTTGATTTCCAAATGAAATGCAAACTTTACTTTCATCTGAAAACAACATCTTGGACCACTGAGCAGTAATCCATTTTTTTTCTACTTGACCCAGGTAAGATGCTTCTGGCGTTGTCTGTTGGTCATGAATGGCTTGACTCCAGAAATGCGACACTTGTAGCCCATGTCCTGGATATGTCTGTGTGTGGTGGCTCATGAAGCAATGACTCTTGAAATAGATCACTCTGTTTGTAATGACTCTAATATATGACTTTCACGGTTTGCATTTAAGAACTGAAATATATTAACCTTTTAATGATATTCTAATTTTGTGAGAAGCACCTGTGCATGTTTATTTTTTGTGTGTATTGGAACAACACAAAGAACAGAGGTAAAAAAGGCAAACCGGACTTAAATTTCACACAGAACCTCCAAAAAGGGATGGATATCAGTCGCTCGCCAGGGCCGTGGGGTACTCGGTACCGGGTCCGGCGGTTCACAGGGGGATGTCACGGTGGCTGCGACCCAGTCCGTGGCCCTGGGCGCCCATGTAAAAAGTTTATGTTCGTTACGCCACCTGTGGTGTTCGGTCAGTGGGGACCGACTCTGCTTTAAGGGGTCCTCTGGGGTGATGTTATGGCAGCTAGATGGTTTAACTGCCCACAGGTGAAGTATATCCCCAAGGCTCCCGGTGTGTAGATGGAAGATGGTGAATGGCGCAGTAAAGAACGAGGACGCAGGTTTGCAGTCTCTTTACCTTATTTACTGAAGACTTCGACAGCCACAGTCCAGGGCACCAGATCACAGGGCAGGCAGCATCCGGCCGGCTTGGAAGTGAATCCAGAGTCCCCTTTACCAAGTGGAGTTAAAAGCCTTCCTCTAGCGCGGTGGCGTTGTAGTTCCTTACTGCCTGTGGCTTCAGATAAGGTCCTCACAGATGTTCTCTCTCTGTCCCCCGTATAGGATAGGACACAACCCGTATGACTGGTGACTTGAGGTGGTTTATAGGGACTCTAGCACGTCCCAGCCTTTAAGGAAGTCACCGTGCCTTCAGGTGTATGTGGGGACAGATAACTTGCAATTCAGCTGTCCTGCCGGTCTCTGCTGTAAGTCGTACTCCTTACAACCTCGGTGGTCTGGTTACCGGTTATCTGCGCTTCAGAGGGAGGCAGCCTGATCTTAGCTGGTCTCCCCTGATGTTAATCTCCTGTGCTTCTTCTCCTGCACGCTCACTGCAACATTGTTTGGCTTTCTGTATGTTTCTTCCTCCAGGAGCTGCAGTACTTCAGACTACAGGCCCCTTCTGACACTCTATGTCGGTCTGCTCTCTTCTGTGTCTCTCACTCTCTAAACTGAAACTGAACCCTTTCCCTCCAGATCAGGATGTATTTATAGGGGCGTTCACCTTAAACAGGTTTAGAGCTCCCCCTTCTGGTCTGGAGTGTGAACATGTTGAATGCATTGTGGTTACCTGATAAAAGATCTTCCTTCATCACTTCCAAACGTAACATCACTCTCCCCATGAGGAATGCAATGTCACTGTGACAACCAGGACCCTGGGGCGTCACACTCCCCCCGTTAAATCCAGTACTCCTGGACTGGGAAAAGAAAACAGGTACAGGTTAAATAATGCAAACATTTTGAAAAACATTTTTGAAAAACATTTGAACAATTGTAAAATTTTGGCTTTCCTTTATGGGAGGTTTTGATGCTTAAACGTTGCAAAAACAAGTTTATAAAAGTACATCTGGTGTTGTCTTTGGTCCGTAGAAACAAAGAAAGGCCCTACCCACGCCGGCAAAGTGGGCAGAACCAGGGTGCAGGTTGAGGGTGTCAAACTATTTACAATGAAAGTCTTGTGGGTAATTCACTGTCCATTACCTCAATGTCCATATAACCTGTAACAAATGTAAGCAAGCAATTCAAACAAATAACAGCAATTATTGACATTTTTATTCCCTGTAACGAGCTGGGATTTGACCTTTGGTACTACGAGTAGACCTGTGTAGTTCCTGATTTAACATGTCTGCTGTTACTGTAGTGGACCCACTAGTGTGTGTACTGTTTGTAGGCCTGCATTGTATTGGCAAACTGGGCAAGCGTCTACAAATTCTTAGATTCACCATGGGTCTGACAGATTCACCAATAGCAGAGGGTGGATTCTCTGGTTCCACTGCTGGGGTGACGTTTGCTGCTTGAACCTGTTGGTGCAGAGTCTCTTCAGGTTCAGGATGGTCTGGAATCACATTTTGTTCTGGGGAAAAGTCAAGACAGGTATCACTATGGCCTGATGCACTTGAGTCCAAGACTGGGGAAAATCTCCAAGAACGGTGTGAATTCTCTTTTCTTCTTCTTCCATGGGTGGAGATGTTCCTGGGTCTGTTTCTTTGTTCCTCAGTTTATCAGGGCATACTTTGAGATGGTCTCTGGATACTGCAGTTGACGTTTCTCCTCCATCTTTACTGATAAGGCAGACTTTTGTGTTGTCGAAGTTTGAAGGTAGGATAGTATACGGTTCTGCTTCCCACTGGTCGTCAAGTTTGTGCAGTCTTCTTTTACGTTTTAGCACTTGTTCACCTGGTGACAAGGGAATTGCAGGTGCTCGTAGGTTATAGTCTCTTTCTTGCTTTTGTCTCGCTTGTGATAGGCTTCTTTCAACGCACTCTTGTACTTGGCGGTACCTTTGTTGTCTCTCGGTATCCAAATCTGAATCAGATGAGGTATTTTCTGGGGTTAGGACTCCCATATCTAGATCAACAGGTATTTTGCTAGATCTTCCTCTCATAAGGTATGCTGGAGTGCAGTTGGTGGAATTCACTGGAATGTGGTTGTATAAGTCTACCAAGTCTGGTAACTTCTCTGGCCATTAGTGTCTTTCATGTAAAGGCAATGTCTTTAGTAAAGGTACCGTCACACTAAACGATATCGCTAGCGATCCGTGACGTTGCAGCGTCCTGGCTGGTGATATCGTTTAGTTTGACACGCAGCAGTGATCAGGATCCTGCTGTGATATCGCTGGTCGTTGAACAAAGTTCAGAACTTTATTTGGTCGTCAGACCGGCGTGTATCGTCGTGTTTGACACCAAAAGCAACGATACCAGCGATGTTTTACACTGGTAACCAAGGTAAACATCGGGTTACTAAGCGCAGGGCCGCGCTTAGTAACCCGATGTTTACCCTGGTTACCAGTGTAAAATGTAAAAAAACAAACAGTACATACTCACCTTCGCGTCCCCCGGCGTCCGCTTCTCACACTGACTGAGCGCCGTAAAGTGAAAGTGAAAGTACAGCACAGCGGTGACATCACCGCTCTGCTGTTAGGGCCGGCGCTCAGTCAGTGCAGGAAGCGGACGCCGGGGGACGCGAATGTAAGTATGTACTGTTTGTTTTTTTTACATTTTACGCTGGTAACCAGGGTAAACATCGGGTTACTAAGCGCGGCCCTGCGCTTACTAACCCGATGTTTACCCTGGTTACCCGGGGACCTCGGCATCGTTGGTCGCTGGAGAGCGGTCTGTGTGACAGCTCTCCAGTGATCAAACAGCGACGCTGCAGTGATCAGCATCGTTGTCGCTATCGCTGCAGTGTCGCTTAATGTGAAGGTACCTTAAGTCAATCACTACTTGGTTCATCTTCTCACACATTCCATTGGTTTGTGGGTGGTACGGTGTGGTCCTGATCTTTTTACATCTGTAGAGGTTGCAGAATTCTTGAAACACTTCCGTTTCGAAGGCTGGTCCTTGATCAGTAAGTACCTTCTCAGGATATCCATGTGGTCTACAGAAGTGCTGTTGGAAGGCTTTGGCTGCCGTCTTTGCTGTCAGGTCCTTGACAGGTACGACTACTAGGAATCTGGAGTAGTGATCCACAATAGTCAAAGCGTAGACAAAGCCTGACTGGCTTGGAGTTAGCTTCACATGGTCTAAGGCCTCCAGTTCAAGTGGCTGTTTGGTGACTATGGGCTGTAGGGGAGCCCTCTGGCTGTCACGGTCCTTTCTGCGCAAGCTACATGGGCCACACTCTCGGCACCACTTTTCGATGGTTTTACCTTTAAGCCAAAGTTGGACAGAGCTTTGAACACCTCGGCTTGGTGCTTCAGATGGTCCTCATAAGTCTTGGAGAAGACGATGACATCTATTCCAGGTACAACAAGATGGTTTCGAAGTTCTTGTGCCTGAGACAGCACTCCATCATCCTCTGAAACGTTCCTGGGGCATTGCACAGTCCGAACGGCATGTAGTTGAATTCACAGAGACCCATCGGTGTGGTGAAGGCCATCTTTTCCTTATCCGCCTCTGCTACGGGAACCTGCCAGTTCCCACTGGTGAGATCCAAGGTGGAAAAGTAGTTAGCAGATTTTAAAGCAGCTAATGACTCTTCTATTCTAGGCAATGGGTATGCATCCTTGTGTGTAAGGCGGTTTAGCTGCCTATAATCTACACACATTCTCATTGTGCCATCCTTTTTCCTTTTTTCGAGGACTAATGGAGCTGCCCAGGGGCTACAACTATCTCTGATTACCCCAGACTCCTTCATCTTTCATAACATGTCTTTGGCACACTGATAACGAGCTGGGGGTACAGGCCGGTATCTTTCCTTAATGGGCAGATAATCTCCCATGGGGATATGATGTTGAATCCCTTTTACCGCCCAAAATCTAGTGGGTGTTTGCTGAATACTTGCTCATACTCATGGACCACCCTGTAAGCCCCTTGTTTTTGGTGTGATGGTATAGTGTCAGTGCCAACATGTAATTTCTGACACCAATCTTCCATTTGTCCTGCAGAGCCATTGTCCTCCGCCTGGTTGGACCGGACCAAGGGTTCTGTTGCCTGTATCACATTATTATCAACAGTAAACAGTTTGGCAAGTGTTGCATATTTGGTTAGGTGGACCTCCTTCTCTCCACAGTTAAGGACATGAACTGGCACCCTCCCCTTGCGGATTTCAACCACCCATCTGGCTGTCAGAATTGTGGGCCTACTATCTGAATGCACAGGTTCTACTAGGGTCCGACACCATATTAACATTTCAGTCCTGGGGGGTATTGCAATGGGGATTGAATCACTCACTGTGGCACGGCCAATTTCTCCACCAGATAGTTCAACCTGCTGTCTCTGTACCAGATTTCTTTCTGCAGTACACGTTGTTCACTGGAACCAGCAGTTTCGGCCACCTGTTGCAATAAGACAATAATGTCTGCAAGACAATTTTCTATGACATTAGTACCAATGGTCATCATGGGGTTACGTTCACGTCGGTCAATATCAACAATCACTATTCCTTGGGCCTGCAATTCTACCCGCCCCTGACCTCTTTGTACCCCACCTGCGGCAACGGCTGACCGTTACTGGCTACTGTTATCAAATCATCAGCTGGGCCACGTTTAATGTCTGGGTCAGCCCAATAATGCTTATGAAGAATGTAAGGCATAGTTGTCACCTGAGAACCGGTGTCCAATAAAGCGTTCATTGGGATGCCATCGATCATAACGGGAAGGACAGGTCGTCCTCCAATGTACTTGGCTCGCCAATTTTGTGGGCCTGGTTGTCCTATTCCTTGGGGTTGGTCCTCTGCCCCAGGGGTCGCTTGTTTAAATAACAGTACCTTGCGATGTGTCCTGCCTGGTCACAGCGGCGGCAGATGGGTCGTCCGTCCTGATGATAACGATCATCGTCTCTCCCTCTGGTCAGCGGGATCATTTTCTGTCGTTGCCAGGAAACCAGCTTGATCTTCTCCTTGGGGGCCTCCTGTAGGGACTGCATGGTCCGGGCCGACGCAGCAAAGTTCTTGGTACCAGCTCCTGCATCTGGAGGCGTGTAGTCCTGCCGGAGAATCATCATCGAGGACCTGGGCATCGGCCTCAGCAGGGACCTGAGGATATGACGCCACCTCCTGGTGGTACGTGAGGGCTGGATACTTAGGAGGTACTGCGCGGCTTGGTGGTTGTTTGTGCAACACCTTGATGGCGCTGTCCTTAAATTGCGCAAAGTCTAGGTCACGGTTTTGCAAAGCCAGGATGCGCAGCTGTGTCCTGTGGTTGTAGGACAGGAGACCCTCAATGAACTGTTCCTTTAAGAGTTTGTCTCCATCTTGCACATTGTTAGGGTCAACCTGTCTGACGGCCCACAGTGCCTCCTGGAGATTAAGGGCATAGTCCCGTATGCTATCCTGTGCTCTCTGTTTGCACCCAAAGAACCTCATTTTGATTTCTGCAGCGGTGCGGGTGTCAAAGGTGGTCTTAAATTTAGCAAATATCTGCTGCACAGTTCCTTTTTTCCATATTTGGCCAGGATTTCACTTCTCTTAGGGCTGCGCCTATCAATTGTCCAATTAAGATGCTGACCTTTTCATGCTCGGTCAGGGGATATACCTCAAATAGGCTGCGGAGCCTTTCTTTAAAGTCACTTAATGTATGGGACTCCCGGAATATTGTGGAAGCCAGGCCACTCCAGGAACATAGGGCATGGACAGCGGCATGATGGGCTCTGTAGCTGCAGCGGGGTCCGGCCTGTTGGTAGAAGCTGCGGGGCCTGGGGGTGCCAGGAGTCCGGCGGCTGCATCCACCCCGATGTCTTGGGACATCACAGGGGCTGCGGCTGCGTCCGCTGCCATTCCTTCCCCCTGATCTGACATAGCTTCTCCCCCTTACTAACCTTATAGGGAACTTCTTGAAGTATGTTTTGGGTCAGTGTTCTGCTGGTAAACCCATGACCTAGGACGCAAACCCAGCTTTCTGACACTGGGCACTACATTGCAACCTAAAATTCTTTGTGCAAGGCATTATGAAATCTGAAGACTACCAAAGTCAAGGCACCCAGTGCCAAAGGCAGCTAATCAACCCCGAAACATCTTTGAACTTCCACCATATTTGACTGTAGGTACTGTGTTCTTTTCTTTGTAGGCCTCATTCTGTTTTCGGTAAATAGTAGCATGTTATGCTTTACCAGAAAGCTCTATCTTGGTCTCATCTGTCCACAAGACACAAGAACTGCTATTAACCCAGAGAGTAGTTAAGGAGCGAGCCAGGCGGTGATCCACGAGCCCCTTTGGGTACCATCTGGGGCAGGTGTAGTGTAGCACATGTCCTGAGGAATCCTCACCGATGCCATGGCCTCCTTCCGGAAGTAGGGGGGGGCTGAGTTGTAGCCTACTTCTGATTCACAGCCTTCTGTAACCTGGACCTGTCTAGCGGTGACCCCTGGTGATGTGCCAGCCAGGGGGTTTAATCCGGTATCACGGATAAGAGCGGCCCTTCCCACAGCCACCTGGGGGTGAGATCAGCGAACACATCATACTGCGCAGATGGCAGTGGCCCAGTCAGGATCTTCAGAGCTCCCCTTACTGGAGATTCCTCCCGGCATGCTGCAAAGTGGACTGCGGCGGTCGAGGTCTGGAGTGCAGGGATCGGGAAAGTTAGCAGTAGACACTGTCAGCCGGTCCCTCCTGTAGTTCCCCCTGGGCCTGTCTGCAATTCTAGGACCCCTATAGCGCCAGCAGACAATGGTATGGCTGATCTGAGGACACCTCTTATGCAGCCTCATGAACAGACTATAAATGCATTTGATTTTCCTGTTGTTGGAGTGCCGGTTGTTGGTCAGGAAGGCCCTAGTGTGGAACAGCAAAGGGGAGTCTGCTGGAGTGGTGGCAGGAACAGGTTCTAAGGATAAAGAAGATGAGGTAGTGTGTTTGGATGATCAGGCGAGGAGCAAGGTTTATGTTTGTTTTGAGGGCACCTTTAGGGGTGCATTTGGAGCAGGATGTTAGAGTTAAGATTTGGAAGGGGAAGTATATGGAAATATTTTCACTAGTTCCTTTGGAGAAGTTCAATTTGGATAAAGTGTAGCCTAGCGATTCCAAAAAAAAGAGAAGTAAGAGGAGGAAAAAAAAAAACCACGGGATCGGTTAATTCCATGGACATTTTCTAACTGGTTTCAGGTGTTTGTAATTCTGGCAAGTGGGATAGGGGAAAAAGAGCCTGAGCATTGTTCTGCTCTGTTTGGGAATATGGACGCGAGGTACTGTATAGCCTGATTTTGGTATCATGAGAAAATTAGACAGCATAAGGCTGTGAGGTTGGACATGAGGTGGGATCATAAGGACATATCCTTGTGGATGCGCCTAATGGCAGCTCCCGCCTCACAGCCCTTTGGAGGGGGCTCGGGGTTTCTAACCCAGCAGGTAAATCCTTGGCATCCCAAAGAAGAGTGTTTTTGCTGGCAGTATAATGAGGGTCAATGCAAATTTGAGGCTTTGTGTAAGTTCAAACATGAGTATTCCAGTTGTGGGGGGAGTCACAGCCTGTCAAAGTGTTTTAAGCATGCAAAAGGAAAGTCTGGTGAGGGTGCTGGAAAAAGGGAGGACTCACGACAATGCTTCTCTTTTTTAAAGTAGGTACCTGAATTTAGAAGTTGTGCTTCAGTCTCTTTTTTTGGAAGGTTTTAGGATTCCGTTTGACCGTATGGCGGGTTTAATTTTCAGAACCTCCATGGTCAATTTTGAGGGTGTCTCTGTTGGGCTTGGTCTCAAAACATGAACCTAATAAGTTTAGGCTTATTCATTATTTGTCTTATCCAGCTGGTGCGTCGGTTAATGACAACATTGATCTGAAAATGTCCTCCGTATCATATGTGTTATTTGATAAAGCGGCGAATTTAGTGAGATCAGTGTGGGGCTTTAATGGCTAAGTCAGATTATGAAGCGGTAGTTTTGAATTAAATAAACAATCGGTGTGCATAGCTATGTGGTGCCGGTACAGAGAAATGTGGCAAGTTTTAGGTGTGAGTACGGGAGTCGGTTCCTCGTATAGGGATCGGTTGTTTTTGTATTGGCTTTGGCTGGTCATGATGGAGCTAGATCAGTGTCATTGGTGACGGAATTTTGATTGAGAATTTTTTTCATAGAGTGACGCATAGTCATGATAGGAGGAGACCGGTTTCCTTCAGTTTGTTGGACAGGCTACTGTCTTGTTGAAGAATGGGTTATGTCTAATTATGCGGTGTTACTGTTCATGGCCACTTTTGCTTTAGCGTTTTTATGGGGCTTTTCAGATTGGTGAACTGGTTACTTACTCTAAGCAGGCACAAAGGAGGCCTGCAGGTTGGTGAGATGACTTTGATGGAGGATAGAGTGGAAGGTTTTCAGTCATTCAAAAGACGGGTCAAGTTGGCCGGTGTATGCTGGTAGGCCTGTATGAGGTTCCAAGGCACGGGTGCTACCTAGCTAAAGTGGTTAAGGATTTCTTCGGCAATAGAGGTTGTTATCCTGGTTCCTTGTTGAGACATGTGAATGGTTCAGCATTATTTAACCCTTTAGCTAGAGATATTCTGTGGATGTAGGCTTGCGTTTTATTGCTTCATGAAAACCCAGGCGGATTCAAAGATATTGAGATCAGAGCTCTGTGGGACCACGTCAACACTTCTAGGTTTTTCTTTACACTGAAGATACTTATAAATGTCACTGGCTGTATGTTTCGGTCATTTTCATGCTACAGAATAAATTTGGAGCCAATCCGAGTATTGCCATGTTTTTCAGCATTGAGAACACAAAGAAATGGGCAACATTGGTGTGACGCTAGTCACTACTCAGACTCATGGTCAAAAGAAAATCCAAGGTCGGGCACAAAGAAAACTAAAACTCAAAGCACAGAGTAACACACACCACACACAACTGGCAGAGATCAGAGGCAGAGAGCCAGCTAAATAGCCTGGGAATCATTTAGAATAGGAGACACCTGTAGGAAACCCAGCACGCCCCAGCCATGATTGGGTGACTGGACTGTCACTCACTACACTGACAGCTCAGCACTCCCAAGTCTCAGATTGGATGGCTGAGTTGTCTATTATGATTCTGACAGCTCAGCACACCCCTGCCCCAGATTGGACAGCTAAGTTGCCACTCATCACACTGAGAGGAGGAATCATGACATTACCCACTTTTCTTTGGGGGGCCACCGGACCCCAGGTTTCTGAGGAAACTTAGAATGAAAGGCCCTGACAAGGCGATCTGGGAAGATGTAGAAAACGATCAAAGGAGAGCAAAGAACATAAAGACAAGGTAGTAATTTCTTAAGCCCACAACGCGTTTCGATGGTAAACCGTCTTCATCAAGTGGCAATTTATAAATAAATCATGAGATGACTACTCAAGACAGAATCATGAAATTCCTGCAACAGACGCAATCTTAGGTACACAGGCACAAATAATTTGGATGTCAGGTTCCAACTCCGAGTTTACCACAGAAACCACAATGCCCTTAGGGAGGATGGAGGATGGAGGTTCTGGAGGAGAAACTGAACTAAGACTGCATGGTAATGCGTCAGCCTTCAGATTCTTGGACCCTGGCCTTAATATTGTAGAGAAATTAAACTTAGAGAAACATAAGGTCCACCTGGTCTGTTTTGGAGTTAAATATAATAGCTTAGCTAAATATAAGCTAAATTCTTATGGTCATTGACCACAGTGACTTGATGAACTGCACCCTCCAAAAAATATCTCCATTCTTCAAAGGCTAATTTAACAGCGAGTAACTCACGATTCCCAACATCATGAGTTCTTTCAGCAGACAGACATTTTCTCAAGAAAAAAGAACATGGCCGAAAACTGGCCAGCATTTGGATCCCTGAGATACAACGGCCTCTACCCCGATCTCCAAAGCATCAAACTCCACAATGATTTGTTCTTGGAGATCGGGTTGGATTAGAACAGCAGCAGACATAAAACGTCTTTCAATTTTTCAAAAGTCCTCATAGTATCTGGTGGCAAAACCTTGAGAACCGCCCCTTTTACATGTGAGGTCAGTAAGTGGTTTAGCAATCAGAGAAAAACCCCATAATACATTTCCTATAATAGTTGGAGAATCCTAGAAAACGTTGCAAAGCTTTAAGGTCACAAGGTTGGACCCATTGTAACATGGCTTGCACCTTCCCAGGATCCATCTCAAAGCCATCAGCCGGTAAAATGAACCCCAGGAATGAAGTTTCCCGAGCAGAAAAAATACATTTCTCAATTTTAATGAACAAAGAATTCTCCCTCAACCTTTGTAATACTACACGGACATGTCCCTGGTAAGAATCCAAATCAGGCAAAAAAAAATAAAAATATATATATATCATCAAGATAAATTACAACAAATCTCCCAATGCGATCAGAAAAAATGACCCTTCCTTACACTTTTGTTTACATAATTTTTATGGCCCAGACAAACTGTAAAGGTGAGCTTTAGGTAATTTGGTTCCAGGGACCTGTGCACAGCGCTTAATAATCTTTCCAAGATGGCGCTGGAGACTTCAATTGTGCATTTTCAAAATCACGTTGCACACCTGCCTTTTGTTCTGACATGTGCAGTTGGCTAATAAGGACGTCAAATACGGCAGTTTTGTTATATAGATGTTCCTGTGACCTATAGGGTGAGTCATCTGGAATAAGAAATTTTTTTTTTTGCTTTTTCATTGTTGTCATTTTTAGGAGCACTCAAGACTAAATAGCGTTATCTGTCAGACTTTTGTCTTCTGTTATGTCTGGTCTATTGGTGGAAATCTAACAGAAAATCATTGGGATGCTTTTGATACATTTGTCAGACACCAGTTTGAAGATAACCCTGAAGCCAAGGTAAGCAGCAAAAGATTATCCTTACACCCCCACAATGATAGCAAATAGTAAGCTCAGTCATACTGGGGTTTACACTTTTATCCAGGTATATATTTTAACTTGACGCTAGGTGTCAGTGTTTCATAACCTACAGAATATATCTCTGCTAAACTCGAGCAATGGCACTACCAATTATTTAGAATTGTGCAGAACTCTATTCTCTGTGTATTTTTAGGTAGTTTCAACTATTCAGTTGTGAATTTTCTGAAAAATGCAATTGTATTCAAAGTAAACACCACTTGTCCTTAAATGTAGATATCCAAAATGTGGGTTCATTACTATTATTTTTTAATATTTCAGTATTCTCGTATCTCTATTTCTCTATGTCAATGACAAGAAAGTGATATTGCATATTATTTATAATATTCTGAAGATACATTCATTACTATTGAAAAAGCCGCAATAATTAAATGATATTTTTTTATTAATTTTAAATGATGAATAATATACTCTGCCATATAGTCACAGTAGAAGTGGTCACAGCTAGCCACCTCCCCCTTCCTTCTTGTTTTACAGTTTAGAACATGCAATTATTGATGAGTATCAGAACCTTATTACTCTCTTGATTGTCTTTATTTCACTGCATTCACACATCTGTGTATAACGGTCCGTGATTCACCTCCCGACCAGAAATTAACAGTCCCATAATCATGCATTTTATGAGGGCCGGCTGTTAAGAGAGCCACAGCCAGACTGTACATCACAGTCCGCACTCAGACTGTGACCTACGGCTGTGTGATTCTGGCCTTGCTCTTGTCCTCCAGCTCCCAACCTCTGGTGACCTGTGGAGTGTCTATATGGATTATGACACAAAACGCCTGGATCCGTGGGAGAGAATTATTCCATCCTTCAAGTATAACAGCAATGTGCCATTTTTTGAAATGCTGGTTCCAACGACTGATACAGTGCGCTATGGCTATCTTATGGAAAAACTACTGGCTGTAAAACATTCTGTGTTGTTTACTGGCACCACAGGAGTTGGCAAGGTGGGTAGCAATATGGTTTACAATGGTTTATCAATTTTATAATGGAAATGTTGTATTCAATTACATTTTGACGTTTAGCTGCATTAAATTCTTTACAATGTGTCCGTCTTCTTAGGTTAGAGGGAATATATCACCGTGTTTTTACTCTCCTATCTGAGAGCAACTTGATCTAAGCGCAGAGACCCTGATTCCAGGGATATATTTCTTATAAGGCTGCTTGCCGAAGTTTGGATAGAATCACAGATTTCTCTGCGGCACATCTAGCAGTTCTCTGAACACTGAGCTGTGTATAACCCCACCCACACCACTGATTCGTTGCCTTCTGTGTACACTATGCATAGGCAGAAAGCTTAGCAAATATGTCCACAGTCACATCACAAAAGTCAAATAAATACCATAAATGGATGTGTGGGATTGAGTATTCCACATGGACAGAATAAAGGGTTTAATGCACAAAGTAACATAAATCATATAGAAATAAATGTACAAGAGAACCTGTTATATGAACCAAATATCAAATTTTATTAATGGTTATAATACCACAAATAGTTAAAAACATGTACAAAAATGGGAAACCACAAGGTGGCATCACATTCCCACATATATAGAACACTTCAAGCAAAATAACATAATTTCATCTGAATTAATTGTCAAACCGATAATTATTGCACTACCAACAGTGGTTTATCCATAATATATAAAAAGAATGTAACAAAAATGCATTGACACTAGTCGTGACATCAGATTCACACATACAGTCACTGAATCATTATATAGCAGAGGAAAGACAACTTATGCAAGATAGAAACATGAATAGAAGAGGATATGCTGCAGGAAGGCAGTGGTCAATCCCAAAAAGATCCCGATGTCCTGCCTTCTTCCCCCTGTCCCAGTCCCGGGGGTACTCTTGAAGGTAGAGAGGCCCAAGTCTCCGACCTTACGGTGCATGTATTAACCCCTGATCTCTCCCTTATCCCACTCCGTGAGGTCTGTGACAGAAATATAAGGTAAACAAGATATAAGACAAAACAGGGAACACAGAAAGCAACAAACATACAAAATGTAATGCCTGCTGCATCGCAGTAGCACACAACCTCCACCAGGGGGTGCAGGTGAAGGAAAACAGGTACACTCGCAGAGAAATCACAGATCAGCAGGCAGGAGCCACTGGTGGCAAAAGAATAGTAAGACAAAGCCAGGTCAGCAACAGAGAGGGAACAAAGTACCAGAGGTCACATCAATACACGTGGTCAAAAACAAGCCAAAGAAGTCAGAGACGCAAGACAGTCAAACAGGTCAGAGGACAAACCGAGTCCAACATGAAGTGCCCAATGAAATCCCCCCAAAATTAATGATTTAATGATAATGATTAATGAAATTCTGAAATACCACTGGCGCGTTAGTTTGACTAAAAGGCATAATCAGGTTCTCAAACAAACCCTCGGAGGTGAGGAAAGCTGATTTCCACTCATCCCCCTCCCACATTCGGATGAGATTATATGCTCCCCTGAGGTCTAACTTAGAAAACCACCTGGCCCGAGACAATTGATTGTACAAGTCAGGAATAAGTGGGAGGGGGTAAGTATTCCTCACGGTGATCTTGTTCAATTCTCAAAAATCGAGGCATGGGTGTAAACCACCATCTTTTTTCTTCACAAAAAAGAATCCCACTGCCACAGGAGACACAGAGGGGTGAAGGTGCCCTTTATGACGACTATCAGAGATATACTCCTTCATAGCCGCCTGCTCAGGGCCGGAGAGATTATATAAATGGGCCTTGGCAGTTTAGCAGCAGGGATTAGATTAACAGCAAAATTAAATGGGCTGTGTGGTGGTAGAACCTCAGCCTCCTTTTTGGAGAATACATCCTCAAAATCCTTCAGGTACTCCAGAATACCCTCCAGACTGACGGATGACACAGACACATTAACAATGCAATCTTTAGAACAATTAGGTCCCCAATTAACAATGCCCCGAGATTCCCAATCAATGATCGGGTTATGTAACAGTAACCAGGGAAACCCCAACACCTGTTCCGCAGGTAGATTTCCCATAATAAAACATGTAATACGTTCATGATGGCAGGACCCCACCTTAAGGATAAACACCTCAGAGATAAACTTAGCAACATTCTTAGTAAGGGGTGTTTTAGCAATGGCCACGATATTAATGGGAGTTTCCAACCTAACTGTCCCTATCATACATTTGGCCACCAAATCAGAGTCAGTAAACTTCAGAGATGACCCACAATCCACAAAAACTGAAGTAGAGGTACAACCGTTCTTGACGCAAAGTTTTACTTCCAATAGTAGTTTCAGAGATGAGGACAAAGGTACCTGGGAGTCTGGGCATCCTCCTCGACAGTTACCCAGACTTGGCATTTCCTGGCACATTGGGAGTAGAAGAACTGTCCTTTTTCCAGTGTCCCAGACTATCACAGTAGAAGCAGTCTCCCATCACGTCATCGTCTCCTCTCCCTTTCCTTAATGGTGGTGACCCCCACCTCCATGGGCTCGGACTGAGGCGTAGCATCAGGGTTACTCAGAAGCAAAGGACCTTCTTGCTGCATGACACCACTCTCCCTTAGTCTTCGATCCATCTGGATGGCCTGATTCATAGCCTCCTCCAAAGAACTAGGTGGTGGATGGAGAGCCAGGGCATTCTTCAAATGTTCCGACAGTCCCCGCCGGAAATGGCACTTGAGTGCAGAGTCATTCCATGAGACTTCTTGGGACCATCGTCTAAACTCCAAGCAATACCATTTGGCTGAGAGCTTACCCTGAGCAAGACTCATGATAGTATCCTATGCCACCGTAACATTGTCTGGTTCATCATAGATAAGTCCTAGGGCCTCAAAAAACCTATCTACCGACATTCGTTCAGGGGCAATGGGAGACAACGAGAAAGCCCAAGATTTATGACCTTTTTGGAGTAAGGAAATAATTATTCCCACTCGCTGACTCTCATCCCCAGAGGATCGAGGTCTAAGTGAAAACAACAATTTTCAACCCTCCCTGAATGTACAAAACTTATTCTTCTCACAAGCAAAGGTGTCAGGGAGCTTGACCGAGGTTTTGGGAGAGTGCAAAGTGACATCGACTTAATCGCCAGACCTGCTGACAACATGGGGGGTGGCACCCTGTACAGTTTTAACGATCTCCATCAACTCTTTCTGTAATTGAGTATGGGACGCGGCCAGGGCCCTATGTTCTACCGACAATTCCCGCGTTATCTGCAGTAAACTGGATACCTGGTCAGCCAGATTGTGCAGCAGATCCATTGCCAGGGGAAAAAATGAATAAACCCCTCTAAAAATATGGTCAGTTACAATGTAATTCCTGCTGTAGCGCAGTAGCACAAAACCTCCACCAGGGGGGTGCGGGTGAAGGAAAACAGGTACACAGAGAAATCACAGAGCAGCAGGCAGGAGCCACTAGGTGGCGAAAGAGTAGTCAGACAAAGCCAGGTCAGCAACAGAGAGGGAACAAAGTACCAGAGGTCACATCAATACACGTGGTCAAAAACAAGCCAAAGAAGTCAGCCAATCGGGAGCAGGAAAGCCAGAGACGCAAGACAGTCAAACAGGTCAGAGGACAAGCCAAGTCAAATACCAAGGGGTCACGACACAGAGAGCGAGTACTACAATGGGTGAAGTCACAGGGGAGCACAGGAACGGGACCTAGGTGAACGGGCAGAGAACAAATCGGGGTATAACGGGGTCAGCTGCTCAAGCTAGAGACAGGAACTATAACTGACACAGACAGATCCCAATACGAGGCAGAGATTAACCCCCGCATGACCATCCTGGGGAGAGAATAATCAGAAACACCCCGGACTGGATCATGACACAAACACTCACCAAAGGTAAAGAAGTATATAGGGAAGGATAGGAATGTATCAACCGAATGTGAATAGGACAATGAGGGAAGCACCCAAATACAGCAGGCAACAATCTCCAGTAGCAACAATGAACTCCTATTCAGCATAGCGTCTTCAAGGAGCTAGGAAGCAAAGCTTTCACTGGCCAAACAGAGAAGGTCTGGCCAGGTTTTATAGGGAAAGCGAATGACCAGATCCGAAGCAGATGAAAATGGAGCTGCAAGTTTCTGACCAGCATAGAAAGGGTCTCTTGAGCACCAGCGGAAACCAAATTCATTTAATATGGGACACAAACACACAGGGTAAATGGAAGGTCTGCAGTTCACAATACGTAGTGATCTTCTAACCCCAGATCTCCCAGGAGGACGCGACAAACTCATGACAATTATGCTATTTTGTTTTTAGTGTTCTATATATGTGGGAATGTGATGCTACCTTGTGATTTCCCACTTTTTTACATGTTTTAACTATTTGTGGTATTATAAGCATTAATAAAATTTTATATTTGCTTCATTTAACTGGTTATCTTGTAAATTGTTTTGTATATGATTCACGTAGGCAGAAAGCTGCCAATCAGTGATGGGGGGTGGGGATGGACTACCTGGCAGCAAGTTTACTAATCTTCTAGAGATAAATTCCTCCTGATAAAGCAGCCCAGTTAGGGTACCGTCACACATTGAAATTTTCATCGCTGCGACGGCACGATTCGTGACGTCGCAGCGTCGTATAATCATCGCTCCAGCGTCGTAGACTGCGGTCACACGTTGCAATCACGGCGCTGGAGCGATGCCGAAGTCCCCGGGTAACCAGGGTACACATCGGGTAACTAAGCGCAGGGCCGCGCTTAGTAACCCGATGTTTACCCTGGTTACCAGCGTAAACATAAAAAAACAAACAGTACATACTCACCCGTCGGTGTCCTTCAGGTCCCTTGCCGTCTGCTTCCTGCTCTGAGTGCAGCCGCACAGTGAGAGCAGATCGCAGCACCGCTGCGCTCTGCTCTCACTTTCCGGCCGGCACTCAGAGCAGGAAGCAGACGGCAAGGGACCTGAAGGACACCGACGGGTGAGTATGTACGGTTTGTTTTTTTACGTTTACGCTTGTAACCAGGGTAAACATCGGGTTACTAAGCGCGGCCCTGCGCTTAGTTACCCGATGTTTACCCTGGTTACAAGCGAAGACATCGCTGGATCGCTGTCACACACAACGATCCAGCGATGTCAGCGGGTGATCAAGCGACGAAAGAAAGTTCCAAACGATCTGCTACGACGTACGATTCTCAGCAGGGTCCCTGATCGCAGTAGCGTGTCAGACACAGCGATATCGTAACGATATCGCTAGAACGTCACGAATCGTAACGTCGTAGCGATGGAAATTTCAATGTGTGACGGTACCCTTAGGCTAGTTTCACATTAGCATTTAAATCCGCAGCGTTTAAAACGCATCCGCAAGTGGTGGAATAAACGCGTACAAACGCAGCGTTTTTTAGACGCATGCGGAATCGCATGTGGTTAAAAAAAGGCGCGTTTGTACGCGTTTATATGCGTTTTTTCCTGCGTTTGTTTTTGGTGCGCATGATGAGAAATTTCACAAGAGAAAAATCAAGATAACCAGACACCGCCAATGGGACTACAGAGGGCGTGTATTATGGGATCTCTATATATAGACCCTAGGGCTACTGAAATCTTAACAGTTTGCTACTGTATCCTGTGTCATGATGGATCTTCGCATGGAGAGCTTTTATTTCAACCTGGATTTAAGCATCAAGCTGTTTCTTGCCTGTGCCTTTGCTTGGAAGCAAGACAGAAATCGCGAAAGATGGAGAAGGAGACAACGTAGGCGTTTTTGGAGACACCCCATTATCGAACTACGTGAGAGCCGTGGAGCCTATCACACGCTGTATGCCGAGCTTAATGCCAACCCGGAGAAATTCCAGGAATACACAAGGATGTCACAAGACTCATTCCGGGATTTGCTTGCTCATGTCGAAGGAGCCATATGGCGACAGGACACCCAGCTCCGTAGAGCGATTCCACCGGAGGAATGTCTGCTGGTTACATTAAGGTACGTTCCAAATCTAAACCAATGACAGTCCAAATTTAGTGTTTTCTGACATGTATTTTTGGGGTATTTTCCTTTCTTTCTTTAGCGTAACCACACCATAAATAGAATAGATTGTAATGTTTTTTGGGGTTTGTTTTTCTTACAGATTTCTGGCAACCGGAGAGAGTTTATCATCCCTCCACTTCCAATACCGGCTTGGAATATCCACCCTGTCCAGAATAGTTGCGGACACCTGCCGGGCTTTGTGGAATGTACTCCGGGATGAGTTTATACCCCCTACCCACCTTGGACATGTGGCTTGACATTGCAGAAAAATTCTGGAGTGTGTGTGATTTCCCCAACTGTTTAGGAGCCGTGGATGGAAAGCACATTCGCATTATCAAACCAGCCAGAACAGGATCGGAGTACTTTAATTACAAAAAATATTTTTCTGTTGTGCTCATGGCAATAGCCAATGCGGACTGTCGCTTCATCGCCGTGGACATTGGAGCTTTTGGCCGTGGCAACGATTCCCAGATTTTCTCTGATATGGGACGCCGTGTGTATGGCAAAAATTTCAATTTTCCCCCGCCACAACCTCTCCCCAACACTCAAGGTCCACCGATGCCATTTGTTATGGTTGGGGATGAGGCCTTTCAGATGTGTGAAAACCTACTGAAGCCCTATTCCAGTCGGGACATGAACCACACTAGAAGGATCTTTAACTACAGACTGACCCGGGCCCGAAGAACAGTAGAGTGTACCTTTGGCATTCTGGTCGCTAAATGGCGCATTCTTGCATCAGCCATAAATCTAAAAGTGGAAACAGTCGACGAGGTGGTCAAAGCCTGAGTGGTTCTGCACAATTATTTAATGGCTAAGGAGCAACCCAACATTGAACTGGATGAACCAGTTGCACACCCACTGCCCGATTTCCAGCATCACCTGCTGCGGTCAACTGCAGCAGTTGGTCACATGCGGGACCAATTTGCTGCCTTTTTTGATTCAAATATTGGACGTGTGTCATGGCAGGACAATGTTGTGTAATTGTCCTGTTGTAATTAGATCTGTACCAGTAATTTTCTGATATGAAAATAATATTTCTCATTAATAAACTTTATTTTTGGTTGTGTTGACCGTGTCTCCTATCTTTTTCCTCTACAAACCAAGGCTGTCCTAAAACTGGCAGTATTTGATCTGTATTTAATATCAGTTTTTGTAATCCAAAACCAGGAGTGGGTGATAAAAGCAGAGGTGCTAGTTATTATGTTAATATAATAATTTACCTCTAATTGTTCCACTCCTTGTTTTGGCTTACAAATACTGATATAAAACACTGGCCACATAAAGCTAGTGTTATGGCAGCCATGTTGCTTTATTGGTAAGCTTGTTGACGTCATTGCGTCCTGATTCTGTTCTCCTGTATCCATTGGACACAGACTGAAGAGACAATGACTGTCACACTAAAGAGACCTATACTCATCAAGTCAGGTGTCAGAAATAATGAATTCATGATGCACATATAACAGCCTCATGAATTCACTATTTCTGACACCTGTGCAGGTGAGCATAGATATGCAGTGTGTAAACACCATTGTCCCCTCAATTTGTGTGTAATAGATTATGTATAAAGAAGAGAAAATGGTGGTTATACAAGGCAGTTCTCTACTCACCAGGTCAGGTGTCATAACTAGGGTTGAGCGACTTTTCATTTTTTGAGATCGAGTCGGGTTTCACGAAACCCGACTTTCTCAAAAGTCAGATCGAGTGAAATCGGCTGCTGGTCGGAAACCTCTGCTGGTTGTCCTCAAATGACCTCGAGCGTGGGAACTTTCCTAGAAAGTTCCCAGGCTGCAGTTCATGAGGACATCCAGCAGAGGGCGCATCACCGCGAATGAAGGTAACTACAGGTCATTGACCTACATTACCTTCATTCATTCGCCTGGGTTTACAGGCAGCAGCGAGTGCATTAGCACAGCTCCTGCCTGTAAAATATTTTAACCCCTTCAGAAGGATTTACATCGTGGGACCTGACAGATCCTCGGATGGTATGTATATTGTTGGTTTATTATTTTTAGAGCGAGGGTCTTCAGGTGGATTGAGAGAGCAATAAAATATTACAACAACCTGTGTGTTTATTTCATTAAAATACTTTTTAATAATGTGTGTGTGTTTTTTAACCCTTTCATACAATTGGATTAATAATGGATAGGTGTCATAATTGATGCCTCTCCATTATTAATCTGGCTTAATGTCACCTTACAATAGCAAGGTGGCATTAACCCTTCATTACCCCATATCCCACCGCTACACGGGAGTGGGAAGAGAGTGGCCAAGTGCCAGAATAGGCGCATCTTCCAGATGTGCCTTTTCTGGGGTGGTTGGGGGCAGATGTTTTTAGCCACGGGGGGGCCAATAACCATGGACCCTCTCCTGGCTATTAATATCTGCCCTCAGTCACTGGCTTTACCACTCTGGCGGAGAAAATTGGCGCGGGAGCCCACGCCAATTTTTTCAGCGATTTAACCCTTAAATTTAATAGTTACAGCGCCGAAATTTTGCACATACACACTACTAACATTAGTAGTGTGGAATATGCAAAAAAAGGGGGATATGACATGGTTTACTGTATGTAAACCATGTCTCATGTCATGTCGGGTTTAGGCAGGAGAAATGAAAAGCCGACAATTGAATTACCGGCTTTTCAACATTATCGCGCTGAAGTAAATATAAATATATATATATATATATATATATATATATATATGTGTCTCTATGGTATATATATATATATATATATATATATATATATATATATATATATATATATATATATATATATATATATATATATATATATATATAAAAAACCGAAACCCGACTTTGGATTACAGATCGTGTACCGCCGACCCAATCCCAGAGTGGGATCGGGTCGGGTTTCACGAAACCCGACTTTACTAACAGTTGGCGACTTTTGAAAAGTGCCGATCTGTTTCGCTCAACCCTAGTCATAACTAATGAGTTTTTTGACACCTGACCTGTTCAGTAGAGGTCTGCACTGTATTTCCACCATTTTCTCTTCAGACTGCCACACTAGTCACAGACAAAAAGAGATTATGGAGATAATGCATCTAATATTTTTTGTCCCACCTCATATCTCTATACTAAAGACACACAAAGCTGCAGTCTTTTTTTTTTAACTACTGGAGATATGATGTGGCCCAAAAAGTAAGTGTGTGGCGAAGTTTCTTAGTTGGCGCACGGTGTGTGTTGCCGGCGGCGGAAGACACAAACATAATTGTGGCAAATTAATTTTTTTTTATTTTTTAACAAACAAAAAATGTATTTACTGCACCGGCTTGGGGTAGAGTGATGTAAACGGGGGGTGTGAAGCACTGAGGCCTGGCTAACCGTGGACGACGCAGAGGTGGCAGGAGAAGGGGCAATGAAACTAGAAGGGTCTGGAAGTTCGGGGATGGGGCTTGACACATGAGAGGCTTGAGACGCACTGGAAGGGTGAGACAAACCTGACATTACAGACACATTGGGAGGTGAAGGGGGAGGAATGCTAAGAGCCTTGATTGCTTCGTGTAAAACCGAGCTCAAGTGCAAAAACCCGGGCATGAGTGACCTGTCCGAAGCCCTCTGCCGCTGCCGGGAGGAGCCCCCCCAAAAAAGGGGCAGTGGAAGAGGACTGCGAAAGGGGAAGACCTGATGGACGAGCTCCCTGGTCTCCAGTTAGTGTGGAAGGCCCACTTACTGCTGCGCTGCTGGATGGCTGGGACGGGTCCGTGGCTGTCGGATGAAGGACCGCTCCAGAACCTGGGCCAACAGTAGTGCTGTATGTGCTGTGAAAAAAGGAAAAAGAAAATTAATACCAAAAAATAACCAGACGCAAAATCCTGTGGAATATAAAAAAAACGATTATGGCAATACAATACAACCAAATGCACGTGATAAATACTTACGTTCTCTGGGCAAGGACCAATCTTAAAATGCCAGAACTCGATGGTATTTGTATTTTCTGATCCTTGCTCCTGAACCACTGGGAACACGGCTCTCTTGCCGCAGGTTCTTGTTGAAGCGGTCCTTCATCGAACGCCAATGTGTTCTGACTTTGGCCACTGTTAAAAAAAAAAAACATTTGTGGTCAGAAAAAGGACTTTTGGCCGTGATCACACAACTGTGTGTGATGACAGAAACTCCGGAGAGTTTCTTTCATCACACACAGTCGAGTGAGCACGGCCAAGGTCTCTGCTGCTTCGCACTTCAGTGCAATACTTATAAAATGCATTTCTGACCCGTGTCGGGGCGTTGTCCCAGCCATCCCACATCGCTTGGGCCACCTCATTCCATAAGCGCCGGATCGTGACGTTGTTTGAGTGCAGTGGCTCCCAGGTGTCCCACAACGGGACTCGCTCCTGGACCAGGGAGATGAGGGTCATTCTCAATAAGATCATCCTCCCGTTGTGAAACCTAAAAATTAAATAAAGTCATTAAAGTTTGCTCAATTAACATAAGGAAAAGAAAGAAAAAAGATGCTGAGAAATGGCATGAATAGGAAAGTCAACATACAAAAGGATTACAGAAGAAAAAAGTAAAGAAATACGAATGGAAAGAAAGGAAGATTCAAGAATATTACACTGAGGATTCAGTAAACAGTCAGCCTTGTATACGTACCCGCTGCCGTCTTTCCACCGGACCTTGACTCCGCTGCTCCTGCCCTGTCTCTGCCGCAGTAGAAGAGCTCTAAAAAAAAGAAAAAATCAAATTGTCACATGTGTCGATGTGACAGTGAATACTTACCAATCTGACGAGGCAATTACTCACCTCACTGACATGCTCCACTTCCGACTGTCCTGGACGAAACTCCTCATCAGAAGAAGAAGCAGAAGACATTCTGATGCATGCAGAAAGAAAGAAATGGCAGAAAATAGGACATGTAGAGACAGAAAATAGAAAATAAAGGCATTCGCTAGGATATACTCACATTGTTCAGAGGCTTGTTTGCTCCAAGTTGCTGTGGTCTGTATGCTCTGCTTGGCTGTCCGCTGTGGTCCGTCTGCTCTGCTTGGCTGTCCGCTGTGGTCCGTCTGCTCTCCTTGGCTGTCTGCTGAGAAGTGACCTGCAACTGTCCACACCCTCCCTTTATCACCTTGATGGTGGGGGGTGGCTTATCAGTGTCTAGACATGTTTTTCTTAATTGAAACGCATGCGTTCACGAACACAACCAAACACATGTGCTTGTGAACGCATTCATATAGACAGCAATGCATTTTTTTGTCGCAATCCTTGCGCAATCAACCACATGCGTTTCCAGGCGGCAAATTGACGCCTCTAAAAATTACTACATGTTGCATTTCTGCGCCAAGCCGCAAACGACGAGACGAGACGACGCATGCGTCGTCAAACGTGACAAAACGCGCACAATCAAAAATGCGTCCCTAATGTTAAATATAGGAATACACAACGCATGCGGATATTTGCGGAAGAAACGCTGCTGACACAACCGCAAATGTGAAACCCGCCTAAGTGAAGCATTACTTAAATCAGAGTCTCTGCCTCTACATCATCCTGATCTCAGATTAAGTAACAAAAACTTGGTGACAGATTCTCTTTAAGTGATTCCCTTGTATGTTAAAATGATTTATTATTTGTACATCTGTTTCGGTTTTTCTGTCTATTTAGTCTGTAGTAGCTCGTGGATTGCTGAACAGTATACAAGAAGAAGCGGGCTACGTTTCTGTGTATCTAAATTTCTCAGCCCAGACATCCTCTGCACGAACACAGGAAATAATAGAGTCAAAATTGGAGAAGAAGCGGAAAACCATTTTGGGTATGTAATCTTTCTTGAAACCTTTTACTGCCTGGACAATTTTCACACAAATATAAAATCTTAATTATAATATAAAAATAATCTACCTATATAGATTTGTAAAAATTAAGAGACCACTGTAAAATGTTCAGTGGTCTGATTTTTCTCTTTATAGGTATATTTTTGAGTAAAATGTAAATTGTTCATTTATTCTATAAACTTCTGACATGTCTCTAATTTTCCAAGGAATATATTTTGTATTTTTTTTTTTTGGAAAAGGAGCAATGTTAAAAATTAAAAAAAAAACCCAGTGCTTTCAGACCTCAAATAATGCAAAGAAAACAAGTTCATAATCATTTAGAAACAACAATACTAATGTTTTAATTCAGGAAGAGTTCAGAAAACAATATTTTGTGGAATAACCATGATTTTTAATCACAGCTTTCATGCATCTTGACATGCTTTCAACCAGTCTTTCACACTGCTTCTGTTGCAAAAATTTAAGCAGTTCTTTGATGACTTGTGACTATCCATCATCCTCTTGATTACATTGCAGAGGTTTTCAATAGGGTTCAGGTCTGGAGATTGGGCTGCCCAAGACAGGGTTTTGATGTGGTGGTCTTTTAATTTTTCTCAGAGCTGTATACACCTATACAGTATAGAGTGTGGGAAATAAGCATTTGTTCTCTTTTATGATTTTGTAAGTTTGCCCACTGACAAAGACAGGAACAGTCTATAATTTTAAAGGTAGGTTAATTTTAACATTGAGAGATAGAATATCAAAAGTAAAATCCATAAAATCACATTGTATAAGTTATATAAATGTATTTGCATTTTGCAGTGAGAAATAAGTATTGGATTCCCTACCAACTATTAAGAAAACTGGCTCCTACAGATTATTTAGATGCTCCTAATCAAATCGTTACCTGCATTAAAGACAGCTGTCTTACACAGTCACCTCTGGCAAACGACATAATACTTGGTGGCAAAACCCTTGTTGGCAAGCAAAACAGTCAGACGTTTTTTGTAGTTGATGATGAGGTTTGCACACGTCAGGAGCAATTCTGGTCCACTCCTCTTTGCTGATCATCTCTAAATCATTAAGATTTTGAGGCTGTCGCTTGGCAACTCGGAGCTTCAACTCCCTCCATAAGTTTTCAATGTGATTAAGGTCTGGAGACTAGCTAGGCCACTCCATGACCTTAATGTGCTTATTTTTGAGCCAATCCTTTGTTACCTTGGCTGTATATTTTGGATCATTGTCTTGCTGGAACACCCAGACACGACCCATTTTTAATGTCCTGAAGGAGGAAAAGAGGTTGTCACTCAGGATTTTACGGTACATGGCTCCATCCATTCTCCCATTGATGCGGTGAAGAAGCCCTGTGTCCTTATTAGAGAAACACCCCCAAAACATAATTCTTCCACCTCCATGCTGGACAGTGGGGATGGTGTTCTTTGGGTCACAGGCAGCAATTATCTTCCTCTAAGCACTGCGAGTTGAGTTAATGCCAAATTCCTCAATTTTTGTCTCATCTGACCACAGCACCTTCTCCCAATCACTCACAGAATCATCCAGGTGTTCATTGCAAACTTCAGATGGACCTACACATGTGCATTCTTGAGCAGGGAGACATTACGGGCACTGAAGGATTTTAAACCGTTATGGCGTAATGTGTTAGCAATGGTTTTCTTGGTGACTGTGGTCCCAGCTGACTTGAGATCATTAACAAGTTCCCACCGTGCAATTTTAGGGTGGTCTTTCACCTTCCTCATGATCAAGGACACCCCACGAGGTGAGATTTTGCATGATGCCCCAGATCGATGTCGATTGACAGTCATTTTGTATTTCTTCCATTTTCTTACTATTGCATCAACAGTTGTCTCTTTCTCACCCAGCGTCTTACTTATGGTATTGTAGCCCATTCCAGCTTTGTGCAGGTCTATGATCTTGTCCCTGACATCCTTACAAAGCTCTTTGGTCTTGCCAATGTTGTAGAGGATAGAGTCTGGCTGATTAATTGAGTCTGTGGACAGGAGTCTTTTATAAAGGTGACTATGTAAGACAGCTGTCTTTAATGTAGGGAACGAGTTGATTAGGAGCCACTAACTGGTCTGGAGGAGCCAGAACTCTTGATGGTTGGTACAAGATCAAATACTTTTTTCTCACTGCAAAATGAAAATACATTTATATAATTTATAGAATGTGATTTTCTGGATTGTATTTTTGATATTCTATCTCTCAATGTTAAAATTAACCTACCGTTAAAATGATAGACTGTCAATGGGCAAACTTACAAAATCAGCAAGGGATCAAATACTTATTTCCCCCACTGTATATCCTGACAACAGGCACCTGGCACATATTACAATGCCATGCAGCACTTTACAAATTCTGCTACATTTAGGACACATGACACTTTTTCTCTACAAAGTTGCAAAAATGGTTAAAAACAGTAAAAGACTATTTTTGACTTTGAGCAAAAATCATGAACCACATGTGCGGTTTTGATGAATTTGGCTCCCAACAAATGTCAGTAATTACTGCAAGATAAAACAAGAAAAGTAATTCAAGAAAAGCGCAAATGATGAATCAGGCCTCGAGGCTGCATGGATTCACATGATGAAATGTATAACACTTGTCACTCACACTGAGTTTTATGTGTAGATTTTCCCCATAGAATTGTATTAAATGCAAAAAATCCACAGCTAAAAAATGCATTTGCGTTTTGAATTGGGTTTCCATGGCAGAATCTCAATAAAAACACATTTAATCCACATAAAGTTTTGTCAAGGCCAAATACCAGGAATAATCAAAAACAAAAAAGCATTATTTAAAACATGACATACGAAAAAGAGTAAAAAAAAATGGAGCATGAAAAATCCGATTAAAAACGCACTCAAAAACAAAATAAAAAACACAAGTAACCTAATTTACCAGATGCAATAATGCTGCAGAAAATCTGAAATATCAAAAACTCTCCAAATACTCATCATGGGAATGTAGCCTAAGGGTGTTGGGGGTCTTTTAAAAATATTAAAAAGCACATGCTCATCTACCAATTCGCTGTTGTTTTTTCATACCGCTGGATAAGTCCCCTTGTACTTTCCTCTCCCTCTCTATATGTGTTTTTCGCATTTAAAATAAAACTCACATACATACTGTAAGGTGGTTGTAGGACACCTAGTGGATTGGAGATCAACCTGGAGTATTGCCTTATTATGGTACTAAAAGGGGTTAATCTCCCATGACAGGTTGATTATGAGCAGCTGGAGATTTGGGAGAGACATCTGCTCACCATATCTCCACCCCTGGGTATGGTTCACTTTGTAAAATAATATCTGTTTTTCTCATACATGCCTGTGTGTATGGAGGTGTGCAGATCTCCTGGATTGAGTGCCTTTGCCAAAGGACTAAGAAGCTAGACTCTAAGCCAGGCGGGCTAACCAGCACTATTATATTGACTTATTACTTTGTGTTTCCCTTTGTGCCAGACAAAAACTGTATTTACTTTTTTCTGTGATGTGGTTTATGAGGACTGAAATAAACTAGCCGGACTTTAAATAGAAATGGTTCTTGTAATACCTCAGATTGCTCCCAAATGAGTAGCAATGTTACATTTGGTGTTTAACCCCTTCACCCCCAGAGCTTTTTTCGTTTTTTCGTTTTCTTTTTTCGCTCCCCTCCTTCCCAGAGCCATAACTTTTTTATTTTTCCGTCAATATGGCCATGTGAGGGCTTATTTTTTGCGGGACGAGATGTACTTTTGAATGATAGCATTGGTTTTACCATGCCGTGTAACAGAAAACAGGAAAAAAATTCCAAGTGCGATGAAATTGCAAAAAAAGTGCAATCTCACACTTGTTTTTTGTTTGGCTTTTTTGCTAGGTTCACCAAATGCTAAAACTGACCTGCCATTATGATTCTCCAGGTCATTACGAGTTCATAAACACCAAACATGTCTAGGTTCTCTTTTATCTAAGTGGTAAAAAAAAATTCCAAAGTTTGCTAAAAAAAAAAAAATTGCGCCATTTTCCGATACCCGTAGCGTCTCCATTTTTCGTGGTCTGAGGTCGGGTGATGGCTTATTTTTTGCGTGCTGAGCTGGCGTTTTTAATGATACCATTTTGGTGCAGATATGTTCTTTTGATCGCCCGTTATTGCATTTTAATGCAATGTCATGGCGACCAAAAAAAGTAATTTTGGTGTTTTGATTTTTTTTCTCGCTACGTCATTTAGCGATCAGGTTAATCCTTTGTTTTTTTTGATAGATCGGATGATTCTGAACTCGGCAATAACAAATATGTGTAGGTTTGATTTTTTTTTTTTTATTGTTTTATTTTGATTGGGGCGAAAGGGGGGTGATTTGAACTTTTATATATTTTTTATTTTTTTATATTTTTAAACTTTTTTTTTTATTTTGGCATGCTTCAATAGCCTCCATAAGAGGCTAGAAGCATGCATTACACGATTGGCTATGCTACATAGATGTGAAGCACAGATCACCTGTATGTAGCAGAAATGCAGGGTTGCTTTGAACGCCGACCACAGGGTGGCGCTCAAAGCAGTCGGCCATCAACAACCATAGAGGTCTCAAGGAGACCTCTGGTTGTTATGGCAATGCACCGATGACCCCCGATTATGTGACGGGGGTCAGCGGTGCGAGCACCTCCGGCCGCGCGGCCGGGAGCGCTAGTTAAATGCCGCTGTCAGCGTTTGACGGCGGCATTTAACTAGTTAATGGGCGCGGGCGGATCGCGATTCCGCTAGCGCTCATTGCGCTCACATGTCAGCTGTACAAAACAGCTGACATGTCACGGCTTTGAGGTGGGCTCACCGCCGGAGCCCACCTCAAAGCAAGGGATCTACTATTCCGTCAGCTGGCAGAAAGGGGTTAAACTGCGAGCAGCATTCCCAAGGAACATGTGTAACTGCTACAAAAGTGCTGCATGTTGTGGGTGAAAGCAGCTATAAGGTAGGGAGCAACGTCAAACAGCATGGACGACTGGATTAAACACCAGTTGCAAGCCCAACAGTTACAACAACATCAGCTGGCACAAGAGGAGAAGTAACAAGAACAGTTCAAGTAGAGGTTATGTTGGTCCGAAGGTCACCAGGAAATCCTAAGATATTGCAAGTTCTATCCTACCTACCAGTTAACCAATCCCAACTCTCACTTCTGTAATCTCCTCGTGCCACTACTGTTATGACCCCAATGGCAGAGGGTCTCAGGAATAAATACCAAGTCTGCAAACACAAAAAAACCAGCTCATAGGGCAGTGGTAACTGGGCTGATCATATATCTAATCCTAGCACCACAAATAGCAGTAGCCAGGGAACGTGCCTACGTTGGTTCTAGACGTCTCGCGCCAGCCGGAGAACTAACTAACCCTAGAAGGGAAAAGAAAGACCTTTCTTGCCTCCAGAGAATAGACCCCAAAAGTTGGATACAAGCCCCCAACAAATAATAACGGTGAGGTAAGAGGAAAAGACAAACATAAGAATGAGCTAGGTATTTAGCAAAGAGAGGCCCACTAGCTAATAGCAGAATATAGTAAGATGACTTATATGGTCAGCAAAAACCCTATTAAAATATCCACGCTGGACTAACGGCCGGGGGGAGAACACCAGCCCCCTAGAGCTTCCAGCAAGGTCAGAACTCACATTTAGTACAAGCTGGACAAAAATAGAAGCAAAGCAAATAACCCAAAAAACAAAGAAGCAAGACTTAGCTTAATTTTGCAAGAACCAGGACCAGCAGACAGGAGCAACAGAAGGATCTGATTACAACGATGCCAGGCACTGGACTAAGGATCCAGGAAGTTTATATAGCGACACCCCTGGACTAACGACCCAGGTGAGTGCCAAACTGAAGAAAGACAATCCCAGAGTCATATCACTAGTGACCACAAGAGGGAGCCAAAAAGTCTAATTCACAACACACTACCCATCAAGGCATGGCAAGACAGGAACTCTGTTGAAACTCCATGTATGCTGGTTAAGCCAGAAAGGGGCATTGAAGATGTCACAATAGCCGAGACACTGTTGAAGGCCCCAAAACCGCAATAACCGAATTGCTGTAGCAAAACCAGGACCTGTTCTCAGATTTGTCGGGGTGTACAATTGTCATAGAACCTGAGGTTCTAAGGGAACCCCATATGAGGGTGAATTCGAAGCCCTAACAAATTCCAGAGGCCCGCTGAGAACTGATCTCCTAAGAAGTGAAACATACACCAAATCTTGGTGTCATGATTCAGTTTTGGATTAGTGGCAGCTCTGGTTCTGCTATAATTTAGATGTATCTTTTTTCCTTTTCGGGCCAACAAGGGTAAATGTCAGTTTCCTTGCTGGCAGCTGCTTTGTTGCTGGTCAGCTGATGTGGGTGGTGACCATTACCACCATCCTTTAAATAGCCACATGATCGATCAGCTGACTGTAGTAGAGTAATCTATAATGACCAGCCTGGAGTAAAGAGCTCTCTGGGTACTGTGGTGAATGTGCTGTTTCTGTGGAGTTTGTGGTCCTGGTGCCTTATCCTCTCCTGTGCAGTGTTTTGCAGCAGAGGCAGTAGTTAAGTATAATTTCCCTTTTTTTGTCTGTCTCGTGTTTGTCACTCTCCCTATATTGATACCATCTGCAGTGGCAAGGTTAAAGTCCTTGCCAGTCAGTGCACTAGTCAGGGAATAGTGAGGTGACAATTAGGGACTAGGCACATGACGGCGGGGGAAGGACCTGCATAGGGTATTAGTAGTTGGAGTCAGGAGGTGTCCCATCCCTCGTTCCCTACTGTTAGGGCCTTCCTCTCCCTATTCCATCCTGCTGTTTGTATATGTGGTGTCATCTGCTGAACTATGCCATGTCAATCGTGAAATTTGGGGTCATTTACAATTTTAAGAATGGGTGGTCTAAGACGATTGTCCTTGATCCAAAATCCGATGGAGAATGGAGATTCTGTAATGATCATAGGAAGCTGAGCGAAGTCTCCAAGTTTGATGCCGCGTGTCGATAAGCTGATCAAGAGATTTCGGCCGGCAAGGTACATAACCACCTTGGATCTAACAAATGGATATTGGCAAATCTCCATGTCACAAGAAGCCAAGGAGAAGACTGCTTTCTCTACGCCCAATGATTGCTTCCAATATGTCCGGATGCAGTTCGGACTACAGGGAGCTCCAGCCACTTTCCAGAGGACTATGGACCAGATCCTCGCACCTTATAAGAATTACACTGTGGCATACCTGCACAATATCGTAATCTTCAGTCCAGATTGGGAAAGTCATCTGGGTAAGGTTGAAGCGGTGTTTGATGCTCTCAGTCCTGATTGCCCTTTACTTTAAGAAAGAATTTGTACTCCAAACGGAGTTGAGTCGCTAACTGTTTTCCTCTGTTGTTGGCCCGTGATCACTTTAGCTGCCCCTTTGTACAGAGAAGCAGCAGGGTATTGGTAACTGAGTATGTGTTTTGTATCATTTTTTTAGAGCACAATTAGGCTTTTTGGAAAATAAAAAAAGGGTTTATGAAACCTTTAAGTTTATTTTTTTTGCATGTGAAAATCCATAAAACCTCAAAGTTAAAGTAAATTAAATAAAGTCTGGCATTGCAGCTTTTTTCTTAGGCATATATTATAAAGGTCATTTATATACACCTTTCTGGCCAGTTGAGGGTGCTACAAGCTAGGCTTGCTTTGAGAGATGCACACACTTCCTATATTTGCACGGTTGGTTATTACATTATTTGTTTGCTTATTATAGATGTGATTCAGTTTTTTAACTTATTGATTTAAATTTCAAATGAAAAATGAAAAAAAGATGTATGATAAATGAAAATCCCCAATATCAGCAAAGCCTCATGTAATGCAGGCACCTTATAAAGTGTACCGTATAGTCCAGCTTGAGATAGCAAACTTGACTTTTTGTCTGTTGCATATATGTTTTTTTTCTAGTAGCATTAGAGAGCAGACATTTTTGGAGGGTTAATACCAAGTGTCAATTTGTGCCTAATATTATTTGATCTATATTTACACAGGCGCTCCTGGGAACAAGAGAGTCATCATATTTGTTGATGATTTAAATATGCCAAAGCTAGATCGATATGGATCTCAACCCCCCATTGAATTACTGCGCCAGTTCCAAGATTTCAAAGGATTTTATGACAGAGAGAAAATGTTTTGGAAAGAAATTCAGGTATCCCATTTTATACTTTACAATCTCATCTTCTTAAAAGTGAAATTTAAGGGGGAACGAGATCTTTCATCCCTGGCTATACTAACTATTCTTGTACATCGGCAACTCACTGTATATGGAAATCTATCTACACTGTTGTGAATTTGCTTTTTGCTCCCTCTAGTGGTTACTAGTTTTTTGACTCTGGTTTTTCTGTCATTCCTTTTATCCGCACCTGGGTCGTTAGTTAGGGGTGTTGCTATATAAGCTCCCTGGACCTTCAGTTCAATGCCTGGCAACGTAGTTATCAGAGCTAGTCTGCTGTGCTCTTGTCTACTGATCCTGGTTCCAGTTATATCAGCTAAGTCTGCCTTTTGTTTTTTGCTATTTGTTTTGGTTTTGTATTTTTGTCCAGCTTGTTCCAAATCTACATCCTGACCTTTGCTGAAGCTCTAGGGGGCTGGTGTTCTCCCCCCGGACCGTTAGACGGTTCGGGGGTTCTTGAATTTCCAGTGTGGATTTTGATAGGGTTTTTGTTGACCATATAAGTTACCTTTCTTTATTCTGCTATCAGTAAGCGGGCCTCTCTGTGCTAAACCTGGTTCATTTCTGTGTTTGTCATTTCCTCTTACCTCACCGTCATTATTTGTGGGGGGCTTCTATCCAGCTTTGGGGTCCCCTTCTCTGGAGGCAAGAAAGGTCTTTGTTTTCCTCTACTAGGGGTAGCTAGATTCTCCGGCTGGCGCGTGTCATCTAGAATCAACGTAGGAATGATCCCCGGCTACTTCTAGTGTTGGCGTTAGGAGTAGATATATGGTCAACCCAGTTACCACTGCCCTATGAGCTGGATTTTTGTATTCTGCAGACTTCCACGTTCCTCTGAGACCCTCGCCATTGGGGTCATAACAGTTTGCCAGGCCAGTATTAAATGTTTAATGCATTGCAGAAGAGGGATTATAAGAAAGAAGATTCTGAGTTTTTTTTTTTTTTTTTTTCTTCTTCCCCTTTACCTCAGAGTGGCTATGCTTGCTGCAGACATGAATGTCCAGACCTTGATTACAAGTGTGGACCAGCTGGCTACTCGTGTGCAGGGCATACAAGACTATGTTATCAGAAATCCTATGTCAGAACCTAAAATACCGATTCCTGAACTGTTTTCCGGAGACAGGTTTAAGTTTAGGAATTTCGTGAATAATTGTAAATTGTTTTTGTCCCTGAGACCCTGTTCATCTGGAGATTCTGCTCAGCAAGTAAAAATTGTTATTTCGTTCTTACGGGGCGACCCTCAGGATTGGGCTTTTTCGCTGGCACCAGGAGATCCGGCATTGGCTGATCTTGATGCGTTTTTTCTGGCGCTCGGTTTACTTTATGAGGAACCCAATCTTGAGATTCAGGCAGAAAAGGCCTTGCTGGCTATGTCTCAGGGGCAGGACGAGGCTGAAGTGTATTGCCAAAAATTTCGGAAATGGTCCGTGCTGACACATTGGAACGAGTGTGCACTGGCCGCTAATTTTAGAAATGGCCTTTCTGAAGCCATTAAGAATGTTATGGTGGGTTTTCCCATTCCCACAGGTCTGAATGATACTATGGCACTGGCTATTCAAATTGACCGGCGGTTGCGGGAGCGCAAAACCGCAAATTCCCTCATGGTGTTGTCTGAACAGACACCTAATTCGGTGCAATGTGATAGAAAAAACGCAAATTCCCTCATGGTGTTGTCTGAACTTATCTTATCCTGTCATGGCGTTTGTAGATTCAGGTGCTGCCCTGAGTCTCATGGATCTCTCATTTGCTAAGCGCTGTGGTTTTACTCTTGAACCATTAGAAAATCCTATTCCTCTTAGGGGTATTGATGCTACACCATTGGCAGCGAATAAACCGCAGTATTGGACACAGGTTACCATGTGCATGACTCCTGAACACCGCGAGGTGATACGTTTCCTGGTTTTACATAAAATGCATGATTTGGTTGTTTTAGGGCTGCCATGGTTACAGACCCATAATCCAGTCCTGGACTGGAAGGCTATGTCAGTCTCAAGTTGGGGCTGTCGTGGTATTCATGGGGATTCCCTGCCTGTGTCTATTGCTTCTTCTACGCCTTCGGAAGTTCCGGAGTATTTGTCTGATTATCAGGATGTCTTCAGTGAGTCTGAGTCCAGTGCACTGCCTCCTCATAGGGACTGTGACTGTGCTATAGATTTGATCCCAGGCAGTAAATTTCCTAAGGGAAGACTGTTTAATCTGTCGGTACCTGAACATACCGCTATGCGTTCATATATCAAGGAGTCTCTGGAGAAAGGACATATTCGTCCGTCTTCTTCCCCTCTTGGTGCGGGATTCTTTTTTGTGGCAAAAAAGGACGGATCTTTGAGACCTTGTATTGATTATCGGCTTTTAAATAAGATCACTGTCAAATTTCAGTATCCTTTACCGCTATTGTCTGACTTGTTTGCCCGGATTAAGGGTGCCAAGTGGTTCACCAAGATAGACCTTCGTGGTGCGTACAACCTTGTGCGCATTAAGCAAGGTGATGAATGGAAAACCGCATTCAATACGCCCGAAGGTCATTTTGAGTACTTGGTGATGCCTTTTGGGCTCTCCAATGCGCCTTCAGTTTTTCAGTCCTTTATGCATGACATTTTCCGGAAGTATCTGGATAAATTTTTGATTGTTTATCTGGATGATATTTTGGTTTTTTCTGATAATTGGGATTCGCATGTGGAGCAGGTCAGGTTGGTCTTTAAAATTTTGCGTGAAAATTCTTTGTTTGTCAAGGGCTCAAAGTGTCTCTTTGGTGTACAGAAGGTTCCCTTTTTGGGGTTCATTTTTTCCCCTTCTGCTGTGGAGATGGACCCAGTCAAGGTCCGAGCTATTCTTGATTGGACTCAGCCCTCGTCAGTTAAGAGTCTTCAGAAGTTCTTGGGCTTCGCTAACTTCTACCGTCGTTTTATCGCTAATTTTTCTAGCATTGTGAAACCTTTGACGGATATGACCAAGAAGGGCTCCGATGTAGCTAACTGGGCTCCTGCTGCCGTGGAGGCTTTCCAGGAGTTGAAACGCCGGTTTACTTCGGCGCCTGTTTTGTGCCAGCCTGACGTCTCACTTCCCTTTCAGGTTGAGGTGGATGCTTCGGAGATTGGGGCAGGGGCCGTTTTGTCGCAGAGAGGCCCTGGTTGCTCTGTTATGAAACCTTGTGCCTTTTTCTCTAGGAAGTTTTCGCCTGCCGAGCGAAATTATGATGTGGGCAATCGGGAGTTGTTGGCCATGAAATGGGCATTTGAGGAGTGGCGTCATTGGCTTGAGGGTGCTAAGCATCGTGTGGTGGTCTTGACTGATCACAAAAATCTGATGTATCTCGAGTCTGCTAAACGCCTTAATCCGAGACAGGCCCGCTGGTCATTGTTTTTCTCCCGCTTTGATTTTGTTGTCTCGTATTTACCAGGTTCAAAGAATGTGAAGGCCGATGCTCTTTCTAGGAGCTTTGTGCCTGATGCTCCTGGAGTCGCTGATCCTGTTGGTATTCTTAAAGATGGAGTTATCTTGTCAGCTATTTCTCCGGATCTGCGACGTGTGTTGCAGAGATTTCAGGCTGATAGGCCTGAGTCTTGTCCACCTGACAGACTGTTTGTCCCGGATAAGTGGACCAGCAGAGTCATTTCCGAGGTTCATTCCTCGGTGTTGGCAGGTCACCCGGGAATTTTTGGCACCAGAGATCTGGTGGCCAGGTCCTTTTGGTGGCCTTCCTTGTCAAGGGATGTGCGGTCATTTGTGCAGTCCTGTGGGACTTGTGCTCGAGCTAAGCCTTGCTGTTCTCGTGCCAGCGGTTTGCTCTTGCCCTTGCCTGTCCCGAAGAGACCTTGGACACATATCTCCATGGATTTCATTTCTGATCTTCCGCTATCTCAGGGCATGTCCGTTATCTGGGTGATATGTGATCGCTTCTCCAAGATGGTCCATTTGGTTCCTTTGCCTAAGCTGCCTTCCTCTTCCGATCTGGTTCCTGTGTTTTTCCAGAACGTGGTTCGTTTGCACGGCATCCCTGAGAATATTGTGTCAGACAGAGGATCCCAGTTCGTTTCCAGGTTCTGGCGATCCTTTTGTAGTAGGATGGGCATTGATTTGTCGTTTTCGTCTGCTTTCCATCCTCAGACTAATGGACAGACGGAGCGAACCAATCAGACTTTGGAGGCTTATTTGAGGTGTTTTGTCTCTGCTGATCAGGACGATTGGGTGACATTCTTGCCGTTGGCTGAGTTTGCCCTTAATAATCGGGCTAGTTCCGCCACCTTGGTTTCGCCTTTTTTCTGCAACTCTGGTTTCCATCCTCGCTTTTCTTCGGGTCATGTGGAGCCTTCTGACTGTCCTGGGGTGGATTCTGTGGTGGATAGGTTGCAGCAGATCTGGAATCATGTGGTGGACAACTTGAAGTTGTCACAGGAGAAGGCTCAGCGCTTTGCCAACCGCTGCCGCGGTGTGGGTCCCCGACTACGCGTTGGGGATTTGGTATGGCTTTCTTCCCGCTTTGTTCCTATGAAGGTCTCCTCTCCCAAATTTAAACCTCGTTTTATTGGGCCTTACAAGATATTGGAAATCCTTAATCCTGTATCTTTTCGTCTGGATCTTCCTGTGTCGTTTGCTATTCACAATGTATTTCATAGGTCCTTGTTGCGGCGGTACATTGTGCCTGTAGTTCCTTCTGCTGAGCCTCCTGCTCCGGTGTTGGTTGAGGGCGAGTTGGAGTACGTGGTGGAGAAGATCTTGGATTCTCGCCTCTCCAGGCGGAGGCTTCAGTACCTGGTCAAGTGGAAGGGCTATGGTCAGGAGGATAATTCCTGGGTGGTCGCCTCTGATGTTCATGCGGCCGATTTAGTTCGTGCCTTTCATGCCGCTCATCCTGATCGCCCTGGTGGTCGTGGTGAGGGTTCGGTGACCCCTCACTAAGGGGGGGGTACTGTTGTGAATTTGCTTTTTGCTCCCTCTAGTGGTTACTAGTTTTTTGACTCTGGTTTTTCTGTCATTCCTTTTATCCGCACCTGGGTCGTTAGTTAGGGGTGTTGCTATATAAGCTCCCTGGACCTTCAGTTCAATGCCTGGCAACGTAGTTATCAGAGCTAGTCTGCTGTGCTCTTGTCTACTGATCCTGGTTCCAGTTATATCAGCTAAGTCTGCCTTTTGTTTTTTGCTATTTGTTTTGGTTTTGTATTTTTGTCCAGCTTGTTCCAAATCTACATCCTGACCTTTGCTGAAGCTCTAGGGGGCTGGTGTTCTCCCCCCGGACCGTTAGACGGTTCGGGGGTTCTTGAATTTCCAGTGTGGATTTTGATAGGGTTTTTGTTGACCATATAAGTTACCTTTCTTTATTCTGCTATCAGTAAGCGGGCCTCTCTGTGCTAAACCTGGTTCATTTCTGTGTTTGTCATTTCCTCTTACCTCACCGTCATTATTTGTGGGGGGCTTCTATCCAGCTTTGGGGTCCCCTTCTCTGGAGGCAAGAAAGGTCTTTGTTTTCCTCTACTAGGGGTAGCTAGATTCTCCGGCTGGCGCGTGTCATCTAGAATCAACGTAGGAATGATCCCCGGCTACTTCTAGTGTTGGCGTTAGGAGTAGATATATGGTCAACCCAGTTACCACTGCCCTATGAGCTGGATTTTTGTATTCTGCAGACTTCCACGTTCCTCTGAGACCCTCGCCATTGGGGTCATAACACTACACATCACCATTGGATTCTGTAAAAAGTTGCGGAAGGTCTTAAAAGTTAATTTTCATCTTCATAGATGCACATCGTCAGTGCGTGTAAAAACAGAAGCACTTTTGTAATTTACTGTTTCTTAAAATTGGCAGTCGTTCTTGAGAAATTAACACTTTACACTTCTTTTGTTTTCATCTTGTTGCTTTGGAGACCAACCACTGGTGCTTTCTAGTTATAAGCATTGTGCTGAAGATGGCAAGGTTTCTCCAGCAATCCTGGCCAGCGTCCTAGTCACAAATAAACTTTAAGTAGTAGGTAACCTAACTTATTAATTTAGTTTAATTTCCTGATGCTATGGTAGTCATTCAATCACTGGGCGCAAATCCCATCAGCTTAATTTCCAGTCCATTTCTCAACATTGGACAGTATTTCATACATCAGCACAAGGCCATTGATGTACATAAAGGTAGCTATTGGACTTCTCTAATATATAAGCCAGACCTCTTCTTTGTGCATGCATTTATTGTAAGAAAATTTGATAAGCACAGGTATTGAAATGAGTATTCAGCTAACCCCCTTCATAGAAAGCCTATGTAGGACCAGAAGCAAAGGTATCAGGACCAATAACCAAAGCGGATGCTTGAGGATTGGCCAGCCTAGACTAATTGAATTATATTAGTACATTGGCTATTATATCATTCTTTTTTACTACTTTTATAATTTATAATAATAAGCCAGCCCCCTTAAATTCCCCATTAGAGAGTTGTTGAAGCTTTTTATGTTATTGTATGGTGCTTTCATTCATTTATTTTTATAGCATGCTTTTTTGATGACATAGCCGTGACTAATTCTATATGAATTTGTGAGAGAAAACCTTTGTGCATATCCTCTTAAAGAAGAGCCACAGGTATAGTGTGGACCAATAAATGTCGCTGAATTATGGTCGCTGAATTATAGGTGCATGAGTTTTAACCTTGTAAATGCACTGCATAATTTACCTTGTCTGTATAAAAATTCACAGCTGCATATGCTACAAATTTTTCATCAAGTTGTGTCTTGACCATCACATAGCTTTTAAGGATCTTTCACTTCCTTGTTGCTGTGGGGTGGGCACTTCTTATTGAGTGACACTTCTGGTTCAGTAGCTTCATCCTACTGCTGAGCTTATGCTACTGTGAAATATTCACGACTGTCAGTGCTTGTTGTAAAGTCTACACTGTTATGTTTGCATATAGAGATAACAGTGCCTTTGAACAAGCATATGGCTTTGGAGCAGTGATTTGGAGAACTACACTGGAATCAATGACAGGTGAGGCCACAAGTTCTTGCAGAGGTTTGGGATTTTGTAGGATTAATAACAGCTGCTCAGTCAGGAGCTGGTAGGGAGGGAAAGTTTAGCAGCTAACTGATCTATAGAAATTAATAGGCTGGAGAGATGTCAGGTATTTAAAGGGTTAACTCTTCTTCTGGAATGTAACTACTGCACATACTGGCCAAGCTCTGGTTATCAATCTCGTTGACAACAAGCTGTACCCTATGTAAGATTAAAGCTTTAACAGCAGGAGAGTGACAGCAGATCGTAAAATCAAGTTATTGCAAACTTGCTTATTTTTATGCAGTCTAGCTAATAACTCTACCAATTTCATGAATTATGAAAAATTTCTGTCTTGATAAATCGGAGCTCACGTGTATAAGTATATGGAAAGAAAGTCACCTGTCACTATCTTCTCCCTGTTTCAGCAATACTCCTATCCACTTTGGCACCACGTGACTGCCTCTTTAACCTGCTGGATCACTTCGTGCAGCTGCAGATACTCATTCAATGGAGTGAGACTCAGAGCCAAGATCTCTAGCTTCATTCTGAATCTCATAGACGTGCATTAAGAAAATTCAAAAAGTGACCTCTGCTCCACACAGCAATCTTCATGTGATTCAGCAGGTCACAAATGTAGTCATGTGGTGCCACAACATATCGGAGCATCACTGAAACTGGGAGAAGCTGGACTAACAAAGGAAAAAAAAAAAATAAAAAAAATAATGGAAAGGTCCTTCAATATACACTTACCGATGAAGTCATTAATTTTTTCCTTTCGTCTTCTCTGGCACAGACCACTACGACTTCTTCCAGACAGGTCTTGTCTCTGCAGAAAATAACGCAAATATATCTATGACTAATCACTTCTACAGCACCCTCCACAATTGTTCCCCCAACATCTACACCATGCCAAATGAAGAGGAAAAGTGCAATAGTGCTTCCCTGGTGCCCTGCACAGTAACAGTACCTCCCTTTTCTTCTGCCCATGGTAACAGTATTTGTAGAAATAAAATATAACAGTAGCGATGTCTCCCTTTGTGACACCCTCACTCTAGAAATGTCCACCTCTGTGGCTTCCATGCAGTATTAGTACACATGCCCCCTTTTGTGGTCCCCTTACAGTAGTAAATTTCCTCTTTTCCCCCCCATGCAGTAGTAATATATGTTTTTGTGTTTAAATACATCAGTAATGCTCTCTCGCCAGTGGCAAAAATACAATAGTGACGGACACCATTTCTGCCCCAAACAGGAATAGCGTCCACCTTTTATGCCTCGATACGGTTGGAACATGCCATATTGTGGCTCCATAATTTAATAATGTATGGACCACAATGTGGATTATTATTATTGTCCCACATTGTGGCATAATAGTATCCCCTATTTTCGCCTCCATACAGTAATAATGTCCCCTAATTTGCCCCATACAGTAATAATTTCCCACAATTGGCTCAATTCCTTAATAAGGTCTATTCAGTAATATATACTCCTAATATATCCTCTACTTTCTGCCAAAAACTAATAATGTATGTTCATCATTCTGGTCTTCATACAGTACTTATGTTACTCATCCTGTAATAACGTCCCCCATCCTGTAATAATATTACCTATACTGGCCCTCATCCTCTAATAATTTCCCCAACCTTGCCCCCATCCTGTAATAATGTTCTCCTTGCTTGACCCATCCGGTAATAATGCTTTCCATCATTGCAACTTTCTTTAATAATGTCCTCCATCCTGGCCCTCAACCTTTAACAATATCCCCAATCCTTGTCTCCATCCTGTAATAATTTTACCCAACCTCCATACTTTAACAATGTCCCCCCTCCTGGTCCCTTAATTCCCCAAATCCTGGCACTCGTCTCCAACATATTTAAAATAAAAATAAGAACAAAACCTATTCACCTGTACCCACTCTCACAACGAGCAGTGTCCTCTTCCGCCTTCATAACCAGAGGCAGGAGGGCAGCGCCTAACAGTGACATCATTGATCACCGGCGACGGGAACGCCATTATCAGCTCCGAGCCCTGATAGTCTGGTTGCCCCTATACAGTAGCTATGGCGGTGCAGGGATGTTTCTCTGTGCCACAATACATTTCAAATTAACGTGCGTCTGAAGATGCACACTCAGCTGAAAAAGGTGCTGATGTCGGCGGACATCTCTTCCTCTACAGTGTAGGCATGGTGTAAGAGCTCAATCATCATGACAGTCATACATCTGGCTAACACATTTATGCTACATTATTAGACTGAAAAAGGGGCTGTATTGCTTCCTTTGTTTTCAGGACCTCCTTTCTCCTTTCTCTCTTTTGGACCTTAAAGTTCAGAGCTCAGTGGGTGTTCTTGCCCCATGACTGTGGGACTACAAATACAGTACATTACACAAAGGGTATGCTTGTGGTCTGTAACGAGAGAGCAGTTGCTCCTACTAAAGAGTGTTAGTCAAGGCTGTGTGTAGTATTGTTTGACATTTTGATTTTAGATGTTGTAGAGCTAAAATCTCATTAAAAAGGTGCTTATACTTTAAACTGTTACTAGTCTATTAAAACCACCAATAGATGTTGTGCTATATAGTAATAGGAGCAGCAAGGGTTGTACTGTACATGGGAATTAAGAAGTGTTGGGATAATGTAGTTCCTAAAGACCAGGATGACCAGAAATTGCATTGATTCAGTGGTATATTTGAAGAACTGATGGGAAAAGTCTAGGTGTCAGACAGGAATCATTAAGAGACTTGACAAGCTACAATGATGGCTGACAGATTGATTTGTGATGCTCAGGTGTCATTTGAAATTGAATGATTCTATTAAAATGAACAAGAGGCATGGATGTGGTGTGTACCAATGTCAGGTACTTTTTATATTTGGAAAATTGTGTTGACCCTGGACAGTAACCTTCAGTGACAAATGACTTGTGCAAAGGATTATTATTTTCTTTGAGTGTACCTTTGCTTGGTTTCCTTGTCTGTTTTGCATTAGATTTTAATTCTTTTGTTGCTGTAGTTAAAATTTTTAGACCTTCGACACCTTTGAGGGCATTTATTTCACCAATATGCAGGTATTTTTTTTGCAATACACTCTCTTAAAAGATTTTGGCTCAGTTGACTTTTGCAGCCTCTGTGTCATATATATATAGCAGGAGGAATTAATGATGAATCATTCAGGGAGCTTGTTCCGACTGCAGGGTTGTTGCCCGTAACGTTTTTCTCCTGTATCCTCTTAGCTGACTTATGACCAAATCAATTTTCACCTCTGCTGTGATATTTTTAAATAAAAACTCCTTAGATGTCTTCAGACTTAATGCTTCAGTTAAATGTATAGTGCTTAAAGAACTAATTTTTGGCAGGTTGTTCTATATATTGATATATTGTCGTGGAAATGTGAAGGACTATCCATTTCTGATGTAAAATGTAACCAATCCTTACCTGATCTGTATGGTATAAATGCTGAAGGTAGTTAGCCTAAACCTCATCCTCATAATTCCTGACTTTAACAATAGAAATTATACCAACTAATTTATTCCTTAAATTGTTTTGGTTTGTCCCATCAATATGGTAATTTATTGCTAGTACTATTAATCATCATGACTTGAGTATTTCTGGGATCTGTATGTTCCTAAATCCTAACCAATCAATCTAGCATATCGTATTCTATTTCATATCCTGTAGGTGATAAAATACACATTTATATTAACTCTTTCATGACCAGTTTATTTTTCATTTTTGTGAGCCGTTTTTTTTTAGTTCTCTTCTTGCAGTTTGGTGTGATGGACATGTGTAACAATGGGTAAAATGGTTGTCACATAAACAGAGATCACCTTTACACAGGATACATGATAAATGGATCTGCTGAGACACCTTCTGATCCTGCAGAAGATGGATGTCAAAGTGTTGGAATAATGCTTATTATTGTATATACCGTACACTACCGTTCAAAGGTTTATGGTCACTTAGAAATTTCCTTATTTTGAAAGAAAAGCACAGTTTTTTCCAATGAAGCTAGCATTAAATGATTCAGAAATACACTCTATTTACACTGGTTTGTAATGCAATATCTTCATAGGTGTATAGAGGCCCATTTCCAACAACAATACTCCAGTGTTCTTATGGTACTTTGTGTTTGCTAACTGTGTAAGATGGCTAATGGATGGTTAGAATACCCTTGAAAACCCTTGTGCAAGTACGTTAGCACAGCTGAAAAAAGTTTGGCTGATTAGAGAACCTATAAACCTGACCTTCCTTTGAACTAGTTGAGAATCTGGAGCATTATATTTGTTGGTTCCATTAAACTCTCAAAATGGCCAGAAAAAAAGAACTTTCATGTGAAACTCGACAGTCTATTCTTATTCTTAGAAATGAAGGCTATTCCATGCAAGAAATTGCCAAGAAACTGAAGATTTCGTACAACGGTGTGTACTACTCCCCTCAGAGGAGAGCACAAGCAGGCTCTAACCAGAGTAGAAAGCGAAGTGGGAGGCCCCGCTGCACAACTGAGCAACAAGACAAGTACATTAGAGTCTGTAGTTTGAGAAATCGACGCCTCACAGGTCCTCAACTAGCAGCTTCATTAAGTAGTACACGCAAAACGCCAGTGTCAACGTCTACAGTGAAGAGGCGACTCCGGAATGCTGGCCTTCAGGGCAGAGTGGCAGAGAAAAAGCCATATCCGAGACTGGCTAATAAAAGGAAAAGATTAATATGAGCAAAAGAACACTGACATTGGACAGAGGAAGATTGGAAAAAAGTGTTATGGACAGACAAATCCAAGTTTGAAGTGTTTGGATCACACAGAAGAACATTTGTGAGATGCAGAACAGCTGAAAAGATGCTGGAAGAGTGCCTGATGCCATCTGTCAAGCATGGTGGAGATAATGTGATGGTGTGGGGTTGCTTTGGTGCTGGTAAAGTGGGAGATTTGTACAAGGTAAAAGGGATTTTGAATAAGGAAAGCTATCACTCCATTTTGCAACGCCATGCCATACCCTGTGGACAGCGCTTGATTGGAGCCAATTTCATCCTACAACAGGACAATGACCCAAAGCACACCTCCAAATTATGGAAGAACTATACTGCTCAAAAAATAAAGGGAACACTTAACAGAATATAACTACAAGTAAATGAAACTTCTGTGAAATCAAAGTGTCCACTTAGGAATAGTGTTGAGCGATACCGTTCGATACTTGAAAGTATCGGTATCGGAAAGTATCGGCCGATACCGGCAAAGTATCGGATCCAATCCGATACCGATACCTGATACCAATACAAGTCAATGGGACTCATGTATCGGACGGTATCCCTGATGGTTCCCAGGGTCTGAAGGAGAGGAAACTCTCCTTCAGGCCCTGGGAACCATATTAATGTGTAAAAGAAAGAATTAAAATAAAAAATATTGCTATACTCACCTCTCCGACGCAGCCTGCACCTTACCGAGGGAAGCGGCAGCGTTCTTTGTTTAAAATTCGCGCTTTTCTTTCCTTTACTGAAGTCCCGGCTTGTGATTGCTCGCATGCCGCCCATGTGGCCGGGACGCAACCAATCACAGCAAGCCGTGACGTAATTTCAGGTCCTTCAGGATTTTAAAATTACGTTCCGGTGTTGTGATTGGTTGCGTCACAGTCACATGGGCAACGCAACCAATCACAGCAAGCCGTGACGTAATTTCAGGTCCTTAAGGATTTTAAAATTACGTCCCGGCTTTGTGATTGGTTGCGTCGCAGTCACATGGGAGACGCAACCAATAACAAGCCGTGACGTCACGGGAGGCTGGGCACGCGCGCATTTTAAAATGGGCGCGTGTCCAGCCTCCCGTGACGTCCCGGCTTGTGATTGGTTGCGTCGCGATCAACCAATCACAAGCCGGGAGGCTGGACACGCGCGCATTTTAAAATGAGCGCTTGTCCAACCTCCTGTGACGTCCCGGCTTGTGATTGGTTGCATCGCGGTCAACCAATCACAAGCCGGGAGGCTGGACACGCGCGCATTTTAAAATGGCTTCCCGGCTTGTGATTGGTTGACCGCGCCGCAACCAATCACAAGCCGGGACGTCACGGGAGGCTGGACACGCGCCCATTTTAAAATGCGCGCGTGTCCAGCCTCCCGGCTTGTGATTGGTTGACCGCGCCGCAACCAATCACAAGCCGGGACGTAATTTTAAAATCCTTAAGGACCTGAAATTACGTCACGGCTTGCTGTGATTGGTTGCGTTGCCCATGTGACTGCGTAATTTTAAAATCCTGAAGGACCTGAAATTACGTCACGGCTTGCTGTGATTGGTTGCGTCCCGGCCACATGGTCGGCATGCGACCAATCACAAGCCGGGACTTCAGTAAAGGAAAGAAAAGCGCAAATTTTAAACAAAGAACGCTGCCGCTTCCCTCGGTAAGGTGCAGGCTGCGTCGGAGAGGTGAGTATAGCAATATTTTTTATTTTAATTCTTTCTTTTACACATTTTTACATTAATGTTGTTTCGATACCGATACCCGATACCACAAAAATATCGGATCTCGGTATCGGAATTCCGATACAGCAAGTATCGGCCGATACCCGATACTTGCAGTATCGGAATGCTCAACACTACTTAGGAAGCAACATTTTTTGACAATCAATTTCACATGCTGTTGTGCAAATGGAATAAACAACAGATGGAAATTATTGGCAATTATCATGACACACACAATAAAGGAGTGGTTCTGCAGGTGGGGACCACACACCGCATCTCAGTGCCAATGCTTTCTGGCTGATGTTTTGGTCACTTTTGAATGTTGGTTGTGCTTTCACACTCATGGTAGAATGAGATGGACTCTACAGCCCACACAAGTGGCTCAGGTAGTGCAGCTCATCCGGGTGGCACATCAATGCGAGCTGTGGAAAGAAGGTTTGCTGTGTCTGTCAGTGTAGTGTCCAGAGGCTGGAGGCACTACCAGGATACAGGCCAATACACCAGGGGAGGGGGCCGTAAGAGGGCAACAACCCAGCCGCAGGACCGCTACCTCAGTCTTTGTGCAAGGAGGAAGAGGAGGAGCACTGCCAGAGCCCTGCAAAATTATCTCCAGCAGGCCACAAATGTGCATGTTTCTGCACAAACCGCTAGAAACCGACTCCATGAGGATGGTTTGAGTGTCTGATGTCCACAGATGGGGGTTGTGCTCGCAGCCCAACACCGTGCAGGATGCTTGGCATTTGCCACAAAACACCAGGAATGGCAAATTCGCCACTGGCTCCCTCTGCTCTACCCAGAGGTAGCCTGACTGCCATTAGGTACTGAAATGAGATCCTCAGACCCCTTGTGAGACCATATGCTGATGTGGTTGGCCCTGGGTTCCTCCTAATGCTGGATAATTCCAGACCTCATGTGGCTGGAGTGTGTCAGCAGTTCCTGCAAGATGGAGGCATTGAAGCTATGGACTGGCCCGCCCGTTCTCCAGACCTGAATTCCGATTGAACATATCTGGGACATCATGTCTTGCACCATCCACCAACGTCATGTTGCACCACAGACTGTCCAGGAGTTGTCAGATGCTTTAGACTAGGTCTGGGAGGTGATGCCTCAGGAGACCATCCGCCGCCTCATCAGGAGCATGCCCAGGCATTGTAAGGAGGTCATACAGGCACGTGGAGACCACACACACTACTGAGCATCATTTCCTTGTCTTGAGGCATTTCCACTGAAGTTGGATAAGCTTGTAACTTAATTTTCCACTTTGATTTTGAGAATCTTTCCAACTCCAGACTTCCGTGGTATTTTAGTTGTGATTTACATTGATAATTTTTAGGTTTTATTGTTCTCAACACTTTCCACTATGTAATGAATAATGATTTACAACTGTAATATTTCAATCAGTGATATCTAGGATGTGGGATTTTAGTGTTCCCTTTATTTTTTTGAGCAGTGTATTTAGGGAAGAAGCAGGCAGCTGGTATTCTATCTGTAATGGAGTGGCCAGTGCAGTCACCAGATCTTAACCCCATTTGAGTTGTTGTGGGAGCAGCCTGACCGTACGGTACGCAAAAATTTCCCATCAAGCCAAACCAACTTGTGGGAGGGGCTTCTGGAAGCATGGGGTGAAATTTCTCCAGATTACCTCAGCAAATTAACTGCTAGAATGCCAAAGGTCTGCTATGCTGTAATTGCTGCAAAGGGAGCATTCTCTGACGAAAGCAAAGTTTGAAGGAGAAAATTATTATATCAAATAAAAATCTTTTTTCGAACCTTGTCAATGTCTGGACTAGATTTTCAATTAATTTGGCAACTCATTTGATTAATAAAAGTATGAGTTTTCATGGAAAACACAAAATTGTTTGGGTGACCCTAAACTTTTGAACGGTAGTGTATTGCATCAAATAGTGTTTACTACTGTTTAAAGGGAACCTGCCAGCAGGATTGTGCACAGTAACCTACAGACAGTGTCAGGTCGGCGTTGTTATACTGATTACAATGGAAAGTTTAACAGTGAGTTTAACCGTGTGAGCACTACTAGAGAAGGAATGCTAAGGACAGGTTCCCAAACCATATAGACAAATAGTAAGAGACCTAGCACTCAACTTTAGGTAGGATGCAGCAGGAAAAATTTATTGTAGTTAATACAGGAAAACGTTTCGGTCAATTCATCAGTTACAGGAGGTTATTAAATAAAAGCCGGTAACGGGAATTATACTCGCTGCACGATCATATATCAAAATTAGTTCAGCGTGGTTGTTGTAGGCAAACCTGCTATGAGCAAATAAGAATTCCCGTTACCTGCTTTTATTTAGTAACCTGTAACTGATGAAGGTGACCGAAACATTTTCCTTTATTAACTACAATAATTTTTTCCTGCTGCATCCTACCTAAAGTTGAGTGTTATACTGATTACAGTGATACCTGAGTGATAAAATCCATCTTGTGGTTATTGTTTAATCTTTATTTTCAGTTTTGAGTTAATGATATGCTTGTGCTTTGGAGTGGAGCTGTGGGGGGGCGTCTTCATGTGGTGCTCTGATTAGGTATTCACCAGTATGACTTCTGAAAGGTCACTGATCCCTCAGAGACCTGCCCCCTAGCTTACATAATGAATATTATACTGTATATATATGTCTTGAAAAACAAAATCCCCTTCTGCAGGCATGTGCCAGCGGTGGCGCCTGTGCTGCAGTATGATCGCATATATAATGTGTATGTAATCCTTAAATTCCTAAAAAAAAATCATTTTGGAAATGGCGCCGGCCACGCCTGTGCAGTAGCAGCTATCGACCCATCCCAACACAGTCAGTGCTTGAACATTAATCCCTGGTCCTTGAGTCGCCAAACCCTGACTCAGTATCCTAGACCGGTGTGTCTGAACTAAGTCCTAAATCAGTCCTGGGGTCAGCAGCTGCAGTACGGGGTTCTAACCAGGAGTGGTACCTGGCAGCTACCTGCTGCACAAGCCTGACCTCACCAGTAGAGGATCCTGTGAACACCAAGGTAGCTGCTTAGTTTTGCCCCCTTCTTGGGTAGACCCATCCCTGTGGCACAGTGGGTCCTCAAATCCACATGTGCCACGGTTGGGCGTACCAGTGTTTTAACAGTGTTATATTGCTAATAATACATTGTTGAAGCAAAAAAGGAATCAGGAAGTTCCTGCTCACTGTGTTTGTAGCTGGAGCACACTTTAACTTTCATCTTAACAGGTTATGGGCCTAGAAGCCCAAAGACACAACGAACAGGCAAGAGGAGAGAGAACAACAGTGTACTAAGTAGGATCAAAGATGGCCTCCAGCACCAACTCTGAAGTTCACAATGCCAAATCTGACTAACCAGAACAACAAAATTCAAAACCAAGGTAAAGATGCTGCTGATAAGAGAAGGTACATTGAAATACACACAGGAGTCTAAACCTGTCCCACTACCAGAAGACTGGGTAGACAAGGATCAAAAAGCACAAAGCACCCTCCCTCAGTAGAGATGATGATCAGATTGTGCATGTATTTAAATGTGAAACTGCAAAAGAAATGTGGGAACAACTGCAGAAAGTGCATGAAAGGATAAATCTCAGCAGTAAGCTCTATTTAATGAGAAAGCTGTATCAGTCTAAGCTACAGTAAATAAGAGCCAAGATACACAGGATTATATAAAAAATACTAAGAAATTATGGAGCGCCTGCGGGGCATTGGGAAAGACCTAAACAATTTCCATGTTGCTTCACTACTTCTAAGAGGTCTACCAGAAAGCTAAGACACACGTAACTGCACTAGATGCACATCCAGATTATGAGCTTATATTGGATTATGCCAGTGGAAAGCTTGTAGATGAGTTTAAGCGCAAGACAGAAAGTGTAAGCAGCAGTCAGATATAAACATGAACAGCTCAACAATTGTATCCATGCATGGCACAGGCATCTTGCACATAGAGACCCAGAAGCAGTAGGAAAATTAGTTAAAAAACAACTTGCTGATGGTATTACAGTTGATCTGTGTAATCTGACAATGAAATGTACTAGCTGTCTTAAAGGTAAAATGTCAACAAAATCCTTTCCTAAGAATAGTACAACAAAGTCAGAACAGTTTCTGGACTTAATACACACAGGTGTTTGTAGTGCAATGAGTACTCAAACTCCTGGAAAGAAGAGATATTTTCTCACACTTATCGATGATTATTCAAGGTATACATTTGTTTATCTGCTTCACAACAAAGATGACATTCCAGAGAAACTTGAAACATATCTCGCTGAAGTACAACCACTGGCAAAAATTATGGAATCACCGGTCTTGGAGGATGTTCATTCAGTTGTTTAATTTTGTAGAAGAAAAGCAGGTCACAGACGTGGCACAAAACTAAAGTCATTTCAAATGGCAACTTTCTGGCTTTAAGAAACACTAAAAGAAATCAAGAACAAAAAATGTGGTAGTCAGGAATGGTTACTTTTTTATAAACCAAGCATAGGGGAAAAATTATGGAAATTCTGAGGAAAAAATTATGTAATCACTCTGTGAATTTTCATACCCAAAAATAACACCTGCATCAAATTAGATCTACTCGTTAGTCTGCATCTAAAAAGGAGTGATCACACCTTGGAGAGCTGTTGCACCAAGTGGACTGACATGAATCATGGCTCCAACATGAGAGATGTCAATTGAAACAAAGGCGAGGATTATCAAACTCTTAAAAGAGGGTAAATCATCACGCAATGTTGCTAAGATGTTGGTTGTTCACAGTCAGCTGTGTCTAAAATCTGGACCAAATACAAACAACATGGGAAGGTTGTTAAAGGCAAACATACTGGTAGACCAAGGAAGACATTAAAGCATCAAGACCGGAAACTTCAAGCAATATGTCTCCAAAACAGGAAATGCACAACAAAACAAATGAGGAAAGAATGGGTGGAAACTGGAGTCAATGTCTGTGACCAAACTGTAAGAAACCGCCTAAAGGAAATGGGATTTACATACAGAAAAGCTAAACGAAAGCCATCATTAACACCTAAACAGAAAAAAACAAGGTTACAGTGGGCTAAGGAAAAGCAATCGTGGACTATGGATGGCTGGTTGAAAGTCCTATTCAGTGATGAATCGCGAATCTGCATTGGACAAGGTGATAATGCTGGAACTTTTGTTTTTGTGCCATTTCAATTAAATTTATAAAGATGACTGACTGAAGAGAACATGCAAATTTCCACAGTCATTGATGATATGGGGATGCTTGTCAGGTAAAGGCACTGGGTAGATGGCTGTCATGACATCTTCAATAAATGCACAAGTTTATGTTGATATTTTAGACACTTTTCTTATCCCATCAATTAAAAGGATGTTTGGGGATGATGAAATCATTTTTCAAGATGATAATGCATCGTGCCATAGAGCAAAAATTGTGAAAACACTCCTTGAAAAAAGACACATAAGGTCAATGTCATGGCCTGCAAATAGTCTGCATCTCAATCGAATTGAAAATCTTTGGTGGAAGTTGAAGAAAATGGTCCATGACAAGGCCCCAACCTGCAAAGCTGATCTGACAACAGCAATCAGAGAAAGTTGGAGCCAGATCGATGAAGATTACTGTTTGACACTCATTAAGTCCATGTCTCAGAGACTGCAAGCTGTTATAAAAGCCAGAGGTGGTGCAACAAAATACTTGTGATGTTTTGGAGTATTTCTTTGTTTCTTTGTTTTTCATGATTCCATAATTTTTTCCTCCGAATTGAGTGATTCCATAATTTTTCTCCTATACTTGGTTAGAAAAGGTAACCATTACTGACTACCACATTTTTTGTTCTTGATTTCTTTTAGTGTTTCTTAAAGCCAGAAAGTTGCCATTTGAAATGATTTTAGTTTTGTGCCATGTCTGTGATCTGCTTTTTTTCTACAAAATTAAACAACTGAATGAACATCCTCCAAGGCCGGTGATTCCATAATTTTTGCCAGGGGTTGTATATAACAAATTTGAGAGAATGCCAAAAATTCCGCATGCAGATAATGGAACTGAACATACAATTAATGAGACCCAAAGCATTTTATGGAAAAATGGAATAGTGTTTCAGACCACTGTACCATATAACTCTGAACAAAATGCTGTGGCATAAAGAAGGAACCAGACACTTTGTAAAAGTGGAAAAACATTGCTATTTGACACAGATATACCAACCACATATTGGGGTGAAGCAATCATGACCACTTGCTATCTTCAAAACTGACAACCAGGTAAAAGCTACTGAGAAAACGACATTTGAGCAATGGAACAGCAAGAAGCCTGAACTACAACACATTAGAATATTCAAAATGTGTACATATTCCCAAAAAAAACATACCAAGTGGGAATCTCATGCAAAAAAAGTGGAGTACAGTGAAACCCAGAAAGGATATAGAACGCTGCACCCAGAAATGACCAAGGTCACAGTAAGCAGAGATGATGGATGAGAACTTGGTGTCCCTCAAGTTTCATGACATCATACCAGTTGTCCAGGTGAAGGAACATAAATAGATGAAAAGGATGTAGAAGTTTGGCTAGTTTCTTCAACCACTGAAGACGCAGCAGAAACATCAGGTAAACTTCAGGAGATTGGCGAGATCAAACAAGGGTATACCAGCTAAGCGTCTATCCTACTTTGTCAAAACAATACCTGATTCAGAGCCACAGTCATGGGATGACATGCAACACGTACATGTGCTTGAAAAACTGAAGTGGATTAATGCTGCTAATAAGGAAATGAAGACCCTTCATCAACTTCAAACTTGGAAACTCACCGAACTACCACAAGGCAGGAAAGCAATCAACTGGATTTTTAAGACCAAGTATGACTCCGAAGGCAAGGTTCTCAGATTTAAAGCAAGATTAGTCGCAATAGGATATTTTCAAAAATACGATGAAGATTATGATGCCTCATTTTCTATAGTTGCTATTCAGAACCACTATGGGACTAATATGGTAAGTAGTTGTTGAGTGGGAGTGTTGGAATAATGCTTATTATTGTACATATTTTACTAACTACTACTGTTTAATAGTGCATGAGTTTCTGTCTCCATCAATAGTGTTATATTGCCAATAATACAATGTTAAAACAAACAAAAAAAGAACCAGAAAGTTTCTGCTCGCTGTGTGTAACTGGAGCACATTTCTCTTTCCCTTTGCAAGCTGAAAGACAAGATGCTAAGAACCTAAGCTATACGAAACACCAGTTGTAAGCTGTGTTGTCTTTATTCCTGAAGAAACATATATTTCACTGTTGATTGGCTGGACAATACAGAGATTAATCCACTGCCAACACAAAGGCATCTCAGCTGCTTTTTACAGTGCCAGCAATAGCTATGAGACATCAGAAATCTCATTCACACACTTATTTTTTTCCCAAAAGTAAATTAGAAAGCTGCAGCCTTTTTTTTTTTTTTTAAGTCTGCATGCAGCATGTGACTTCTTTGAGCCTTTTTGCAGCTTTTTCGCAACATTTTTTCACCCATAACAAGCAATGAGAAAATGAAAAAACTCTGGAAAAAATGTAACGTCGTCTTCATGGCGTTTTTGGTGAATAAAACTAACTAGGTTAACCATGTAATCCGCATCCAAAAAATACTGAAAAAAAGCGACAAAAATACAGCAAAAATGCTGAATAATGGGTATTTGAATTCAAAAGAGCAGGTTTTGTTTGCAGAAAAAAGTGTAGCAAAAATGTTGCTTGTCAAAATATCCTTAGTTTATGAACATTTTGTAGAGCAGTGGTTGCATATGCTCACTAATATAACATTCACAAGACTCTGATCATATACTGTATTTATCCCCTATCCTGTGAATAGATAATTAAATGTGTTTATGGAATAACCTCTTTATTATTACACAGAGGAAGGGAAACAGTGGCCAATAGCAATTATTAAAATTAATATATATTTTTGTATAATAATAATAATAATAATAATCTTTATTTATATAGCGCCAACATATTCCTCATCGCTTTACAGTTTAACAGTTTCAAACACAACAGTCATAAGTAACAATGTTAACAATACAATAATTAAAGCAACATAAGACGACCCTGCTCGTGAGAGCTTACAATCTACAATTAGGTGGGAGAGATACAAAGTACAGGTGTGTATTTACAATGATGTATTTACAATGATGGTCCAGCCATCTTCAGGAAGTGGGGGATAGATGGAAGTAGTGAATGGGCTACACACAAACATAAAATGACTTTGATTAAGGAACGTGATAGGCCGCTCTGAACAAATGTGTTTTTAGGGAGCGCCTAAAACTATGCAAATTGTGAATGGTCCTAATATCTTGGGGTAGAGCATTCCAGAGGATTGTCACAGCACGGGAGAAGTCTTGGAGTCAGGAGTGAGAGGTACGGATTAGTGCATAGGTTAGTCGAAAGTGATTTGCAGAACGCAGAGGTCGGTTAGGCCGATAGACAGAAATGAAGGAGGAGATGTAAGGGGGTGCTGCACTGTGAAGAGCTTTGTGGGTGAGAACAAGTACTTTGAATTGGATTCTATAATGAATGGGCAGCCAGTGTAACGACTGGTGAAGAGCAGACGCGTCCAAGTAACGATTAGTTAGATAGACAACCCTGGCTGCTGCATTAAGGATAGACTGGAGAGGGGAAAGTCGAGTAAGGGGGAGGCCAATTAATAGAGCGTTGCAGTAGTCCAGGCGGGAGTGGATCAGAGCGACAGTGAGGGTTTTTGTTGTTTCCATAGTGAGAAAAGGGCGGATTCTAGAGATGTTCTTTAGGTGTAAGCGGTATGAGCGGGCAAAAGATTGTATATGGGATGTGAAGGAGAGATTGGAGTCAAACGTAACAACCAGACAGCGCGCCTGCTCCCGGGGTGTTATTATGGTGCCACCCACGGAGAGGGAAACGTCAGGTTTAGGGAGGTTAGTAGACGGTGGGAGCAGAAGAAGTTCAGTTTTGGAGAGGTTGAGTTTCAGATAGCGAGCGGATATGATGTTGGAGACTGCGGACAGACAGTCACTGGTGTTCTGTAGTACAGCTGGAGTAAGGTCAGGGGATGACGTGTATAGTTGTGTGTCGTCGGCATAAAGATGGTACTGAAAGCCAAATCTGCTGATGGTCTGTCCAATTGGGGCCATGTAGAGAGAGAGGAGAAGGGGGCCAAGGACTGAGTCCTGAGGTACCCAACAGTGAGAGGAAGAGAAGACGAAGTGGAGCCAGAGAACAGAACACTGAAGGAGCAGTCAGAAAGATAGGAGGAGAACCAGGAGAGAGCAGTGTCCTTAATGCCTAGTGACTGGAGCCTAGAGAGTAGGAGAGGGTGGTCAACAGTGTCAAAAGCTGCAGAAAGATCGAGAAGAATGAGCAGAGAGTGGTCACCATTACATTTTGCTGTCGGAAGGTCATTGGTCACTTTGATGAGTGCAGTTTCTGTCGAGTGTAGGGGCGGAAGCTGGACTGTAAAGGGTCTAGGAGGGAGTGAGTGGAGAGGTAACGGGTAAGGCAGGAGTAGACTAGGTGCTCCAAGAGTTTAGAGATGAAGGGGAGGTTGGAGACCGGTCTGTAGTTATTTGTGCAGGATGGGTCGAGGGCGGGTTTCTTTAGTAACGGAGTAATGATAGAGTGTTTGAAGGAGGACGGGAAAATTCCTGAGGAGAGTGAGAGATTAAAGATTGTAGTTAGGTGAGTAGTGACGACTGGAGAGAGAGACTGGAGGAGATGAGAGGGAATGGGGTCGGTAGTGCATGTAGTCAGACGAGAAGAAGAGAGGAGCCTGGAGACTTCTTCTGTGATGGGATAAATGTGGAGAGTGAGCCAAGGCTGTTTTACTTTGTGTTTGGAGGTTCTGATGGTGAGGGTAGCTACTTGGTCCAGGGTGCTTCTAAGAGTGTCATTGTAGTGATGTACAGCCAGATCATTACAGGAAAAAGAGGAGATTGGGGACAGTGATGAGTGGAAGGAGTCTCAAAGTGTATGAGGGTTAATGGCTTGTAGATTTCTGACTGAATGGTAGGTTGGAGTGTGCTGGAGTGAGCGAGGATTTGTGAGCATGAAGGAGAGAATGTTGTGGTCAGAGAGGGGAAGCGGTGAGTTATTTAGGTAGGAGATTGAACACAGCTGGACAAAGACCAGATCAAGGGTGTTACCGTCCTTGTGTGTCTCAGAGGTTGAGAGCTGAAAGAGGCAGAGCGAAGTGGTTAGTGATAGAAGCTGGGATGCAGATGTTGAAGTGGGGCTGTTTATGGGGATGTTGAAGTCTCCCAGGATAAGGGTTGGGAGTTCTGAATGACATGAAATGCAGCAGACAGGCAGAGAAATGGTCCAGGAAGTGGGTGGGTGAGCCTGGGGCCTGTACATGACCGCTACTTTGAGGGAGAGGGGACGGAAGAGCCTGATGGTGTGGACCTCAAAAGAAGGGAATGCGAGTGATGGAGCTGGGGGGTGACCTGGAAGGTGCATTGTGGGGAGAGGAGTATGCCGACTCCACCACCAGGTCTGTTTGTGGGTCTCGGGGAATGGGAGAATTGTAGGCCACCATGGGATATGGCAGCAGGGGAGACAGTATCAGAATCCTGGATCCAGGTTTCAGTGAGGGCTAATTGATTTAGAGAGTTATTCAGAAAGTAGTTGTGCAGGAAAGGAAGCTTGTTACATACAGAACATGGATTCCAAAGGGCACAATTAAAAGAAGGAGATGAGGGAGTGCAAGTAATATTAATAAGGTTAATAAATAAATTAATATTATTAATGTTATTAATAAATTAAGAAATATTATCTACTCTCACTTTATTTTTTACTCTTAGCTTTTCCTTTGGTCAAGGAAGAACCAGGGGAAAATAATCCCACATATATCCTTCATTCTGGCAATTATTTTATGTTTCCAATTATAACAGATAGGGCTCATAATCATCTGCGAGGAAAACGGACGATTGCAATCCGATAAAAAACTTTAACCAATGTTAATCTAAAAATCCCTGCTCATCTGCGATTTTCTCAGCTGAAATCGACAGAGAAAAAAATCACAGCATGCTGCAATCATGCCTCGCATCCGGACGAGACTCGCCAATGCAAGTCAATGGGAGTGATAAGAACTCTCACGGCACTTGGACCATGCAAGTCGCATCTGATTTTAACACACCTATGTCCTTGAAAACCTGACATTTCAGCAACCGCAAGCAGTAAAGTCACAGCGTGACCCTTCAAAATAGAATAGACAGAATAGATAAATACACATAGAATTGATAGATATAAAGATGTCAGTGAAATAAATAATTACTATAGTGCTTGTGTAGCTTACTGTACATGTATTTAATTAATTAATAAATAAATATTTGAAAAAAATGGCATGGGATCCCCCAACATTTTATTAACCAGCAGAGAGAAAGCTGATAGCTAGAGGCAGATATTTATAGCCTGGGAAGGGGGTAATACCCGTGGATCTTCCCAGGCTATTAATATCAGCTCACTGCTGTATAATTAGCTTTTTCTGGATATAAAAATGGGAGACCCCCCAAAAAATTACATAGGGTCCCCATATAATTATAACTCCTTTCACCTCACTGGTGCCACCACGAGCGTGAGAAAGTTCTCGAGCTCTCAGTGCCATCAGAAATGTCATTGGAGTTCAGAGGCAAAGAACTCCATTCAACTCAAGTTTTCACAAGGTGACATCAGTTAGGTGAAAGGAGTTTATTGGATTTGAACCCCACTCAACTTTACCAAGTCACCGCGAGACACTGAGCTGAGCAAACAGTTGAGTGTCTCTGCTGGATGGCAGGCTGTATAGTCAAATCATGCAGCAATGCAGCCTGCCATCTAGATTTTGCAAAGCTAGATGTCTCGTGGGACATTTGTATTATTATCTTCTCGGTAGACAGGTGAGGAATATTGTTGTTTATTATTTTAATTATTTTCCAGGAGACATTGGCTTCACTGGATTGGGTGTTGCTCTCACTATACGTGTTTTTGGTCAATTTAGGTTCATTAAAGGAGTCTGTGTCATTATTTCAAATATAGGACTGTATTCTGGGTGTTATTTTTAAAAAAATTGGACTATGGGGTTAGCAATGGGGGTGACTTATAGATGCCTCTCCATTACTAACCTCTGGGTTTGATGTCACTTGACAATACAAGGGGGACATCAATCCCAATACTATCACTCCAGTTGCCATTGCACCAGGGTAAGTGGGAAGAGCGAGGCTAAGTGCCAGAATTGCTGCATTTTATGGATGCTCCTTTTATGGGGCGGCTGAGAACTGATGTTTTAGTCCAGGAGGGGCTAATAGCCATGGCCTCTTTTTAGTCTATTAATATCAGCCTAGCCTTTGCTGGTTATTTACCCCTTAACCCACGAGCCTGTTTTCACCTTCATGACTATCAAATTTTACAATTCTGTCTGACAAGTGTCACTTTGTGTGGAAAATACTCTGGAACGCTTCAACGGATACCACTGATTCTAAGATTGTTTTTTTTCTTGATATATTGTACTTTATGATAGTGGTAACATTTCTTCAATAAGACTTGCATTTATTTGTGAAAAAGATGGAAATTTGTCAAATTTTTTAAATTCAGCAATTTTCAAACTTTTAATTTTTATGCCCTCAAATCAGAAAGTTATATCACACAAAATAGTTAATAAATAACATTTCCCACATGTCAATTTTACATCAGCACAATATTTGAAACATTTTTTTTTTGTTAGGAAGTTATAATGGTTAAAATTTGACCATCATTTTCCAGCAAAATTTACAAAACCATTTATTAGGGACCACATCACATTTGAATGTGGAAGGAAAAAATGAACATTTAACTTTTTGTTTTATTTTATTTTAGACCCAATTTCTTTTTTTTTGAAGAGTAACAAGAAAAAATGGACCCCAAAATTTCTTGAGCAATTTCTCATGAGCATGCTGATATCCCATATGTGAGGGAAACCACTGTTTGGGCACACAGCAGGGCTTGGAAGATAAGGAGCGCCATTTGACTTTTCTAATGCAAAAATTGCTGGAATAATTAGTGGGCGCCATGTCGAGTTTGGAGAGCCCCTGATGTGCCTAAACAGTGGAAACCCACCGCAAGTGACACCATTTTGGAAACTACACCCCTCAGGAAACTTATCTAGATGTGTAGTGAGCACTATGAACCCTCAGGTGCTTCACAGAAGTTTATAACATTGAGCCGTGAAAGTAAAAAAAAAAACATTTTCCCCACATTTTCAGCCTCGAATTTTGCATTTTTCAAGGGTAATGGGAGATATTGCACCATATAATTTGTTGTGTAATATCTCCTGAGTACAGAGTACAGACACCCCATGTGTGGTGGTAAAATAATGTTTAATCTCACGGCAGGGCTCAGAAAAGTAGGAGTGACGCTTTGGAATGCAGACTTTGATGGAATGGTCTGTCGGTGTCCTATGATGTGCCAAAACAGTGGAAGACAAGTGACACCATTTTCAAAGCTAGACCCCTCAAGGAATGTATCTAGATGTGTGGTGAGCACCCTGAAACCCCCCCCCCCCCAGCTGCTTCACAGAAGTTTATAACGTAGAGCAGTGAAAATAAAAAAAATCAATTTTATCCACAAAAATGTTATTTTATCCCTATTTTTTTTAGTTTCACAATTATAGCAGGAGAAAATGGACCCTAAAATTTGTTGTGCAATTTCTGCTGAGTACACTGATACCCCATATGTGGTTGAAAACTACTTTTGAGGCACAGTGCAAAACTCAGAAGGGAATAAGCGCCATATTGGAGTTCACATTTTCCTGGGCAGGCTTTAGGGTGCCATGTCACATTTGCAGAGCCCATGAGGTGCCAGAACAGCAGAACCCCCCACAAGAGACCACATTTTACAAACTACACCTCTTAATGAATTCATGTATGGCTGCAGTGATCATATTGACACCACAGGTGGGTCACAGAATGTTATACCACTGGGCAATGAAGAAAAAATATTTTTTTTTACCACCAAAATTTTGTTTTGGCCCCAGATTTTACATTTTCACGCTGGGAAATATTTAAAAATGGCACCAAAATTTGTCCCACAATTTCTGCTGAATGTAGAAATACCCCAAATGCGCCTGTACAGTGCTACTTAGCCATACGGAGTACAGTAAACTACACACGCAAAGAACTGATTGTATATCTCACTCACATATTTATATCTTCCTGTATGTATCTCTCTTTATATCTCTCTAATATACTGTATGTATATATATATATATATATATATATATATATATATATATACATACAGTGGGGAAAGAAAGTATTTAGTCAGCCACCAATTGTGCAAGTTCTCCCACTTAACCCATTACTTGCCAAATAAAAATTTTAACAGGTACGAATTTTTCAGAAAAGGGTGTCCCAATATTCAATTAAAAATGACAATGACATGATTTCCTATTTTGAAAACATTCATTTTACAAACACAACACAAAAAATTTGACCTAATTATAAAAATTATAAAATCTTAGTTGCTAGAAGCTAAAGATTTGGCATCCCAAAAAAAGGACATTGGTAGATAATGGGTTAAAAAGATGAGAGAGGAATGTAATTGACATCATAGGTAGACCACAACTATGAGAGTCAAAATGAGAAAACAAATCCAGAAAATCACCTTGTCTGATTTGGCAAGATTTATTGGGGGAGGGGATAGCTTATTTACATAGAATCTTATCAACAGCAACCATCTTCTCCTATCTGAGTAATGGGAAAATCTATCTTTACAGAATACAGATTTCACCAGAAAATTGAGAATATTGAGAGTAAAAGATCAGTCATGGCAGAATAAGAAGCAGATTTCTCAGATAAGATATATTTAATAGTTGCTTATTTTCTTGTGTGCTATTGATTTATGGTATAAAAATTAAAACAACTGCTACTCTTAAGCTGAGCTGCAATACCGGCCACAGCCCATGGAGTAGAGTTGCAATGTTTTTGGTAAGAAGTAAGTAACAGCTTCCTTTTGGTCCAACCATCTTACCTTCTTGTAATTCGTAAAGACTCACTTAATGTTTTAGGCTCTCAAAAGAGAAATGCCTATTTTGCTTTTCTAGTCAATAGATTTCACAGCTGGACACAATGTTACACTGACTGGTCATTTTGTCAGTAAAATAGAGAGCTTCATTGTATTTCCATTTTGTGGCTCTATTCTGATGCGCGTATCATTTCCTAGCTTTGGCTGCTTTCTTCTGTATCTCACTGTCCTCTTTGATTCAAATTGTGCATGATGTTATTTTCTTCTCCCTCAGGATGTAACTATTGCAGCTGCTTGTGCTCCTCCAGGTGGGGGTCGGAATCCAGTAACTCCACGCTTTCTACGACACTTCAGCATGTTGTGCCTGCCAACACCCTCCGAGCACAGCCTTAAACAGATTTTTCAGGTCAGTGATTCCTTCAACACAACCAGGAAAAGTAGTTACGTCAATTTCATGTGCGCTGACAAGCTTCAGTAAGATTGGATTTTTCTTAATCCAGAGGAGAAAACATTTTATCCTAGGCTGAAATTTAGCAACTCTATAATTGGGAGAAAAGTCAAAAAAGGTCACAGGGAATTGCCGAAACGGAGATGCCTGGTGCACATTGGGTAATTCCACTGCACACAGTTTAGGGCAGTTCTATTAGTTAAAACGTATTTTTAGCCTGTCACCTTATGTTTCACTCAGTTACGAATAACTTTAAAGAGAATGTCATCAGAAAATGACCTGTAGTTTAAATCAAGTTTCTTTTTATATTAAAGAATGGCTAAACATTAAACGTTTTGGAGTCACGAGACCCGCTGATCATTCAAACCAAGGGAACAGAATCCCTAAGCTTCTGGCTCTTGGATTAAACGGAGCTATGTTTAGACCTACAGTCTTCCTATTGAGCTCATACGTCTCTCTGTTCGTGCTCATGGATAAATAAGAACACTTTGTCTTACTGTTGTGACAAAGTCACTGGCACAGTGCTGCAGGGGAGATATGTTTCATTGATGCTATAAGCTTCAGTGATTTGAAACCCAGAAGTTTGCTTTAGCACGCTATGTATTGAGAGGGGTTAAACTGGGGCTAGGTTTTATAGACAACCATAGAGTGGGTGGGAGGTTCTCCATCTTATCTTAGCCCCATGGTGTAGATAAGGTGGACAACTTCTTACCCACTCTGAAGTTGTTCACAAAAACCCACCCCTTAATATGGCCTTTTATCCCCTCTCAACACATAGTGTGCTGGAGCAAAGTTCTGGGTTTCATATCACTGAATCTAATAGCCTCAGTGAAACATATCTCCCCTCCAGCACTTTGCCAGTAACTTGGTCACACTGTCAATATACAATAATACATGAGGAAAGTGTGCCTCCAATAAGTTAGGCCTAAGGAAAAATTTTCTTTTTTTTAAAAATAACTACTTTGTGTTTTTTTTTTTTTTAAAGGATCATCCAATTTTCTTATCTATATAATTTTCTAATGAATTGACATATCTCTTTTCTTTCAATTCATTATGTATTCATATTTTTATAGTACTAGTAGACATTGTATATTATATGTTTCTATTCTCTTCTGACCCTTTAATCTGATCAAGATGCCAGGTGTCATATTACTTGAGGTGTGAATGAAAAAACTATAATAACTATAATAAACACATGTAACAAAGTATTCCAGCTTTATCTTGTCTCAGTTACATATATCTATATATATAATTGTCTAAGGGTTTTTCCGTCTGTCTGTCTGTCTGTCTTTCTTTCTGTCTGTCTGTCTGTTTGAAAAAGAACTTATTGTTCGAAACATGTAGCTTGCTGCTATTTCTTCTCCTGTGAACCATGTTTTTGGACTCTGGATTCTATCTTCAATAAATTTTGATATTTTTGGAAGCTGGATTTTCTCCTCTATTTGTTCTCTTGTCTGTCTGTCTGTCTTGGAAATCCAGCCTCTCTGATTGGTCGAGGCCGCCGGGCCTCGACCAATCAGAGACGGGCACAGCATGGCGACGATGATGTCATAATGGAAATCCCGCGTCTCTGATTAGTCGAGGCCGCCAGGCCTCGACCAATCAGCGACGGGCACAGTATCGACGTAGATGTCATAATGGTTGCCATGGCGACGATGATGTCATAAAGGTTGCCTCGACCAATCAGCGACGGGCACAGTCTGCCGCGAATTCTGGAATCATCATTGTCCATTTACTACGGGGACATGCATATTCTAGAATACCCGATGCATTAGAATCGGGCCACAGTCTAGTCTATTATATAATTGTCCAAGGGTCACTTCCGTCTGTCCTTCTGTCTGTCTGTCTTTCTGTCTGTCTGTCACGGATATTCATTGGTTGCGGCCTCTGTCTGTCATTGAAATCCAAGTCGCAAATCACGACCAATCAGCGACGGGCACAGTCCGGCGGCAAATGGCCGCTCCTTCCTCCCCGCAGTCAGTGCCCGCTCCATAATCCCCTCCAGTCAGCGCTCACACAGGGTTAATGGCAGCGGTAACAGACCACGTTATGCCGCGGGTAACCCACTCCGTTACCGCTGCTATTAACCCTGTGTGACCAACTTTTTACTATTGATGCTGCCTATGCGGCATCAATAGTTAAAAGATCTAATGTTAAAAATAATAAAAAAATAAAAAATCGCTATATACTCACCGTCTGTCGGCCCCTCGGATCCAGAACCGGCCTTTCCCGCTCCTCGCAACGCTCCCGTGACCGCTCCATGCATTGCGGTCTCGCGAGATGATGACGTAGTGGTCTCGTGAGACCGCTATGTCATCATCTCGCGAGACCTCAATGCACTCTTGGGACCAGAGCGCGCGAGGAGCGTTGGTAACCGCTTTGCCTGCATCCGGGGACAACGAAAGGTGAGTATATGACTTTTTTATTTTGATTCTTTTTTTTAACAGGGATATGATGCCCACATTGCTATATACTGCATTGGCTGTGCAATATACTACATGGGCTGTGCAATATAATATGTGGGCTGTGCAATATAATATGTGGGCTGTGCAATATACTACATGGGCTGTGCAATATAATACGTGGGATGTGCAATATAATACGTGGGCTGTGCAATATACTACGTGGGCTGTGCAATATAATACATGGGCTGTGCAATATAATACGTGGGCTGTGCAATGTACTACATGGGCTGTGCAATATAATACGTGGGCTGTGCAATATAATACGTGGGCTGTGCAATATACTACGTGGGCTGTGCAATATACTACGTGGGCTGTGCAATATACTACGTGGGCTGTGCAATATAATACGTGGGCTGTGCAATATACTACGTGGGCTGTGCAATGTACTACGTGGGCTGTGCAATGTACTGCATGGGCTGTGCAATATACTACGTGGGCTGTGTTATACACTACGTGGCCTGTGTTGTACACTATGTGGCCTGTGTTATACACTACGTGGGCTGTGTTATACACTACGTGGGCTATGTTATATACAGTTATATGAAAAAGTTTGGGCACCCCTATTAATCTTAAGCTTAATGTTTTATAAAAATAGTTTTTTTTTGCAACAGCTATTTCAGTTTCATATATCTAATAACTGTTGGACACAGTAATGTTTCTGCCTTGAAATGAGGTTTATTGTACTAACAGAAAATGTGACAGGTGCATAAGTATGGGCACCCTTATCATTTTCTTGTTTTAAATACTCCTACCTTCTTTTTACTGACTTACTAAAGCACTTTTTTTGGTTTTGTAACCTCATTGAGCTTTGAACTTCATAGCCAGGTGTATGCAATCATGGGAAAAGCTACTTAACCCCTTCGCGACATGCGCCGTACTAGTACTGCGCTGCCGGCACTGCATTAGTGCCAGCCGCAGTACTAGTACGGCGCCGCCATTTTCCGGTCACCGCGTCGCATCGCGCGGTGATCGGGACCCGATGGCTGCTGTCCCTGACAGCAGCCATCCCTGCACGTAGCTCCGGGGGGTTGCACCGCCCCCCCGCATCAGCGATCGCTGTGATTGGCTGGTCAATTCTGACCAGCCAATCACAGCGAAATAACAATAAAGTTAAGAAAAAAAAAAAAAAAAAAGCATGTGACAGGCTGTGATTGATGCTGTGTGACGTCGCACCAATCACAGCCGTCACAGTAGGTGGGGTGATCGCCACGTCACCTCACCTGATTAACCCCTATGGCGCTGATTGGCTGAACAATAGCTTCTAGCCAATCAGCGCCAAAGGGGTTAATTTAAAATACCGATCACCGCCCTGCACGCCATCTTTCTCTCAGATTTGGCGTGCAGAGCGGTGGTCTAAGCCCCTCTGTGATACCTGAGTCAAAGATTTCATTGGTGGCCAGTGCGATCGTCCCGGCGATCTCCTGCCTCCTGTGCTGTGCTGATCTCCAGCTTGTGCTCCTGTGCCGTGTGCTCTCTGCTGCCACCTGCTGCTGTGTGAGGCCTGTGATCACAGCAGCAGCAGCAGCACCTCCCCCACCCCTTTCCCATCCCCCCATCCCTGTTCCAGTACCCCCTCCCTCCCCCTCCCCCACCCTCCAATTGACTTTTTTTGCGCACTTTTTTGCGCTTTTTTTCCTGTGCGCGGCGTCCCGCGCAGAGCATTCGTGCTCTTCCTGTGTCCACAGCGCTCTGATCAGTATCGCTGCTGATCAGAGACTGCGCCACAGGACTCTTTTTTTTTTAGCTAGTTAGCGTAGCAGACGTTGCAGTCTAAGCGACGTCCGTTTTTTTTTTTTTAGAAAAAAAATAGTAGTTAGTACAGTGTAGTTTTAGACGTAACAAGGTAGCGTAGCCGGCGCCACTGTTTGGTGACGTCCCCCATCCCTGTTCCAGTACCCCCTCCCCCCCCTCCAATTAAATTTTTAGCGCACTTTTTTGCGCTTTTTTTCCTGTGCGCGGCGTCCCGCGCAGAGCATTTTGTGCTCTTCCTGTGTCCGCAGCTCTTTGATCAGTATCGCTGCTGATCAGAGACTGCGCCACAGGACTCTTTTTTTTTTTTTTAGCTAGTTAGTGCAGCGGACGTTGCAGTCTAAGCAACGTCCGATTTTTTTTTTTACAAAAATATAATAATAGTAGTTAGTACAGTGTAGTTTTAGACGTAGATTAGCTGGTGTCACAGAGTTAGTGACAACCGGTCTTTTTTTTTTAGAGAAAAAAAAAATTGTACAGAGTAGTTTAGTGGTAGCGTGTTAGTGTAGCCGGCGTCACAGCGTTAGTGACGACCGATCATCTTTTAGAAAAAAAAAATCGTACAGAGTAGTTTTATAGGTAGGGAGGTAGCGTCTTTTTTGCATAAAAAAATCTGCTATCGCCGGATAATCTCTAGTGCATTAGGGGAGCGTACGTCACACTGTTAGTGGCGTTCGCATTTTTTTGTAAAAAGAATAATTAGTTTTGTCGTCTAATTTTTAGCGCGTTCATTAGGGGAGCGTACGTCACACTGTTAGTGGCGTTCGCTTTTCTTTTGTAAAAAGAATAATTAGTTGCGTCGTCTAATTTTTAGCGCGTTCATTAGGGGAGCGTACGTCACACTGTTAGTGGCGTTCGCTTTTCTTTTGTAAAAAGAATAATTAGTTGCGTCGTCTAATTTTTAGCGCGTTCATTGAGGGAGCGTACGTCACACTGTTAGTGGCGTTCGCTCTTCTTTTGTAAAAAGAATAATTAGTTGCGTCATCTAATTTTTAGCGCGTTCATTAGGGGAGCGTACGTCACACTATTAGTGGCGTTCGTTTTTTCTTTTGCAAAAAAAAGATTTAGTTGCGTACGGTAAATTTATACTTTTTTTTTATACAAACTTATTTTTTTACATCTGTTTTTCCTTTTCATCTTTTTTTCTTGTTTCTTCTACATTTTTTCTCACTACTTGTTTTTTCTCTCTGATTGGTTATAATAAAGAGTACCCTATACAAAAGCCCCACACATTACACGTGTAAAAGCACCACTTACACACACATCCCCAGGGTTTGGGAAAAAAAAATGGCCCATTCGTCAACAAGGCGCTATTCACCAGAGGAGGCTTACGCCATCCTTGCGTCCGACACGGATACAGCCAGTGAGGAAGATCCCACATTCCTCTATTCCTCCTCCTCCTCCTCCTCCTCCTCCTCCTCCTCCTCCTCATCATCATCATCATCAACATCCTCCTCCTCATCTGGTGAGGAAGGACCCCCAACAAGGCGCCGAAGGACCCAGGCAACTCCTGCAGCAATCGATCCCGTATGGATTGCACCCCCTGAAAATTTTCAGCCCGTCATTCCGGATTTCAGCAGCAGCTCAGGAATCCAGTTTGACACGACTGGCCTCACTGAAATTGACTTCTTCAAATTCTTTTTCAGTGATGAAATAATAAATCTTATGGTGGCCCAGACGAACCTTTATGCCCAGCAATTTTTCACCCAAAATCCCACATCATCTCACGCCAGATGGACCCCCGTAAATGCAGCAGAGATTATGACATTTTGGGGAATTGTGCTGCATATGGGCATAATCAAAAAGCCAAAGCTTCGGCAATACTGGAGTACTGAAATTCTCTACAGTACACCGGTATTCCGCATGGCCATGAAAAGGACACGATTTGAAAGGATCCAAAAATTTTTGCATTTCAGTGATAATGCGCAGTGTCCTCCCCGAGACGATCCAAACTTTGATCGTCTATATAAAATTCGGCCAGTGATTGAACATTTCAGCAGAAAATTTGCTGAGGCGTACACACCCCAGAGGGACATCGCTATTGATGAATCTCTGGTTCATTTCAAAGGGAGGCTAAAATTCCGACAGTACCTGCCCAGTAAGAGGTCCAGGTACGGAATAAAGCTGTACAAACTGTGCGAGAGTACCTCAGGGTACACCCACAGATTTAGGGTCTATGAGGGTAAGGACACCCAAATTAACCCCCCTGAATGCCCCCCCATCCTGGGGGTGAGTGGGAAAATTGTGTGGGAATTGCTGCACCCACTGCTGGATAAGGGTTATCACCTCTACATTGATAACTTTTACACCAGCATCCCACTCTTCAAGGCCCTCTCTGCCAGAGGTACAGCTGCATGTGGCACCGTGCGAAAAAATCAGCGAGGCCTCCCTAAGCCGCTAATGGGACAAATGCTGAGAAAAGGGGAAAGCAGAGCCAAATGCAGCGACAACATGCTGGTGGTCAAGTATAAGGACAAAAGGGATGTCCTTATCCTGACCACCATACACCGTGACAACAGCACCCTTGTCACTGTTCGTGGGACCACAACACAAGTCCCAAAGCCAGATTGTATCCTGGATTACAATCGGTACATGGGGGGTGTGGATCTCTCAGATCAGGTCCTCCAACCATACAGTGCCATGCGTAAAGCTTACGTATGGTACAAAAAATTGGCCGTGCACATTGTACAGATGGCAATGTACAATGCATTTGTGCTGTTCCGATCTACAGGCAATACGGGGGGGACCTTCCTTCAGTTTCAGGAGGTAGTCATCAAGGCCCTAATGTTTGGCACACAGGGAGGTGAGGGACCCAGTACTTCTGAATCTGATAGTGCCCGTGTTGTCCCAGGTCAACATTTCCCAGGACAGGTTCCCCAAACAGCGAGGACAGGACGATCACAAAAACGGTGCAGAGTATGTTCCAAGAGGGGAATCCGAAAGGACACAACTTACCATTGTGAAACCTGCCCTGAGAAACCTGGCCTTTGCATTAAGGATTGCTTCAAAGCATACCACACATCCACAAATTAATAAAATTAGTTTATACCCTGTTGACACAACACACTTTTATTATCTGATGTACCGAGCACATCTTACACATAACACCACATTATAAATTCATACACCAGTAAAAGCAAAAGAATTAAAATCAATACTATAAAACTATGCCTCTAGATATATTCCTTCAGGGGTGTAGTTTCCAAAATGGGGTCACTGGTGAGGCACTTGGAGGTTTACGGTGCTCACCACATATCTAAATAAATTCCTTGGGAGGTCCAGTTTCCAAAATGGGGTCACTGGTGAGGCACTTGGAGGTTTACGGTGCTCACCACATATCTAAATAAATTCCTTGGGAGGTCCAGTTTTCAAAATGGGGTTACTTGTGGGAGATTTCCACTGTTGAGGCACATTAGGGGCTCTGCAAACACAACATGACGCCCGCAGACCATTCCATCAAAGTCTGCAATCCAAAACGTCACTTATTCCATTCCAAGCCCCGACGTGTGCCCAAACAGTGGTTTTTCCCCACATATGGGGTATCGGCGTACTCATGAAAAATTGCACAACATCTTTTTCTGTCTATTTTGTCCTATAACCTTTGGGAAAATAAAAAAAATCGTAGCTAAAAGATCATTTTTGTAGAAAAAATGTGTTTACTTTTTTTTACGACTCATCGTTATGATTTTTGGTGAGGCACTTGGAGGTTCACGGTGCTCATCACATAGCTAGATAAGTTCCTTGAAGAGTCTAGTTTCCAAAATGGGGTCACTTGTGGCGGTTTTCCACTGTTTAGGTACATCAGGGGCTCTCCAAACGCGACATGGTGTCCGATCTCAATTCCAGCCAATTTTGGTTTCAAAAAGTCAAATGGCGCTCCTTCCCTTCCGAGCCCTGCAGTGCGCCCAAACAGTGGTTTTCCCCCACATGTAGGGTATCAGTGTATTCAGGAGAAATTGCACAACAACTTTAGTGGTCCATTTTCTCCTTTTATACTTGTGAAGATGAAAAAATTGTTGCTAAAAGATCATTATGTGGAAAAAAAAGTTAACTGTTAATTTTTTCCTTCCACATTCCGTTAATTCCTGTGAAGCACCTGAAGGGTTAATAAACTTCTTGAATGTGGTTTTGAGTACATCAAGGGGTGTAGTTTTCAGAATGGTGTCACTTTTGGGTATTTTAAATCTTATAAGCCCCTCAAAGTGACTTCAAACGTGATGTGGTCCCTAAAAAAAATGGTAGACATGTGGGAAATGTTATTTATTACCTAATTTGTGCGATATGAGTCTCTAATGCAAGGGTATAAAAATTCAAAGTTTGAAAATTGCAAAATTTTCAAAATTTTCACCAAATTTCTGTTTTTTTCACAAATAAACGCAAGTAATATCAAATACATTTTGCCACTATCATGAAGTACAATATGTCACGAGAAAACAATGTCAGAATCACCAGGATCCGTTGAAGCGTTTCAGAGTTATGACCTCATAAAGTGACAGTGGTCAGAATTGTAAAAATTGGCCGTGTCACTTAGGTGAAAACAGGCTTTGGGGTGAAGGGGTTAAAGTGGCCACTTGCAAGTTGTTCTCCTGTTTGAATCTCCTCTGAAGAGTGGCATCATGGGCTCCTCAAAACAACTGTCAAATGATCTGAAAACAAAGATTACTCAACATAGTTGTTTGTTCAGGGGAAGGATACAAAAAGCTGTCTCAGAGATTTAACCTGTCAATTTCCACTGTGAGGAACATAGTACGGAAATGGAAGAACACAGGTACAGTTCTTGTTAAGGCCAGAAGTGGCAGGCCAAGAAAAACATCAGAAAGGTCTTCAAGAAGAATGGTGAGATCAGTCAAGGACAATCCTCAGACCACCTCCAGAGAGCTGCAGCATCAACTTGCTGCAGATGGTGTCACTGTGCACGGTCAACTATACAACGCACTTTGCACAAGGAGAAGCTGTATGGGAGAGTGATGCGAAAGAAGCCGTTTCTGCAAGCACGCCACAAACAGAGTCGGCTGAGGTATGCAAAAGCACATTTGGAGAAGCCAATTTCTTTTTGGAAGAAGGTCCTGTGGACTAATGAAACCAAGATTGAGTTGTTTGGTCATGCAAAAAGGCGTTATGCATGGCAGCAAAAAAACACAGCATTCCAAGAAAAACATTTGCTACCCACAGTAAAATTTGGTGGAGGTTCCATCATGCTTTGGGGCTGTGTGGCAATGCCGGCACCGGGAATCTTGTTAAAGTTGAGGGACGCATGGATTCTTCTCAGTATCAGCAGATTCTTGACAATAATGTTCATGAATCAGTGACAAAGTTAAAGTTACGCAGGGGATGGATCTTTCAGCAAGACAATGATGCAAAACACCACTCCAAATCTACTCAGGCATTCATGCAGAGGAACAATTACACTGTTCTGGAATGGCCATCCCAGTCCCCAGACCTGAATATCATTGAACATCTGTGGAATCATTTGAAGAGGTCTGTCCATGCTCGGCGACCATCAAACTTAACTGAACTGGAATTGTCTTGTAAAGCGGAATGGTCAAAAATACCTTCATCCAGGATCCAGGAACTCATTAAAAGCTACAGGAAGCGACTAGAGGCTGTTATTTTTGAAAAAGGAGGATCTACTAAATATTAATGTCACTTTTCTGGTGAGGTGCCCATTCTTATGCACCTGTCAAATTTTGTTTGAATGCAGATTGCACATTTTCTGTTAGTACAATAAACCTCATTTCAAGGCAGAAACATTACTGTGTCCAACAGTTATTAGATATATGAAACTGAAATAGCTGTTGCAAAAAAACCAATTTTTTATAAAACATTAAGCTTAAGATTAATATGGGTGCCCAAACTTTTTCATATAACTGTACTGCGTGCGTGGGCTGTTATATACTACGTGAGCTGTATTATATGCTACGTGGGCTGTTATAAAATACGTGGCTGTGTTATATGCTATGTGGGCTATTATACACTCCGTGGGCTGTGCTATATACTACGTGGGCTGTGTTATATACTACTTGGCTGTGCTATATTCTCCGTGGGCTGTGCTATATACTCCGTGGGCTGTGCTATATACTACGTGGCTGTGCTATATACTACGTGGCTGTGCAATATACTACGTGGCTGTGCTATTTACTACATGGGCTGTTTTATACTGCATGGCCAGCCGCGAACAATCAGCGACAAGGGCAGTCCTGTGTATTCAATGTATTCTAAAATCTTCATAAATAAACTACATACATATTCTAAAATACCCGATGCGTTAGAATCAGGCTACCATCTAGTCTACTATATAATTGTCTAAGGGTCACTTCCTTCTGTCTGTCTGTCTGTCTGTCTTTCATCTGTCTGTAACGGAAATCCCAAGTCGCTGATTGGTCGCGGCAAAACAGCCACGACCAATCAGCGACGGGCACAGTCTGGCGGCAAAATGGCCGCTCCCTACTCCCCACAGTCAGTTCCCGCTCCATACACCCCTCCAGTCAGCGCTCACACAGGGTTAATGGCAGCGTTAATGGCCCGCGTTATGCCGCGGTGTAACGCACTCCGTTAACGCTGCTATTAACCCTGTGTGACCAACATTTTACTATTGATGCTGCCTATGCTGCATCAATAGTAAAAAGATCTAATGTTAAAAATAATTTAAAAAATACAAAATCATTATATACTCACCTTCCAGATCCAGCCCAGGCCTTTCCCTCTCCTTGCGACGCTCCGGTGACCAGTCCATGCATTGCGGTCTCGCGAGATGATGACGTAGCGTGGGCTGAGCTATATACTACGTGGGCTGTGCTATATACTTCGTGTCTGTGCTATATACTACGTGGCTGTGCTATATACTGTGTGGCTGTGCTATATACTACATGGGCTGTGTTATATACTACGTGGCTGTGCTATATACTACGTGGGCTGTGCTATATAGTACGTGGCTGTGCTATATACTACGTAGCTGTGCTATATACTATGTGGCTGTGCTATATAGTACGTGACTGTGCTATATACTACATGGGCTGTGTTATATACTATGTGGCTGTGCTATATACTATGTGGCTGTGCTATATACTACATGGGCTGTGCTATATACTACGTGCCTGTGCTATATACTACATGGGCTGTGTTATATACTACGTGGGCTGTGCTATATACTATATGGGCTGTGTTATATACTATGTGGCTGTGCTATATACTACTTGGCTGTGCTATATACTACATCGGCTGTGTTATATACTATGTGGCTGTCCTATATACTATGTGGCTGTGGTATATACTACGTGGCTGTGCTATATACTACATGGGCTGTGTTATATACTACGTGGCTGTGCTATACACTACATGGCTGGACAATATACTATGTGGCCTGTGCTATTTACTACGTGGGCTGTGCTATATACTATGTGGCTGGGCAATATGCTACATGGGCTGTGTTATATACTACGTCGGCTGTGTTATACGCTACCTGGCTGTGCTATATTTCTCAGCTGTATCTGTGCATCATGAATTGTGGTATGTGTTAAAGAGGGGGGCCCACTGAGACTCTTTGCCTGAGGCCCTCAAAAACCTGGAGCCGGCCCTGGCTTCACTGATTGGTCACGCCCGGCCGCACAAAATCAGCGACAGTTGCAGTCCAACCGCAAATTAGCGCGGACTTTGAACCACGCTTCTCTAATCCGTTGTGGCAGGCCGAATCCTGTGTATAAATTGCATTATTCTGAAAACTTCATAAATAAACTACATACATATTCTAGAATACCCGATGCATTAGATTCTGGCCACCATCTAGTATATATATATATATATATATATATATATATACACTCACTGGCCACTTTATTAGGTACACCTGTCCAACTCCTTGTTAACACTTAATTTCTAATCAGCCAATCACATGGCGGCAACTCAGTGCATTTAGGCATGTAGACATGGTCAAGACAATCTCCTGCAGTTCAAGCCGAGCATCAGTATGGGGAAGAAAGGTGATTTGAGTGCCTTTGAACGTGGCATGGTTGTTGGTGCCAGAAGGGCTGGTCTGAGTATTTCAGAAACTGCTGATCTACTGGGATTTTCACGCACAACCATCTCTAGGGTTTACAGAGAATGGTCCGAAAAAGAAAAAAAATCCAGTGAGCGGCAGTTCTGTGGGCGGAAATGCCTTGTTGATGCCAGAGGTCAGAGGAGAATGGGCAGACTGGTTCGAGCTGATAGAAAGGCAACAGTGACTCAAATCGCCACCCGTTACAACCAAGGTAGGCCTAAGAGCATCTCTGAACGCACAGTGCGTCGAACTTTGAGGCAGATGGGCTACAGCAGCAGAAGACCACACCGGGTACCACTCCTTTCAGCTAAGAGCAGGAAACTGAGGCTACAATTTGTACAAGCTCATCGAAATTGGACAGTAGAAGATTGGAAAAACGTTGCTTGGTCTGATGAGTCTCGATTTCTGCTGCGACATTCGGATGGTAGGGTCAGAATTTGGCGTAAACAACATGAAAGCATGGATCCATCCTGCCTTGTATGGAGCATCTTTGGGATGTGCAGCCGACAAATCTGCGGCAACTGTGTGATGCCATCATGTCAATATGGACCAAAATCTCTGAGGAATGCTTCCAGCACCTTGTTGAATCTATGCCACGAAGAATTGAGGCAGTTCTGAAGGCAAAAGGGGGTCCAACCCGTTACTAGCATGGTGTACCTAATAAAGTGGCCGGTGAGTGTGTATATATATATATATACAGTATGTTTATATATATACATATATATATATATATATATATATATATATATATAGATATATATATATACACACTTTACTCAGCGTTCTCCTACACTCTTGGGCTAGGACACATTATGACATTTCATACTATCCCTGAAATGTCATGAACTAATGTGAGCACTCAAAAATTCCAATTTGCTGTTTTGTTTTTAATTCACATTTGCACACACCATTGAAATATTGGTTTCTTTATGAAAAATACAAAACAGTGGACATAGACCACCCAATTAATGGACCATCTAAAATAAGACTCCACCCCCCAAACCTCTGTATAACAGTAAATCCGCTCAAAGCAGGCTTTTACGGTCAGGTTTGGCTCCATTAACTCAGTTTAGCAGGTGCTCCCTGGTTTTTAATCTTTATATATTGATCTGATTTTTCTATTGGGGCTGAAATGTAGCATCTGCAGAATAGCTGCTGACTGGTGGAGCAGGTTAAAGGTAAATTTAAACAAGCATGGGTCAGGACCATACAATAAGTATAACAAATAATGGGATTCAAAGACACATTCAAGGATGGCCAGAGTCAAGCAGGCCAAGGTCAAGCATGAATGGGCAAACAGATTATTGATGGAGAATAGTTAAAGGAAAGTTTGGTCAAAACATTACTTTGACAGTGCTAATAAGCACGCGACAGTAGTTTAGGAGCACAATACAAAAGGAATAAGGTATTAAATATATTTAGACTACTGGTAGAAAACATCAATAAATTGTCAGATGTCAAATCTGTATCACCTATCTTCAATTATTATGACATCATTATAAGGGAAAGCGTTTCACGTTGTGCTTTGTATTCCACTACCTCTAGTTTTTTGATAAGAGGGAAAATGTGTCAAATTCCTTTGGATACTGAAATGAACGGCAAAATGATCAGTTGCATAAAATAAGAATTAATTAAGGAATGAGTATTTATTGGATTAAAGGGATCATCAACTGTACAGAACAAATGACATGTTCGGCTTATAGTTGAAGGAAGTCTTCTTAGCTCAGATGGCTCTTTCGACTCTTGTTTACCTGAAACCAGATGGTCAGTCTTGAGTTGCTCATTGTTTGTACTAAATTGTTTTAGCATTAATAGCCAGACAGATGGAGCCCCAAACATCCTGATTCTTGATCTGTAACTGCAGATGTCATATCCAGTCCACCGTATCATCATACATCTAGATGAGACAAAAAAAAACAAAATCTCTTCAAACAATCACTGTTAAGCTAGACTAGATCCTTTTATGTCCTATGTATACTGTCCCTCTTCTGTAAGGCTAGGGTCACATTGCGTTATGTGACCGCGTTTAACGGACTACGTTACACCGCGGCATAACGCGGTGTTAACGTAGTCCGTTAACGCCGCCATAGCCTGTAATGGTGAGCGCATCGCTAGCGCACGCCCACATTGGGCGTGCGCTAGCGATGTCGCGTCATTTGAGTGACGGACCTCGGACGCTGCTTGCAGCGTCCGCGGCGCGCCCGAGGTCCGTTCCTCGCTAGTGCAGATCGGGGATCTGCGCTAGCGGGGACACCGAACGAGGACCCTAGGGAAGCATTGCGTTAGCGCAACCTGCTAGCGCTATGCGCTAAACGGATTGCCCTAACGCAATGTGAACCTAGCCTAAGAGAACCACTCGCAATTTTTGGTTATGTTATACTAAATTAATGTACACTCCTCAAGATTGAAATTGCAAAACCAAGAAGGAAAAAATCATCGGATTATAGAAAGCACAGGATCGATGTAAATGATAATGATAAAAAATTGAAATACATTTAGCAAAATATCTCGCTTTACTCAGCATCCAGTATGAGAGCCACGTGTAGAAATTCACTAACTTACACACCTTAGTATGCTGTCTATAAATTTAATAATAGTTATCTGAATGTTCAAGGTTGAGGAAGGTATATACATTTCTGCTCTGGCAGACACAGACAGAAGACGGCCCCTGAGTAATTACAGTAAATAGGCCCTTTGCAGTCCAGTAGCTCATTATAATGCAGAATTTTACCTGGCTTGGAGGTAGCGGCCCTGCTACCTTTTTGGCTTCTGTGCGACCGCACAGGTTACGCTAATGATATGTGTGCCCCTGCATATTTGTGCATGTATGTATATATATATATACACTCACTGGCCACTTTATTAGGTACACCTGTCCAACTTCTTGTTAACACTTAATTTCTAATCAGCCAATCACATGGCGGCAACTCAGTGCATTTAGGCATGTAGACATGGTCAAGACAATCTCCTGCAGTTCAAACCGAGCATCAGTATGGGGAAGAAAGGTGATTTGAGTGCCTTTGAACGTGGCATGGTTGTTGGTGCCAGAAGGGCTGGTCTGAGTATTTCAGAAACTGCTGATCTACTGGGATTTTCACGCACAACCATCTCTAGGGTTTACAGAGAATGGTCCGAAAAAGAAAAAAAATCCAGTGAGCGGCAGTTCTGTGGGCGGAAATGCCTTGTTGATGCCAGAGGTCAGAGGAGAATGGGCAGACTGGTTCGAGCTGATAGAAAGGCAACAGTGACTCAAATCGCCACCCGTTACAACCAAGGTAGGCCTAAGAGCATCTCTGAACGCACAGTGCGTCGAACTTTGAAGCAGATGGGCTACAGCAGCAGAAGACCACACCGGGTACCACTCCTTTCAGCTAAGAACAGGAAACTGAGGCTACAATTTGTACAAGCTCATCGAAATTGGACAGTAGAAGATTGGAAAAACGTTGCTTGGTCTGATGAGTCTCGATTTCTGCTGCGACATTCGGATGGTAGGGTCAGAATTTGGCGTAAACAACATGAAAGCATGGATCCATCCTGCCTTGTATGGAGCATCTTTGGGATGTGCAGCCGACAAATCTGCGGCAACTGTGTGATGCCATCATGTCAATATGGACCAAAATCTCTGAGGAATGCTTCCAGCACCTTGTTGAATCTATGCCACGAAGAATTGAGGCAGTTCTGAAGGCAAAAGGGGGTCCAACCCGTTACTAGCATGGTGTACCTAATAAAGTGGCCGGTGAGTGTATATATATATATATATATATATATATATATATATATATATATATATATATATATATATATATATATATATATATATATATATATATATATATATATCTGTGGGTGTGTATGTATATATATATATATATATATATATATATATATATACATACATACACTGTATATATATATATATATATATATATATATATATATATATAATATACAGTATATATATAGATATAGATATGTATTGGAGATACTTTGGACTTGACTTTTGGATTTTCATTGGCTGTAAGCCATAATCATCAACATAAACAGAAATAAACATTTGAAATAGATCACTCTGTTTGTAATGACTCTATATAATATACACACTTGGTCAAAATTGTTGGTATTCCTCGTTTAATGACAGAAAAACCCACAATAGTCACAGAAATAACCTGAATCTGACAGTAGTAAATAGTAAAAGTAATAATAAATAAAAAATCTATGAAAATGAACAAATGAAAGTCAGACATTGTTTTTCAAACATGCTTCCACAGAATAAAAAAAAAAAATAAGACTCATGAAAAAGGCCTGGACAGAAATGATGGTACCCTTAACTTAGTATTTTGTTGCACAACCTTTTGAGGCAATCACTGCAATCAAACGATTCCTGTAAGTGTCAATGAGACTTCTGCACCTCTCGACAGGTATTTTGGCCCACTCCTCAAGAACAAACTGCTCCAGTTGTCTCGTGTTTGAAGTTTGCCTTTTCCAAACGGCATGCTTCAGCTCTTTCCAAAGATGCTCAATAGGATTTAGGTCAGGGCTCATAGAAACCCACTTCAGAATAGTCCGATGTTTTCCTCTTAGCCATTCTTGGGTGTTTTTTAGCTGTGTGTTTTGGGCCATTATCCTGTTGCAAGACCCAAGACCTGCGACTGAGATGAATCTTTCTGACACTGGTCAGCAAATTTCCCTCTAGAATCCATTGATAGCCTTGAGATTTCATTGTACCATGCACAGATTCTAGACACCCTGTGCCAGATACAGGTAAGCAGCCCCAGAATATAACAGAGCCCCCTCCATGTTTCACAGTAGGGACAGTGTTCCTTTTTCTTGATAAGGTTCATTTTTCTGTCTGTGAATATAGAGCTGATTTGCCTTGCCAAAAAGTTCCATTTTGTCTCATCTGTCCATAGGACATTCTTCCAGAAAATTTGTGGCTTGTCAACATGTAGTTTGGCAAATTCCAGTCTGGCTTTTTTATGATTTTTTTTCAACAATGGTGTCCTCCTTGGTCGTCTCCCATGAAATCCACTTTGGTTCATACAACAACGGATGGTGCGATCTGACATTGATGTTCCTTGAGCTTGAAGTTCACCTTTAATCTGTTTAGAAGTTTTTCTGGGCTTTTTTGTTATCATTCGTATTATCCATTTCTTTGATTTGCATCTTTTCTTCCTGCGGTCATGTCCAGGGAGGTTGGCTACAGTCCCATGGATCTTAAATTTCTGAATGATATGTGCAACCGTAGTCACAGGAACATGAAGCTGCTTGGAGATGGTCTTATAACTTTTACCTTTAACATGCTTGCCTATAATTTACTTTGTAATCTCCTGAGACAACTCCTCAGGTCCATGTTGAGTGTGATACACACCATGTCACCAAACAGCACAGTGAGTATCTGTAGCCCTATATACAAGCCTCACTGATCACTCACTCACTGATGCCAAGATTGTAGACACCTGTGATGTTAGTTAGTGGACACACCTTGATTTAACATGTCCCTTTTGTCACATTATTTTCAGGGGTACCATCATTTCTGTCCAGGCCTATTTCTTGAGTTTTATTTTTTTTAAATTCTGGGGAGGAATGGTTGAAAAGCAATGTCTAACTTTCATTTGTTCTTTTTCATAGATCTTTTATTTATTACTAGCTGTACTACCCGGCTTCGCCCGGGTTAATGACTGCTGTTAGCAAAATAGAATGTGTTAACAAAAATTTATTCTGCACACAAAAACCACAAAACAAATAGATAGAAATGTAATTATTAAAAGGCAAAAACTAAGCAAATAGAAGCATTTCACAACATATATTAGCTTTGTTATACTGAGAATGTCTTTGTTGCCTATATTAACCAATCAGAGCTCAGGTTAATTAACTGTAGCAAAATAGAAGCTGAGCTGTGATTGGTTGCTATTGGCAGCCTGATAAATCCCCAGCCAACAGGAAGCCCTCCCCCCTGGCAGTATATATTAGCTCACACATACACATAATAGACAGGTCATGTGACTGACAGCTGCCGTATTTCCTATATGGTACATTTGTTGCTCTTGTAGTTTGCTTATTAATCAGATTTTTATTTTTGAAGGACAATACCAGACTTGTGTGTGTTTTAGGGCGAGTTTTATGTGTCAAGTTGTGTGTGTTGAGTTGCGTGTGGCGACATGCATGTAGCGACTTTTGTGAGATGAGTTTTGTGTGGCGACATGCGTGTAGCAACATTTTGTGTGTTGAGTTGCATGTGACAGGTTAGTGTAGCAAGTTGTGTGCAGCAAGATTTGTGCATGGCGAGTTTTGCGCGTGGCGAGTTTTATGTGTGGTGCATTTTGAGTATGTGCAAGTTTTGTGTGAGGCAACTTTTGCATGTGGTGCAACTTTTGTACATGTGGCAATTTTTCTGTGTGTGCAAGTTTTGCATGAGGTGAGTTTTCCATGAGGTGAGTTTTGCACGTGTGGCGAGTTTTGCGTGAGCCTAGTTTTGCATATGGCGAGTTTTGCATGTAGCGAGTTTTGAGTGGTGACTTTTGTGTTTCGACTTTTATGTGGCGAGGTTGGTGTGTGTGTGTGGTGAAATGTGTGCTGAGGGTGGTATATGTGTTCAAGCACGTGGTAGTGTGTGGCGCATTTTGTGTTTGTGTTCATATCCCCGTGTGTGGTGAGTATCCCATGTCGGGGCCCCACCTTAGCAACTGTACGGTATATACTCTTTGTCGCCATCGCTCTCATTCTTTAAGTCCTCATTGTTCACATCTGGCAGCTGTCAATTTTCCTCCAACACTTTTCCCTTCACTTTTTCCCCATTATGTAGATAGGAGCAAAATTGTTTGGTGAATTGGAACGCGCGGGGTTAAAATTTCACCTCACAACATAGCCTATGACGCTCTCGGGGTCCAGACGTGTGACTGTGCAAAATTTTGTGGCTGTAGCTGCGACGGTACAGATGCCAATCCCGGACATACACACATACATACATACACACATTCAGCTTTATATATTAGATATACCTGTATGTAATCTCCTGTATATAGTATATACCTGTGTGTCATCTCACCTATATATAGTATATATCTGTGTGTCATCTCCTGTATATAGTATATACCTGTATGTCATCTCCTCCTATACATAGCATATACCTGTGTCATCTCCTCCTGTATATACTATATACCTGTAGGTAATCTGCTCCTGTATATAGTATATACCTGTGTGTCATCTCCTCCTGTATATAGTATATACCTGTATGTCATCTCCTCCTGTATGTAGTATGTACCTGTATGTCATCTCCTCCTCTATATAGTATATACCTGTGTGTCATCTCTCCTGTATATAGTATATATCTGTGTGTCATCTCCTCCTGTATATAGTATATACCTGTGTGTCATCTCCCCTGTAAATAGTATATACCTGTGTGTCATCTCCTGTATATAGTATATAGCTGTATGCCATCTCCTCCTGTATTAGCCCTCGTTCACACGTTATTTGGTCAGTATTTTTACCTCAGTATTTGTAAGCTAAAATGGCAGCCTGATAAATCCCCAGCCAACAGTAAGCCCACCCCCTGGCAGTATATATTAGCTCACACATACACATAATAGACTGGTCATGTGACTGACAGCTGCCGGATTCCTATATGGTACATTTGTTGCTCTTGTAGTTTGTCTGCTTATTAATCAGATTTTTATTTTTGAAGGATACCAGACTTGTGTGTGTTTTAGGGCGAGTTTCGTGTGTCAAGTTGTGTGTGTTGAGTTGCGTGTGGCGACATGCATGTAGGGACTTTTGTGAGATGAGTTTTGTGTGGCGACATGCGTGTAGCAACTTTTTGTGTGTCGAGTTGCATGTGACAGGTTAGTGTAGCAAGTTGTGTGCAGCAAGTTTTGCGCATGGCGAGTTTTGCGCGTGGCGAGTTTTATGTGTGGTGCCTTTTGAGTATGTGCAAGTTTTGTGTGAGGCAACTTTTGCATGTGTTGCAACTTTTGTGCATGTGGCAATTTTTCTGCGTGTGGCAATTTTTCTGCGTGTGCAAGTTTTGCGTGTGGCGAGTTTTGCACGTGTGGCGAGTTTTGCATGTGGAGAGTTTTGCGCGTGGCGAGTTTTGAGCGGCGACTTTTGTGTTTCTACTTTTATGTGGCGAGGTTGGTGTATGTGTGGTGAAATGTGCACTGAGGGTGGTATATGTGTTCGAGCACGTGGTAGTGTGTGGCGCATTTTGTGTGTGTGTTCATATCCCCGTGGTGGTGTGATTATCCCATGTTGGGGCCCCACCTTAGCAACTGTACAGTATATACTCTTTGGTGCCATCGCTGTCATTCTTTAAGTCCCCCTTGTTCACATCTGGCAGCTGTTAATTTGCCTCCAACACTTTTCCTTTCATTTTTTCCCCATTATGTAGATAGGGGCAAAATTGTTTGGTGACTTGGAAAGCGCGGGGTTAAAATTTCACCTCACAATATAGCTTTGACGCTCTCAGGGTCCAGACGTGTGACTGTGCAAAATTTTGTGCCTGTAGCTGCGACGCCTCCAACACTTTTCCTTTCACTTTTTCCCCATTATGTAGATAGGGGCAAAATTGTTTGGTGAATTGGAAAGCGCGGGGTTAAAATTTCACCTCACAACATAGCCTATGACGCTCTCGGGGTCCAGACGTGTGACTGTGCAAAATTTTGTGGCTGTAGCTGCTACGGTTCAGATGCCAATCCCGGACATACATACATACATACATACACACACACACACATTCAGCTTTATATATTAGATTACTTTTGTCAGAATCTTTAATCTCAGAAGTTATTTCTGTGACCATTGAGGGTTTTTCTGTACCAACAATTTTGACCACATGTGTATGAGTTTCACTTTATGTATTGAAGAACGGAAATAAATTAACTTTTTGATATTCTAATTTAGTGAGAAGCACTTTTACATAAATATATATATATATATATATATATATATATATATATATATATATATATACACTGCTCAAAAAAATAAAGGGAACACTCAAATAACACATCCTAGATCTGAATGAATGAAATATTCTCATTGAATACTTTGTTCCATACAAAGGTGAATGTGCTGACAACAAAATCGTACACAAAAATCACCAATGTAAATCAAATTTATTTACCAATGGAGGCCTGGATTTGGAATGATGCTTAAAATCAAAGTGGAAAATCAAATTACAGGCTGATCCAACTTCAGTGGAAATGCCTCAAAACGAGGAAATGATGCTCAGTAGTGTGTGTGTGGCCTCCACATGCCTGTATGACAGCGGATGGTCTCCTGGGGGATCTCCTCCCAGACCTGGACTAAAGCATCCACCAGCTCCTGGACAGTTTGTAGTGCAACATGATGTTGGTGGATGATGCGAGACATGATGTGCCAGATGTGTTCAATCTGATTCAGGTCTGGGGAATGGGCGGGCCAGTTCATAGCTTCAATGCCTTCATCTTGCAGGAACTGCTGACACACTCCAGCCACATGAGGTCTGGAATTGTCCTGCATTAGGAGGAACCCAGGGCCAACCGCACCAGCATATGGTCTCACAAGTGGTCTGGTGATCTCATCTCGGTACCTAATGGCAGTCAGGCTACCTCTGGCGAGCACATGGAAGTCTGTGGGGCCCTCCAAAGAAAGGCCACCCCACACCATTACTGACCCACTGCCAAACCGGTCATGCTGAAGGATATTGCAGGCAGCAGATCGCTCTCCACAGCGTCTCCAGACTCTGTCACGTCTGTCACATGTGCTCAGTGTGATCCTGCTTTCATCTGTAAAGAGCACAGAGCACCAGTGGTGAATTTGCCAATCCTGGTGTTATGTGGCAAATGCCAAGCATTCTGCATGGTGTTGGGCTGTGAGCACAACACCCATCTGTGGACGTCGGGCACTCAGACCTTCCTTATGGTGTCAGTTTCTAACCATTTGTGCAGACACATGCACATTTGTCTCCTGCTGGAGGTCATTTTGCAGGGCTCTGGCAGTGCTCCTCCTGTTCCTCCTTGCACAAAGGCTGAGGTAGCGGTCCTGCTGCTGGGTTGTTGCCCTCCTACGGCCCCCTCCACGTCTCCTGGTGTACTGGCCTGTCTCCTGGTAGGGCCTCCAGCTTCTGAACACTACGCTGACAGACACAGCAAACCTTCTTGCCACAGCTCGCATTGATGTGGCATCCTGGATGAGTTGCACTACCTGAGCCACTTGTGTGGGTTGTAGAGTCCGTCTCATGCTACCACGAGTGTGAAAGCACAACCAACATTCAAAAGTGACCAAAACATCAGCCAGAAAGCATTGGTACTGTGATGTGGTCTGTGATCCCCACCTGCAGAACCACTCCTTTATTGAGTGTGTCTTGACTATTGCCAGTAATTTCCATCTGTTGTCTATTCCATTTGCACAACAGCATGTGAAATTGATTGTCAAACAGTGTTATTTCCTAAGTGGACAGTTTGATTTCACAGAAGTTTGATTTACTTGGAGTTATATTCTGTTGTTTAAGTGTTCCCTTTATTTTTTTGAGCAGTGTATATACTAGATGGAGGCCCGATGCTATCGCTTCAGGAGGGCGGTAATGTCACGATGGGGCAGGCTTTGCAGCATTGAGAATCTCTCCCCCCATGTGCTCCCCCACCTATCCACTCTCTCTTTCCCCATGTGCTGACTTCTTCCATCTGTGCTCTCTTCTTTGACCTGTCTACCCCATGTACTATCCCTCTTGTCTGCTGTCTCTCTCCTTCCTATGCTGTGATCTCCTCTCAAAACTGTGCATGCGCTCCTCCTGTTCAAAGATGGCGGTCAGTGAATCATTCGGCTGATCCCGGTGGCGTGATTGCGACGTTGTTCCGCTGGTGGTACCACTCAAGAGGCTGCGTGCAGTGTGTGTGTGTGTGTGTGTGTGTGTGTGTGTGTGGTGCATATGGCGTATACAGCACGTGTGTGTGTGTGTGTGGTGCGTACGTTGTATACAGTGTGTGTGTATGTGTGTGGTGTGTACGGTGTATACAGTGTGTGTGTGTGTGGTGCGACTGTGTTCCGCTGGTGGTACAGTGCAAGAGGCTGGTACCACCAGCAGTTTCCATATTGAAACACCCATCATGACCCAATATGGAGGTCCGTGAACTTCCGCCACTTGGAATTCTGGGATCCGGACACATCTGGACGGAACAGGATGTGAAGACATTACAAGGTAAGTATATATTAAGAGATATATATATATACTAGCTGTACTACCCGGCTTCGCCCGGGTTAATGACTGCTGTTAGCAAAATAGAATGTGTTAACAAAAATTTATTCTGCACACAAAAACCACAAAACAAATAGATAGAAATGTAATTATTAAAAGGCAAAAACTAAGCAAATAGAAGCATTTCACAACATATATTAGCTTTGTTATACTGAGAATGTCTTTGTTGCCTATATTAACCAATCAGAGCTCAGGTTAATTAACTGTAGCAAAATAGAAGCTGAGCTGTGATTGGTTGCTATTGGCAGCCTGATAAATCCCCAGCCAACAGGAAGCCCTCCCCCCTGGCAGTATATATTAGCTCACACATACACATAATAGACAGGTCATGTGACTGACAGCTGCCGTATTTCCTATATGGTACATTTGTTGCTCTTGTAGTTTGCTTATTAATCAGATTTTTATTTTTGAAGGACAATACCAGACTTGTGTGTGTTTTAGGGCGAGTTTTATGTGTCAAGTTGTGTGTGTTGAGTTGCGTGTGGCGACATGCATGTAGCGACTTTTGTGAGATGAGTTTTGTGTGGCGACATGCGTGTAGCAACATTTTGTGTGTTGAGTTGCATGTGACAGGTTAGTGTAGCAAGTTGTGTGCAGCAAGATTTGTGCATGGCGAGTTTTGCGCGTGGCGAGTTTTATGTGTGGTGCATTTTGAGTATGTGCAAGTTTTGTGTGAGGCAACTTTTGCATGTGGTGCAACTTTTGTACATGTGGCAATTTTTCTGTGTGTGCAAGTTTTGCATGAGGTGAGTTTTCCATGAGGTGAGTTTTGCACGTGTGGCGAGTTTTGCGTGAGCCTAGTTTTGCATATGGCGAGTTTTGCATGTAGCGAGTTTTGAGTGGTGACTTTTGTGTTTCGACTTTTATGTGGCGAGGTTGGTGTGTGTGTGTGGTGAAATGTGTGCTGAGGGTGGTATATGTGTTCAAGCACGTGGTAGTGTGTGGCGCATTTTGTGTTTGTGTTCATATCCCCGTGTGTGGTGAGTATCCCATGTCGGGGCCCCACCTTAGCAACTGTACGGTATATACTCTTTGTCGCCATCGCTCTCATTCTTTAAGTCCTCATTGTTCACATCTGGCAGCTGTCAATTTTCCTCCAACACTTTTCCCTTCACTTTTTCCCCATTATGTAGATAGGAGCAAAATTGTTTGGTGAATTGGAACGCGCGGGGTTAAAATTTCACCTCACAACATAGCCTATGACGCTCTCGGGGTCCAGACGTGTGACTGTGCAAAATTTTGTGGCTGTAGCTGCGACGGTACAGATGCCAATCCCGGACATACACACATACATACATACACACATTCAGCTTTATATATTAGACTAGCTGTACTACCCGGCTTCGCCCGGGTTAATGACTGCTGTTAGCAAAATAGAATGTGTTAACAAAAATTTATTCTGCACACAAAAACCACAAAACAAATAGATAGAAATGTAATTATTAAAAGGCAAAAACTAAGCAAATAGAAGCATTTCACAACATATATTAGCTTTGTTATACTGAGAATGTCTTTGTTGCCTATATTAACCAATCAGAGCTCAGGTTAATTAACTGTAGCAAAATAGAAGCTGAGCTGTGATTGGTTGCTATTGGCAGCCTGATAAATCCCCAGCCAACAGGAAGCCCTCCCCCCTGGCAGTATATATTAGCTCACACATACACATAATAGACAGGTCATGTGACTGACAGCTGCCGTATTTCCTATATGGTACATTTGTTGCTCTTGTAGTTTGCTTATTAATCAGATTTTTATTTTTGAAGGACAATACCAGACTTGTGTGTGTTTTAGGGCGAGTTTTATGTGTCAAGTTGTGTGTGTTGAGTTGCGTGTGGCGACATGCATGTAGCGACTTTTGTGAGATGAGTTTTGTGTGGCGACATGCGTGTAGCAACATTTTGTGTGTTGAGTTGCATGTGACAGGTTAGTGTAGCAAGTTGTGTGCAGCAAGATTTGTGCATGGCGAGTTTTGCGCGTGGCGAGTTTTATGTGTGGTGCATTTTGAGTATGTGCAAGTTTTGTGTGAGGCAACTTTTGCATGTGGTGCAACTTTTGTACATGTGGCAATTTTTCTGTGTGTGCAAGTTTTGCATGAGGTGAGTTTTCCATGAGGTGAGTTTTGCACGTGTGGCGAGTTTTGCGTGAGCCTAGTTTTGCATATGGCGAGTTTTGCATGTAGCGAGTTTTGAGTGGTGACTTTTGTGTTTCGACTTTTATGTGGCGAGGTTGGTGTGTGTGTGTGGTGAAATGTGTGCTGAGGGTGGTATATGTGTTCAAGCACGTGGTAGTGTGTGGCGCATTTTGTGTTTGTGTTCATATCCCCGTGTGTGGTGAGTATCCCATGTCGGGGCCCCACCTTAGCAACTGTACGGTATATACTCTTTGTCGCCATCGCTCTCATTCTTTAAGTCCTCATTGTTCACATCTGGCAGCTGTCAATTTTCCTCCAACACTTTTCCCTTCACTTTTTCCCCATTATGTAGATAGGAGCAAAATTGTTTGGTGAATTGGAACGCGCGGGGTTAAAATTTCACCTCACAACATAGCCTATGACGCTCTCGGGGTCCAGACGTGTGACTGTGCAAAATTTTGTGGCTGTAGCTGCGACGGTACAGATGCCAATCCCGGACATACACACATACATACATACACACATTCAGCTTTATATATTAGATATACCTGTATGTAATCTCCTGTATATAGTATATACCTGTGTGTCATCTCACCTATATATAGTATATATCTGTGTGTCATCTCCTGTATATAGTATATACCTGTATGTCATCTCCTCCTATACATAGCATATACCTGTGTCATCTCCTCCTGTATATACTATATACCTGTAGGTAATCTGCTCCTGTATATAGTATATACCTGTGTGTCATCTCCTCCTGTATATAGTATATACCTGTATGTCATCTCCTCCTGTATGTAGTATGTACCTGTATGTCATCTCCTCCTCTATATAGTATATACCTGTGTGTCATCTCTCCTGTATATAGTATATATCTGTGTGTCATCTCCTCCTGTATATAGTATATACCTGTGTGTCATCTCCCCTGTAAATAGTATATACCTGTGTGTCATCTCCTGTATATAGTATATAGCTGTATGCCATCTCCTCCTGTATTAGCCCTCGTTCACACGTTATTTGGTCAGTATTTTTACCTCAGTATTTGTAAGCTAAAATGGCAGCCTGATAAATCCCCAGCCAACAGTAAGCCCACCCCCTGGCAGTATATATTAGCTCACACATACACATAATAGACTGGTCATGTGACTGACAGCTGCCGGATTCCTATATGGTACATTTGTTGCTCTTGTAGTTTGTCTGCTTATTAATCAGATTTTTATTTTTGAAGGATACCAGACTTGTGTGTGTTTTAGGGCGAGTTTCGTGTGTCAAGTTGTGTGTGTTGAGTTGCGTGTGGCGACATGCATGTAGGGACTTTTGTGAGATGAGTTTTGTGTGGCGACATGCGTGTAGCAACTTTTTGTGTGTCGAGTTGCATGTGACAGGTTAGTGTAGCAAGTTGTGTGCAGCAAGTTTTGCGCATGGCGAGTTTTGCGCGTGGCGAGTTTTATGTGTGGTGCCTTTTGAGTATGTGCAAGTTTTGTGTGAGGCAACTTTTGCATGTGTTGCAACTTTTGTGCATGTGGCAATTTTTCTGCGTGTGGCAATTTTTCTGCGTGTGCAAGTTTTGCGTGTGGCGAGTTTTGCACGTGTGGCGAGTTTTGCATGTGGAGAGTTTTGCGCGTGGCGAGTTTTGAGCGGCGACTTTTGTGTTTCTACTTTTATGTGGCGAGGTTGGTGTATGTGTGGTGAAATGTGCACTGAGGGTGGTATATGTGTTCGAGCACGTGGTAGTGTGTGGCGCATTTTGTGTGTGTGTTCATATCCCCGTGGTGGTGTGATTATCCCATGTTGGGGCCCCACCTTAGCAACTGTACAGTATATACTCTTTGGTGCCATCGCTGTCATTCTTTAAGTCCCCCTTGTTCACATCTGGCAGCTGTTAATTTGCCTCCAACACTTTTCCTTTCATTTTTTCCCCATTATGTAGATAGGGGCAAAATTGTTTGGTGACTTGGAAAGCGCGGGGTTAAAATTTCACCTCACAATATAGCTTTGACGCTCTCAGGGTCCAGACGTGTGACTGTGCAAAATTTTGTGCCTGTAGCTGCGACGCCTCCAACACTTTTCCTTTCACTTTTTCCCCATTATGTAGATAGGGGCAAAATTGTTTGGTGAATTGGAAAGCGCGGGGTTAAAATTTCACCTCACAACATAGCCTATGACGCTCTCGGGGTCCAGACGTGTGACTGTGCAAAATTTTGTGGCTGTAGCTGCTACGGTTCAGATGCCAATCCCGGACATACATACATACATACATACATACACACACACACACATTCAGCTTTATATATTAGATATACCTGTATGTAATCTCCTGTATATAGTATATACCTGTGTGTCATCTCACCTATATATAGTATATATCTGTGTGTCATCTCCTGTATATAGTATATACCTGTATGTCATCTCCTCCTATACATAGCATATACCTGTGTCATCTCCTCCTGTATATACTATATACCTGTAGGTAATCTGCTCCTGTATATAGTATATACCTGTGTGTCATCTCCTCCTGTATATAGTATATACCTGTATGTCATCTCCTCCTGTATGTAGTATGTACCTGTATGTCATCTCCTCCTCTATATAGTATATACCTGTGTGTCATCTCTCCTGTATATAGTATATATCTGTGTGTCATCTCCTCCTGTATATAGTATATACCTGTGTGTCATCTCCCCTGTAAATAGTATATACCTGTGTGTCATCTCCTGTATATAGTATATAGCTGTATGCCATCTCCTCCTGTATTAGCCCTCGTTCACACGTTATTTGGTCAGTATTTTTACCTCAGTATTTGTAAGCTAAAATGGCAGCCTGATAAATCCCCAGCCAACAGTAAGCCCACCCCCTGGCAGTATATATTAGCTCACACATACACATAATAGACTGGTCATGTGACTGACAGCTGCCGGATTCCTATATGGTACATTTGTTGCTCTTGTAGTTTGTCTGCTTATTAATCAGATTTTTATTTTTGAAGGATACCAGACTTGTGTGTGTTTTAGGGCGAGTTTCGTGTGTCAAGTTGTGTGTGTTGAGTTGCGTGTGGCGACATGCATGTAGGGACTTTTGTGAGATGAGTTTTGTGTGGCGACATGCGTGTAGCAACTTTTTGTGTGTCGAGTTGCATGTGACAGGTTAGTGTAGCAAGTTGTGTGCAGCAAGTTTTGCGCATGGCGAGTTTTGCGCGTGGCGAGTTTTATGTGTGGTGCCTTTTGAGTATGTGCAAGTTTTGTGTGAGGCAACTTTTGCATGTGTTGCAACTTTTGTGCATGTGGCAATTTTTCTGCGTGTGGCAATTTTTCTGCGTGTGCAAGTTTTGCGTGTGGCGAGTTTTGCACGTGTGGCGAGTTTTGCATGTGGAGAGTTTTGCGCGTGGCGAGTTTTGAGCGGCGACTTTTGTGTTTCTACTTTTATGTGGCGAGGTTGGTGTATGTGTGGTGAAATGTGCACTGAGGGTGGTATATGTGTTCGAGCACGTGGTAGTGTGTGGCGCATTTTGTGTGTGTGTTCATATCCCCGTGGTGGTGTGATTATCCCATGTTGGGGCCCCACCTTAGCAACTGTACAGTATATACTCTTTGGTGCCATCGCTGTCATTCTTTAAGTCCCCCTTGTTCACATCTGGCAGCTGTTAATTTGCCTCCAACACTTTTCCTTTCATTTTTTCCCCATTATGTAGATAGGGGCAAAATTGTTTGGTGACTTGGAAAGCGCGGGGTTAAAATTTCACCTCACAATATAGCTTTGACGCTCTCAGGGTCCAGACGTGTGACTGTGCAAAATTTTGTGCCTGTAGCTGCGACGCCTCCAACACTTTTCCTTTCACTTTTTCCCCATTATGTAGATAGGGGCAAAATTGTTTGGTGAATTGGAAAGCGCGGGGTTAAAATTTCACCTCACAACATAGCCTATGACGCTCTCGGGGTCCAGACGTGTGACTGTGCAAAATTTTGTGGCTGTAGCTGCTACGGTTCAGATGCCAATCCCGGACATACATACATACATACATACATACACACACACACACATTCAGCTTTATATATTAGATATATATATATATATATATATATATATATATATATATATATATATATATATATATATATACAGTGGTTGAAATAAGTATTTGATCCCTTTCTGATTTTGTAAGTTTGCTCACTGACAAACACATAAACAGTCTATAATTTTAAGCGTAGGTTAATTTTAACATTGAGAGATAGAGTATCAAAAATAAAATCCAGAAAATCACATTGTATAAATTATATAAATTTATTTGTATTTTGCAGTGAGAAATAAGTATTTGATCCCCTACCAGCCATTAGGTGTTCTGACTCCTACAGACCAGTTAGACCCTCCTAATCAACTCATTACCTGCATTAAAGACAGCTGTCTTACATAGTCACCTTTATAAAAGACTCCAGTCCACAGACTCAATTAATCAGTCAGACTCTAACCTCTGCAACATGGGTAAGACCAAAGAGATTTATAAGGATGTCAGGGACAAGATCATAGACCTGCACAAAGCTGGTATGGGCTACAAAACCATACGTAAGACGCTGGGTGAGAAGGAGACAACGATCTGGGGCACTATGCAAAATCTCACCTCATGGGGTATCCTTGATCATGAGGAAGGTGAGAGATCAGCCTAAAGGCCCCGTCTCACATAGCGATTTACCAACGATCACGACCAGCGATACGACCTGGCCGTGATCGTTGGTAAGTCGTTGTGTGGTCGCTGGGGAGCTGTCACACAGACCGCTCTCTCCAGCGACCAACGATCAGGGGAACGACTTCGGCATCGTTGAAACTGTCTTCAATGATGCCGAAGTCCCCCTGCAGGACCCGGGTAACCAGGGTAAACATCGGGTTACTAAGCGCAGGGCCGCGCTTAGTAACCCGATGTTTACCCTGGTTACCAAAAAAAAACAAACACTACATACTCACCATCTGATGTCCGTCAGGTCCCTTGCCGTCTGCTTCCTGCTCTGACAGTGCCGCCGTACAGTGAGAGCAGAGCGCAGCGGTGACGTCACTGCTGTGCTGTGCTCTCACTGTATGGCCGGATCTCAGTCAGAGCAGGAAACAGACGGCAAGGGACCTGACGGACATCAGATGGTGAGTATGTACTGTTTGTTTTTTTTTTACATTTACGCTGGTAACCAGGGTAAACATCGGGTTACTAAGCGCGGCCCTGCGCTTAGTAACCCGATGTTTACCCTGGTTACCAGTTAAGACATCGCTGGATCGGTGTCACACACACCGATTCAGCGATGTCAGCGGGACCTCAACGACCAAAAAAAGGTCCAGGCCATTCCGACACGACCAGCGATCTCACAGCAGGGGCCTGATCGCTGGTACGTGTCACACATAGCGAGATCGCTACTGAGGTCGCTGTTGCGTCACAAAACTTGTGACTCAGCAGCGATCTCGCTAGCGATCTCGCTATGTGAGACGGGGCCTTAAAACTACAAGGGGGGTGTTAGGTGTCGAGTTCCCGCCGCTGCACAGGGGTAATCTTGAACCATGTCCTCTGTGGTCTCCCATTCGCAGAGGAGCCTGCTAAGCCGAGACGTCGGTCCCATCATCTTGCTCAAGCTGATGCTGTGCGTCTGATTACTGCTGTCACCTCAGCTCCAGCTATTGTAACCAGCATTAGTCAGCGGCGAGCAGACGTTCCTGGGACTAAGTCCTGCTCTTTGCCTACCGAGCATGCCTGTGGGACGACCTCTCATTGGAGGTCGGAGGTCACATGCCCAGGTCATCAAGCGGCTCTGATTGGACCACCGGCAAGGTCATGGAAGGCCGCAACTATAAAAGGTTCACATGGCCGAGCTAGTATAAACAGAAATCATGGTGTGTGGATGCATGTATGTTATCTGGTGAAAGCTAATAATCTTCCCCTTCCCTAGTGTTGTTGTTTGATGTTGGGTGTATGGAGCAAGTACAGCGCCAGTTAGTGCAATCCAGCACTTAGCACGATTTTACTAGCGTAAATACAGCAGCTTTCTATCCCTTGCTAGGGTGGTTAGTGGCATTTACCAGTGCGATGCTGTGCGCACTCTGTGGGCTAAATCATTAGATAGTTTGCGCATTGCTGAAGCAATGCCAAGCGCTAGTGGGTCTAGAGGGACTCTAACCCTGCGTCCTTGGCGCTGAGTTCTGTGACTGTACACTAGCGCTCATTCTGCTGTGCTCTGTAGTTAAACAGGGTACAGCATTCACACTCTGCGGTATTGCAGCTCAGTGAGGGAACCGAGTCCAGCTCTGTACATACCGGGTGACGTTTAACCCGTGTGTGTTACCCACTATACCACCATATAGTGACCCGCCATTACTAAGCAGCAGTTAACATCTCTGCACGGAGGACCCCGGGCTGCAAACGCACCTTATTTCTATTCTGATATTATTAGTTGCGTTCTGCCAGCTCTAACAGGGGGAACTTGTTAATGATATCAAGGCAGCTAGGACCACAGTCACCAAGAAAACAATTGGTAACATATTACGCCATAAAAGTGTAAAATCTTGCAGTGCCCACAAGGTCGCCCTGCTCAAGAAGGCACCCGTGCAGGTCAGTCTGAAGTTTGTCAATGAACACCTGGATGATTCTGTGAGTGATTGGGAGAAGGTGTTGTGATCAGATAAGACAAAATTGAGGTCTTTGGCATTTACTCAACTTCCCGTGTTTGGAGGAAGAGAAATGCTGCCTATGACCCAAAGAATACAGTCCCCAATGTCAAGCATGGAGGTAGACACAATATGTTTTGGGGGTGTTTCTCTGCTAAAGGCACAGGAGTACTTCACTGCAACAATGGGAGAATGGATGGAGCCATGTACCGTAAAATTCTGAGTGACAACCTCCTTCAATCCACCAGGACATTAAAAATGTCATGGCTGGGTCTTCCAGCAAGGCAATGACCCAAAACATACAGCCAAAGCAACAAAGTAGTGGCTCAAAAAGAATCACATTAAGGTAATGGAGTGGCCTAGCCAGTCTCCAGACCTTAATCCCATAGAAAACTTATGGAGGGAGTTGAAGCTCCTAGTTGCCAAGCAACAACTTTAAAATCTTAATGATTTAGAGATGATCTGCAAAATGGAGTGGACCAAAATTGCTCCTGACATGTGCGCAAACCTCATCATCAACTACAAAAAACGTATGTGTTCTGTGCTTGCCAACAAGGGTTTTGCCACCAAGTATTAAGTCTTGTTTGCCAGAGGGATCAAATACTTATTTCTCACTGCAAAATGCAAATACATTTATATAATTTATACAATGTAATTTTCTGGATTTTAGTTTATTGATATTCTATCTCTCAATGTTAGAATTATGCTACACTTAAAATTATAGACTGTTCATGTCTTTGTCAGTGGGCAAACTTACAGAATCACAATCGATCAAATACTTATTTATGTGATTTAGTTAGCAAACATTTTTTTTTTTGGGGGGGGAGGGGAGCAGTTGTACTATAAAATGTCTCTGCTGAAAAAAATTGAGGTATTAGAATGCCAGGAAAATTTGCCCACTTCAGATGGATGTATAAGACTGCAGTATCAATATAGCAATGCTTTGATTATCATTAGCCCTATGAAGGACTGTTGTTCTTAAAATAAATGTTAATGTGGTTGAATCTCTGCATATACGCAGCTACAATTCTGTCTCTCTCTCACCAGCACCTCTCCCTACACTGCCTCTGTCCGGAGTAAATTGTGCTGATCATAGCATCACTGGTCTTATATAGAACAGTGAAGCTATGCTCGGCACAACCAAAGTGGCTATGGCATTACAATGACAAGGCAATTCCCACATGTTTATGGTCTAAAAAGTGCCAAACATGCGGGGCGGAGGCTTGAGCTCCCGCTCGAACATTAAAGGGACTCTGTCACCTGAATTTGGAGGGAACAATTTTCAGTCATAGGGGCGGGGTTTCGGGTGTTTGAGTCACCCTTTCCTTACCCGCTGGCCGCATGCTGGCTGCAATATTGGATTGTTGTTCATTCTCTGTCCTCCGTAGTACATGCCTGCTCAAGGCAATCTTGCCTTACGCAGGCGTGTACTATGGAGGACAGAGAATGAACTTCAATCCAATATTGCAGCCAGCATGCAGCCAGGGGGTAAGGAAAGAATGAATCAAACACCCGAAAACCCCGCCCCTATGGCTGAAAATTGTTCCCTCCAAATTCAGGTGACAGAGTCCCTTTAAATAATACTCACTGAGTAATGAGCATCCTTAGCACACCGATGATCAATCGAGTAACGAGTAGTGATGAGCACGCTTTCTCATTGCTACCGCACAACTGATCTGGCAAAATGAAAGTTGTACTGTGATTTGATGCTGTGCGTAACAAATACAGTTTTCATTTTAGGCATATTGATACATCAGACACTATGTGTATAGTTATTTTTTTATTTTTTATTTTTTTTGCTTTTTTCTGCTTCTTTGTAACTTAAGAAAAATGGGCATTATGTTTTAAATTTGAATATTTCCTTAACTGTTTGATAGCATTATTCTTTAAAGTTAGCATTGTTCACACTACTTTCAAGCTCTATATTTTATTGCTGGGAAAGATCCTTGTGTGTGTCCTTTTGGCCCTTGTTGGGCTGGTGTACATCACTATAAAATTTGTCTTTTTTTTTTTCTTTTACTGTATAGCAAACTGCAGTCTATTTTTGTGGTTTTGTATTTCTTCAATACTGTACCATGCAGAAAACTTTTTTTTCTGAAATGGGAGTCAATGAGCAATGTATGGTAGTGTATACCCACAGAGATATGCAGAAGAGTCTCATGTCAATGGTAACCGGAAACTTCTATATACTTTCTTGTAAAATAACATTTCTAATTTCTGTTTTGATTAGAAGTATTCGTCACTCTGTGTTTTCTTGCTTTAAACAGGCAATTTTAAATGGCTTTTTGATGGATTTTCCTCCAGCTGTAAAGCAGAGTGCAACTAATATAGTGGATGCAGCAGTGGAAATTTACCATAGAATGAGCATTGATCTTCTCCCAACTCCTGCAAAATCCCATTATGTGTTTAACTTACGTGACTTGTCAAAATGTGTTCAAGGTACTGTACAATGATGCTAACATTGAAAGTTGTTTTTTTTTTACTGAAAATGCTAAGAAAGCTGAAATGTATGTTTTAGTTTTTAATTACCGTAAATAGAATTTTCGGATAATGTTCTCTATATAATAGTTAGAATAAAAGTTCCGCATTATGTTTTCTTTGCTATTTTTATTATGTGAACACCTTAAAGTAAATCTCCACATTTCTTTTAACAATGTCAGTTTTATGTAAAATATGTTCTGGTTAATTTCTTTATACTTGTATAACTTTTATAAGATTCAATGCACTGTTTTTCTGATACAGAGCTACAGATCACATGCATAGATGTAGATTTAAATGTTAACATGCTTAATTAGTGTGAAACACCATATTCACACACCCGTATTTAAACACTGTAGGACAGAAGGGAGTCTGACACCTAGTTCTCCCACGATCAGTTGTTACGAGAGAGAGAGAGAGAGAGACCAGAACGGAAAATCTGCATGATTTTGTATGGAAAATGCTATGAAAACCGGATCCGGGCGCCGGATTCATTGTTTCACACGTCAGTTTCATGTGTTTTTGGCCGATTCCGTCACTGTGCGGTTTTTTCTGCCGGACAAAAAAACTTTGCAGTGGATGTTTTCTCTGTCCGCCGGAAACAACTTTTTGGACGTATCCGGAAAAAAAAACGGATGAAACGTCTAGCCATCAGGCACAATCCGGCACTAATACAACTCTATGGGGAAAAAACGGATCCGGCGTAAAAAAAATGGATCAGTTTTTTTCAAAAATTGACAGATTGTGCCTGAAACAAAAAGCCTGATGTGTGAAAGTAGCCTAAGTCAATGTACCAGCTGGCCCATAGTGTGACTCTCTTAACCACTATACTAGCTTGCCCATAATGTGGTTCTCTTAGTCAATGTAGCAGCTTGCCCATAGTGTGACTCTCTTAATCAATGTACCAGCTTGCCCATAGTGTGGCTCTCTTAGTAAATGTACTAGCTTGCCAATAGTGTGACTCTCTTGGGTGCTATACTAGCTTGCCCATAGTGTGGTTCTCTTGGCCACTGTACTAGCTTGCCCATAGTGTGACTCTCTTGGGCACTATACTAGCTTGCCCATAGTGTGACTGTCTTAGCTACTATAATAGCTTGCCCATAGTGTGGTTCTCTTAGCCACTGTACTAGCATGCCCGTAGTGTGACTCTCTTAGCCACTGTACTAGCATGCCCATAGTGTGACTCTTTTAGCCACTGTACGAGCATGCCCGTAGTGTGACTCTCTTAGCCACTGTACTAGCATGCCCATAGTGTGACTCTCTTAGTAAATGTACTAGCTTGCCCATAGTGTGACTCTCTTGGGCACTATACTAGCTTGCCCATAGTGTGACTCTCTTGGGCACTATACTAGCTTGCCCATAGTGTGACTGTCTTAGCTACTATAATAGCTTGCCCATAGTGTGGTTCTCTTAGCCACTGTACTAGCATGCCCATAGTGTGACTCTCTTAGCCACTGTACGAGCATGCCCGTAGTGTGACTCTCTTAGTAAATGTACTAGCTTGCCCATAGTGTGACTCTCTTGGGCACTATACTAGCTTGCCCATAGTGTGACTGTCTTAGCTATTATAATAGCTTGCCCATAGTGTGGTTCTCTTAGCCACTGTACTAGCATGCCCGTAGTGTGACTCTCTTAGCCACTGTACTAGCATGCCTATAGTGTGACTCTCTTAGCCACTGTACGAGCATGCCCGTAGTGTGACTCTCTTAGCCACTGTACTAGCATGCCCATAGTGTGACTCTCTTAGCTACTCTACTAGCTCGTTTGAAGTAGCACATGTAATAAACAGACGGTTTTATCATCTGTCATCTGTAACGTATGGAACATGAGTGGCTGTAGCAGGACAATATTATGGTCTTCTAATTGCTTGGTTGAATTTTAGAATTCTATAATATGTACAGTATACCTAACCATTCCAAGCAATAATGAAATTCATAGCATTTGGTTTATATAGCCAGAAGTATGAAAATGAGCCATATGTTTGCATCTTTGATAAATAGGAAATAGTTAATATGCAATGTTGGTCCACAGCTCCAAGCATAATCTACCATACCATGAACCTTAGCTCTTCCAACAGCTTAATGGAAAAGTTATAAGCATACAGCTGCATGAGATTTACATATGTACTGACTACATTATTGAAAGTAAGCTAAGTATCTGTAACCTGCAGCATCTGAAAGACTTACATTAGAATTATTATTTTGCTATTTATTTATAGTCTTCTTATTTTTTTAATTGGTGCTTGTGTTGTAGTGATTCATGTAACCTCATATTTCACAGGTATTCTTCAGTGTGATCCTGGATCAGTACGTGATCAGTCTCAGATTTTCAGATTGTTTTGTCATGAATGTCAAAGAGTCTTCCATGATCGACTAATCAACAGTGAAGACAAACAGTATTTCCATACAATGCTCTCTGAGATGGCCAGTGAGTTTTTCATCACACTTTCATAGTTTATTAAATCATCACTGTTTGAAAATACTTTACATAACTCAATAGTAAAAGCAAATATAAGAAACTTTGTAATACATCTTGTCAGAGACATCTGCTTCCTTATCCACTTATGAGCCCAATATTCTCTCCCCCTTCCTGAAATTACCATCCACTGATAAAAACATCACAACAGCTCAAATCCATCTTTGTCAAAGAACGACTGCCAGCACCATGAGGTGTTATGATACACCTCCTATTCTACTCAGTGGAGAGGTGAGGGTGAAGGAGGAATGAGGAGCAGAGTGAGAAGTCAAGCAGAGGAAGAAAAGACAGGCAGATTGTGCTGCAGTTAGTAAGAGTGATTTAACTTTTCCCAAAGCTGGATTCACAGCAACATAGCTCAGGTTTGCTGTAATATTTCCTCCATGTTTCTTTTTCTAAATGTGTTAAACTTGGAAGGATGTAGGAATCCCTCTGTTTCTGTGTTCTGTGTATGGGAGACATCGTAGCAGCTAATCTCCACCCACTAATTCATAGAGGACTGAAAAGTATAGATATAGCCTTTCCCTCAGAATAGGGAAACTAGTGAAAATGCAGAATGCAAGTCAGAAATGGACACACCCTGTTAAAATGCCAGGTTTTGTCATGTAAAAAAACCCAAAACCACGAAGACTAATTTCTGAACTTTTTACTCGTTTAATGTCACCCATAATCTGTACAATTCAATTGAAAAATAAACTGAAATCTTTTTGGGTTTAAAAAGAAAAATTAAAAACTATGCACACCTTTAAACTAATACTTTGTTGAAGTATCCTTTGAAATTCTGACAGCATTCTGTCTTTTTGAATCTATCAGCATGGCACATCTAGAATTGGATATCTTTGCCTATTCTTCCTTTCATTTGTGCTCCTAATCTGTCAGATTACAAGGGCATCTCCTGTGTATATCCCTCTTCAGGTAAATCCACAGATTTTCAATTGGATTCAGGTCTGGGATCTGGCTGGGCCATTGCAAAACTTTGACCTTCTTCTGGTGAAACAATTCTTTTGTTGATTTAGAGGTATGCTTAGGGTCATTGATGGTGAAGGTAAAATTCCTCTTCATCTTCAGGTTTTTAGCAGAGACCTGAAGGTTTTGTTGCAAAATGAATATATTTGGAACTGTTCATAATTCCCTCCACCTTCAGTAAAACACTAGTTCAGGCTGTTTTCCAGGATAATGTTGCCTCCAACATGTTTTTCTTCCAAGAAAAGGCTTGCCAGCATACCCCACAGGCCAGACATAAGAAACATAAAGCAGATTTTTTATCACAGGCAGAATACAACCAGTACTTGCCAGAAATTCCTGTGGCGCCTTTAAAATTGATGGAAGCCACTTGGCAGCCTCCCAGACCAGTTTTCTTCTTGTCCTTTCATCAATTTTTGAGAGATGTACAGTTTTATCTAATGTTACTGTTGTGCTAAATTTAAGCTGTCTGTACAGTGCTCTACCCATCTCATGACTAATAACTTTCAACAATGAGGTACCTTTGCTATGTTGTAAGCTGTTTACGGACCATGACTTTTATTGTATAATGCAACTAAGAAAATATTCGGAAAATCCTACTAGAATAGCTAAACTTGATATGGGGGTTCATAAGAATTACTTTGAATGATGGCAGCTGTGTATTGATTATTATCGTGTTTTTGTTGTTTCTTTTTCTTTCACAGCTTAACCCCTTAATCCCATATGACATACTATCCCGTCAAGGTGACCTGGGACTTAATTCCCAGTGATGGGATAGTACGTTATATGCGATCGGCCGCGCTCACTATCGCAGCTGACATCCGGCACTATGTGCCAGGAGCGGTCACGGACTGCCCCCGGCACATTAACCCCCGGCACACTGCGATCAAACATGATCGCAGTGTTCCGGCGGTATAGGGAAGCATCACGCAGGGAGGGGGCTCCCTGCGTGCTTCCCTGAGACCCTCGGAGAAATGGCCGCGGGGCTGCATCCGGGTACTGCAGAGAGGTGGCTTACCAAGCGCCTGCTCAGAGCAGGCGCTGGTAAGCCTGCAGCGCTGGAAGTCAGATCGCTGATCTGACAGAGTGCTGTGCAAACTGTCAGATCAGCGATCTGTGATGTCCCCCTCTGGGACAAAGTAAAAAAGTTTAAAAAAAAAATTTCCACATGTGCAAAAAAAATAAAAAATTCCTAAATAAAGAAAAAAAATATATTATTCCCATAAATACATTTCTTTTTCTAAATAAAAAAAAAACAATAAAAGTACACATATTTAGTATTGCCACGTCCGTAATGACCCGACCTATAAAACTGTCCCACTAGTTAACCCCTTCAGTGAACACCGTAAAAAAAAAAAAAAAAAACGAGGCAAAAAACAATGCTTTATTATCATACTGCTGAACAAAAAGTGGAATAACACGCGATCAAAAAGACGGATATAAATAACCATGGTACCGCTGAAAACTTCATCTTGTCCCGCAAAAAATGAGCCACCATACAGCATCATCAGCGAAAAAATAAAAAAGCTATAGTCCTCGGAATAAAGCGATGCCAAAATAATTATTTTTTCTATAAAATAGTTTTTATCATAAAAGCACCAAAACATAAAAAAATTATATAAATGAGGTATCGCTGTAATTGTACTGACCCGAAGAATAAAACTGCTTTATCAATTTTACCAAACATGGAACGGTATAAACACCCCCCCAAAAGAAATTCATGAATAGCTGGTTTTTGGTCATTCTGCCTCACAAAAATTGGAATAAAAAGCGATCAAAAAATGTCACGTGCAAAATGTTACCAATAAAAACGTCAACTCGACCTCACATGACTCTGTGGACCAAAATATGGAAAAATTATAGGTCTCAAAATGTGGAGACGCAAAAACTTTTTTGCTATAAAAAAAGCGTCTTATAGTGTGTGACAGCTGCCAATCATAAAAATCCGCTATAAAAAACGCTATAAAAGTAAATCAAACCCCCCTTCATCACCTCCTTAGTTAGGGAAAAATTATAGAATTAAAAAATGTATTTAGTTCCATTTTACCGAGAGGGCTAGGTTTAGGGTTAGGGCTAGGGCTAGGGTTAGGGTTAGGGCTAGGGTTAGAGCTAGGGTTAGGGCTAGGGTTAGGGTTAGGGTTAGAGCTAGGGTTAGGGTTAGGGTTGGGGCTAGGGTTAGGGTTAGGGTTGGGGCTAGGGTTGAGGCTAAAGTTAGGGTTAGGGTTGGGGCTAAAGTTAGGGTTAGGGCTAAAGTTAGGGTTAGGGTTGGGGCTAAAGTTAGGGTTATGGTTGAGGCTAAGGATAGGGTTAGGGTTTGGATTACATTTACGGTTGGGATTAGGGTTGGGATTAGAGTTAGGGGTGTGTCAGGGTTAGGGGTGTGGTTAGGGTTACCATTGAGATTAGGGTTAGGGGCATGTTTGAATTAGGGTTTCAGTTAGAATTTGGGAGTTTCCACTGTTTAGGCACATCAGGGGCTCTCCAAATGCGACATGGCGTCCGATCTCAATTCCAGCCAATTCTGCGTTGAAAAAGCAAAACAGTGCTCCTTCCCTTCCGAGCTCTCCCGTGCGCCCAAACAGGGGTTTACCCCAACATATGGGGTATCAGAATACTCGGGACAAATTGGACAACAACTTTTGGGGTCCAAGTTCTCTTGTTACCCTTGGGAAAATAAAAATTTGGGGGGCTAAAAATAATTTTTGTGGGAAGAAAAAAGATTTTTAATTTTCACGGCTCTGCGTTGTAAACTGTAGTGAAACACTTGGGGGTTTAAAGTTCTCACAACACATCTAGATAAGTTCCTTGGGAGGTCTAGTTTCCAATATGGGGTCACTTATGGGGGTTTCTACTGTTTGGGTACATCAGGGGCACTGCAAATGCCACGTGACGCCTGCAGACCAATCCATCTAAGTCTGCATTCCAAATGGCGCTCCTTCCCTTCCAAGCTCTCCCATGCGCCCAAACAGTGGTTCCCCCCCATATATGGGGTATCCGCGTACTCAGCACAGCACAAATTGGACAACAACTTTTGGGGTCCAATTTCAAGTGTTACCCTTGGGAAAATACAAAACTGGGGGCTAAAAAATAATTTTTGTGGAAATTGTTTTTTTTTCATGGCTCTGCGTTATAAACTGTAGTGAAATACTTGGGGGTTCAAAGTTCTCACAACACATCTAGATAAATTCCTTGGGAGGTCTAGTTTCCAATATGGGGTCACTTGTGGGGGTTTCTACTGTTTGGGTACATCAGGGGCTCTGCAAATGCAACGTGACGCCTGCAGACGAATCCATCTAAGTCTGCATTCCAAATGGCGCTCCTTCCCTTCCGAGCTCTGTCATGCGCCCAAACGGTGGTCCCCCCCACATATCGGGTATGAGCGTACTCAGGACAAATTGGACAACACCTTTTGGGGTCTAATTTATCCTGTTACCCTTGTGATAATACAAAACTGGAGGCTAAAAAATCATTTTTGTGAAAAAAAAAAAATAATTTTTATTTTCACGGCTCTGCGTTATAAACTGTAGTGAAACATTTGGGGGTTCAAAGCTCTCAGAACACATCTAGATAAGTTCCTTAGGGGGTCTACTTTCCAAAATGGTGTCACTTGTGGGGAGTTTTAATGTTTAGGCACATCAGGGGCTCTCCAAATGCGACATGGTGTCCCATCTCAATTCCAGTCAATTTTGCATTGAAAAGTCAAAACGGCGCTCCTTCCCTTCCGATCTCTGCCATGCGCCCAAACAGTGGTTTACCCCCCATATGGGGTATCAGCGTACTTAGGACAAATTGTACAACAACTTTTGGGGTCCATTTTCTCCTGTTACCCTTGGTAAAATAAAACAAATTGGAGATTAAATAAATTTTGTGTGATATACCCCATATGGGGTATCAGCGTACTTAGGACAAATTTTACAACAACTTTTGTGGTCCAATTTCTTCTCTTACCCTTGGGAAAATAAAAAATTGGGGCGAAAAGATCATTTTTGGGAAAAAATATGATTTTTTTTATTTTTACGGCTCTGCATTATAAACTTCTGTGAAGCACTTGTTGGGTCAAAGTGCTCACCACACATCTAGATAAGTTCCATAAGGGGTCTACTTTCCAAAATGGTGTCACTTGTGGAGGGTTTCAATGTTTAGGCACATTAGAGGCTTTCCAAACGCAACATGGCGTCCCATCTCAATTCCAGTCAATTTTGCATTGAAAAGTCAAATGGCGCTCCTTCCCTTCCGATCTCTGCCATGCGCCCAAACAGTGGTTTACCCCCCATATGGGGTATCAGCGTACTTAGGACAAATTGTACAACAACTTTTGGGGTCCATTTTCTCCTGTTACCCTTGGTAAAATAAAACAAATTGGAGATTAAATAAATTTTGTGTGAAAAAAAAATATATGTTCATTTTTATTTAAACATTCCAAAAATTCCTGTGAAACACCTGAAGGGTTAATAAACTTATTGAATGTGGTTTTGAGCACCTTGAGGGGTGCAGTTTTTAGAATGGTGTCACACTTTTATATTTTCTATCATATAGACCCCTCAAAATGACTTCAAATGAGATGCGGTCCCTAAAAAAAATAGGGTTGTAAAAATGAGAAATTGCTGGTCAACTTTTAACCCTTATAACTCCCTAACAAAAAAAACTTCTGGTTCCAAAATTGTGCTGATGTAAAGTAGACATGTGGGAAATGTTACTTATTAAGTTTTTTTTGACATATCTTTGTGATTTAAGGGCATAAAAATTTAAAGTTGGAAAATTTTGAAATTTTCAAAATTTTTGCCAATTTTCCATTTTTTCACAAATAAACGCAAGTTATATCGAATAAATTTTGCCACTATCATGAAGTACAATATGTCTCAAGAAAACAATGTCAGAATCGCCAAGATCCGTTAAAGCGTTCCATTGTTATAACCTCATAAAGGGACAGTGGTCAGAATTGTAAAAATTGGCCCGGTCATTAACGTGCAAACCACCCTCAGGGCTTAAGGGGTTAAATTTTTTAAAAAAACCTATACATGTTTGGTATCTATGAAATGATAATGACCTGGAGAATCATAATGGCAGATCAGTTTTAGGGTACGTGTACACGTTGCGGATTTGGCTGCGGATCCGCAGCGGACTGGCTGCTGCGGATTCACAGCAGTTTTCCATGTGGTTTACAGTATCATGTAAACCTATGGAAAACCAAATCCGCAGTGCCCATGGTGTGGAAAATACCGTGCGGAAATGCTGCAGATTATTTTCCGCAGCATGTCAATTCTTTGTGCAGATTCCGTAGCGTTTTACACCTGCTCCTCAATAGGAATCTGCAGGTGTAAAACCGCAGGTGAAATCCGCACAAAAAAGCAGGAAATCCAAGGTAAATCCACGGGCAATCCGCAGGTATAACACAGTGCGTTTTACCAGCGGATTTTTCAAAAAAGGTGCGGAAAAATCCGCACACGAATCCGCAACGTGGGCACATAACCTTAGTGTTTAGTGAGCATGGTAAAAAAACAAAGAAAAAACAATTGTAGAATTGCACTTTTTTGCAATTTCACAGAATTTTTTTTTCCATTTTTCTGTACACTATATGGCAAAAATGGTGTCATTCAAAAGTGCAACTCATCCTCCCAAAAAACAAGCCCTCACATGGCCATATTGATGGAAAAATAAAAACTTTATGACTGTGGGAAGAAGGGGAGCAAAAAACAGAAACTCAAAAACAGAAAAACACAAGGTGGTGAAAGGGTTAAAAGAAAAATTAACTATGGTTTATCGCATCTTTGGGAAGCTGAGTTCAAATTCCCTAGCCATACTAAGGCCTAATTACTGTCAAACCTGTTCTCAATCAAGATATCTCTTAAATAGGACCTGCCTGACAAAGTGAAGTAGACCAAAAGTTCCTGAAAAGCTATACATCATGCCGCAATTAAAAGGAATTCTGGAACAAATGAGAAACAAAGTATTTAAGAAGGTTATAAAGCCATTTCTACAGCTTTGGAGCTAAAATGAACCACACCGAGAGCCATTATCCACAAATGGCAAAAACATGGAACAGTGGTGAACCTTCCCAGTAGTGGCCGGCCTGCCAAAATTACCCCAAGAGTGGAGCAATGACTCATCCAAGAGGTCACAAAAGACTCAACGACAACATTCAAAGAACTACAGGCCTCACTTGCCTCAGTTAAGGTCAGTGTTCATTGTTCCACCATAAGGAAGTGACTGGGCAAAAATGGACTGCATGGCAGAGTTCTAAGATGAAAACCACTGCTGAGCAATAAGAACATAAAAGCTCATCTCAGTTTTGCTAAAAAAAAACATGTTGATGATCCCAAAGACTTTAGGGAGAATACTCTGTGGACGGATAAGACAAAATTTGAGCTTTCTGGAAAGTGTGTGTCTCATTACATCTGGTGTAGAAGTAACACAGCATTTCAGAAAAGGAACATCATACCAACAGTAAAATGTGGTGGTAGTGTGATGGTCTGGGGCTGTAGTGCTACTTCAGGACCTAGAAGACATGCTGTGGTAAATGGAATCATGAATTCTGCTGTCTACCAAAAAATCCTAAAGGAGAATGTCTGACCATCTGTTCGTGACCTCAAACTGAAGCGCGCTTGGGTTATACAGCAGAACAATGATCCAAAACACACCAACAAGTCCACCTCTAAATTGATTAAGGAAAACAAAATTAAAACTTTGGAGTGGCCTAATCAAAGTCCTGACCTTAATCCAGTTGAGATTCTGTGGCATGACCTTAAAAAGGCTGTTCATGCTTGGAAAACCTCTAATGTGGATGAATTACAATTCTGCAAAGATGAGTGGGCCAAAATTCCTCCAGAGCGTTGTAAAAGACTCATTGCCAGTTATCACAAATGCTTGATTGCAATTGTTGCTTCTAAGGCTGCCGTCACACTAGCAGTATTTGGTCAGTATTTTACATCAGTATTTGTAAGCCAAAACCAGGAGTAGGTGATAAATACAGAAGTGGTGCATATGTTTCTATTATACTTTTCCTCTAATTGTTCCACTCCTGGTTTTGGCTTACAAATACTGATTTAAAATACTGACCAAATACTGCTAGTGTGACGGCAGCCTAAGGGTGGCCCAACCATTTAATAGGTTTAGGGGGCAATCATTTTTTCACACAGTGTGCTGAAGGTCTGCATTTCTATTACCCTTAACAATAAAGTCCTTTATTTAAAAACTGCTTTTGTTTTTACTTGTGTTATATTTGTCTAATATTTAAATTTGTTTGGTGATTTGAAACATTTAACTGTATATTACAAAGTTTCTTATCCTTCGCTTGATCAATTCATTCATGGAAAACATTTTTGATATATATATTTACATACAGCAGGTGAAATAGAATATTTGTGACATGTTCAATACTTTAGTAAATGTATTTCTAAAGGTGTGATTGACATGAAATTCTTACAGAATGTTAATAACATCCCATCAAACCGTTGATGTCCATAAATGATGTTATGTGTAATAAAGAGATATGACACAGGGAAAAAGTATTGAACACGCTTACTGAAATGTAATTAATACTTCATACAAAAGCTTTTGTTGGTGATGACATCTTCAAGATGCATCCTGTATAGAGAGAGAAACTAGTCGCATGTATTGCTCAGTTGTGGTTTTGACCAAATCTTGCACACAAACACTCTTCAAATCCTTGTTCATGGGCTCCGTCTATGATCTCCTTTAGTAGTTCAAAGATATACTGCACTCCACAAAATGAAGTTTTATGCTCAATACATAGTGTAATTTTATTTGCAAATAAAATTACACTATTGGGCATACAACTTCATTTTGACGAGAGCAGTATCTCTTTGAACTACTGACTATTGGGATTATCAGTCCCTTCTTACTAGCACCGTCCAACTCCCTCAGTTGAGTGCTAGCCCTCTAGTTCCATATCTATGATCTCCTTTAGTTCCTTCCATACATTTTCTATTGGATTCAGGTCAGGTGATTGGTTGGACCATTCTAGCAGCTTTATTTTCTTTCTCTGAAACCAATTGAGAGTTTCCTTGGCTGAGTGTTTGGGATCATTTTCCTGCTGAAATGTCCACTCTTGTTTCATTTTAATCATCCTGGTAGATGGCAGCAGGTTTTTTTATCAAGAATGTCTCGGCACATTTGTCCATTCATTCTTCCTTTAATTACATGAAGTTTGCCAGTGCTGTATGCTGAAAAATAGCCCCACACCATGAAGTTCCAAACTTTACTGTTGGTATGGTGTTGTTGGGGTGTTATTCACTGTCTTTTGAAATCCAAACATGGTGTGTATTATAGCATCCAAAGAGTTCTTTTTTGGTGTCATCTGACAAGACTATTTTCTCCAAGGATTTCACAAGCTTGTCTAAATGTTGTTGATCAAACTTTAAATGTGCTTGGACATGCTGTTCAGCAATGGAGTTTTGTGTGCCACGTGTGTTTTCTTTGAAAACAATTATACTTGCTGATTCCAGGTCTTTTTGTAGTCCTTTGCTCTTGGGCAACTCCTCTGATAATTATTTTTACTTCTCTGTCTGAAATTTTGCACCTTGTTGTGGCCGATTTGTGGTGAAATTATGTTCTTTCCACTTCCAGATTATGACCCCAACAGTGCTCACTGGAACCTTCAGTCATTTAGAAATTCTTCTGTAACCGATGCCACGAGTATGTTTTGCAACGATAAGTTTGCAAAGATCTAGAGACAGCTCATTGGTTTTACCCATCATGAGATGTTTCTTGTGTGACACCTTAGTAATGAGACACCTTTTTATAGGCCATCAGTTGGACCAGCTGAAATTATTTTTAGTAAGTGGCAGGATTGCTTTCTAATTGCTGATAGATTTCAGCTGGTGTCATGGATTTTCTTGGCTTTTTGCACCTCTTTCTTCATGTGTTCAATACCTTTTCCCTGTGTCATTTCTCATTATCACACATACTTAGAACTGAGAGTCCTCAGTGGTTGATACCACTGGCTAACATGGTACCAAGATATATATTTTTCCTGTATCACACATACTGTAACTTTATCAACATCTTGTGATAACTTCAGGCCAATAGCACCTTTAGAAATATATTTACTTGAAAAATTGGTGAAGTGTTCACTACTTCACCCGCTGTATATATTTGAAGGTATAGCAGACTTAGGGGTGTTAGAGGAAAATCTTTTTTTCTTAGCCTAGCCTTTATCTTTTACTGAAAAGTATATATTCACATTGCTGAAAATCAATGGCATTTTTCTGCAGCATGTGCATGGATTTCTGCAAGTTATGTTCAGGGGAATAGGACAGTCACAAAAATCTGGTTAGATACACAATATCTAATACCTGAAAGTGCTTATACCAGAAAATTATTGTAAAACACTTTGAATAGTTAAAATAAATAAGTGCAAAGTTGTTTGAAGTTTTTCACTCCAGTTTCAAGTAGCTCCACTAAAATGGGCGGAACTGGGGAGGAGCCGAGGAGGGACAGGGCATAATTACACCCATCCATAAAATTCTTAGGGTTTGGCGAGGCACAGAGAAGATATGCCAAATTCGTTAAGTGGGGTACATCTCCATCTCTTAATGAATTCAGAGAATCTGACACTAAAAAGCCTCTTTACTAAAACTGGTGTGTACAATTCTTATTTAATCGTGGACATAGGCTTCAATTCATTCATTTTTTGCCAGATGTTCGGGCATAAAATTGTCTGAAATAACCCATGATTTCTGCGCAACTTGTAGTTGAGAAAAAATTATTTGACTTTTTGAAAACTGGGTGAAGCTTAGGCAGGGTTGCCAACTTGACTTTTTTATTTTTTTCTGCACAGATTATCAAAAAATCACAGACAGACAATATTTGTCCGGATATATTGGAGAACCATAACCAATTATGATCATAGGTGATACAACAGCCCATAATTTTGATATGATGCCTTACCTTTTTTTTTTTTACTGACAAGGCAAAAAAGTGGCCTATTTTTCAGACTGTCCTGGAATTTCTGGACGGTTGGTAACTAGCAGAATTGGGATTGGATACTTAGCTCTGAATCTGGCGCATCTTACTCCAGCGCAATCTTCATCAATCCTGGGGTACAAAACAGCTCTCTTGATTTATTGGGGCCTTTGTATGTAAAATAGGTACATTAAATGAACGAAGTTGAATGGAAAACCTTAAAACTGTGAAAAAAAGTCATTTATGAAGTGCGAGAAAACAGCCTAGCATGAACCAAAGGATTGTTAACTTACTATCATTTTATTTTTTGCAGGTAAACATTTTGGAGTTCAGATTGATCCAGAATACTTTGTCACAAAGCCAATTATTTTTGGTGATTTCATTAAGGTAAAGCATTGTCCTCATGTCGGCAATGATCACGTACATTTTGCGGTGAAATGCACAGTAAGAAAACATCCATCGTCGGCTGTTGTGTAGACGCACTACATATGTTTACACAGAGCCCCTGCAGTGACAGCATGACAGGCCTTTGGGTCGCCTGGCTTGTATACAATCACATAAATGTCAGCTATGGCAAGCTATTAATCACATATGTCTAGCGGAATTGCATCACTCGGTGAAGTGTGCCAAATAAAACATGGAGTTATCGTTCTTTGATTCATAAATGTGAGCTGCAGCTATCTGTCTATGAATCTACATGGTTATATACTGTATCTTATGTGTGTCCAAATGCTAATGTATGTGCAGCCTGTGCAATCATTGGCACCCATCGTTAAATGACTCGTTCTGTTCAAAGTAATATATCATCAGACAATTACAGATCATTTAAAGGGAACCTGTCTCCATAAAAATCGTGTTACAGAGCAAGAGGAGCGGAGTAAATTCATAGGAATGTTTTATAAAAAAAAAATTCTGTTAACTCGGGTGGCTTAATCCCTTAATCCTCTGTACTTTCTGGGATTTCCAGTCCTGTGGGCGGTCCTATCAGTGACTGACAGCTTTCTCTGTGTGCATACTTATTCAAAGAATGCCGTCAGCCAGTCACTGATAGGACCGCCCACTGGACTGGAAATCCCAGACAGAGCTGAGGATTAAATGTATAAAACACAGGCTATACTCAAGCTGTTCTCACAAAACTATGTATAAATCTAGACATGCTTTAGTTTTTCAAACCAATAGAACAGTCTCAGTTATGTCATGTCATCATAACATCTACTGTTCCAGTAATAATTAGTTTATTTTAATGCGGAAGTTGTTTAATAAGGTGGGTAATAAAACTATATGCACAAATAAGACCCTGGATGCATCTCCCCTTCACTCACTGGTCTCTCTCGGGGTATGTGCACAAGATAAATGCTGCTTCACATTGTGTTACAGATATGGTGCAGTTCCCATGCACACCACTTCTACTGGCCTGTGAATTTTCTAAGTGTAAAACCCGAATTGACATTTTGCTAATAGTTTATTACATTTCTCTCCCATTTGTCTTCCATGCTTTTCAGGAAGTGTAGAAATCATTCTGAATTGTTGATATAGGCAAAGCAGGAAAGATAGTAGTGTAACTCCTTTCAATGTCTTTGGGGCAGAAGGAAACAATATAGCACAAGTGTTGTCGGTTTCCGTCAGCCCTGTGGACATTAAATGCTCCATTCCAAAGGTCTCCTTAAAGGGGTTGTCCGGTCTTAAGCTACATTCGCAGACTTGCGAATCTGCACATTGCGTTCACTGCGCAATGTGAGGATTCTCTGGTGCATGTGCCCACTAAATTGTTTCCGGCTTCGTTCAATATAGTTGAATTGACTGAGGTTGCGCCCATATAGTCAGAATATGGCCGAGAGTATGCATATCAGCAAGTCTACAGTCACTTAGAGTATCTGCAGACTTGTAGCCTGTGACCGGACAACCCCTTTAATGGAGTCATGCTGTGAGAAGGAGCAGGGATCTTAGGACTCCACTTTCAGTGATTGTTATTGATTCCAGCGAACTATCCAGTGGATAGATAACCAATGTATGTTTGTATGTTGTGGGAAAGCGCATGTAAATGCAAGAGATCACTGCTTTCTCTGCTGCAGATCTATCAGTTCTCTGAATGCTAAGCTCTGTAAGACCCCCCCACAGACACAACTGATTGGCAACTGATGCGTCACTGGATTCAAGATCTCTGCCTTTAACCCCTTTCTGACATCAGACATAATAATCCATCCATGTGCTCTGGGCTAATTTGACCAGGTACAGATTATTACATAATTTCGATTGCCGGCGCACACGGGTTGTGTGCAGGTGATCGCCGCCTGATTCTGACAGCTGACACACAGCACTAAGTGCCAGGAGCGGTCATGCACCGCTCCTGGCACTTTAACACCCAAAATGCTGCAATCGAATGAGATCACAGCACTACAGGAGATGGCAGAGGACTGACAGCCCCTCTGCGTTTAGATCGGAGACCCCGCGATGTGACGCGGGGTCCCGATCGTTGCCATGGTGACCCGATGTTGCCATGACAACATCCGGGTCACCAGAGCCTGGTCATGCACAGTGCATGATCAGCAACTTTCTCTGTCAGTACAGAGCTGACAATTTACACAGCATGGGGATGCAAAGTAAAAAAAAGTAAACTTTTTTTTAAATAATTGTAAAAATATAAGAAAATAAAAATAAAAAGATATTGTATCTAAATAAATATTTGTGTGAAAAAAAACCCCATTAACAATAAAAGTACACATATTTTGTATCGCTGCATCCGCAGCGACCCGGCCTGTAAATCTGTCCCACTAGTTAACCTCTTCAGTGAGCACCTTAAAAAAATTAAATAGCAAACAAGGCAAAAAACAATGCTTTATCATCATACTGCCGAACAAAAAGTGGAATAAAACGTGATCAAAAAGACGGATATAAATAAACCTGGTACTGCTGAAAACATCTTATCCCGCAAAAAAACAAGTTGCTATACAGTTCCTTTAGTGGAAAAATAAAAAAGTTATAGATCTCACAATAAAGTGATGCAAAAATAATTATTTTGTCTATAGAATAGTTTTGATTTTGTAAACGCCAAAACATAAAAAAAAATAAATGAGGTGTCGCTGTAAATGTAATAACCTTGAAGAATAAAGCTGCCTTATCAATTTTACCACACAAGGAATGGCATAAACCCCCCCAAAAAAATTCCTGAGGTTGCTGGTTATTATTTATTCTGCCTCCCAAAAATCGGATTAGAAAGCGATCAAAATATGTCATGTGCCCGAAAATGGTACCAATAGAAACGTCAACTTGTCCCTCAAAAAACAGGCCTTCACATGACTCTGTGGGTCAAAATATGGAAAAATTATAGCTCTCAAAATGTGGCGATGCAAAAACTATTGTAGTGTGTGACAGCAGCCAAACATAAAAACCCAATATAAATCTGGTATCACTGTAATTGCACCCACCCAAAAAAATAAATAGACTCCACTAGGAATGACATAAAAAATAAATAGAACCAATTCTTCACCTTCTGATGATTTTTTAATTCTGCCTCCCAAAGATTGCAGCAAGGCTCGGCGCAAACTTATCCTGCGCTCTGTGCTGAGCTCTTGCACTGGCGTTTCCATGTAAATCTCTGAAATGCGTGATTCAGACCGAACCTCTGGTGGAAGATTCCCTATAATGAGGCAGATGGAGGCACTGTGGACGCCGTAGGACCTGTGATCTGACAGTGTCCGTCTTTTTAGGATTGCCATCGGCCACAGTTTTGTGCACTTCTGAAAAGAAGGAGGCTGCTGAACAGAGGCCAGACGGAGTCCAGAGTAACTCTGCTGCCTCATTATAGTGAATGGGTCCCTCAGGGTTTTCATCTGAATCATGTCACTCAGAGATTTAGATGGAAACCCCAAAGTAAGTGGTCAGCAAAGAGCGCCAGCTAACTGTGATCCCTAACATTATGTAAAATGTTCCCAATAAAAGCTTCCACTCGATCTACAAAAAAAGCAAGCCCTCACTCAGGTCTGTCGTCTGTTAATGGAAATATAGGGGGCTTCCACGTTACTGGTAGTAAAAAGGCTCTGGAAAATCAAAATCCGCTCTCAAATCCAAATGCCCCTTCCCTTCTGAGCCCCACAGTGTATCTAAACCACATATTGCGTCCACTTTTGGCATTTCTGGATTGATGAGAGGCAGCCTAACTTACGGGTGCTTGCCCCCAGAAGCACGGGCTGGGCATAACGTACTGATAGCTGCAACGTACTGGATACTAGAGCGCACTGCAGTTTGTAATTTTCACTCTGCAATATTCATTGCTGCTCGTTTCTGGAAAATACCCATGGAGTTAAAATTGTCACTACACCTGTAGATAAATTCCCCAAAGGGTATAGTTTCCAACATGGGGTTACTTGAGGGGGGGATTCTGCTCTTGTTGCAATTAGAGGCTCTGTATATGAAGTCCGCAAACTGTTCTAGGAAAATCTGCGCTCCAGGAGGCAAATAACGCTTCGTTCCTCTTGAGTCTCTCCGTATGGCTAAGCAGTACTGTACAGCTACATATGGGGTATTGCCACATTCAGTAGAAATTGTGGGACAAATTTTGGTGCCATTTTTACCCACTTCTTATGTGAAAATGTAAAATCTGGGGCTAAAACAAAATTTTGTTGGTAAAATGTAGTTATTTTTTCTTCACTGCCAAAGGTATAAAATTCTGACACACATGGTGTCAATGTGATCACTACACCCCTAGATGAATTCATTGAGAGGTGTAGTTTGTAAAACGGGGTCACTTTTGGGGAGTTCTTCTATTCTGGCACCTCATGGGCTCTCCCAGTGGGTCATGGCACCTGCAAACATAACAGTAAAATCTGGCACTCCTTGCCTTTTGAACTTTGCTCTTTGCCTGAAAAATGTTTGCCGATTACATGTAGGGTATTGGCTCACACAGGAAAAAATGGACCTCAGTTTGGTGTAAAAAAAACTCCTATTAGCCCTTAGAAAAATTAAAAACTTGGGGCTAAAACATGTTTGTGTTAAAAATGTAATTTGTTCTTTCCTCACTGTTCAGTGGTCTAAAATTCTGTGAGGCACGTGTGGTGTCAATATGATCACTGCACCACTAGATGAATTCATTGGTGAGTGTAGTTTGTAAAACTAGTCCACATATAGGGTGTTCCTATTGTACTGGCACCTCAGAGGCTCTGCCAATGTGACATGGCACCCTCAAACCATTCCAGCAAAATCTGAACTCTAATATGGTGCCTCTTCCCTTCTGAGCTTTGCACTGTGCCTCAAAAGTAGTATTTCCCCATATGGGGTATCGGAGTACTCAGGAGAAATTACATAACAAACTGTATGGTGCAATTTCTCCTGTTACTCTTGTGAAAATACAAAATTTTGGGCCAAAATAACATTTTTGTGAGGAAAATGTGATTTTTTTTTTATTTTCACGGCTCAACGTTATAAACTTCTGAGAAACACCTGGGGGTTCAAGGTGATTACCACACATTTAAATATATTCCATAAGAGGTCAAGTTTCCAAAACGGGGTCACTTGTACGGGGTTTCCACTGTTTAGGCACATCAGGAGCTCTCAAAATGAGACATGACGTCTGCTCATGATTCCAGGAAATTTTACATTCAAAAAGTGAAATGACGCTCCTTCCCTTCTGAGCCCTGCTGTGCACCCAAAAAGTAGTTTTCTCTCTCATATTGGGATCGGCGTACTCAGGAGAAATTGTACTACAAATTGTATGGTGAAATTTCTCCTGTTACCCTTAAGAAAATGCAATATTTTGTGTTAAAAACACATTTGTGTGGAAAACTAGATTTTTTTTTAGTTTTACAGCTCAACGTTATAAACTTCTGTGAAGCACCTGAGGGTTCAATGTGCTCACCACATATCTAGATAAGTTCCCTGAGGGGTCTAGTTTCCAAAATAGTGTCACTTGTGGGGGATTTTCACTCTTTAGGCACATCAGAGGCTCTCCAAACGTGACATGGCATCAGCCAAGTGTTCCAGCAAATTTTGCATTCAAAAAGTCAAAAGGCGCTCCTTCCCTTCCGAGCTCTGCTGTGCGTCCAAACCGTGGTTTTCTGCCTCATATGGGTATTGGCATGCTCAAGAGAAATTACACAATAAATTATAGGGTCCATTTTTTCCTGTTACCCTTGTCAAGATAAAAAAAAATTGGATCTGAAGTAAATTTTTTCTGAAAAAAAGAAAAATGTTAATTTTTTCCCACACATTCCAAAAATTCCTGTGAAGCACCTGAAAGGTTAATAAACTTCTTGAATGTTGTTTTGAGAACCTTGAGTGGTACAGTTTTTAGAATGGTGTCACTTTGGGGTATCTTCCATATATAGGGACTTTAAATGTTATGTGTTCCCTAAAAAAATGGTTTTGTAAATTTTGTTGCAAAAATGAGAAATCGCTGGTCAACTTTTAACCCTTATAACTTTGCAACAAAAAAAAAATTGGCTCCAATATTGTGCTTATTAAGTATTTTGTGTGACATACCTCTGTGATTTAAGGGCATGAAAATTCAAAGTTGGAAAAATGCAAAATTTTCTAAATTTTCGCCAAATTTCCATTTTTTTTTCTCACAAATATACGCAAGTATATCAAATAAATTTTACCACTATCATGAAGTACAATATGTCACGAAAAAACTTTCTCAGAATCACCGGGATCTGTTGAAGCTTGGCAGACTTATTACCTCATAAATTGGCAGTAGTCAGAATTGTAAAAATTGGCCTAGTCATTAATGTACAAACCACTTTCGGGGGTAAAGGGGTAAAATTGTGGTGCTGTCAGATTGTGTCAAAAACCTTGTGACAGATTACCTTTAAATGCACAATAACTATGGAAAAAACATACCTGTATTTATTAATGTTATGAAAATGTATTTATCTGAAACAATTGAACATATTTTATGTGATGATATTTCTCTGATAAATTTTTCCTGTTTTGATCTATAAAGACTGTCATATTATTTGTGATTTTAGGTTGGAGCAGACAAGGCTGACAGGGTTTATGAAGATCTGACGGATATGGAGAAGATTAGATCTGTGTTGCAGGACTATCTTGATGACTATAACATGACTAACACTAAAGATGTCAAGCTGGTATTTTTCCAGGATGCAATAGAGCATGTTTCCAGGTACAGGCTGTACATAGTGCTGTATGGAAATCTTTTGCGGATAAATCAGGAAAAGACAATACATACACACATTAAAAACACTGAGATTTCTTATGCAAATGCGTACATTCATGTTGACCCGAGGAACACATTCATTTGTAAAGTGCATATTGTACTTATACCTACTATATCAATATGAGTTCTGGTCAGTAGCTCAAGTCCAACAGAATGGGAGCTGTTCTCAATAGAGCAGCTTTTCAAAAAACAAAAACTTTTGCTATCGCTATGATTTTTTTAAAATTTTCATACACCGATGGAAAAAAAATTGTGAATTTATTGGTGACACATGAATATAATTTTATAACTGATTTTTAAATTCCCATGTTAAGTACTAAAGTTTCCTATACGTAACTATTATTCTAAAAACATTATCTTGCTAAATAGGTTGATGTTACAGTGGGGAAAAAGTATTTAGTCAGCCACCAATTGTGCAAGTTCTCCCACTAAAAAGATGAGAGAGGCCTGTATGAAGGTCCTGGAGTGGCCTAGCCAGTCTCCAGATCTCAACCCCATAGAAAACCTTTGGAGAGAGTTGAAAGTCCGTGTTGCCCATCGTCAGTCCCAAAAAATCACTGCTCTAGAGGAGATCTGCATGGAGGAATGGTCCAACATACCACCAACAGTGTGTGCCAACCTTGTGAAGACTTACAGAAATCGTTTGACCTCTGTCATTGCCAACAAAGGATATATAACAAAATATTGAGATGAACTTTTGTTAATGACCAAATACTTATTTTCCACCATAATTTGCAAAATAAATCTTGCCAAATCGAACAAGGTGATTTTCTGGATTTGTTTTCCTATTTTGACTCTCATAGTTGTGGTCTACCTATGATGTCAATTACAGGCCTCGCTCATCTTTTTAAGTGGGAGAACTTGCACAATTGCTGACTAAATACTTTTTTTCCCCACTGTATATTCTAAAACTATCTCTTTTCAACATTTCACATATGAACACTTCATATAAGATAGATAAAAAATGTATGTTACATTTTATTCACAGGATTGCTCGAATGATCCGCCAGGAAAGGGGAAATGCTCTATTGGTGGGAGTTGGTGGAACCGGCAAACAGTCTCTTACTAGACTTGCAGCCCATATATGTGGCTATAAGTGCTTCCAAATTGAGCTGAGTCGGGGCTACAATTATGAATCTTTCCATGAAGACCTAAGGAAATTGTACAAAATGGCTGGAGTGGAAGACAAGGACATGGTTTTTCTTTTTACTGACACGCAGGTAAAACAGAGTTCACTAAATTCACCTGTCTTTATTTTACAAACAATCATGACTTGGAAGGATTTCAGTGCTCTGCACACTTGGTCTTGGACAGCAACATGTTATACCATCTAGCACAAACTTCCTGATCATTTTAACATATCATTATCCAGGCTAGGGGCCCTTTCTGAAAGCATTTTCCCCTATTTTCTGTGGCCCCATTGGGTCTTGCTTCGAAACCCCCGGCAAAATGGGATTTGGGTGTATGTGCCGACAGGGCCATTGACTATAATGGTGGAGATGAAGTCACCGTGCACTCTGTCGTGCTTCACTTTTGACCGTGTACGCTTTTTTGGTGGACAGCAAGACATAGTCTACTGCATCTTGCTGTCAGTCTCCATTAGACGAATACGGTAGAAAATTATGCATGACAGAGTACACAGTGACTCCGTCAGCACAATTATGGTCAATGGCCCTCTCGTTGCATAGACCCAAATCCTGTTTTCCGGTGTGTTTGGACATTAGTACCGACGGATCCACTGAATGTAGGAGAAAACTCTGTTTTGAAGGGCCCTAAGAAACAGCCATCAAGCTACACATGAATATGAATGTCCAAATGTTTTATAATATGAATGAAGAGGACCTTACCTGAAGTATCAGATTGTAAATAAGAGTAACAGATTCCAACACAGTCAATAACAGACTCTGTGATTGTTTCTGTTTAAAGTAGCATTCTCCAATTTTTTTTACTTAATACTGACAATCAATGTAATGCAATGTTGGTGCGTTAATATACTTACCGATTGCCATCTTTCCTGGTTTCCAGCGCCACTCTGGTCCTCCTCTAGGTCATGTAAGCAGACATCTACTTTTCTGACTTACACAGGGACTGATTTGTGGGGCTATGCTACTTTCCCAATGTAAGTCTGTAGAGTCTTGTTCTGACGCTTCTTAGAATTAAACGGTTCATCCAGAAATTTGGAATTTAAATTATATGACCTAGAAGAAGTCTGGAGTGGCACCGGAAAACTGGAAAGAGTGACCAGTAAGTACTGTATATTAGTGCACCTGTACTACATTACATAAATAGGTAGAATTAGGAAAAAATCCTTCTTTAAATGTGGCCTTCCAATTTCTTCAAACATTGGGTCAAAGAGATGGAAACTGCATAAAGCAATTAAAGACACTAATTCTGTGATAAATCCATCTATCCTGCTTTGGTGCTCCCCACCGGTCCGTTCTTCCCTTGCCCAAATACCCATGTGACTGCTCAGCCATATGGCCCCCATTACAGTCCCCAAATGGCTTGTTTCTGAGTTTCCCAAGATTCCCCAATAACAATTTGCTTAGTTATGTAGTGAACACAACTTTATTTATATATCTGTTCACCAGTGTCACTGGTTCCTTCTCCGATATCACACAATCAACAGAGCTAGAGTATAGTAAACAATTCCAAGAGCTTTATTTAGGCAAAAATACGAAAGGTCCATATACGATCCACCACACAAAGGATAAAATAGTCCAGAACATGAATGCAGTTCAGTAACAGGATAAAAGTCCAACAATCCAGCAGACAGAGGATAGCATAGTCCATATACTCTTCTTTCTCTCTGATATGCTGTGTCCACATCATCATTCCACACAGGACTCATCCTTGTCTCACCTCCCTGATAAGAGGACTCATCCTTGTCTCACCTCCCTGATAAGTCTCCCTCCTCATTCACAGGTCAGGATGGGGAAGGTCTCAGGGGCTCATTGTTTCAACAAGCTAGGTCAACATGTCATTAGCATGTTAGCAAACAATACAGTGCTGCGGGGCTGATATCAGATGGCAGCCATTCATCAATTAGCAAATAACTCCTTCTACAAGAGAACACCATGAAAATAAGTAAAATAGAAATATACACAAAAATGATACCCACATAGCATATGACACCATCATAACCAGTATTTCTGAATTCTATAGATTGTTGTGGAGGAGTTTCTGGAAGACATCAACAACATGCTGAATTCTGGTGAAGTGCCCAATTTATTTGAAAAGGATGAGCTAGAGTTTGTATTGGCTGCAACGAGACCTAAAGCTAAAGAAGCTGGTATACCTGAAGGAAACAGAGATGAGGTACACCTATGGGATGTATATGCTGTCTTCATAGCACATCAGTAATTGTAATTTTACTGGAACATTCTGAATATAGATCTCTTTCCAACATTTTCTACACACATACTCTGTGGGCCACTGTATGATGTCTACATACAACATCATACCATTATATTCTCCTGTGAAAGCAATAATTTTAGATGGAAAACTCAACAACTTGGTATCCACTATAGAAAGCCACTACTGTCTTGCAGGACAATTTGTACCAAATCTATATATGACTCTGTATGTGATAGGGGTGGAGTAGGACCTAATAGACCTGTAATACCTAATTGAAGAAATGTAGTGGCACGCTGATTAATTACATTAACATATTTACCCTTATTAATACAGTAGTGTTAGAGAGGACCTTTCAGGAGCGCTCACAAAAGGTATATACGGGGTAGTAATAGACAGCTTATAAAAATTAACCCTCTAAAATGTAACCTTTATTAATAGATTTAAAAACCAAAAAAGGAAAATATACACTGCTCAAAAAAATAAAGGGAACACTAAAATACCACATCCTAGATATCTCTGAATGAAATATTCCAGTTACAAATTTTTATTCATTGCATAGTGGAATGTGTTCAGAACAATAAAACATAACAATTATCAATGTAAATCAAAATAAATATCCCATGGAGGTCTGGATTTGGAATCATACTCAAAATCAAAGGGGAAAATCAAATTACAGGCTGATCCAACTTCAGTGGAAATGCCTCATGACAAGGAAAAGATGCTCAGTATTGTGTGTGGCCTCCACGTGCTTGTATGACCTCCCTACTGTACAATGCCTGGACATGCTAATGATGAGGCGGCAGATGGTCTTCTGAGGGATCTCCTCCCAGACCTGGACTAAAGCATCCACCAACTCCTGGACAGTCTGTTGTGCAACGTGACGTTGGTGGATGGAGACATGATGTCCCAGATGTGCTCAATCGGATTCTGGTCTGGGGAACGGGCAGGCCAGTCCATAGCTTCAATGTCTTCATCTTGCAGGAACTGCAGACACACTCCAGCCACATGAGGTCTGGCATTGTCCTGCATTAGGAGGAACCCAGGGCCAACCACACCAGCATATGGTCTCACAAGGGGTCTGAGGATCTCATCTCGGTACCTAATGGCAGTCAGGCTACCTCTGGCGAGCACATGGAGGGCTGTTTCTAACCGTTTGTGCAGACACATGCACATTTGTGGCCTGCTGGAGGTCATTTTGCGGTCTCTGGCAGTGTTCCTCCTGTTTCTCCTTGCACAAAGGCGGAGGTAGCTGTCCTGCTGCTGGGTTGTTGCCCTCCTACGGCCCCCTCCACATCTCCTGTTGTACTGGCCTGTCTCCCGGTAGCGCCTCCAGCCTCTGGACACTATGCTGACAGACACAGCAAACCTTGCCACAGCTCGCATTGATGTGCCATCCTGGATGAGCTGCACCACCTGAGCCACTTGTGTGGGTTGTAGAGTCCGTCTCATGCTACCTCGAGTGTGAAAGCTCAACCAACATTCAAAAGTGACCAAAACATCAGCCAGAAAGCATTGGTACTGAGATGTGGTTTGTGGTCCCCACCTGCAGAACCACTCCTTTAATGAGGTTGTCTTGATAATTGCCAATAATTTCCATCTGTTGTCTATTCCATTTGCACAACAGCATGGGAAATTGATTGTCAATCATTGTTGCTTCCTAAGTGGACAGTTTGATTTCACAGATGTTTCATTTACTTGGAGTTATATTCTGTTGTTTAAGTGTTCTTTTAATTTTTTGGAGCAGTGTATATACCAAACTATGGATACTGCGATATCTTATAATATAATAAATGGCTATTACCATAGAAAAATTATTTTCAAATGTGTATATAACAAAATCATGCCCTGCTAATGTGTGATATACTGTATTGTTCCCTAGATAGCCCCGGAGTAAAGCCCTACCTAACCATGGAGGTTGTCACGCTAAAGTAAACTCAAATGGTGCCCCCACTCAGCGATGGCTGTCTGTATTAGGTCCTATAATTTGCTAGCCGTAATTAATACTAATCAAGCAGGATAATCTAGAAACATAAAAACTCAAACCAGAGCAGTACATATATAAGGGTCTATCAAGTGGGGCTCACACCAGATTATCTAGACCAGTATGCAAGGGCATAAATAAACAGCAGGAAATCTAAATAACAAATTAGTTTGCCTGCATTTCTCGCTGTACAGTACATCATATCGTTCCTCAGGCGGCTCTAGGAAAGTGTGGCATCACCAAAGTGACGTCCATGATGTGCTGTAGCCAAGTTGCAGGAGTCTCATTATTATCACTTATCCTATTTAAATGGAACCTGTCAGCAGGATTGTGCTGAGAAACCTACAGGCAGCACCATTATACTGATTCAAATTATACTTTGGTTGATGAAATGCATCTTGAGGTTGTTGTTTAATCTTTATTTTTAGTTTTGAGTTAATGATATGCTCGGGGCGGCCTTTGGGGGGTCTTCATGTGGTGGTCTGATTACGTATTCATGTGTATGGATTCTGACGATCCCTCAATGACTTACCCCCTAGTTTACATAATGAATATTATATATCTTGAAAAAAATACCCTTCTGCAGGAAGGCACCAGCGGCAGCCTGATCGCATATGAAATTAATTATATACAGATTTGTTGGATGTAATCCTGAAGTTCCAGAAAAAAAAATCCATTTGAAAATGGCACCAGCTGCGCCATCTTGCTAGAGAAAAAAAAAAATCCTCCTCCAAGATGACGTCGCCTGCTTGGAGCAGGAAATTTTTTTCCTCTAGCAAGCGCTGCCTGTGCAATAGCAGCTGTCGGTGATCGCCGACAGCCGTTACTGCTCAGGCACCGGTGTCACCATCTAGGATTAGGACTTTTTTTTTCTCTAGCAAGATGGTGCCGCTGGCACCTGCGCAGTGGTAGCTATCAGATCAGGCAGCACTATTTTCATATGGATTTTTTTTGTAACTTCAGGATTACATCAAACAAATGTGTATATAACTCATTACATATGCAATCAGGCTGCAGCACAGGTGCCGCCACCGCCGCCTGCCTGCAGAAGGTTTTTTATTTTTTCCAAAAGATATATAATATTCATTATGTAAAATAGGAGGCAGTTTACTGATGGATCAGTGACCTGTCAGAAGCCATACATATCAATACCTAAGCAGAACACCACATGAAGACCCCCAGGATGCCCTAAATCACGAGTATATAATTAACTCGAAACTGGAAATATAGATTAAACAACAACCACAACATGGATTTCATCAACCAAAGTATCATTTTAATCAGTATAACGATGCCTACCTGACACTGTCTGTAGGTTACTGTGTACAATCCTGCTGACAGGTTCCCTTCCCTCCCCAATAAAAAATATAGCTAGCAGAAAAACATAGGGAGAAGGAGACTATAATGTTAAAGAGGACCTTTACCATTTTAAACTGACCACATTGTGGAACAGTAGCTGCAGAGCTGAATTAAACATATTGTTTTTCTTTAATTTCTCATATCGGTTTCAGAGATACTAGCTTGTTAAGTTTAGATTATGATTGATGATATGACCAACTGGGCATCATAAAATCTTCTCTGGTGGCATGTGCATGCTCCCTGCATGGAAAAAAAGAACATACCCTGCTCTCTGCAGTACTGTAAAGCAGAGCTGAATGTAATTACAAATACTTCCAGATCTCCTCTCAAAGCAGTCAGTGCAAGAGGAGGGAGAATACAGTAAAGCTGAGTGTGATTACAGAAATGTCTTCAACTGCAGATCTCCTCTCACAGCTCTATCACCTCTGCCCCTCCCCTACTGATTTTCTTATGAGAGGAAATCTATAAGTGTTTGTAATCACACTCAGCTCTGCTGTAGTCTGTGTCACCAACACTGACTGCAGTGAGAGGAGATCAGGAAATGTTTGTAATCACACTCAGCTCTACTTTGTACTCCACTCCTATAGTGACTGCCCTCAGAGGTGATGTGCAAGTATGGGTATGTGCACACGTCAGGATTTCTTGTAGAAATTTCCTGAAGAAAACCAGAAATTTTCTGCAAGAAATCTGCAATTTTTTTTGCGTTTTTTTCCCAGTTTTTTTGCGTCTTTTTTAGCATTTTGCAAGCGTAATTAGCTTGCAGAATGCTAAAGTTTTCCATGCGATCTGTAGCATCGCTTGGAAAACTGACTGACAGGTTGGTCACACTTGTCAAACATAGTGTTTGACAAGTGTGACCAACTTTTTACTATAGATGCTGCTTATGCAGCATCTATAGTAAAAGATAGAATGTTTAAAAATAATAAAAAAAATAAAAAAATGGTTATACTCACCCTCTGCAGACAGCCGATATCCTCAGCGGCGTCCGTTCCTAGATGGTGTGGTTCAGGACCTTCGATGACGTCGCGGTCACGTGAGCGGTCACATGACCGGTCTCGCGACCAATCACAAGACAGCGACGTCATCGCAGGTCCTGAACCACATCATCTATAGGAACCGAAGCGGCAGCATGCAGCGGTGAGAGGCGGGAACACTCCGGGGGCCATCGAAGGTGAGTATATCACTATTTTTTATTTTAATTCTTTTTTTTTGACCAATTATATTGTGCCCAGTCCGTGGAGGAGAGTCTCCTCTCCTCCACCCTGGGGACCAACCGCATATAATCTGCTTACTTCCCGCATGGTGTGCACAGTCCTGTGCGGGAAGTAAGCAGATCAATGCACTCCTAGGTGCGCGGAATCCCCGCAATTCCGCATTTTTAATGAACATGTTGCTTTTTTTTCCGCAATGCGATTTTTTCGCGGAAAAAAATGCAACATTAGCACAAAAAATGCGGAATACACTGTAAATAATAGGAGGCATATGTTAGCGTTTTTTTCGTGTTTTTATCACGTTTTTATAGCGAAAAAATGCGAAAAAAACACGAAAAATACTGAACGTGTGCACATGGCCTCAGAGTAATGAAACTCAGCTCTGATCTATATTGCACAGTAAGTGCAGAGATCGGGGCTAAGACCAGAGGTGCTGTCTTTCATTAGATGTCTCACTGGAGATGACCTTCTGGGGGATGTTTTCTTTTCCCCCTACATGACTGCTTATGATTCCCAAAAGATAACTCCTAACTCTGTCTTATTTAGTTGTATTACTATTATATTTTTATGACTGGATTACATATCACTTTCTCATTATCTACAGCTTGTTCTGATACATCCAGCACTGCAACTCTACTTTTTTTCAGCTCCATAAAACTCTAAAATGTTCCTTTACAACAACTTTCCAACTCATTACATACAGATTGCAGAATAGGACACGTGTCTACTTTCCATTGTGATATGCAGATTCTGTCTCTGGTTTTTCAATCTAGGTATTTCAGTTTTTTATAAATCGAGTGCGTCAAAAGCTGCACATTGTGCTCTGTATGAGTCCAGTTGGAGAATCTTTTAGAGCAAGATGTCGTATGTTTCCATCGCTTGTCAATTGCTGCACTATTGACTGGTTTGTCCAGGTTAGTATCATGAAGAATGTACTAATAACTATCAATTATTTCGTTTCATTGCAATCCTTGTGTTATTTAAGATCAGGAAAACTGTTTTCTTTTTCCCTAGAAACAGCGCTAGTTTTATACATGTTCTGTGTCTTGTAATGCAGCTCAGCCCCAATAAAGCACAGTGGGTACGGAAAGTATTCAGACCCCTTTACATTTTTCACTGTTTGTTTCATTGCAGCCATTTGGTAAATTCAAAAAAGTTCATTTTTTTCTCATTAATGTACACTCTGCACCCAATCTTTACTGAAAAAAGCAGAAATGCAGTAATTTTTGCAAATTTATTAAAAAAGAAAAACTGAAATATCACATGGTCATAAGCATTCAGACCCTTTGCTCAGACACTCATATTTAAGTTACATGCTGTCCATTTCATTGTAAACCTCCTTGATATACTCCTTCATTGGAGTCCAGCTGTGTTTAATTAAACTGATAGGACTTGATTTGGAAAGGCACACACCTGTCTATATAAGACCTCACAGCTCACAGTGCATGTCAGACCAAATGAGAATCATGAGGTCAAAGGAACTGGCCAAGGAGCTGAGAGACAGAATTGTGGCAAGGCACAGATCTGGCCAAGTTTACAACAGAATTTCTGCAGTAGTCAAGGTTCCTAAGAGCACAGTGGCCTTAGGAATCGACCTCCCAGCATCTAAATCATTTGTGCTAATAGTGTGGTGCAGCCAGGAGTCCACATTTCAGAATCTAAATTGTTTGTGCTAATAGTGTGGTGCAGCCAGAATTCCACATTTCAGAATAAAAATAATTTCTGCTAATAGTTTGTTCCAGACACCAGGCCACATTTCCGAGCCTAAATCCTTTCTTCTAATAGTGTGGTCCAGCCAGGAGTCCACATTTCAGAATCTACCGTATATACTCGAGTATAAGCCGACCCGAGTATAAGCCGACCCCCCTAATTTTGCCACAAAAAACTGGGAAAACTTATTGACTCGAGTATAAGCCTAGGGTGGAAAATGCAGCAGCTACCGGTGAATTTCAAAAATAAAAATAGATGCTCCATGCCGTTCATTATGGCCCCATAGCTGTGCCATATAGTGCTCTGCACCGTTCATTATTGCCCCATAGCTGTGCCATATAGTGCTCTGCACCGTTCATTATTGCCCCATAGCTGTACCATAGAAAGCTGTGCCATATAGTGCTCTGCACCGTTCATTATTGCCCCATAGCTGTGCCATATAGTGCTCTGCACCGTTCATTATTGCCCCATAGCTGTGCCATATAGTGCTCTGCACCGTTCATTATTGCCCCATAGCTGTACCATAGAAAGCTGTGCCATATAGTGCTCTGCACCGTTCATTATTGCCCCATAGCTGTGCCATATAGTGCTCTGCACCGTTCATTATTGCCCCATAGCTGTGCCATATAGTGCTCTGCACCGTTGATTATTGCCCCATAGCTGTGCCATATAGTGCTCTGCACCGTTCATTATTGCCCCATAGCTGTACCATAGAAAGCTGTGCCATATAGTGCTCTGCACCGTTCATTATTGCCCCATAGCTGTACCATAGAAAGCTGTGCCATATAGTGCTCTGCACCGTTCATTATTGCCCCATAGCTGTGCCATATAGTGCTCTGCACCGTTCATTATTGCCCCATAGCTGTGCCATATAGTGCTCTGCGCCGTTCATTATTGCCCCATAGCTGTGCCATATAGTGCTCTGCACCGTTCATTATTGCCCCATAGCTGTGCCATATAGTGCTCTGCACCGTTCATTATTGCCCCATAGCTGTGCCATATAGTGCTCTGCACCGTTCATTATTGCCCCATAGCTGTGCCGTCCCGGCGTCTCTCTGCACTGACTGATCAGGCAGAGGGCAGCGCGCACACTATATGCGTCATCGCGCCCTCTGACCTGCACAGTCAGTGCGGAGAGACTCCGGGAAGATGGAGCGGCGCCCGGCGTGATGAACGCGGACAGGTGAATATGTAATACTTACCTGCTCCTGGCGTCCCGCTCCTTCCCCCGGACAGCTGGTCTTCGGTGCCGCAGCCTCTTCCTCTATCAGCGGTCACCGTTACCGCTCATTAGAGAAATGAATATGCGGCTCCACCCCTATGGGAGTGGAGTCCATATTCATTTCTCTAATGAGCGGTCCCATGTGACCGCTGAACAGGGGAAGTGCTGCGGCACCCGGAGACCGTGGGACTGCAGGGATAGCGCCAGGAGCCCCGGAAGCAGGTAAGTATGCCTCAGCACCCTCTCCACTTCACCCGCCGACCCTGCCGCCGACCCTTGACTCGAGTATAAGCCGAGAGGGGCACTTTCAGCCCAAAAATTTGGGCTGAAAATCTCGGCTTATACTCGAGTATATACGGTAAATCATTTGTAGAAATTGTGTGGTCCAGCCAAGACTATACATTTCAGCATCTAAATCCTTTGTGCTGTGTTGTCCATCCAGGAGTCCACATTTCAGCATCTAAATCTTTTGTGTTAATTGTGTGGTCCAGTCATCAGTCCACATTTCAGCATCTAAATCTTTTGTTCTAATTCTGTAGTTCAGCCACACTATCTCAGCAAATAAGTACAGATTGTTAATTTTCTGACAGGTGACTGACAGGTGTGGACCTAGAGATGTAAAATAGCTGGTTACAAGAGGGGAAGGGTACATCCAACATGAGTGGTGAAAAAGCAATATCGTGGTAAAAGGATGGAAAAGGTTTTGTGTTCGAGGTGTATGTGGGGTAGATGTTAATGTTTTGGAAAGCTCTACTGAACAAACACCGACTCGTTCTATCCAAAGACAACTGACAACTTTTGTTACTGGATGGGCTACTCAACTCCCTTTCTTTGGCAGCCACATAGGGGCGTGCCTTGTAGATGAGGGCCAGAAAGGCCATATGCTCCAGTGGATGGCAAGCGTTGCATCAAGTGGCCTCTCCTCCTCTTCCTCCACCTTAACATCACACACAGTACAGTCGTCAGAGGTAGCACTCCAATTTCTCTTCTTTCCCCCCACTTAACAACTCTCCAACTGCCCAACTGACCCAGAGTACAAATAGTATAATTGCGCAGCATGGATTCATGGGACAGGGCCTGGGACAGAGTTTCCCCAGCAGCGCTGAAAACATGTTCTGAGAGAAGGCTGGTTGCCAAGCATGACAAAATCTCCAAGGTGTGACAGGTGAGCTCAGGCCGCTCTTCCATTTTTGAAGACCAAAATGCTAAAGGATCCAAACTTCCCCTGATGACATTGATATTGATCTTGAAATACTCCTGCACTATCCTCTCCAGTTATTCACTATGTGTCAGACTTGTACTCTTCTTCTGGTGCACAGGCTAGTCTAAAAAATATGTGAAACGACTCACGGAAATTGCTTCTGCTACTTACACTGTTGCTGCTGCTAATATTTTTGAATCGATGACTTGACATTCCCAGGGTTGGAGGTCTATAACTGCGATGCACACTGTGTGCCTCACTGCTGTCTTGGGGAAAATCATGCTTAAGATTGTCTACAAGTGTGTTTCGATACTCCAGCATACATACATACATTTCCAGTTGGGGACACATCGGGCAAAATTTACTCTTGTACCATGAATGTAACACAGTGGCCACCCAGTAGTCAGCACTATTTCTAATCCTAAAAATACGGGCATCATGTTGCGAATAGAGCAGCAAGAAGGTGCTCATGTGTCGACTGCTTCCATGAGGTCCAAGTCCATGATGTGTTGGTGGTGGGGTAGTACTCACGCTTGCTTCCACCATCCTCCCCTGCCAACCATGGACAACATAGAGGGGATCCTCATCCTCTTCATTTTCTGACTGTTGTGCGCCCATCACCTCTTCCTCCTTGTCCTTCTCCATTTGTTCCTCGGCTCCTGCACCATCACTAACAGTTTGTCTGGTATCATGAGCCCCACTCGATCGCCGCAATCCACTCTTCTATAGCACCACCTTGTTCGACGACAGTCCGGAGCTTAGAGAGATTGTAGTCCCTTCCGCATCTTCCTCTGCTTCCTCCTCTTCCTTTGGGACCACCATCTCCTCCCAGAGACTATTCAAAGTGTGCTCTAGTATGTAGTTGACCGGAATTGGGATGCTGATGATGGCATCATCAGCACTAACCATCTTAGTAGCCATTTCAAAACTGTACAGAAGGGTGCAGAAGTCCTTCATCTGTGCCCACTCTGCAATCATGATTTGCACTACGTCCGTACTGCTTTGGCCCTGGCTATACAAAATTACTTACTGCACCAGGGTTCGACGCTGCTGCCATAGTCGCTACAACATATGCAGAGTGGAATTAGTTCTCCATCATCTGGTGTGTAGTGATTTAGTTATCCATCCACAAATGCCCTGCAAGCCTTTGGGGACTCCAGGACTTGTGGAACAGACCTTTCCCCTCCTACCTCTGCAGCCACCAGTGTCATCCAGTGCCCAGTCACCAAGATGTAGCGTCCCTGATCATGCTTGCTCGTCCAGGTGTCAGTGGTAAAATGCACCTTGGCAGACATAGATTTTTTCAAGGAATGGGAGATGTTGGCTGTGACATGCTTGTGTAGTACAGGCACATCTTTCTTAGAGAAGTAATGGTGACTGGATAACTGGTACTGGGGACTGCATCGGCCATCAGCTTTTGGAAAGCATCTGTATGCACCAGGCGGAAAGGCAGCATTTCTGTGGCCAACAGATTGGAGATGTTGAATTTTTAGGTCTTAGCTTTCACATAGGAGGAAGCAATCTTTTACATGACCACAACTGCGGGAACGAAGGCTGGCTGCTGTGCTGAGAAATTGTGGAGTAGCGTGTACGTGACAAAGTGCTCGACTGTGAATGAGTGAATGAGGTGCTGATGATGTTATGGTGGATTGAGAAAGATGTGATGTGCTTGGTGTCTGAGATCGGTCAAAAACATCCACTTCTGTAATAGCTGATGGGGCTCTCACTCACCCCGACTGTAGTGGGTAAACAAGTGGAGGTTCTGTAGCCGGAAACTTGTGTGAGAACACTTTGCCATGGTGACGGAGGAGGAAGAAGCCCCAGATGCAGTTGATGGGGCAGCTGGTGGTCGGCTAGGCACGCTAGGCCACATTTTAGTGCAGTGAGATTCCCAAACTATGTTTATCATGCATATTGATCATGCATGTGCCGATTAATGCATGTAGTAGTTAAATTGCGATATTGTAATTTTTGCCTCTACTGAGTCTTTTTGTACAAAGTTGGGTCATACTTTTCAGTCTCAAAAAAGGCCCATGCTAGGCAACCCATGCCGCCCATGAGAACTGCAGACCCGCGACCGCTGTTAGTTACAGCTAGAGTTGTGGCTGAGGATGTAGAGCTTGTCATGGTTGCATCACTCTGTGTATGTGTGGAAAGCCGCAACATGACCTCCTCATATTCCTCCTTTTCCACCTTCTTTGCTGAGCTACACAGCTGCGTGCCTATGGGTTCACACCAAGTGGGATCTACAACCTCATTATCATCCTCTCTGTTCTCCCACTCCTCACCCTGAGAATCCCCTTCCTCCTCTTCCTGCCCTGACAGCACAGTACAGTCCGCATGTGCCTCAGGTTTCTGCGTCTCAACAAGATCACCCCCACCCCTGGAGATTAACTTCTGGTGACGAGAGTCTGGATTTTGCTTGGACACTACTTCATACGGCCCCAGATCCAACTGAAAAAAATATTGGGCATCGGTGCAGATGCTTTCCTCCTCTTGAGCCTGTGAATCTCTGGTGCCCATGGAATAGAATATGTGAACATCTCACAGGGGTGAGTGTTTTTGACTGTGTACAGAGCATACCACATCTCCTGGGCAGGGGAGGAAGCAAAAGACAATACTGACATTACAGCAGGGGATCACAGTGGATTCATTTTGTGAGGTAAAATATTTCACTGACTGTTTTTAAAAAATATTTTACCTCACAAAATGTATCATCTGCAATCTCCTGCTGTAATGTCAGTATTGTCTTTTGCTTCATCCCCTGCCCAGGAGATGTGTTATGTTCGGTACATGGTCAGATACAGACAATATTTAAAATGAACTTTTGTTTGTGGGAAAACCCCTTTAAAAGCAAATATCAATGCCAACATGGCTCCTCCTAAAAAGTACACCAATGACAATGAAAGGAAAGCAGCAAAGGCACAACGTTGAAGACAACAAAGTGCAAATGAGACTCTTGAAGAGCAACAGCATCGCTGGGGCAAAAACAATGCATATAAGTGTAGATGTCAAGCATATGAGTCCCCTGATGTAAAAGTTATTAGAATATCACAGGATGCCGTTAGGCAACAAGAGCGCCGCATGCCTGCCCCCATTGTTACATTACCTCCCCTGCCTCCATCTAGTATACAATATATATACAGTACAGACCAAAAGTTTGGACACACCTTCTCATTTAAAGATTCTTCTGTATTTTCATGACTATGAAAATTGTACATTCACACTAAAGGCATCAAACCTATGAATTAACACATGTGGAATTATATACTTAATAAAAAAGTGTGAAACAACTGAAAATATGTCTTATATTCTAGGTTCTTCAAAGTAGCCACCTTTTGCTTTGATGATTGCTTTGCACACTCTTGGCATTCTCTTGATGAGCTTCAAGAGGTAATCACCGGGAATGGTCTTCCAACAATCTTGAAGGAGTTCCCAGAGATGCTTAGCACTTGTTGGCCTTTTTGCCTTCACTCTGCGGTCTGGCTCACCCCAAACCATCTCGATTGGGTTCAGGTCTGGTAACTGTGGAGGCCAGGTCATCTGGTGTAGCACCTCATCACTCTCCTTCTGGGGTCAAATAGCACTTATACAGCCTGGAGGTGTGTTTGGGGTCATTGTCCTATTGAAAAATAAATGATGGTGCAACTAAACGCAAACCGGATGGAATAGCATGCCGCTGCAAGATGCTGTGGTAGCCATGCTGGTTCAGTATACCTTCAATTTTGAATAAATTGCCAACAGTGTCACCAGCAAAGCACCTCCACACCATCACACCTCCTCCTCCATGCTTCATGGTGGGAACCAGACATGTAGAGTCCATCCGTTCACCTTTTCTGCGTCGCACAAAGACACGGTGGTTGGAGCCAAAGACCTCAAATTTGGACTCTCCAGATCAAAGCACAGATTTCCACTGGTCTAATGTCCATTCCTTGTGTTCTTTAGCCCAAACAAGTCTCTTCTGCTTGTTGCCTGTCCTTAGCAGTGGTTTCCTAGCAGGTCTTTTATCATGAAGGCCTGCTGCACAAAGTCTCCTCTTAACAGTTGTTGTAGAGATGTGTCTGCTGCTAGACCTCTGTGTGGCATTGACCTGGTCTCTAATCTGAGCTGCTGTTAACTTGCGATTTCTGAGGCTGGTGACTCGGATAAACTTATCTTCAGAAGCAGAGGTGACTCTTGGTCTTTCTTTCCTGGGTCAGTCCTCATGTGAGCCAGTTTCTTTGTAGCACTTGATGGTTTTTGCCACTGCACTTGGGGACACTTTCAAAGTTTTCCCAATTTTTCGGACTGACTGACCTTCATTTCTTAAATTAATGATGGCCACTTGTTTTTCTTTACTTAGCTGCTTTTTTCTTGCCATAATACAAATTCTAACAGTCTATTCAGTAGGACTATCAGCTGTGTATCCAACAGACTTCTGCACAACAAAACTGATGGTCCCAACCCCATTTATAAGGCAAGAAATCACACTTATTAAACCTGACATGGCACACCTGTGAAGTAAAAACCATTCCCGGTGACTACCTCTTGAAGCTCATCAAGAGAATGCCAAGAGTGTGAAAAGCAGCCATCAAAGCCAAAGGTGGCTACTTTGAAGAGCCTAGAATATAAGACATATTTTCAGTTGTTTCACACTTCTTTTGTTAAGTATATAATTCCACGTGTTAATTCATAGTTTTGATGCCTTCAGTGTGAATGTACAATTTTCATAGTCATGAAAATATAGAAAAATCAACTTGTCATCCATGCTCAGGATTTATTATTATCCCTCTATTTTTTGATAATTGCATGTTACAATCAGGGTCTAGGGGCCCTTTCTTTATTGCATGTATTGCCTGTGATCATTATATCATGCATGGGAGAACATTGCTTTGGTTTTAGGTATGTTTTAAACTTATTGTTAATAAAGTTTTGCCTTTTTATAAATAGCATTGTGGTGTGTAGGGTTGAGCGAAACGGATCGTTCATATTCATAAGTCGCCGACTTTTGGCAAAGTCGGCGTCTCATGAAACCCGACCCGATCCCTGTGTGGGGTCGGCCATGCGGTACGCGACTTTCGCGCCAAAGTCGCGTTTCAATGATGCTAAAAGCGCCATTTCTCAGCCAATGAAGGTGGATGCAGAGTGTGGGCAGCGTGATGACATAGATCTCAGTCCCCACCATCTTACAGAAGGGCATTGCAGTGATTGGCTTGCTTTCTGCGGCGTCACAGGGGCTATAAAGGGGCATTCCCGCCGACCGCCATCTTACTGCTGCTGATCTGAGCGTAGGGAGAGGTTGCTGCCGCTTTGTCAGAAGCAGGGAGAGCGTTAGGCAGGGTACATTCACCCCCAAACCGCTTGTGCTGTAGCGATTTCCACTGTCCAACACCACCTTTTGTTTGCAGGACAGTGGAAGCTACATTTTTTTTTCCTCTGCGCTGTAGCTCATTGGGCTGCCCTAGAAGGCTCCCTGATAGCTGCGTTGCTGTGTGTGTACGCCGCTGTGCAAACCAACTGCTTTTTTCAAAGCACAAATCCTGTTGTTCCTTCCTTTCTGCACAGCTATCTTGTTTGTTTGTCCACACTTTTGTGTGCAGCAGTCCTTTGTATAGCTGCCTGCCATACTTTTCTGAGATTACTGCAGGGAGATAAAGATTGGCAAGTCTGCCTCTGTGCCAGTGCTGTGTGTGGCATCTGTCTCTCATTGTGTGCCACAGAAAACCTAGTGTGTAATATTGTTTTTTTTTTTTTTTTTTTAATTCTCCCTGAAAAAAATAAATAAATAAATAGTGGGAGATAAAGATTGGCAAGTCTGCCTCTGTGCCAGTGCTGTGTGTGGCATCTGTCTCTCATTGTGTGCCACCGAAAACCAGTGTGTAATATTGGGCCATTTTTTTTGGGGGGGGTAAATTCTCCCTGAAAAAAAAAAAAAAAAAAATAGTGGGAGATAAAGATTGGCAAGTCTGCCTCTGTGCCAGTGCTGTGTGTGGCATCTGTCTCTCATTGTGTGCCACCGAAAACCAGTGTGTAATATTGGGCCATTTTTTTTTTTTTGGTAAATTCTCCCTGTAAAAAGAAAAATAATAGTGGGAGATAAAGATTGGCAAGTCTGCCTCTGTGCCAGTCCTGTGTGTGGCATCTGTCTCTCATTGTGTGCCACCGAAAACCAGTGTGTAATACTGGGCCATTTTTTTTTGGGGGGGGGTAAATTCTCCCTGTTAAAAAAAAAATTAATAGTGGGAGATAAAGATTGGCAAGTCTGCCTCTGTGCCAGTGCTGTGTGTGGCATCTGTCTCTCATTGTGTGCCACTGAAAACCAGTGTGTAATATTGGGCCATTTTTTTGGGGGGGTAAATTCTCCCTGTAAAAAAAAAAATTAATAGTGGGAGATAAAGATTGGCAAATCTGCCTCTGTGCCAGTCCTGTGTGTGGCATCTGTCTCTCATTGTGTGCCACCGAAAACCAGTGTGTAATACTGGGCCATTTTTTTTTTTTGGTAAATTCTCCCTGTTAAAAATAAAATTAATAGTGGGAGATAAAGATTGGCAAGTCTGCCTCTGTGCCAGTGCTGTGTGTGGCATCTGTCTCTCATTGTGTGCCACAGAAAACCTAGTGTGTAATATTGTTTTTTTTTTTTTTTTTTTTTTAATTCTCCCTGAAAAAAATAAATAAATAAATAGTGGGAGATAAAGATTGGCAAGTCTGCCTCTGTGCCAGTGCTGTGTGTGGCATCTGTCTCTCATTGTGTGCCACCGAAAACCAGTGTGTAATATTGGGCCATTTTTTTGGGGGGGGTAAATTCTCCCTGAAAAAAAAAAAAAAAAAAATAGTGGGAGATAAAGATTGGCAAGTCTGCCTCTTTGCCAGTGCTGTGTGTGGCATCTGTCTCTCATTGTGTGCCACCGAAAACCAGTGTGTAATATTGGGCCATTTTTTTTTTTGGGTAAATTCTCCCTGTAAAAAGAAAAATAATAGTGGGAGATAAAGATTGGCAAGTCTGCCTCTGTGCCAGTCCTGTGTGTGGCATCTGTCTCTCATTGTGTGCCACCGAAAACCAGTGTGTAATACTGGGCCATTTTTTTGGGGGGGGGGTAAATTCTCCCTGTTAAAAAAAAATTAATAGTGGGAGATAAAGATTGGCAAGTCTGCCTCTGTGCCAGTGCTGTGTGTGGCATCTGTCTCTCATTGTGTGCCACTGAAAACCAGTGTGTAATATTGGGCCATTTTTTGGGGGGGGTAAATTCTCCCTGTAAAAAAAAAAATTAATAGTGGGAGATAAAGATTGGCAAATCTGCCTCTGTGCCAGTCCTGTGTGTGGCATCTGTCTCTCATTGTGTGCCACCGAAAACCAGTGTGTAATACTGGGCCATTTTTTTTTTTTTGGTAAATTCTCCCTGTTAAAAAAAAAAATAATAGTGGGAGATAAAGATTGGCAAGTCTGCCTCTGTGCCAGTCCTGTGTGTGGCATCTGTCTCTCATTGTGTGCCACCAAAAAACAGTGTGTAATACTGGGCCATTTTTTTTTTTTGGTAAATTCTCCCTGTTAAAAAAAAAATTAATAGTGGGAGATAAAGATTGGCAAGTCTGCCTCTGTGCCAGTCCTGTGTGTGGCATCTGTCTCTCATTGTGTGCCACTGAAAACCAGTGTGTAATATTGGGCCATTTTTTTTGGGGGGGGGTAAATTTTCCCTGTAAAAAAAAAAAATAATAGTGGGAGATAAAGATTGGCAAGTCTGCCTCTGTGCCAGTCCTGTGTGTGGCATCTGTCTCTCATTGTGTGCCACTGAAAACCAGTGTGTAATACTGGCACATTTTTTTTTATTTTTTTTTTAATTCTCCCTGAAAAAAAAAAATAGTGGGAGATTAAGATTGGCATTTCTGCTTGAGTGCCGGTACTGTGTGTGCCATCTGTCTCAAATTATTGGGGCACAGAAAACCTAGTGTGTAACATTGGGCCTGATTTTCCTTTCAGTGTCAGGCACCTATAAAGGTATATATAAATCCAACAGAAGTTTGAGTTCACCTTATAAGTTGTTTTACAGTAAGAAATACCGTTACTTTGGTTACGTTTTGCAAACAATGAGGAAGTCTAGTGGAAGAGGTCGTGGCCGTGGGCGGTCATTGTCAGCTGGTAATGATGGTAGTGGTGGTGGAGCATCAGGTGGTCATGGTAAAAGCAGTACAGCACCTAAGTCTCGAGTTGTTGAGCCAGGTTCGTTGTCTGGCTACACAAGGCCTCGAACGCTCTCTTTTCTGGGAGTAGGAAAACCACTTTTGAAGCCAGAGCAGGAGGAACAAGTATTGGCTTTCATTGCTGACTCTGCCTCTAGCTCTTTCGCCTCCTCCTCGGAAAGTGCCAAATGTCAGAGCAGTGCATCGTCAGTGGATGCTCCCGGTCAGGAACAAGTCGCTTCCTTGTGTCCTTCACCCAGAACAACAGTGAAGGATGCGTCAGTCGACACAACAGGTTACTCCATGGAGCTCTTTACACATACCGTTCCTGGGTTAGACAGTGAAACAGTTAACAGGCCATGCCCATTAGAAGTTGAATCCGACATGGAGTGCACAGATGCACAGCCACAGCCAGATTACTATGCTGTTCCTTTGACTCAGACCAGAACATTGCCCTCGCAGTGTAGTGAGGCAGAATCAAACCCAGCGGAGACTATGGTGCCCCGTCACGAACGCTATACCACCGGCTTACACGGTGACACAGACGAAGTTGCACACGACATAGAAGAGGAGGTCATAGATGACCCAGTTGTTGACCCCGATTGGCAGCCATTGGGGGAACAGGGTGCAGGCGGCAGTAGTTCTGAAGTGGAGGAGGAGGAGCCACAGCAGGCATCAACATCACAACAGGTTCCATCTGCCGGGCTCGTATCTGGCCAAAAACGCTTGGCAAAACCAAAACCAGTTGGAGGACAGCGTGGCCATCCGGTTAAAGAAGCTCAGTCTGCAATGCCTGAAAAGGTATCCGATAGTAGAAAGAGTGCAGTCTGGCATTTTTTTAAACAACATCCAAATGATCAGCGCAAAGTCATCTGTCAAAAATGTTCAACTACCTTAAGCAGAGGTCAGAATCTTAAAAGTCTAAATACAAGTTGCATGCATAGACATTTATCCACCATGCATTTGCAAGCCTGGACTAACTACCAAACGTCCCTAAAGTTTGCAGCACCCTCGGCCAATGAAGCTAGTCAGCAACGCTACATCCCTTCCCTCACTGTAAACCCACCATTTCCCGCACCACCTGCAGTATCTGTGCAGCTTTCGTCGCCAGGCCAAAGCAGTCAGGGAATCACCAGGTTCGCAGTAGGAAACACTGCATGTAGGGCACCGGCAAGAATACCATCTCCAACCCTCTCTCAGTCACCCATGTCCACCGGCACCACCGCTAGTTCCACGATCTCCAGCTCTCCAGTCCAGCTTACCCTACATGAGACTCTTGTTAGGAAAAGGAAGTACTCATCCTCGCATCCGCGTACACAGGGTTTGAACACCCACATTGCTAGACTAATCTCATTAGAGATGATGCCCTACCGGTTAGTTGAAAGCGAAGCTTTCAAAGCGCTGATGCACTACGCTGTACCACGCTACGACCTACCCAGACGACACTTCTTTTCTAGAAAAGCCATCCCAGCCCTCCAACAGCATGTTAAAGACCGCATCGTCCATGCACTCAGGCAGTCTGTGACTACAAAGGTGCACCTGACAACAGATGCATGGACCAGTAGGCATGGCCAGGGACATTACGTGTCCATCACGGCACACTGGGTGAATGTGGTGGATGCAGGGTCCACAGGGGACAGCAATATTGGGACAGTTCTGCCTAGCCCACGGTCAAGGAAAGAGTTGGCTGTAGGCGTTCGCCCCCCCTCCTCCTCTTCCTCCTCCTCCCGCAGAAGCGAGAGCTCGTCCACAGACCGCAGTCGCACATCCACTCCATCCGCAGCTGCCACTGTTGCACACCAGGTGTGCCATTATGGGACAGCTAGTGGCAAGCGTCAGCAGGCTGTATTGGCAATGAAGTGTTTGGGCGACAACAGACACACCGCGGAAGTTCTGTCCGAGTTCTTGCAGAAAGAAACTCAGTCATGGCTGGGCACTGTACATCTTGACGCAGGCAAGGTAGTGAGTGATAACGGAAGGAATTTCATGGCTGCCATAGCCCTTTCCCAACTGAAACACATTCCTTGCCTGACTCACACCTTAAACCTGGTGGTGCAGTGCTTCCTGAAAAGTTATCCGGGGTTACCCGACCTGCTCCTCAAAGTGCGCAGACTTTGCTCGCATATCCGCCGTTCGCCCGTACACTCCAGCCGTATGCAGAACTATCAGCGGTCTTTGAACCTTCCCCAGCATCGCCTAATCATCGACGTTGCAACAAGGTGGAACTCCACACTGCACATGCTTCAGAGACTGTGCGAACAGAGGCGTGCTGTTATGTTTTTGTGGGAGGATACACATACACGGGCAGGCAGTTGGATGGCAGACATGGAGTTGTCAGATGTGCAGTAGTCGAAGCTACAAGACCTGTGTCAAGTCCTTCAGTGTTTTGAGGAATGCACATGGCTGGTTAGTGCAGACAACGCCATAATAAGCATGAGCATCCCCCTAATGCGTCTGCTGATGCAAAGTTTGACGCACATAAAGGAGCAGGCGTCTGCAGCCGAGGAAGAGGAAAGCCTTGATGACAGTCAGCCATTGTCTTGTCAGAGCCGTGTAGAGGACGCGGTAGCGGGCGAAGAGGAGGAGGAGGACGAGGAGGATGATGGGGATGAGTACTTTTTTAATGAGGAAGCTTCTCCTGGGCCAACAGAAATTAGTGGCGTTGCAAGGCCGGGTTCTGTTTTTTTAAGGGAGACAAGTGACGTAGATTTGCCTGTAACTGCCCCTCATACCAGCACAACCGCAGATTTGACAACTGGAACTTTGGCCTACATGGCGCATTATGCCTTACGTATCCTCAAAAGGGACCCACGCATTATTAAAATGATGAGCGATGACGATTACTGGTTGGCCTGCATCCTTGACCCTCGCTATAAAGGCAAATTGCAAAACATTATGCCACATGAGAACCTCGAACAAATATTAGCAACCAAACAAGCTACTCTTGTAGACCGTTTGATTCAGGCATTCCCAGCACACAGCGCCGGTGATGGTTCTCACACGAGCTGCAGGGGGGTACAGGGCAGAGGTGTTAGAGGTGCACAAATCAGAAGTGGCGTTGGACAGAGGGGTTTTCTGACCAGGTTGTGGAGCGATTTCGCAATGACCGCGGACAGGACAGGTACTGCAGCATCTATTCAAAGTGACAGGAGACAACATTTGTCCAGTATGGTTACTAACTATTTTTCATCCCTTATCGATGTTCTCCCTCAACCGTCATTCCCATTTGATTACTGGGCATCCAAATTAGACACCTGGCCTGAATTGGCAGAATATGCATTGCAGGAGCTTGCTTGCCCAGCAGCTAGTGTGCTATCAGAAAGAGTATTCAGTGCTGCTGGTTCAATTTTAACCGAAAAAAGGACTCGTCTGGCTACCCAAAATGTGGATGATCTAACCTTCATTAAAATGAACCACTCCTGGATTTCAAATTATTTTGCCCCACCTTTCCCGGCTGACACCTAGCTTTCCTATAAAAAGGTCTTGCTTGTGGACTGGTCTTACTGAGTGTTCCGATCTCTTAATTTGCAGCAGCTGTTTGTCCAGCATACGACATGTTTACACCTCCCTCAATGGGAAAACTCCCCCCACGGGGCCGTGGTCTCGCCTCTTGGCGCAAGCACCCGTTAGAGTGCCGTTTGTCTGAAGAGGTGGGTGTGCCCGCTTTTGGTCGACGGCACTGCCACTGTGTCCCTCATAGTACAATAAAGTGTCTCTGGCGGTGGTGGCGCGCACCCAACGTCAGACACACCGTTGTAACATGAGGGGCCCTGGGACGGTACCGCCGGCCACAAGAGAGTTCACCCCACCAGCTCAAACTGTGCTCTACCACGTGCAAAATTATCTCTCACAGCTCCACCAATGTTTAGTCTATGCGCTGACATCATTCAATGCCTGGCACTGACAATACCAATTTGTTGACATCTATGATGCTAGTTAAAGTAGTCTGGGTCTGTGTCCTATATTGACACCAGTAAATACTTACTGCCAAATTACTTTGTCAGAAACTCAGCAGATGAGCCCACCCCTGTACCTAAGTATGCCACACTTTTTTTTTTGTTGTTGTTGTTTTGCGAGACATTAACATCTATTTATTTTTTGTGAGTACTAACTGTGTCAGACACTCCTTGCAATCCTCCTCCACTGACCACAATGCTGCCTGTGTATCCATGTAACCTATTTAAAACTGCATAGAGCCTATTTTTAGTTATTTTAGGCCTAGTAAGCCTGTCTGCGGTCCCTCCGTGCAATCCTCCTCCACTGACCACAATGCTGCCTGTGTATCCATATAACCTATTTAAAACTGCATAGAGCCTATTTTTAGTTATTTTAGGCCTAGTAAGCCTGTCTGCGGTCCCTCCTTGCAATCCTCCTCCTCCGCTGACCATAATGCTGCCTGTGTATCCATGTAACCGATGTAAAACTGCCTTGAGCCTATTTTTATTTATTTTAGGCCTAGTAAGCCTGTCTGCGGTCCCTCCTTGCAATCCTCCTCCTCCGCTGACCACAATGCTGCCTGTGTATCCATGTAACCGATGTAAAACTGCCTTGAGCCTATTTTTATTTAGTTTAGGCCTAGTAAGCCTGTCTGCGGTCCCTCCGTGCAATCCTCCTCCACTGACCACAATGCTGCCTGTGTATCCATGTAACCGATTTAAAACTGCCTTGAGCCTATTTTTATTTATTTCAGGCCTAGTAAGCCTGTCTGCGGTCCCTCCTTACAATCCTCCTCCTCCGCTGACCACAATGCTGCCTGTGTATCCATGTAACTGATGTAAAACTGCCTTGAGCCTATTTTTATTTAGTTTAGGCCTAGTAAGCCTGTCTGCGGTCCCTCCTTGCAATCCTCCTCCTCCGCTGACCACAATGCTGCCTGTGTATCCATGTAACCGATTTAAAACTGCCTTGAGCCTATTTTTATTTAGTTTAGGCCTAGTAAGCCTGTCTGCGGTCCCTCCGTGCAATCCTCCTCCACTGACCACAATGCTGCCTGTGTATCCATGTAACCGATTTAAAACTGCCTTGAGCCTATTTTTATTTATTTTAGGCCTAGTAAGCCTGTCTGCGGTCCCTCCTTACAATCCTCCTCCTCCGCTGACCACAATGCTGCCTGTGTATCCATGTAACTGATGTAAAACTGCCTTGAGCCTATTTTTATTTATTTTAGGCCTAGTAAGCCTGTCTGCGGTCCCTCCTTGCAATCCTCCTCCTCCGCTGACCACAATGCTGCCTGTGTATCCATGTAACCGATTTAAAACTGCCTTGAGCCTATTTTTATTTATTTTAGGCCTAGTAAGCCTGTCTGCGGTCCCTCCTTGCAATCCTCCTCCTCCTCCGCTGACCACAATGCTGCCTGTGTATCCATGTAACCAATTTAAAACTGCCTTGAGCCTATTTTTATTTATTTTAGGCCTAGTAAGCCTGTCTGTGGTCCCTCCTTGCAATCCTCCTCCTCCGCTGACCACAATGCTGCCTGTGTATCCATGTAACCGATGTAAAACTGCCTTGAGCCTATTTTTATTTATTTTAGGCCTAGTAAGCCTGTCTGCGGTCCCTCCTTGCAATCCTCCTCCTCCGCTGACCACACCAATGCTGCCTGTGTACCCCTGGAACCTATTTTAAAGTGCATAGAGCCTATTTCTTTATTTTATGTAATATTAAAAAAGCCATGATGGACTACGCTGTCCCACGCTACGAGCTACCCAGTCGACACTTCTTTTGCAAGAAAAGCCAACCCAGCCCTCCACCAGCACCACCTCCATTGTCCATGCACTCTGGCAATCTGTGAGTACAAAGGTGCACCTGACAACAGACGCATGGACCTGTAGGCATGGCCACGGAAGGTTACGTGTCCATTACGGCGCAATGGGTTAATGTGGTGGATGCATGGTCCACAGGGGACAGCCTACTAAGTCTGTCTGCAGTCCCTAATTCAAATTTTCCTCCACTGTCTAAATCTGAGCTTCAACCTTCTGGCTCTCATTAAGTGCTTTTTTAAAAAAAATTGGTGGTTGGGGCCTAATACCTCTGTTTGCCGCTCCCTGGTGTTGTCCTCAATTGAATAAATCTGAGCTTCAACCTTCTGGCTCTCATTAAGTGTTTTTTTTTTTTAAATTGGTGGTTGGGGCCTAATAACTCTGTTTGCCGCTCCCTGGTGTTGTCCTCAACTGAATAAATCTGAGCTTCAACCTTCTGGCTCTCATTAAGTGCTTTTTTAAAAAAAATTGGTGGTTGGGGCCTAATACCTCTGTTTGCCGCTCCCTGGTGTTGTCCTCAACTGAATAAAGCTGAGCTTCAGTCTTTAGGCTTTCGGCCTATAGTATCAGATATTAAACTGCATTTGGCCTTCAACTTTGGTTACAGCCTACTAACGGTGTCTGCCACTCCCTGGTGTTGTCCTCAACTGTATAAAGCTGAGCTTCAACCTTCTGGCTCTCATTAAGTGCTTTTTTAACAAAAAATTGGTGGTTGCGGCCTACTAACGGTGTCTGCCGCTCCATGGTGTTGTCCTCCACTGTATAAAGCTGAGCTTCAGTCTTTAGGCTTTTGGCCTATAGTAGCAGATATTAAACTGCATTTGGCCTACTAGTGTGGTTGGGCCCTTAAAACAGTGTCTGCTGCTCCTGGGTTTGCTACTCCACTGAACAAAGCAATGCTGCCTGTTTAGTCCTGTTACCAATTTTTAACTGCATTTAGCCTACTTTATTCTTTGGCCCTATATCTGTGTTTCCTCCTCATCCTGCCCATTGCCCAGCCACTGCTAGATGAGTCTGCTGGTACATTGACCTAGACCACTACATTCCCCTTGCACTCTACACAGCCAGAATCTGACCCTGCTGAAAGTAAGGTTCCCCTTCCCGCATGTTATACCACCTTACACAGGGACAAAGAGGAAGGTGCAGATGAAAGTGCAGGTTCCTTCATCAGGTGGGGGGGCATACTCGTTGGCGACGTGACTGGCACAGGGCCCCTCAGAGTACGCAAAAGTGTCGCTGCTGGTGGGAGGCGCCCCCACCGTGCAAACACACCGCTGTACTTTGAGGGGCCCTGTGCCAGTGCCAATGCCAACGAGTGGGCCCCCCCTGCTTGCTTAGGATCACAGCACTTGCAAACTTGACATACTTACCTCTCACTGCTCCACCGCCGTGACGTAGTCCACGTTTCCTGGGCCCACTAAAACCTTGAACCAGCCCTACCCCCCACAACTTTTGCCAAATGACCCCCAATTTCCAATGCCCAACTATTATTATAAATTTAATTAAGATTGACAAGCTTCAGAAACAAGAATGGATGTTTTTGGCATTAAAATGGGCACTGTAGGTGTTTTCCTGGCCTCCACTCACTGCCGACTATGCTTCCCCATTGACTTGCATTGGGTTTCGTGTTTCAGTCGATCCCCGACTTTTAGCGATAATCGTCCGACTGCACTCGACTCGACTTTGGACAAAGTCGGGTTTCGCAAAACCCGACTCGATCTTAAAAAAATGAAAGTCTGATACCTCATGCGTGGCCCATGTGACATTATCAAATTTCTACTGTGGGTTAATTGATGCCACTTTTCCTAGTGTCTGCCCCTAATTTTTGGAAATGACTGGACGCTAAGTTGGGTCTCCTTCATGTGTGTTGTCTGAATTTGGCTTGGCTTTCAGAGCATCAGGCCTAAACCTGTCACTCATCCACCAGTTACTGATCAATGTTTAAGCTAGAAATGTTGGTCCAAGCCCTGCTCCATGCATCCAAGCTGCACAATTATGCTAGTTTTACTCTAGGTCAATTGATGGCACTTTTTGGCCCCTTGAAGTTGTTGTCTATGTGTTAGGTTTTGCTTCCTATTGAATTCAATGGGTGTCGGATATGTTTGGCAAACCGTTCAGTGAACATTAGGATGTTCACCAATCCGAACCGAACCTTGAAAGGTGTGTTCATCTCTACTCTTTAATCTACTCATCACACCTCACAAATGTCAAGGTAGTATTAATGTGGGTCAGATCTTCACCCTGATTATATGATACTAGATGGTGGCCCGATTCTAACGCATCGGGTATTCTAGAATATGCATGTCCACATAGTATATTGCCCAGCGACGTAGTATATTGCCCAGTGATGTAGTATATTGCCCAGTGATGTAGTATATTTCCCAGCGACGTAGTATATTGCCCAGCCACGTAGTATATTGCCCAGTGACATAGTATATTGCCCAGCGAGGTAGTATATTGCCCAGCCACGTAGTATATTGCCCAGCCACGTAGTATATTGCCTAGTAACATAGTATATTGCCCAGCCACGTAGTATATTGCCCAGCCACGTAGTATATTGCCCAGGGACGTAGTATATTGCCCAGCCACGTAGTATATTGCCCATCCACATAGTATATTGCCCAGTCATGTAGTATATTGCCCAGCCACGTAGTATATTGCCCAGCCACGTAGTATATTGCCCAGCCACGTAGTATATTGCCCAGCGACGTAGTATATTGCCCAGCTACGTAGTATATTGCCCAGCCACGTAGTATATTGCCCAGCCACGTAGTATATTGCTCAGCCATGTAGTATATTGCCCAGGGACGTAGTATATTGCCCAGCCATGTAGTATATTGCCCATCCACATAGTATATTGCCCAGTCATGTAGTATATTGCCCAGCCACGTAGTATATTGCCCAGAGACATAGTATATTGCCCAGCCACGTAGTATATTGCCCAGCCACGTAGTATATTGCCCAGCCACGTAGTATATTACCCAGCCACGTAGTATATTGCCCAGTAACAGTATATTGCCCAGCTATGTAGTATATTGCCCAGCCACGCAGTATATTGCCCAGCCACGTAGTATATTGTCCAGCTAAGTAGTATATTGCACAGCGATGTAGTATACAGCACAGAGCCACTTAGGATATTGCCCAGCCACGTAGTATATTGCACAGCGACATAGTATACAGCACAGAGCCACGTAGTATACAGACTTAAAATAAAAAATAAACATATACTCACCTTCTGAAGGCCCTTTGAAGTCCTGGCCCTGTGTGCAGTCCGGTCCCAGGGTTGGTATGAGCGCAGGACCTGTGATGATGTCGCGGTCACATGACCGTGACGTCATGGAAGGTCCTTCTCGCATACCATCCTTAGCACCGGAACCTGCCGCTTGCATGGAGCGGTCACCGGAGCGTCGCGAGAAGCGGGAAAGGCGGCGGAAGGTGAGTATATAATGATTTTTTATTTTTTTAATTATTTTTAACATTAGATCTTTTTACTATTGATGCTGCATAGGCAGCATCAATAGTAAAAACTTGGTCACACAGGGTTAATAGCGGCGATAACGGAGTGAGTTACCCGCGGCATAATGCGGTCCGTTACTGCTGGCATTAACCCTGTGTGAGCGGTGACTGCGGGGAGTATGGAGCGGGCGCCGGGCACTGACTGCAGGGGAGTAGGGAGGGACTAATCAGACTGTGGCAGTCGCTGATTGGTCGCGGCAGCCAGGGCCGGACTGGGACTAAAATTCAGCCCTGGCATTTGAAGTTACACAGGCCCACTTGTCACATGGTGACTGTATAATATCTTTGTACACTTGTAGGTAGGGCCGGTTTTAGGCAAAGTGGGGCTCTAGGCAAAGTTTAAAATGTGACCCCAAATGCTAACATATTGCACATCACACAAAAGCATTTCGGTTTACAAGCGCTGAGTTCAGGCCGCTAAATGAGTTTGATCGACAATGCCGAAGTTGTTCAACGCTTTTTTCCCGGCCTCTTTCCACCAGCTGAGGAATAATGATGGGACAGAACGATCACTAAAAATAATAATAATAATAAGAGATCACCATACAGTATCATGTTATCAGCAGCACATCTACAGTTTACACTGGCGATGTGCTGCTGAGAACAATGATTTTTGTTCCAGCAAAAACAATCTGAATATGCAGCATTTTACTTGTTTAGTAAAATACACCCCATAGTCCTCCATATATTATAATGTGCACCACAGTCCTCCATATAGTATAATACACTCCCTATAGTACTCCATATATCAAAATACACTGCTCAGTCTTCCATATAGCATAATACACTCCTCATAGTGCTTCATATAGTATAATGCACCGCCATAGTCATCCGTGTAGTACAATTCACTTCCCATAGTATAATGCACCCCATAGTTCTTCATATAGTATAACATATTCCCCATAGTCCTCAATACAGTATAATGCAGCCCACATATAGTATAATGCAGCCACCACTCTACAGAAAATAATGCAGCCACTCCAGAGTATAATGCAGCCAACCCAGAGTATAATGCAGCCACCCAATAGAATATAATGCAGCCCCCCATAGAGTATGATGCAATCACCCCTCATAGAATAGAAATATAATACAGCCCCCCATAGAATATAATGTAGCCCCAAATAGAATATAATACAGCCCACCTCCCCATAGAATATAATGCAGCCCCATCAAAGAGTATGATGCAATCATCCCTCATAAAATCTAATACAGCCCCCTATAGAATATAATACAGCCCACCTCCCCATAATATATAATGTAGCCCCCCATAGAATATAATGCAGCCCCCCATAGTATATAAGACAGCCTCCCCATAGAATATAATATACCCCCCATAGTATATAACACAGCCTCCCCCATAGAATAGAATATACCCCCGCAAATAGTATATAACACAGCCACATAGTATATAACACGGCCTCCCCCATAGAATATAATGTACCCCCATAGTATATATCAAAGCCCGCATAGTATATAGCACAACTTGCATAGTATATAGCACAGCCTGCATAATATAGCACAGCCCGTGTAGTAGAATACAGCACAGCCCGCATAGTAGTATACAGCACAGCCCACACAGTAGTATATACAGCACAGCTCACACAGTAGTATATACAGCACAGCCCACGCAGTGGTATATACAGCACAGCCCACACAGTGGTATATACAGCACAGCCCACACAGTGGTATATACAGCACAGACCACACAGTGGTATATACAGCACAGCCCACACAGTTGTATATACAGCACAGCCCACACAGTGGTATATACAGCAAAGCCCACACAGTGGTATATACAGCACAGCCCACACAGTGGTATATACAGCAGCACAGCCCACACAGAGGTATATACAGCACAGCCCACACAGTGGTATATACAGCACAGCCCACACAGTGGTATATACAGCACAGCCCACACAGTGGTATATACAGCACAGCCCACACAGTGGTATATACAGCACAGCCAACACAGTGGTATATACAGCACAGCCCACACAGTGGTATATACAGCACAGAACACACAGTGGTATATACAGCACAGCCCACACAGTGGTATATACAGCATAGCCCACACAGTGGTATATACAGCACAGCCAGCACAGTGGTATATACAGCACAGCCCACACAGTGGTATTTACAGCACAGCCCACACAGTGGTATATACAGCACAGCCCACACAGTGGTATATACAGCACAGCCCACATAGTGGTATATACAGCACAGCCAACACAGTGGTATTGGTATATACAGCACAGCCAACACAGTGGTATATACAGCACGGCCAACACAGTGGTATATACAGCACAGCCAACACCGTGGTATTGGTATATACAGCACAGCCAACACAGTGGTATATACAGCACAGCCCACACAGTGGTATATACAGCACAGCCCACACAGTGGTATATACAGCACAGCCCACACAGTAGTATTTACAGCACAGCCCACACAGTGGTATATACAGCACAGCCCACACAGTGGTATATACAGCACAGCCAACACAGTGGTATATACAGCACAGCCCACACAGTGGTATATACAGCACAGCCCACACAGTGGTATATACAGCACAGCCAACACAGTGGTATATACAGCACAGCCAACACAGTGGTATTGGTATATACAGCACAGCCAACACAGTGGTATATACAGCAAAGCCTACACAGTGGTATATACAGCACAGCCCACACAGTGGTATATACAGCACAGCCAACACAGTGGTATATACAGCACAGCCCACAGAGTGGTATATACAGCACAGCCAACACAGTGGTATTTACAGCACAGCCCACACAGTGTTATTCACAGCACAGCCCACACAGTGGTATATACAGCACAGCCCACACAGTGGTATATACAGCACAGCCCACACAGAGGTATATACAGCACAGCCCACACAGTGGTATATACAGCACAGCCCACACAGTGGTATTTACAGCACAGCCCACACAGTGGTATATACAGCACAGCCCACACAGTGGTATATACAGCACAGCCAACACAGTGGTATTGGTATATACAGCACAGCCACCACAGTGGTATATACAGCACAGCCAACACAGTGGTATATACAGCACAGCTCACACAGTGGTATATACAGCACAGCCCACACAGTGGTATATAAAGCACAGCCAACACAGTGGTATATACAGCACAGCCAACACAGTGGTATTGGTATATACAGCACAGCCAACACAGTGGTATATACAGCACAGCCAACACAGTGGTATATACAGCACAGCCAACACAGTGGTATATACAGCACAGCTCACACAGTGGTATATACAGCACAGCCCACACAGTGGTATATACAGCACAGCCAACACAGTGATATATACAGTACAGCACAGCGAACACAGTGGTATTGGTATATACAGCACAGCCAACACAGTGGTATATACAGCACAGCCAACACAGTGGTATTCGTATATACAGCACAGCCAACACAGTGGTATATACAGCACAGCCAACACAGTGGTATATACAGCACAGCCAACACAGTGGTATATACAGCAGCACAGCCCACACAGTGGTATATACAGCACAGCCCACACAGTGGTATATACAGCACAGCCAACGCAGTAGTATTTACAGCACAGACCACACAGTAGTATTTACAGCACAGCCCACACAGTGGTATATACAGCACAGCCAACACAGTGGAATTGGTATATACAGCACAACCAACACAGTGGTATATACAGCACAGCCAACACAGTGGTTTTGGTATATACAGCACAGCCAACACAGTGGTATATACAGCACAGCCAACACAGTGGTATATACAGCACAGCCAACACAGTGGTATATACAGCAGCACAGCCCACACAGTGGTATATACAGCACAGCCCACACAGTGGTATATACAGCACAGCCAACACAGTAGTATTTACAGCACAGCCCACACAGTAGTATTTACAGCACAGCCCACATCTCATCTCTTCCCCCCCCCCCCCCCCGATAATGGTCCCACAGTCCAGTAAAAAAAAAAACACTCTCCTCACCTCTCCTCTTGCCCATGCTGCTCCCTGCTCCTGTCTTGGCGGCTGCAGTCTGTCCGGGACACAGCAGGTGTGCGGTGATATGACGTCATCGCGCACCCGCAGTGTCAGAGGCAGAGCGTCATAGACGCCGATATAGTTGAATACGGCGGCGGCAGCGGCACTGGTGGGGGGAGGAGGGGGAAAGAGTGCAGAGGCCCACTTCTGGCACCGGCCCTTCTGGCATTTGCGAGAAGTGCCCGACGGCCAGTCCGACCCTGGTGGCAGCCATGACAGGCAGCTGGCGAGACCAATCAGCGACTTGGATTCCATGACAGACAGAGGCCGCGACCAATGAATATCCGTGACAGACAGAAAGACAGACAGACAGAAGGACAGAAAGAAAGACGGAAGTGACAATTAGACAATTATATAGTAGCTATGGTGTGCAGCTCTGCAGGTGGAGGTCCCTACGATACTGGATCTATTCAGTGGAAATCTTCTATATTTAGACATTTTTTCTCATTTATTCGTCAAGGATGAATATGGACAACAATAAAATGGCAGAGAGGCTATTGCAACTCACCTCAGAGATCCTCTTCTGGCTTACTGGAGAGGATTACACAGTAGTGAAGAAGACATCTAGTGAGCTCTGTCAGGCCCCTGTGTCTGAGGGATGGTGAAGAACCCCGAGCCAAATCACAGGGCCTCCACCTCATCCCCTTATATATGAAGATGTCAATGACCAGAAGATACTAGAACTCACCTATAAGATGATTGAGCTGTTGAATGGAGTGGTTTCTATAAGATGTCATTGTCTATTTCTCCATGGAGGAGTGGGAGTTTTTAGAAGGACACAAAGATCTGTACAAGGACATCATAATGGAGGTTCCCCAGCCCTTCACATCACCAGTTCTATCCAGTAAGAGGACAATAGAGAGATGTCCCCTTCATCTTCTCCCACAGGACCCACATTAACACTACAGAGATATTTGTGAAGGGTGATGAGTGGAGTAAAGAGGAGATTCCTAGAGATAACTTCCTGGATGATTGTACCAGGAGATCAGGACAGCTGACAGCTTCAATTTTTAAATCAGATGACCTTGAGATCACACAGGATACAATTGAAGTGAATGTCAGTACTCCAAATATCCCATTATCCCTTCACAGCAAAGATCTATCATTCGATCCTTCAAAACAGGTCCTATCTTATGATTCATTACAGACTACTAAGAAAAATAAAAGTCAGAAAAGAGGCATTAAAAAATGAACTGCTCTTAAAGCAAATAAGCCAATTACACATTTAGAATATGGAAATAGTTGTCTCCTTGAAATATCTTTTGTTAAACATTGTTTTTGTTGTGTGTAGCTAATAATATATAGTGGGGCAAAAAAGTATTTAGTCAGTCAGCAATAGTGCAAGTTCCACCACTTAAAAAGATGAGAGGCGTCTGTAATTTACATCATAGGTAGACCTCAACTATGGGAGACAAACTGAGAAAAAAAAATACAGAAAATCACATTGTCTGTTTTTTTATCATTTTATTTGCATATTCTGGTGGAAAATAAGTATTTGGTCAGAAACAAACAATCAAGATTTCTGGCTCTCACAGACCTGTAACTTCTTCTTTAAGAGTCTCCTCTTTCCTCCACTCATTACCTGTAGTAATGGCTCCTGTTTAAACTTGTTATCAGTATAAAAAGACACCTGTGCACACCCTCAAACAGTCTGACTCCAAACTCCACTATGGTGAAGACCAAAGAGCTGTCAAAGGACACCAGAAACAAAATTGTAGCCCTGCACCAGGCTGGGAAGACTGAATCTGCAATAACCAACCAGCTTGGAGTGAAGAAATCAACAGTGGGAGCAATAATTAGAAAATGGAAGACATTCAAGACCACTGATAATCTCCCTCGATCTGGGGCTCCACGCAAAATCCCACCCCGTGGGGTCAGAATGATCACAAGAACGGTGAGCAAAAATCCCAGAACCACGCGGGGGGACCTAGTGAATGAACTGCAGAGAGCTGGGACCAATGTAACAAGGCCTACCATAAGTAACACACTACGCCACCATGGACTCAGACCCTGCAGTGCCAGACGTGTCCCACTGCTTAAGCCAGTACATGTCCGGGCCCGTCTGAAGTTTGCTAGAGAGCATTTGGATGATCCAGAGGAGTTTTGGGAGAATGTCCTATGGTCTGATGAAACCAAACTGGAACTGTTTGGTAGAAACACAACTTGTCGTGTTTGGAGGAAAAAGAATACTGAGTTGCATCCATCAAACACCATACATACTGTAAAGCATGGTGGTGGAAACATCATGCTTTGGGGCTGTTTCTCTGCAAAGGGGCCAGGACGACTGATCCGGGTACATGAAAGAATGAATGGGGCCATGTATCGTGAGATTTTGAGTGCAAACCTCCTTCCATCAGCAAGGGCATTGAAGATGAAACGTGGCTGGGTCTTTCAACATGACAGTGATCCAAAGCACACCGCCAGGGCAACGAAGGAGTGGCTTCGTAAGAAGCATTTCAAGGTCCTGGAGTGGCCTAGCCAGTCTCCAGATCTCAACCCTATAGAAAACCTTTGGAGGGAGTTGAAAGTCCGTGTTGCCAAGCGAAAAGCCAAAAACATCACTGCTCTAGAGGAGATCTGCATGGAGGAATGGGCCAACATACCAACAACAGTGTGTGGCAACCTTGTGAAGACTTACAGAAAACGTTTGACCTCTGTCATTGCCAACAAAGGATGTATTACAAAGTATTGAGATGAAATTTTGTTTCTGACCAAATACTTATTTTCCACCATAATATGCAAATAAAATGATAAAAAAACAGACAATGTGATTTTCTGGATTTTTTTTTCTCAGTTTGTCTCCCATAGTTGAGGTCTACCTATGATGTAAATTACAGACGCCTTTCATCTTTTTAAGTGGTGGAACTTGCACTATTGCTGACTGACTAAATACTTTTTTGCCCCACTGTATTTAGAGGGAATCTGTCAGAAGGTTTTTTTATGTAATCTGACAGGAGCATGAGTTAGGGATAGAGACCCTGATTCCATCAAGATATCACTTAGTTTACTAGATGCAGCAGTTATGAGACACAATTTTCTCTGCTGCAGATCTAGCAGAGCTCAGATCTATGTATAACTCTGCCCACATCACAGCTTTCTGTGTACATTGTATAGTGACATAGAGCAGCTATTCGGTGCTGGGGGTGTAGATGGATTAGGATGCATGAGGCCAGTTGTGCTTTAGTCATAATCTCCTGCTGATAAAACACTGATAGCAGAGGCGGATCCACGTTTTATGACCCACATTGCCAAAAATTCAGTTTGGCTACTAATTTTCTACATAGCTTAAGCGGTTTGAGCAGTTGTCATGTGACTGCTTAGAATTTGCATAATTAAAGTCATGTGCCGACAAGCTACGGTTTTTTATTCTCTCAATGTTCAGAGAAGTACTACAGACCCTGTGTCATTGGAAGAAGCAGGAAGAGAAGACAGTCAGCAAGTAAGAAAACTGCATACGAGTGGTCATGTAATGACCACTGGAACTGGCAGGCATAGCCAAATCCTGGCAGTTAGTATATTACACACTGTTATGATTGGCATGCTGCCGTTCTTACTTTTATAATTGAAGGGGTTGTCCAAGTTTGTGATGAAAGAATCCTTCTTCTGAATCCTCACAGCGCTCACTGTTCACTGTCAGGATGCTCCGGTGACGGCGGCAAGAGTGGACAGACATGTGACCCCAAGTTTGCGATTTACCTTCGTCCCCTACAACTGCTGGCCTTCAATAGGAAGGTGGCTGCCAAAGTCAATGCAGCACCTCTCTGCTCCACAATAGTTTCCAAAGGGATGTGCATCGCAGGACACACATTCAGTTGAAACTAGCACTGGCCCCAGTGAGATACCCTCCTCTACAGGCCCAGTGGTGGTCATACCTCCTGCGACCTCAACTGTTACACCTCTGCGTATAATAATAATTGTATTCTAATGCTTTCACACAATTGGAATTAATGGCTTTAATAAAGTGTTAAGGTACTGTCACATTAAGCGACGCTGCAGCGATATAGACAACGATGCCGATCGCTGCAGCGTCGCTGTTTCGTCGTTGTGTGGTCGCTGGAGAGCTGTCACACAGACAGCTCTCCAGCGACCAACGATGCCGAAGTCCCCGGGTAACCAGGGTAAACATCGGGTTACTAAGCGCAGGGCCGCGCTTAGTAACCCGATGTTTACCCTGGTTACCAGTGTAAATGTAAAAAAACCCAAACACTACATACTTACATTCCGGTGTCTGTCGGGTCCCCCAGCGTCCGCTTCCCTGCACTGTGTAAGCGCCGGCCGTAAAGCAGAGTGGTGACGTCACCGCTGTGCTCTGCTTTACGGCCGGCCGGCGCTGACACAGTGCAGGGAAGCGGACGCCGGGGGACCCGACAGACACCGGAATGTAAGTATGTAGTGTTTGGTTTTTTTTACCTTTACAATGGTAACCAGGGTAAATATCGGGTTACTAAGCGCGGCCCTGCACTTAGTAACCCGATGTTTACCCTGGTTACCAGTGAAGACATCGCTGAATCAGCATCACGCACGCCGACTCAGCGATGTCAGCGGGTGATCCAGCGACGAAATAAGGTGCTGGCCTTCTAGCTCCGACCAACGATGTCACAGCAGGATCCTGATCGCTGCTGCGTGTCAAACACAACGATATCGCTATCCAGGACGCTGCAATGTCACGGATCGCTATCGTTGTTCAGTTGTTCAGTGTGAAGGTACCTTTAGCCCCTTTTAATTTAATTAAATGTGGGTAATCTTTAAATCTACTATACTATAGAGAACAAGACCCATTGTGTTCAGAAAATAATATGTATTTCATTTTTTCAAATGCAAGGAAGAAAAGAGACCTGAAGGAATGTGTTTGATTTTGGTTCCTTTTATATGGATATTTGAAACGGCCATGGGAAACGTTTCTCATTGTGAAGGAACATCATTGATTCTGCTCCAGTTCAGCAAATATTATCACAAAGGACATTTCTGATTTCTGTTCTCTTGATTTTATTTGCAGTGGCCTAGAGAAGCACTGCTCTCAGTTTCCCAAACTTTTTTCACTAACATTGACCTTGGCCGGGATGAGATGAAGGAGAGACTTTCAGAGATGTGTGTGGAGATTCACGTGAGCGTTACGGAAATGGCCGACCGCTACTATGCAGAACTAAGGAGACGATACTATACAACCCCAACCTCATATCTAGAGTTAATTAACCTTTACTTGTCCATGCTTGGTGAGAAAAGGAATCAGCTGGTTTCGGTAAGTGATACTGAGAATGTGCATATTTTTCTATTTCTTACTGCACTATTATTTCTTTAAGTTTTAATCATATATTAAACTTTTTAATATGAGTTAAAAATTCAGTTATGTATTTGAAGTTAAAAGTGGAGTTCTGTCGATGAATCCCTGTGATCGGGATGCAGCAGCAAGTTTTCTCAATATTAGGGAAATAGGATGACCCTTATCCTAGAAAATGCTAACTTCACACCAGGTTTTTTTTGCGTATGAGAGTTGAAAATTTTGGCAATGGGTATTTTGTCACTGGTCATGGCTCTATTCTTAAAGGTTGTCGGGGATTACTGATCTCTGTCTGAGAGATTCACTATGATTATCTAATATATAAAGCTGAATGTGTGTGTGTGTGTATGTATGTATGTATGTATGTATGTCCGGGATTGGCATCTGAACCGTAGCAGCTACAGCCACAAAATTTTGCACAGTCACACGTCTGGACCCCGAGAGCGTCATAGGCTATGTTGTGAGGTGAAATTTTAACCCCGCGCTTTCCAATTCACCAAACAATTTTGCCCCTATCTACATAATGGGGAAAAAGTGAAAGGAAAAGTGTTGGAGGCGTCGCAGCTACAGGCACAAAATTTTGCACAGTCACACGTCTGGACCCTGAGAGCGTCAAAGCTATATTGTGAGGTGAAATTTTAACCCCGCGCTTTCCAAGTCACCAAACAATTTTGCCCCTATCTACATAATGGGGAAAAAATGAAAGGAAAAGTGTTGGAGGCAAATTAACAGCTGCCAGATGTGAACAAGGGGGACTTAAAGAATGACAGCGATGGCACCAAAGAGTATATACTGTACAGTTGCTAAGGTGGGGCCCCAACATGGGATAATCACACCACCACGGGGATATGAACACACACACAAAATGCGCCACACACTACCACGTGCTCGAACACATATACCACCCTCAGTGCACATTTCACCACACATACACCAACCTCGCCACATAAAAGTAGAAACACAAAAGTCGCCGCTCAAAACTCGCCACGCGCAAAACTCTCCACATGCAAAACTCGCCACACGTGCAAAACTCGCCACACGCAAAACTTGCACACGCAGAAAAATTGCCACACGCAGAAAAATTGCCACATGCACAAAAGTTGCAACACATGCAAAAGTTGCCTCACACAAAACTTGCACATACTCAAAAGGCACCACACATAAAACTCGCCACGCGCAAAACTCGCCATGCGCAAAACTTGCTGCACACAACTTGCTACACTAACCTGTCACATGCAACTCGACACACAAAAAGTTGCTACACGCATGTCGCCACACAAAACTCATCTCACAAAAGTCCCTACATGCATGTCGCCACACGCAACTCAACACACACAACTTGACACACGAAACTCGCCCTAAAACACACACAAGTCTGGTATCCTTCAAAAATAAAAATCTGATTAATAAGCAGACAAACTACAAGAGCAACAAATGTACCATATAGGAATCCGGCAGCTGTCAGTCACATGACCAGTCTATTATGTGTATGTGTGAGCTAATATATACTGCCAGGGGGTGGGCTTACTGTTGGCTGGGGATTTATCAGGCTGCCATTTTAGCTTACAAATACTGAGGTAAAAATACTGACCAAATAACGTGTGAACGAGGGCTAATACAGGAGGAGATGGCATACAGCTATATACTATATACAGGAGATGACACACAGGTATATACTATTTACAGGGGAGATGACACACAGGTATATACTATATACAGGAGGAGATGACACACAGATATATACTATATACAGGAGAGATGACACACAGGTATATACTATATAGAGGAGGAGATGACATACAGGTACATACTACATACAGGAGGAGATGACATACAGGTATATACTATATACAGGAGGAGATGACACACAGGTATATACTATATACAGGAGCAGATTACCTACAGGTATATAGTATATACAGGAGGAGATGACACAGGTATATGCTATGTATAGGAGGAGATGACATACAGGTATATACTATATACAGGAGATGACACACAGATATATACTATATATAGGTGAGATGACACACAGGTATATACTATATACAGGAGATTACATACAGGTATATCTAATATATAAAGCTGAATGTGTGTATGTATGTATGTGTGTATGTCCGGGATTGGCATCTGTACCGTCGCAGCTACAGCCACAAAATTTTGCACAGTCACACGTCTGGACCCCGAGAGCGTCATAGGCTATGTTGTGAGGTGAAATTTTAACCCCGCGCGTTCCAATTCACCAAACAATTTTGCTCCTATCTACATAATGGGGAAAAAGTGAAGGGAAAAGTGTTGGAGGAAAATTGACAGCTGCCAGATGTGAACAATGAGGACTTAAAGAATGAGAGCGATGGCGACAAAGAGTATATACCGTACAGTTGCTAAGGTGGGGCCCCGACATGGGATACTCACCACACACGGGGATATGAACACAAACACAAAATGCGCCACACACTACCACGTGCTTGAACACATATACCACCCTCAGCACACATTTCACCACACACACACACCAACCTCGCCACATAAAAGTCGAAACACAAAAGTCACCACTCAAAACTCGCTACATGCAAAACTCGCCATATGCAAAACTAGGCTCACGCAAAACTCGCCACACGTGCAAAACTCACCTCATGGAAAACTCACCTCATGCAAAACTTGCACACACAGAAAAATTGCCACATGTACAAAAGTTGCACCACATGCAAAAGTTGCCTCACACAAAACTTGCACATACTCAAAATGCACCACACATAAAACTCGCCACGCGCAAAACTCGCCATGCACAAATCTTGCTGCACACAACTTGCTACACTAACCTGTCACATGCAACTCAACACACAAAATGTTGCTACACGCATGTCGCCACACAAAACTCATCTCACAAAAGTCGCTACATGCATGTCGCCACACGCAACTCAACACACACAACTTGACACATAAAACTCGCCCTAAAACACACACAAGTCTGGTATTGTCCTTCAAAAATAAAAATCTGATTAATAAGCAAACTACAAGAGCAACAAATGTACCATATAGGAAATACGGCAGCTGTCAGTCACATGACCTGTCTATTATGTGTATGTGTGAGCTAATATATACTGCCAGGGGGGAGGGCTTCCTGTTGGCTGGGGATTTATCAGGCTGCCAATAGCAACCAATCACAGCTCAGCTTCTATTTTGCTACAGTTAATTAACCTGAGCTCTGATTGGTTAATATAGGCAACAAAGACATTCTCAGTATAACAAAGCTAATATATGTTGTGAAATGCTTCTATTTGCTTAGTTTTTGCCTTTTAATAATTACATTTCTATCTATTTGTTTTGTGGTTTTTGTGTGCAGAATAAATTTTTGTTAACACATTCTATTTTGCTAACAGCAGTCATTAACCCGGGCGAAGCCGGGTAGTACAGCTAGTATATTATATTGTGTCATTATAGCAGAATTCTGCTCCAGCTCATAGTAGGCATAGAGAAAATGTCAGTTTCTGATGCATGGACAGGATGAACAAAAGATGCTGCCAAGATGCCACGCTGTCAAAATGTTCATCATGTCCTAGTTCAAGAGGTGTATAGTTCTAAAGATATTTTGCTCATCTCACCCCAAAATTTTTTTCTATTATTTTCTTCCAGACTAATGTAAGAATCACTAGTGTTAAGGAATTGTATACAACATTTCTGAGTAAAATATAAATGCCTGTAATGAGGAAGCTGCTCTCAGATTAAGTGGCAAAAACCTGATGCCACGCAGTCCTACATATTCACAATTCTGTATAACCCTGCCCACACTACTGGTAGATCTGCAGCAGATAAACCAGTGATTTTTTATCAAAACTATAGTCAAGCAGATCAGTAAATGATTCATAACTGGAATCAGGGTCTCTGCCCCTATACCATACTGCTCTCAGATGGGGTGGTAAAAATTTGGTGACAGATTCCCTTTAAATTGATCAATTCATTAACTGCAATTCACAAGGGTATTTACCTCCACTTCAACCTATGGGAAATGTAAGTGATCACTGGACAAAAAATGTTATAAGTGTCTGGCTATTGTTTGAGTATATCTGTATGGTGAACGCTCGCTGTCCTTGGAAATAAATTATTTCATCAGGTCCACTTATGCAAATTAATACTGAAGCAAACTGGCAGCTGACATATGCAGATGTTCTTTCTGTACATAGGGATCCCTAATTGGCCATCCTTTTTACATTACTATGCGAGAGTAGTTCAGTATTTCTACCATTACCTAATTTATCTCATTAAATGCAGCGTCTCTACAGTATAGTTATACATCTGACTGTATAGATATATTTTACTACAAACATTTCCATTTCTATTGTTTCTATCGTTTCCACTTTGACAAGTAAAGTCATTAGCCACGTTTTTAGCTTTTCAGTGTTTCCCTTATTTATCCAGCTTGCATCTCTTATTTATAGGAAGTATATAAAACGCCTTTTTTACAGCTGACTTACCACATACCCAGGAGTAATTCTGCCCCATCTGTTTTCCCTTCCCCAAGCTGTGTATTTGTAATTGAAACAAGGGCTAAAATCTGAATAATCAGGCCAAGAATGCAGGCAATTTTGCGAAGATTTCAGCTTTATAATAGAGTTCATTTGTATTACATTAAAACAGTGTTAATTAATTTCCCTATGATGGGCGCCCGACTATCAAACCTTCTGGATTATTTCTTAGGCTAAAGGCTCATATACATGGCTGTATTTTTGGCCCAAATGTAATCAGACATAACATTGGATCACACACGGACCAGTGGTATTCTATGGGGCCTTGTACATCTTTTTCTGAGAGTGAGCCGGTCCAAGGAACAAATTGATGCATTACCGAGTTTAAGCCGATATTCGGATCGCACTCGGCCATACAAGTCAGTAAGTCCGGGAAACCATCGGACTACACTCCGATGACATCGGAGTGCAGTCTGATTTGCACACACTGACAGAATGGAGAAGATAGAGAATGATTTTTTCTCCATCTTCTCATCATCCTAGAAAATCGGATCAAACTGTGATCACACTCTGATCAGAGCTTGATCAGAGTGTGATTTAATTGACCCCATTCTCTCAGATGAGATAATACACGGTCGTCTGTGAAGCGCCCCCACTGCCGCAGGGCCGAGGGGTACCCGGTACCGGGCCTCTGAGTCTCTGCTCTGGGGTGGTCACGGTGGCTAGACCCGGTCCGTGACCCTGCTGAGGGGCGCACAATGATAGATGCGATGGTAATGTTGCGGTGCAGTGTAGGTCGTAGTAAATAACGAGGACACCAGGTTGCAGTCTCTTTACCTCTTTACTGAAGGTTTTAGAGTCCTCAGTCCAGAGTGCTGTCAACAGGGCTGTCAGAGACCGGCCGGTCCAAAGGCACATCAGGAGTTCCCTTTGCAGGTGGGAATCAGTGTCTACCTCCTAGCGCTGTGTGTTGTAGTCCTTCCCTGCTGAGCTCCCGGGATAGTCCTCACAACTGATTCTGCCTGTCTCTGATGTTCGTTCTCTCCGTCCCCCAGGTGATATGGTAGGACACACCCGTATGACGGGGTAGGCCTGGAGTTCTTCCGGGACCCTAGAGTCGCCCCTCTGCCACAGCTGCCTCCGTTGTCTGCTTAGGTGATTTTGTGTGAGACAGCCAACCTATAATTGGCTGCCCTGCCGTGGTTTGCAATAGTACTTAGAGTCTCTTACTTGCTCGGCGTTCCGGCCACCGACTGTTTGTGCCTCAGAAGGATGTTGCCTCGGTCTAACAGCACAACTCCTTCTGGTCCTAATTCCTCTTTACTGTATTCCCGTTGTTCACTGGTTAGTTCTGCTCTTAGGAGTCTGCCAGGATCCCATCCCTGACAGATCCTCTCACTAGCTCTTCCCAGTTACTTCTCACCCTGTCTTCCTGTCCAACCCCCAGTTTTACCAGAGTGTGAGGAGTGGCCTACTAGATAGAACCACCCCCCCTGGTGGCCGGAGTGTGAAGTGTAGTGTGAGTGTTACCTGGTCAGAGAAACTCCTTTAGTGCAATCAGACGTACCATAGCTCCCCTTAGTGGCGGAGCCACAGTACTGCAACAACCAGGACTCTGGGGCGCTGCACTCCCCCCGGTTAAATCCAGTACTCCCGGACTGGGAAAACAAGAACAATAATACATGTTAACAGAAAAGACACAAAATTTCGAAATAGCATAAACAAGTAAACATAACAGTGCTTCCCTTTATGGGAGGTGAGGACTCTTGAACGTTGCGAAAGTTAGGTCATGCACACTTTATGACTCTCAGTCCAGTGGTTGAAACGGCGGGGACCCCGGGTAAACAAAGGGGTCCCACCTTTGGAAAGTTTTTGAGCAATTCACCGTCCATTACTCTATTGTCCATTTTACAACCTGTAACAAAAGATATGTACACAAACATTTTCAACTAGATAGCAGCCCTTATCAATACCTCCAAGTTTTGTAGCGGAGGGGAGTTTGATTTTGAGTGCTGCGTGTGGACCTTCGCAGCGCAGGGGTTGCTATTGGCCTAACAGGGCCCACTATGCTTGCTACCACTGGTGTAGTGCACTGACTTCTAGCTACACTTCTAGTGAGTCTGGGTAGCACTGGCAGGCTGGAGTTCTCAGAGCTGCTGCTATCAACAGTGGGTACAGCAGATTCACCGCTAGCAGAGGGAGGATTTGCCGGTTCAACAGTTGGCATGGCATCTTCAGGTAAGGCTTGTTGAGGTTGCGGGGCCGGATTATCTGGTACCACCATTGTTTCTGGTGGGTCCGGCTGCTGAAACATTAGAACAGGTACCACGATGGCCTGATTTATCTGAGTCCAGGACTGGGGAAAGTCACCAAGGACGGTATGGATCATCTTCTCCTTTTCCACCGGCGGGGAGATTCCTGGGGCCGTGTCCCTCTCTCTCAACTTATCGGGACAGACCTTAAGGTGATCCCTGGATACCGCTGTCGAGGTCTCCCCTCTGTCCTTGCTGATGAGACAGACCTTCGTGTTGTCGAAATCGGATGGCAGGATGGTATACGGTTCCGCTTCCCATTGGTCATCGAGCTTGTGTAGTCTCCTCTTTCGTTTAAGTACTTGCTCACCAGGTGACAGGGGAATCGCAGGAGCGTGCTGGTTGTAGTCCCTTTCTTGTTTTTGCCTAGCCTGAGCGAGACTTCTTTCCACGCACTCCTGTACTTTGCGGTACCTTCGCTGCCTTTCTGCATCCCAATCCGCATCCGGTGAGGTATCTTCGGGGACTAGGACCCCCATGTCCAGATTAACGGGTAACTGGCTAGGCCTTCCCCTCATTAGGTACGCTGGAGTACAGTTGGTGGAATTTACTGGGATGTGATTGTAGATATCCACCAAATCAGGCAACTTCGTCGGCCACAGGTTCCGTTCCTCTACGGGCAAGGTCTTCAATAAGTCGATCACCACCTGGTTCATCTTTTCGCACATCCCATTGGTTTGAGGATGGTACGGCGTGGTTCGGATCTTCTTACACCCGTACAGTTGGCAGAACTCTTGGAACACTTCGGCTTCGAATGCTGGTCCCTGATCGGTCAGTAACTTCTCCGGGTAGCCATGGGGCCTACAAAAGTACTGCTGGAAGGCCTTGGCGGCAGTCCTGGCCGTTAGATCCTTGACAGGTACAACCACCAAAAATCTGGAGTAGTGATCTACGATGGTAAGAGCGTAGATATAGCCTGACCGGCTAGGTGTCAACTTCACATGATCCAGCGCGACCAGTTCGAGCGGCCGTTTGGTGATGATAGGCTGCAGGGGAGCCCGTTGGCTGCCTCGGTCCTTCCTGCGTAGGCTACATGGACCGCACTCCCGGCACCACTTCTCAATGGCTCTCTTCATGCCAATCCAATAGAACCTCCCTCGGAGTAGCCTCTCTAGCTTCCTCCATCCGAAGTGTCCGGCTCCATCATGGTAGGCTCCCAGAACCATGGGCGCATCTCGCCTTGGCACCACTATCTGCCACACCAATTCATGAGTACGTGGGTCGATGCTCCTCCTGCACAGCTTGCCATCATGGATAAACAGTTTGCTTCTCCCCTTCCACAGCTGTTGGGTTTCCTGTGGATCATCTGGGCCGGGATGCAACCCTGCCTGCGTCAAGAGCTCTTTCACCCGACGGACCGCGGGGTCACCATCCTGGGTCTCCGCCCACCCGTGATGGGGCAGGGGATTCAGCGTGGCATCCGGTTGGTTCCTGTGCCTGTTCTTTACATGATGAGAGTTCTGAGTGGCTTTGGGGCGATGGAACACAGGCAGCTCCACCTCTTCAAGTGCCTCCGGGTCTTCTCCCGTTTCTGGCAAATTGGGCATTCGGGACAAGGCATCGGCATTGGCATTCTTGTGTCCTGCCCGGTACTTGATGGTGAAATCGTAGTTGGACAGCCGGGCCATCCACCGCTGTTCCAAGGCCCCGAGTTTGGCAGTATCCAGATGCGTTAGCGGATTGTTATCCGTGAAGACGGTGAATTTCGCGGAGGCCAGGTAGTGTTTGAACCTCTCTGTCACTGCCCAGACGATGGCAAGGAATTCCAGCTTAAAGGAACTGTAGTTGTCAGGGTTCCTTTCCGTGGGACGGAGTTTCCTGCTGGCGTAAGCGATCACCCTTTCTTTGCCTTTCTGGACCTGGGACAGCACGGCTCCTAATCCCACATTGCTAGCATCTGTGTACAGCACAAATGGTTGGTCGTATTCGGGGTAAGCCAGTACCTCTTCTCCCATCAGTGCCGACTTCAAACAAGTGGAGGATCCCTCCAGCTCCTCGTTCCAATCAAAGGGGGTGTTCTTCCCCTTGGTCTTCTTTGGTTGGCCTACCAACAGGTTTTGCAAGGGTGCGGCCTTCCTGGTGAAGTCCTTAATGAACCTCCGGTAATAGCCTACCAGCCCGAGGAACTGCCGGACTTCGTGGAGGTCACTGGGCTTTGGCCAGTCCTTGATCACCGTGACCTTGTCGGGGTCTGGGGCCACTCCTTCAGCGCTCACCACATGGCCCAGGTATTGCACTTTAGGTTTCAGCAGATGACACTTGGACGGTTTCACCTTTAAGCCAAAGTTGGTCAGGGCTTCAAACACCTCGGCCAGGTGCTTCAGATGATCTTCGTAGGTCTTAGAGAAGACAATGACATCATCCAAATACAGCAGCACGGTTTCGAAGTTCATGTGCCCCAGGCAGCACTCCATCATCCTCTGGAACGTCCCGGGAGCATTGCACAATCCGAATGGCATGTAATTGAATTCGCAGAGACCCATTGGCGTCGTGAAGGCCGTCTTCTCTTTGTCCGCCTCCGCTACAGGAACCTGCCAGTACCCACTGGTGAGATCTAAGGTAGAGAAGTAGTTAGCAGATTTTAAGGCAGCCAGAGACTCCTCTATCCTGGGCAGTGGGTATGCGTCCTTATGTGTAATGCGATTCAACTGCCTGTAATCAACACACATCCTCATTGTACCATCTTTCTTTTTAACAAGGACTAACGGAGCTGCCCAGGGGTTACAGCTGTCTCTCACCACCCCAGCCTCCTTCATTTCCCGCAACATGTCCTTGGCACACTGGTAATGAGCTGGGGGTACAGGGCGATATCTCTCTTTTATGGGTCGGTGATCTCCCGTGGGGATATGATGTTGGATCCCTTTCACCTGCCCAAAATCTAAGGGGTGTTTGCTGAATACCTGCTCGTACTCGTGTACCACCCTGTAGGCCCCCTGTTTTTGATGGGATGGGGTAGAGTCAGTGCCCACATGCAATTCCCGACACCAGTCTTTCGAGTGCTCTGCAGAACCGTTGTCCTCCGCCACGTTTGACGGGACCAAGGATTCAGGTGTCTGTATCACACTATTATTAACAGTGAACAATTTGGCGAGCGTGGCATACTTGGTGAGGTGAACCTCTTCCTCCCCACAATTGAGGACACGTACGGGCACTCTCCCCTGGCGAACGTCGACCACCCCCCGGGCTGTCAGAATAGTAGGCCTATTGTCTGAATATACGGGTTCTACCAAGGCCTGGTAGTCCTTTCCCCTGAGGCCCATGGCTGCCCGACACCATATTAACATTTCACTCCTGGGGGGTATCGCGATGGGGTTTGAATCACTCACAGTGACACGACCAATCTCACCACCAGTCAGCTCTACCTGCTGTCTCTGCATCAGAGCTCTGATTTCCTTCTGCAGGGCACGTTGCTCACTGTGGCCAGCGGTTTCTGCCACCTGTTGCAACAAAACAATAACTTCTGCAAGACGATTTTCTATAACATTAGTACCAAGAGTCATCATGGGATTACATTCTCGACGATCAATATCAACAATCACAATCCCTTGGGCTTTCAATTCCACCCGCCCCACCTTGATGGTGACCTCCTTATACCCCACTTGTGGCAACGGCTGACCATTACTGGCTATTATGGTGAAATCATCGTCAGGGCCACGAGTAATATCAGTGTCCTCCCAATACCGTTTATAAAGCATGTAAGGTATAGTCGTCACCTGAGAACCGGTGTCCAGCAAAGCGTTCAAGGGGATTCCATCAACCACTACAGGGAGAACTGGTCGTCCTCCAATATACTTGGTTCTCCAATGCTGCGGGCCTGACTGTCCTACTCCTGGGGGTTGGCCCTTTGCCCCCGGGGTTGCTCGTTTAAAGGACAGTACCTTGCAAGGTGGCCCACCTGGTGACAGCGGCGGCAGATGGGTCGTCCGTCCTGATGGAAGCGATCGCTGTCCCGGCCTCTGGTCGGTGGGGTCCTCTTCTGTCGCGTCCAGGGGACATCTTCTGGTCTGGAGGCTAGCCGGATCTTTTCCTTGGGGGCCTCCTGTAGGGACTGCACCATCCGGGCTAGGGCAGCAACGCTCTTGGTCAGCTCCTGCATCTGAAGACGGAGTCCTGCAGGGGAGTCATCCTCGAAGCTCTGGGCGTCGGCCTCCGCGGCAACTGGGGTATCCGATGCCACCTCCTGGTGGTATGTGAGAGCGGGGCGCCTGGGTGGTATTGCGCGGCTGGGCTGTCGCTCCTGCAATGCCTGGATAGCTTTATCTTTGAATTGCGCAAAAGTCAAGTCTGGATTTTGCATGGCCAGGAAGTGCAATTGGCCCTGCTGGTGACTGCACAGGAGCCCCTCAATGAACCGCTCCTTCAGGAGTTTATCCTCATCCTGCATGCTGCCGGGGTCACTCTGCTTAATGGCCCGCATCGCCTCCTGGAGATTAAGGGCATAGTCCCGTAAGCTATCCTGCGGTCTCTGTTTGCATCCATAGAAAGTCAGTTTAATTTCTGTAGCAGTGCGAGTATCAAAGGTGGCTTTAAGCTTTGCAAAAATCTGCTGTGCAGTTCCCTTATCCTCGGCGGGCCAGGACTTCAATTCTCTCAGAGCCGCCCCAAAGAGTTGGCCGGTTATCATATGAACCTTCTGAGGCTCTGTCAGGGGATAGAACTCGAGCAGGCTGCAGAGCCCTTCCTTAAAGTCAGTGAATGTATGCGACTCCTCAGAGTATCGTGGGAGCCAGGCCGCTCCGGGCAGGTACGGCATAGAGAAGGGCATTATGGCTTTTGTGTTAGCGGCAGTGTCCGAGTGGCTGAGGGGAACAGCGGGTTCTGCGGCAACCGGTGGTGGTATTAGGGCCGCGGCTTCGCCCGCTGCGGGGACCGGAGCTGCCCCTGCGTCCGCGGCTGCGGCCGCCACCTCCTCTCCTCCCGACTCGGACATGGCTGTCCCTTCCTCCCACTAACCTGCTGGAGGTCGGAGTTCCTCTTCCGGGATTGGCGCCTTACCGCGCTTTCCGTTCCGCGCTTCTTTTGGCCGGTTCCGCCCACGAAGCTAAGGCTCCTCCCTCCGTGCGCGGCAATGGCGAATTTTGGCGGTAAATGGCAATACACAGTCCAAGCACAATAAATCACAGTTCCAAGGCACACATGACCTGATTTTTCAGGCTTAAGTAGATCCTGTTCGTGACGCCAACTTGAAGCGCCCCCACTGCCGCAGGGCCGAGGGGTACCCGGTACCGGGCCTCTGAGTCTCTGCTCTGGGGTGGTCACGGTGGCTAGACCCGGTCCGTGACCCTGCTGAGGGGCGCACAATGATAGATGCGATGGTAATGTTGCGGTGCAGTGTAGGTCGTAGTAAATAACGAGGACGCCAGGTTGCAGTCTCTTTACCTCTTTACTGAAGGTTTTAGAGTCCTCAGTCCAGAGTGCTGTCAACAGGGCTGTCAGAGACCGGCCGGTCCAAAGGCACATCAGGAGTTCCCTTTGCAGGTGGGAATCAGTGTCTACCTCCTAGCGCTGTGTGTTGTAGTCCTTCCCTGCTGAGCTCCCGGGATAGTCCTCACAACTGATTCTGCCTGTCTCTGATGTTCGTTCTCTCCATCCCCCAGGTGATATGGTAGGACGCACCCGTATGACGGGGTAGGCCTGGAGTTCTTCCGGGACCCTAGAGTCGCCCCTCTGCCACAGCTGCCTCCGTTGTCTGCTTAGGTGATTTTGTGTGAGACAGCCAACCTATAATTGGCTGCCCTGCCGTGGTTTGCAATAGTACTTAGAGTCTCTTACTTGCTCGGCGTTCCGGCCACCGACTGTTTGCGCCTCAGAAGGATGTTGCCTTGGTCTAACAGCACGACTCCTTCTGGTCCTAATTCCTCTTTACTGTATTCCCGTTGTTCACTGGTTAGTTCTGCTCTTAGGAGTCTGCCAGGATCCCATCCCTGACAGATCCTCTCACTAGCTCTTCCCAGTTACTTCTCACCCTGTCTTCCTGTCCAACCCCCAGTTTTACCAGAGTGTGAGGAGTGGCCTACTAGATAGAACCCCCCCCCCCTGGTGGCCGGAGTGTGAAGTGTAGTGTGAGTGTTACCTGGTCAGAGAAACTCCTTTAGTGCAATCAGACGTACCATAGCTCCCCTTAGTGGCGGAGCCACAGTACTGCAACGACCAGGACTCTGGGGCGCTGCATCTGCACTTAGCCAAAGGATTTGCAGTTTATGGCTCTACAGGCAATGTGAAGCTACAGCTCCAAATACAGTGGGGGAAATAAGTATTTGATCCCTTGCTGATTTTGTAAGTTTGCCCACTGACAAAGACATGAACAGTCTATAATTTTAAGGGTAGGTTAATTTTAACATTGAGAGATAGAATATCAAAAATAAAATCCAGAAAATCACATTGTATAAATTGTATAAATTTATTTGCATTTTGCAGTGAGAAAAAAGTATTTAATCCTTCTGGCAAACAAGACTTAATACTTGGTGGCAAAACCCTTGTTGGCAAGCACAGCAGTCAAACGTTTTTTGTAGTTGATGAGGTTTGCGCACATGTCAGGAGGAATTTTGATTTTTAGGCTGTCGCTTGGCAACTCGGAGCTTCAACTCCCTCCATAAGTTTTGTATGGGATTAAGGTCTGAAACTGGCTAGGCCACTCCATGACCTTATTGTGCTTCTTTTGGAGCCACTCCTTTGTTAACTTGGCTGTATGTTTTGGGTCATTTTGTTGCTGGAAGACCCAGCCATGACCCATTATTTATGTCCTGACCGAGAGAAGAAGGTTGTCACTCAGGATTTTACAGTAAATGGCTCCATCCATTCTTCCATTGATGTGGTGAAGTAGTCCTGTGACCTCAGCAGAGAAACACCCCCAAAACATAATGTTTCACTTTGTACCTCCATGCTTGACAGTGGGGACGCTGTTCTTTGGGTCATAGGCAGAATTTCTCTTCCTCCAAACACGGCGAATTTAGTAAATGCCAAGACCTCAATTTTTTTCTCATCTGACCACAGCACCTTCACCCAATCACTCTCAGAATCATCCAGGTGTTCATTGGCAAATTTCAGACGGGCCTGCACATGTACCTTCTTGAGCAGGGGACCTTGCGGGCACTGCAGGATTTTACACCTTCACGGCGTAATGTGTTACCAATGGTTTTCTTGGTGACTGTGGTCCCTGCTGCCTTGAGATCACTAACAAGTTCCCCCCTGTAGTTTTAGGCTGATCTCTCACCTTCCTCATGATCAAGTATATCTCATGAGGGGAGATTTTACATGGTGCCCCAGATCTATGTCGATCGACAGTCATTTTGTATTTCTTCCATTTTTTACTATTGCACCAACAGTTGTTTCCTTCTCACCCAGCGTCTTACTTACGATTTTGTAGCCCATTCCAGACTTTGTACAGGTCTATGATCTTGTCCCTGACATCATTAGAAAGCTCTTTGGTCTTGCCCATGTTGTAGAGGTTAGAATCTGACTGATTGAGTCTGTGGACAGGAATCTTTTATAAAGGTGACTATGTAAGACAGCTGTCTCTAGTGCAGGTAACGAGTTGGTTAGGAGTGTCTAACTCAGTGTTCCCCAACTCCAGTCCTCAAGAGCCACCAACAGGTCATGTTTTCAGGATTTCCTTAGTATCGCCCAGGTGATGGAATTGTTGCCTGTCTAGATGATGGAATTCTCACCTGGGCAGTACTAAGGAAATCCTGAAAACATGACCCGTTGGTGGCGCTTGAGGACCGAACTTTGGGAACACTGGTCTAACTGGTCTGTGGGAGCCAGAACTCTTAATGGCTGGTAGGGGATCAAATACTTATTTCTCAATGCAAAATGCAAATAAATTTATATAATTTATACATTGTGATTTTCTGTAATTTATTTTAGATATTCTATCTCTCAACGTTAAAATTAACCTACCCTTAAAATTATAGACTGTTCGTGTCTGTCAGTTGGCAAACTTATCAAATCAGCAAGGGATCAAATACTTATTTCCCCAGCTGTATGTCTTGACAGCTGCATGACTGCCTAGTAATGCTGGGAATTGTAGTTTCATAGCAGCTGAAAGTTGCTGACCCCTGATTTTGACCAAGTTAATGGTATTACAGTGGACTGAAAATCTGCCTTTAGGTCAGTCACAGAGACATGTGAAGTCTGAGCAAAGTGACTAAAGAGTGGACGGCATTATAGCAATTGAGTGCTATCCATTTTTTCTAATGGACTCATTCACTTGAATGAGCCACTTTGATCTGAAAATTGAATGAAAATAGGATATGACTGGAATGTTTTTTTGTTTGTTTGTGTTCTGCAAAAAAAGGGCATGTGAATATACCAATTGAAATTAATATGCCAGTGCACTGTCTGTAAAAAAAAAGTCCTGAGACTGCATAACAATAAATGAGCTCTTATTGTGATTACTTAGTTGAGTCTGCAATTTTTGTAACTCTCATAGAAATGAATGGGAGTTATAGAAACAGCATGTCGGAACTGAACTTGGCTGTTTTTATAACACCACATCTTGTAGGCGCCACCTGAACACTTATATCCGTGTCATACAAGGCTAAGATGGGAGTATCCTTCAAATGCTATGGATGCCTTTGTACCACTTTATTAAGAGCCTACTCTTTCTACTTGGTAGTTTGTCTCTCTCTATCCCCCTTTTCTTTTGGTATGTTCCCACGTTGGTAATGTTCCTATGGCAAATCTGATCAGATTTCTCATGTAAATGTTCCAGCAGATCCTTCCCCCGAGGATCAACTCTACTGTCATTTAATAGAATCAGCTCATAGCTTTTTTGTGAGGTATAGGAAAAGATTTGAGACTGCCCAATTGAGGCTCGGTCCACACTGCAATTATGGCTACGGTCAGGCGCATACACACAGGAGGTAGGCGCCCGTCAGGTGGGGGTCACGTTTGATGCCTCCCACCATAGGGACCCATTGTAAGGAAATGTATATTGCATGGGAAATGTTTGTTTGCATTTGTCCTCTATATAGAAAAGTGCAGCCTCCTGTACTTTCCTATACAGTTAAATAAATGGTATGAAAGAGAATACCAGCAGGCTGACTACATTGGATGCGGAATGTTGATAAAATGTGGTACAGAATCAGCAACCTAATCTTTATAAAATCCCGAAAGTGTGATCAGGGTCTCCGGGAGATAGGAGCAGGGATGGGAGAGCAGGGGAGAGTAAAGGGTAGTATAGGACTATCTATTTACAAAAAAAAAAATCAGCAACCAGCTCAGCATGTCCAATTCGGTGTGTGAGAGAGGTCTCGTACTTTCTAAAATCGTATAAATTGAAACTCATAGCAAGTTTATTTTTCAAATAGAAATATTTTTATCTAATATAGTGCAAAAAATACAATCCAGTGAGGATATATACAGAAAATCGTTCACTTTTAGTGCATGTTACTACCTTAATAGGCATTGCTGTGGGTGCACAGGAGAAACTCTCATATGCTGAGAGACGGCAGAGAGGAACAGGACGCCTGTAAAAATATAGGATTGTGCCCAGGAAATGTACAAGAAAAGTGTAAAAAAAATCCCACAGAAAGCAGTCTACCGTGCTAAAGAGAAGCGGGCAGAAAACATGATGGGGGATCAAACATATTAGCAGTATCTGTGCCTCTAGAGGGAAGATGTGGTCCCTCAGAGGCCGCATTAGTGTCTGCAGTATTGTTCACAGGAATTACATCCAGCATGAAGCCTGGAGCATATTGCAAACCTACTTAGTGCAACTTTTTATTTTTAACTCAAAATACCACTATCATATGTAATTTTTTTAATTATGTGATACATACAGTAGCCTTTTAGTATAGAACTTTCAGTATGACAGCTAAAAAAAGTCTATAATCATACTATACATGCAAGAAATAAAACTATTTCTAGACATTATATGATTTGTATCCTGCAATTTTCACCAGTTCATCCCTCTGCTGACTTTGCATCTAATTTACAGTTATCTCTGAGCTAGTGGGTGGAAACAAGCAGCTATGATGTTTCTCATGCACAAAGATTTATTCATGTTCTTCTTTCCTTATGTAACACACAATCATAAAGTGCAGCAGTGAAGCCATTGTCCAGCAGTACTGAGCTTTGTGGCTGTGAATCCTGCACTGAAGCGAAATAACTTTGCTGAAAGTTGCAGCTCAGTCTGCATGTGACTGCCTGGTCTCATACCATGCCAAATGCTCCTCACTCTTCCCCTCCATATCTTTTACACACTTATGGCAATACATATTTATTTTGCTTCAGTTATTTACTACTATGTTTTGCAACCCGATATCTTATTCTATGGCTTATGTGTTACGGTATGTTACTTAGTACTTTTTTTGCTGCATGTTAGGCTCGAGACCGTGTAAAGAATGGACTAAGCAAACTATTGGAGACTAACCAGCTGGTTGATAAAATGAAGATTGAACTATCTGCATTAGAGCCAGTGCTGAAACAGAAGTCTATTGATGTAGATGCCTTAATGGAGAAATTGTCAGTCGATCAGGAAAATGCAGATCAGGTAAGTGATTCTTGATAACATGGTAGCACAAGGTTCCCATGTCATATTTCCAAGTGAAAGTTCTGAAAATATGGACTAATGTCCTAGTATTTGAACATACTGTACTGTTTTATTCTAGCTTTTCGTGTCATTTAAAGGTAACCTGTGAAATGTTTTTCTCCCTAAAACCAGATAAATAAGTTCATTTTATTATCTTATTTATTACTGCATGTGCCAAAAAACAATTTTAGAACTACATTGGAAATATGCTAATTATTCAGGTCTATCATAGCCATTTACATATCAATTTTATTACTGATTTTCCAGGAATGGAGGAATGTGAAAGTATTTCAGGACTTGTGTACATAAAATCAGGAATCACAGCAAAAACACATGCAGCTTTTCTGATGTGGTGCTGAGGTAACTTTGAAGGGAATCTGTCAGCAGGATTTCATCCCTCAAACTAATTCTATGCGTGTATAGCTCTTTCAAAAAGTCCAGCAATACCTTTATATGGCCAGTCTGTTCCTCCATTACTGAGAAATTAGTGTTTGAATTTGTAAGTAGTAATGGGGTGACCCGTGGGTGTTCAGGTCCTTCGGGTTCAGCCAAACATTTAAAAAAAAGTTCAACCCGGTCCCCATTCAAATGAACGAAGGGCCCGAACCTTCGGCGTTTCACACACTGTCATCTGTATGACAGCGCGAGAAACAGAGACTCTGATCGGCGGTAAGTTCATTACCGTTGGTCAGAGCGCTGCGGTTTCCACTCTATCAAGCAGATTACAGCATGTGAGCCAACAGATGTGACCGGCTCTAAAAAGGTTATCACTGGTCACAGTAGTCGGCTGATGAGAGTACTACTCTCAGCAACTAGCAGCCAGGAGCCGCCCCAGAAAAAACGCATCTTTTTGTTGTGCCAATTATGGCGCTTTGCCCAGCTCTTCCCACTTGCCCTGGTTCAGTGGTAAGTGGTGTAATAGTTGTGGGGTTGATATCAGCTGTTTTATGGCTGCTGACATCAAGCCCACAGGTTAGTAATGGAGAGGCTATAACAACCTCAAAATGAAGTATAATAACTCACAAGCTCATAAAAATGAACATAACCATGCGGGCCCCCAGACGAAGCAGTGGGCGAAACGCGCGTAGGGGCGTGTGTTGGCACTATGGAGAAGGAGAAGGGTAAAATTTTACCATGGGACCAATAGTCCTTACTGCACGTGCGAAACTTTGGGTCACTGGACCGTTGAATTGTCTGTTTGGTAGTATAGTGCAGTAGTGGATCCCTGCAACGATATGGGTAGTCAGATGAGCTAAAATTAGTGACTACTGGGATTCAGTTTGTATGTGACTATGCCCTCCTACTTCTTCATTATGTGACATTTAGTGTGTTTCTTTGGTGCACCTTTACCCAATATTTAAAGAACTCTGCAGTTTAATAATATTATTCGTATATGGATTTTGTTTTGTATGTTTAAGTGTTTAATAAATTATTTCATTTTTATGAGCTTGTGAGTTATTATACTTCATTTTGAGGTTGTTATAGTGAATAGGAAGTATCTCAGGGTACTATCCCAATTGGTTCTGGGTAATGCTGGCAGGACCAATTTGTGATTATGGTTTCTGGACCTGAGTTGTTGTTTCTAGTAATGGAGAGGCGTCTATCAGACGCCCCCATTACTAACCCCATAGTAACGGTGACATCATTAAAGTTACTGACAGTCACAGGAATCGCTTCTCACGCTCTGCTCAGTGCTAGTGTGGAGAGCAGTCACATCACTGATCGTCGTGGGACATGGCCATTAATGGATTATCCACAGAAAGGTGAGTATAACTTTGCTTTTTTATTTTTATTTTTGGTAAATAAAAGGGTAAAAGAGGGTTGGGGATTTTTTATTTCAAATATTGGAGTCTGTGTGTTTATTTTAATTAAATGACTTTTTCCTGTGTCTGTGTCTTTATTACTTTTGACTGTAGGGTTAGTAGTTGGTGCGTCTGATAGACGCCTCTCCATTAGTAACAGATTTGCCTTTTCTGGGGCGGTTGCGGGCTGCTATTTTTAGGCTGGGGAGGACCAGTATAAATGGAACCTTCCCAGACTGAGAATACCAGCCCCCAGATGTCCGCTTTAGCTTGGCTGGTTATCAAAAAAGAAGGGCTTAGGGACCACTCCATTTTTGATAGCCAGCCAAGATAAAGTTCACCGCATGCCTTTTTTTTTTTTCTTTTTTTACAAAGTGTGTGCCGGCCAATCACAGCCATGTTAAATCTTGACACGGCTGTGATTGAGCCGGATGTGCCCACACATGAAAGCTTGTTGACTGCCTGCAGCCTTTCAACAAGCTTTGTCCAGACTGCCGAATCCAAACAGTAACACGGACTTCATGAAGAACTCAGTGTTCGGGGCCCATGCATAGACACTAGGTGTTCGATATGGACCCCAAACTTTATTGTTCGGATTCGCCCATTTCTATTAATAAGCAAATACAGTACAGACCAAAAGTTTGGACACACCTTCTTATATAAAGATTTTTCTGTATTTTCATGACTATGAAAATTGTACATTCACACTGAAGGCATCAAAACTATGAATTAACACATGTGGAATTATATACTTAACAAAAAAGTGTTAAACAACTGAAATGCAAACTGGATGAATAGCATGCCGCTGGAAGATGCTGTGGTAGCCATGCTGTTTCAGTATGCCTTCAATTTTTAATAAATCCCCAACAGTGTCACCAGCAAAGCATCCCCACACCATCACAACTCCTCCTCCATGCTTCACGGTGGGAACCAGGCATGTAGAGTCCATCCGTTCACCTTTTCTGCATCGCACAAAGACACGGTGGTTGGAACCAAAGATCAACACCTTCAATTCTCTCCTCCATCCCCCAGCACCTCCTCCTTCCCCACTTATCTCAGCTGAAGACTTTGCCTCATTTTTCAAGCAGAAGATTGATAACATCAGAGACAGTTTTGGTCAACAACCCCCAGAGCCCTTCCTCCCGACTTCCCAGCCCTCCACCTCCAAAACCAACTTCTCCACCATTACAGAAGATCTACTCTCAAGATCACATCTCACCACCTGTGCAATTGACCCGCTCCCATCCCACTTCATCATAAACCTCACCACAGTCTTCATCCCAACCCTAACCCATCTCTTCAACCTATCACTAACAACTGGTGTTTTCCCCTCAAGCTTTAAACATGCCTCCATCACACCTATCCTCAAAAAGCCTTCTCTTGACCCATCCTCTGTATCTAGCTATCGCCCTGTATCACTTCATACTTAGGCAGTTAACTGGTTCATGCAGCTTTACATGAACACCCGAGCCTTACACTATGGCTGGTCCAAATAACTAAAGCAATTGTTACCATCCACCTCTTGTGTCTCCCCTTTTCCACATAGATTGTAAGCTTGCGAGCAGCAGGGCCCTCATTCCTCCTGGTATCTGTTTTGAACTGTGATTTCTGTTATGCTGTAATGTCTGTTGTCTGTATAAGTCCCCTCTATAAGTTGTAAAGCGCTGCGGAATATGTTGGCGCTATATAAATAAAATTATTATTATTATTATATTATTACTTCTCCCCTATGCCTCCAAACTACTGGAACAACACGTCTACCTTGAACTGTCCTCCCTCTTCTTGCTCCCTCTTTGACCGCTTACAATCTGGCTTCCGGTCACACCATTCCACTGAAACTGCCCTAACTAAGGTCACCAATGACCTCTTAACCACCAAGAGCAAGCGACACTACTCTGTTCTCCTCCTCCTCGATCTGTCGGCTGCCTTTGACACAGTGGACCATTCCCTATTATTACAGACCCTCTCATCCCTTGGCATCACAGACTTGACCCTATCCTGGATCTTATCATACCTAACAGACCGGACATTCAGCGTCTCCCACTCACACACCACCTCCTCACCTCGCCCCCTATCTGTCGGAGTCCCACAAGGTTCAGTCCTAGGGCTCCTGCTCTTCTCCATTTACACCTTTGGCCTGGGGCAGCTCATAGAATCTCATGGCTTTCAGTATCACCTCTATGCTGATGACACACAGATCTACATCTCTGGACCAGATATCACCTCCCTACTAACCAGAGTCCCTCAATTTCTAACTGCTATTTCATCCTTCTTCTCTGCTAGATTTCTGAAACTTAACATGGACAAAACAGAATTCATCATCTTTCCCCCATCTCACGTGACCCCCCAAACGAACCAATCCATTACAGTAAATGGCTGCCCACTCTCCCCAGTCCCACAAGCTCGCTGCCTCGGGGTAATCCTTGACGCTGATCTTTCCTTCAAACCACATATCCAAGCCCTTTCCACTTCCTGCCGACTTCAACTCAAAAATATTTCACGAATCTGTACATTCCTCAACCAAGAATCTGCAAAAACCCTAGTCCATGCCTTCATCATCTCTCGCCTTGACTACTGCAACCTCCTGCTCTGTGGCCTCCCCTCTAACACTCTCGCACCCCTCCAATCTATTCTAAACTCTGCTGCCCGACTAATCCACCTGTCCCCCCGCTATTCCCCGGCCTCTCCCCTCTGTCAATCCCTTCACTGGCTCCCCATTGCCCAGAGACTCCAGTACAAAACCCTAACTATGACGTACAAAGCCATCCACAACCTGTCTCCTCCATACATCTGTGACCTCGTCTCCCGGTACTTACCTACACGCAACCTCCGATCCTCACAAGATCTCCTTCTCTACTCCCCTCTTATGTCCTCTTCCCACAATCGTATACAAGATTTCTCTCGCGTATCACCCCTACTCTGGCACCCTCTACCACAACACATCAGACTCTCGCCTACCATCGAAACCTTCAAAAAGAGCCTGAAGACCCACCTCTTCCGACAAGCCTACAACCTGCAGTAACCACCGATCGACCAAACCGCTGCATGACCAGCTCTTTCCTCACCTACTGTATTCCTGCATTACTGCATCCCTTGTAGATTGTGAGCCCTCGCGGGCAGGGTCCTCTCTCCTCCTGTACCAGTTATGACTTGTATTGTTTAAGATTATTGTACTTGTTTTTATTATGTATACCCCTCCTTACATGTAAAGCGCCATGGAATAAATGTAATAATAATAATAATAATACTCTCAAATTTGGACTCATCAGACCAAAGCACAGATTTCCACTGGTCTAATGTCCATTCCTTGTGTTCTTTAGCCCAAACAAGTCTCTTCTGCTTGTTGCCTGTCCTTATCAGTGGTTTCCTAGCAGCTATTTTACCATGAAGGCCTGCTGAACAAAGTCTCCTCTTAACAGTTGTTGTAGAGATGTGTCTGCTGCTAGAACTCTGTGTGGCATTGACCTGGTCTCTAATCTGAGCTGTTGTTAACGTGCGATTTCTGTGGCTGGTGACTCGGATAAACTTATCCTCAGAAGCCGAGGTGACCCTTGGTCTTCCTTTCCTGGGGTGGTCCTCATGTGAGCCAGTTTCTTTGTAGCGCCTGATGGTTTTTGCCTGTGCACTTGGGGACACTTTCAAAGTTTTCCCAATTTTTCGGACTGACTGACCTTCATTTCTTAAAGTAATGACGGCCACTCGTTTTTCTTTACTTAGCTCCTTTTTTCTTGCCAAAATACAAATTCTAACGGTCTATTCAGTAGGACTATCAGCTGTGTATCCACCAGACTTCTGCACAACACAACTGATGGTCCCAACCCCATTTATAAGGCAAGAAATCCCACTTATTAAACCTGACAGGGCACACCTGTGAAGTGAAAACCAATCCCGATGACTACATCTTGAAGCTCATCAAGAGAATGCCAAGAATGTGCAAAGCAGTCATCAAAGCAAAAGGTGGCTACTTTGAAGAACCTAGAATATAAGACATAATTTCAGTTGTTTCATACTTTTTTGTTAAGCATATAATTCCATATGTGTTAATTCATAGTTTTGATGCCTTCAGTGTGAATGTACAATTTTCATAGTCATGAAAATACAGAAAAATCTTTAAATGAGGTGTGTCCCAACTTTTGGTCTGTACTGTAGGTCTGAAGAGCTATTTGTAGATCTGATGCCCCTGTCACTTCAGCTCTATTCCCCACCCAGGGCCACCTCCTCCTTGCTTGACTGAAATCTTCTATCCTGTGTAGCTTCAGGCAAATGAGTCATCTGTCAAGCAGGAAGAGGGAGCGCTGGACAAGAAGTAGAGCTGGAGTGACAGAGGCTCCACATCTTTAAATAGCTCTTCACTCTCATTTGCATATCGATTGAAATGCTTATTTCTCCTACGCCTCATTGGGGGACACAGGACCATGGGTGTTATGCTGCTGCCACTAGGAGGACACTAAGTAAACAGAAAGATTAACTCCTCCTCTGCAGTATACATCCCTTCACTGGCTACAATTCAACCAGTTCTTGCTTAGTGTCTGTAGGAGGCACTTGGGTCTATTTTCAGACCCCATCTTTCTTATTTTAATTTTATTTTAATTTTTATTTTTCTGTAAATTTTTATTTTTTATTCAACGGAGTGAAGGGGGCGACGGATCCCTTTTATAGGACCCGCTCTCCCCCAAACCAGCAACAGGCGAGCACGGCGAGTATACCTCCCTGTCCCTCTCCTGCGACGCTGGAGCACGCCAATTTTTACTGGGGCGACGGTTTCCATCTTTGGTCCCGATCTCCCTTTCCCCCTGCAAGACGGCGAGTACATAGAGCCTGCTCTAATGTACCTCTCCGGGGGCCCGACAGACAAGGCCCACACTGCATGGCGTTGCACAAAAGGATGTCAGAAGAGGATGGAAGCTCTATGGAGACAGGCGCCGGCCGTACTTGCGGCAGAGTCCCTGGGGAGAGGCGCCGGCCGTTGGGGGTCTGCGGTGGTTAGCGACTCTCCGTTGCAGCTGCCACAGGCACAGGACCGTGGGTAAGCTGCTTCAAGAAAGCTTAACCCTTTCCCTGCATATACTGCCTCGCTCTGTCTCTAAAGACACTATGTCTCAATCCAAGGAGACTAAAAATGGTAACAAGAAGCACACAGTATTTTTCACTGTATGTGCCACTTGCAATACGGCCCTGCCCCGAGCTCACAGTAACCCGTTGTGTGCGGATTGTGTCCCGGCCTCTGTGCAGCCGCCTCCCGCCGCTGCTGATGCTGCCGCCGACGCCGTCGCCTTCGACCCTGTAGAGCCTAGCCCCCCTGAGTGGGCAGCTTCTCTGTCACGATCTATGGCTTCCCTAGTCAGGGCAATTGACTCCCTCCGGGCCCCCCTTCAAGTCAGACCGCGGAGCATTCGGGCGACGGTACGGATCCGTCCACCAGCAGGGGGCGTACTCTGTCACTTTCTACTCGGGGTTCCAGAAAACGTACCCATGTTCCATCCCCTGACCACGGGCCAGTTGGTTTTTCAGCGTCGGCGAGCTCCGGTTCCCGGTCCCCTTCTCCAGACAACCCAAACGACTCTGAATATGAGTCCGACGATTCCTACGTTCAGGATTCCTCCACTTCCCAAGAGACACTCGATTCTCTCATCGAAGCAGTCAACCAGACCCTGAAGGTGGCCGAGGAATCCGTATCTACGCCTGAACATGTGGTGTCGTTCAAAAAGACTAAACGTGTCCAAAAGGTTTTTGTCACTCATCCTGAGTTCAAGGAGATTGTACAAAAACACAGGGACCATCCCGATAAATGCTTCATGGGTCAAAAGCCCATCGAGGCCAAATATCCTTTTCCTCAGGAACTAATCAAGGACTGGTTGCAGTCCCCCTCAGTGCCTCAGTGGACCCTGCTGTGTCACATCTCACTTCCAAAACCATCCTGTCCCTGTCAGACGGCTCCTCGGTTAAGAACCCCTCTGACCGTCAGATTGATTATCTGGCTCGCTCCGTCTTCGAGGCCACAGGAGCCTCTCTCTTCCCATCTTTCGCTGCCTTTTGGGTGGCTAAGGCTATGGTCGCTTGGGCCGAGACGCTTTCCTCAACCATCCCAGTTAGTGACCTACCTCCAGATGCGATCAACCTGGCTAACCAGATAGCCCAGGCTGGGGATTTCGTAGTCAACGCCTCAATAGACGCAGCCAATTGCGCTGCACAGGCAGCCGCGAATGCAATCTCCATTAGAAGAGCCCTGTGGCTCAGGGATTGGTGAGCAGATTCGGCTTCCAAGCGCTCTTTGACATCTCTGCCCTACCAGGCTGGTCGTTTATTTGGAGAAAAATTAGACCAAATAATCTCGGATGCCACCGGGGGAAAAAGTAAATTTCTCCCCCAACAAAAGCCTACCCGGCTGTTTCGGTATCAACAACAATCCCGATTTCGGCCCTTTTGTAACAATACCAACTGGTCATCTACATCCTCTGCCTCCGCATCAGGACGAGGCTCGCCCGGTGACCGAGGTCTCTTACAGACCTAACTGTAACTGGAAACCCAGACCGAGACCACCCGAGTCTAAGGGATCCAGATCCCTTAGATCCTCCACTCAATGACTCCTTGCAACATCCGGGGGGCACCAACAAAGCAGGAGGGCGCCTACTTTTGTTCCATCAAGCCTGGCTCTCGGTCGTTTCCGACGAGTGGGTCAGGGAACTGGTGTCCACCGGATACAAAATAGAATTTTCCTCCCCCCCACATGCTTCTTCCAGTCTTGCCCTCCCAAATCAAAGACAACAGCCTTTCTCCAGGCCATACGGGCACTACAAAGGGACGGAGTCATCATTCCGGTTCACCTAGACCAAAGGTTCAAAGGGTTCTATTCGAACCTATTCGTGGTCCCAAAGCAGGACGGATCGCTGCGTCCGATTCTGGACCTGAAACTTCTAAACAAATTTGTCAAAATTCGACATTTCAGAATGGAATCCCTCTGTTCTGTGATCGCGTCCATGGAAAAAGGAGAATTCCTGGCGTCCATAGACATCAAGGATGCTTACCTCCACATCCCAATCTTTCCTCCGAATCAGCAGTTTCTCCGCTTTACATTTCGCGGAGAACACTTCCAGTTTGTGGCCTTGCCTTTCGGTCTCGCCACCGCTCCCAGAGTCTTTACAAAGGTCATGGTGGCTGCCATGGCCATTCTTCATTCCAGGGGAGTGGTGGTACTTCCGTACCTGGACGACCTACTGATAAAAGGTCCATCTTACCCAGCCTGCGAAGAGTCCGTCGTTCTCACGGTGGATACTCTTTCTCGCCTGGGTTGGAAGATAAACTTCTAAAAATCCTCTCCAATTCCGGCCCAACGGATCTCCTTTCTTGGGATGACACTGGACACTTCTCGCGGTCAAGTCATTCTCCCTCAAGACAAGGCCTTGGCCTTGCAGCAGGGAGCTCAGAGTCTTTCCCGTCCAGTCTCTCACTCCATCCGTTTCAGCATGCACATTCTCGGGCAGATGGTAGCAGCCATGGAAGCGGTTCCATTCGCACAATTTCACCTCCGTCCTCTACAGCATGCGCTACTGTCGGCGTGGGACGGCAACCCGTCCTCCCTCGACCGCCGCTTCACTCTGTCCCCACGGGTCAGGAAGACCCTCAGGTGGTGGACGCTGAAGTCCTCCCTAATCCAGGGAAGGTCTTTTCTCCCAGTGCGGTGGCTGGTGGTGACCACCGATGGCAGCCTCATGGGCTGGGGGGCAGTTTTCAACCATCACACAGAACAAGGGCGGTGGTCCACTCGAGAGTCTCGCCTGTCCATCAATCTCCTGGAAATACAAGCTATCAGGCTAGCGTTGTTCCAGTTTCACCATCTTCTGGCGGGTCACCCCGTCAGAATCCAGTCCGACAATGCCACGGCCGTGGCATACATCAACCGTCAAGGGGGAACCCGCAGCAAGACGGCTATGCTCGAGGTGTCCCACATCCTGTGTTGGGCCGAATCCAACCATTCGCCCATCTCGGCGATCCACATACCAGGTGTGGAGAATTGGGCGGCGGACTTCCTCAGCCGCCAGGGTCTCGCCTCGGGCGAGTGGTCCCTTCACCCGGAGGTTTCCCAGCAGATTTGTCATCGCTGGGGGACCCCAGATGTGGATCTCATGGCATCCAGGTTGAACAACAAGGTTCCACAGTTCTTTGCACGGTCACTCGATCCACGGGCCATTGGAGTAGACGCCCTGGTCCTGCCGTGGCGTCAATACCGCCTCCCGTACATTTTTCCCCCTCTTCCCCTGCTACCGAGGGTCATCAAGAAGATCAGGGCAGAGGGGGTACCAGTGATCCTCATCGCGCCGGACTGGCCGCGCCGAGCATGGTACGCGGAACTGGTTCAGCTGGTCGCCGACATCCCCTGGCGTCTTCCAGATCGCGTGGATCTTCTCTCACAGGGCCCGATTTACCACCAGAACTCAGGGGCCCTGTCTTTGACAGCCTGGCCTTGAATCCTGGATTCTAGGCCAAGCGGGTTTCACTCCCAAGGTGTCTTCCACCATGATCAGGGCTAGGAAACCTGTATCCATGTGCAGTTACCACCGTACCTGGCGAATTTTCTTCTCATGGTGCGACGCACAAGGGCGATCTCCTCTGCTATTTTCTATCCCTGCCATATTGGATTTTCTCCAATCTGGACTAGAGTCGGGACTTGCACTTAGCTCTCTAAAGGGTCAGGTTTCGGCATTGTCAGTCCTTTTCCAACGAAAGATTGCCAATAGATTGCCGGTGAAGACTTTTTTCCAGGGAGTTTCCCGTGTGGCGCCTCCCTACAAAATGCCTTTGGATCCGTGGGATCTTAATTTAGTCCTCGGAGCTCTTCAGGAGACTCCCTTTGAACCGCTACAGGACGTTTCCCTGACCTTCCTCTCCTGGAAGGTAGTTTTCCTAGTGGCTATTACGTCCATCAGACGGGTTTTGGAGCTGGCTGCACTCTCCTGCCGCCCTCCGTTTCTAATTTTTCATCCGGACAAGGCAGTATTGAGGACCTCTCCCGCTTTTCTGCCCAAGGTCGTTTCTTCTTTCCACCTCAACGAGTTGATTGTTCTGCCTTTGTTCTGTCCGGCACCAGTCCATCGCATTGAAAAGGCTCTGCACACTCTTGATGTGGTAAGGGCTCTTCGACGGTACGTCTCGCGGACGGCTCCCTTCCGCACGTCGGATGTCCTGTTTGTACTTCCAGAGGGACCAAGGAGGGGTTCTCCCGCTTCCAAAGCTACTCTAGCAAAATGGATTCGGTCTGCTATTCAAGAATCCTATCGTGTCAAAGGTGTTCCTATCCCAGCAGGGATCAAGGCCCATTCTACTCGGTCGGTGGGCACCTCGTGGGCCATTCAGCACCAGGCATCAGCACAGCAGGTCTGCAAGGCTGCGACATGGTCCAGTTTGCACACTTTTACCAAACATTACCACATTCATTCTCTCTCTTCTGCAGACGCCACCCTTGGCAGGCGCATTCTGCAATCGGCAGTACCTTAGCCGTAAGCCAGTGGTACATGGGGTATTAGCATATGTTGCTCCCCACCCAGGGACTGCGTTGGGACGTCCCATGGTCCTGTGTCCCCCAATGAGGCATAGGAGAAAAGCAGATTTTTGTGTACTCACCGTAAAATCTTTTTCTCTGAGCCAATCATTGGGGGACACAGCACCCACACTGTTAGCCTGTTTGGCTTGTTGTTACTTCCTTGGTTTTGACATAGTTTGTCATTTGTTCATGCTCCTACTGCTTTACTACCGAACTGGTTGAATTGTAGCCAGTGAAGGGGTGTATACTGCAGAGGAGGAGTTAATCTTTCTGTTTACTTAGTGTCCTCCTAGTGGCAACAGCATAACACCCATGGTCCTGTGTCCCGCAATGATTGGCTCGGAGAAAAAGATTTTACTGTGAGTACACAAAAATCTCCTTTTCTCAGTTATGGAGGAATGAACTGGCCATGTAAAGGTATTGCTGGACTTGTTTTTGCAAGAGCTCCATACAAATATAAATAGATTGGAGTGTGAAATCCTGTTGATAGATTTTCTTTAATGGCACATGGCCACACTCTCTAGATACACCCTTATTATTCCACAATCATGAAACAGTTGCTTTCATTTGTGCAGCTGCCTAATTACTAGACACCCAAGTCATGTTATGGGGGCTGTCAGTACCATACGTAAAGTCTAAATTTCCATTAAATGCTCTGCACATTCACCTCACTCAATATTGATTGGTATTTGCATAATATCATCTTTGCTTTGGAAGCTTTCACATTTTATTATCTTCAAAAAGAAAATGCAAATTGTTTTCAGGACATAAGTCTTGCTGCCTTTTGTTAAATAAATTAATTCATGGGTTTTCTGGTAGACTCATTCCCTTTGCATTCTGCATGTATGTCACATATAGCCTTCATGTGCCCCTTTCCTTCTGTCAACAAAATAAAGATTTTTTTGTGCATCGTCTTTATATCAGAGGTGAGAAACCAGCAAATCTTATTGGCATCACAAACATCCGAGAGTAGAGATCTGGTAGAATAATAAAACTGTAAATATGTTTTTTTTTTTCATTGAACTGGATTTCTTTGGATGGATTATTTTAGATCCATTGGTTATAATAACATTTTTGTAGTATTTTACCTAGAATAACCATGCTGTCTCTTGTGGCAGGTGCGGCGCATTGTGAAAGAGGATGAAGCCATTGCAAAAGTTAAAGCGGAGGAAACTCAGGCAATCGCTGATGATGCCCAAAGGGATCTTGACGAGGCAATGCCTGCTTTAGAAGCTGCGAATAAAGCACTGGATTCCCTGGATAAAGCAGACATATCTGAAATTAGAGTATTCACTAGCCCACCAGATATGGTCATGACTGTTATGGAAGCCATATGTATTCTATTAAATTCAAAGTAAGTATTGTGTAATGTTGTCTTGGATATAGTATGTGAGAGGACTCAAGAATGTATCGAAAATGCTGTACATGATTAGAAAAACAATTTTCAAATATACTTTTAGGGAATTTTTAAGTTATTACATTAGGTTTCCTCCAACAATTAGAAGAGCATCTAGCATATCTGTGCATTATATTACACAGCCCTCCATTTATGTCACTGAGAGTGGATCCCCCTTTTAATCTAAAGTTGAGTAGTTCTACGTTTAATAGATTTTGTATTTAATTAAAAAAACATGGGATCCATAACTAAATGTATGAATAACATAGCAGTGTTATATATCCCATTATTACCTACATAGTCATTATGGTCAGTGACCTTCAGATATTGGCTGACCCATCAGGATATCATGGTATCCTGTTCTTGAGAATTAATGAATTTCAAATATTTCACCACAACTTAAAACTTGAGCAATTGTATTTTTCCTAATCAATCCATAGCCATATGTCAAATGTTGTTTTTCAAAATATATGTCTCGTCATTTAGGCCAGATTGGATGACTGCAAAACAACTGCTGGGAGACTCCAATTTCTTAAGAAGACTTATGGAGTATGATAAGGAAAACATAAAGCCTCAAATTTTGTTGAAACTGCAGAAATATATTTCTAATCCTAATTTTATACCGGAGAAGGTGGAAAAAGTGTCTAAAGCGTGTCGGTCCATGTGTATGTGGGTTAGAGCCATGGATCTGTATTCCAGAGTACTAAAAGAAGTTGAACCGAAGAAACAGAAACTGGCAGCTGCCCAGGTAGTATCGGTCATACGTGGTCTATAGTACTATGGAAATTTGATGTGTGATTTTCTTTATATAATATATTAGGACTCCCTGAAATATTGTATAACGATTTCTGCCACTGCCCAAACCTATTTAAACACATAGAGATTGCGATTGTCGTCTAGTCATGCTGATCTCAGTAAGACCAAGCGACAATGATGAGAGCTGACTTCAGAAGATGGCCCCTGGGGACAGCGCAAACTGTACCGCTTCTTTCCAGACGCCGGTATGTATCACACTGATGACACACAGATGTCATCCATGTGTCATCAGTGTACACGTGTGCTGCATGCATTGTTCGTGTTGCTACTAATAAACTGACATGTCTGCGGGTTTTTCACACGGACACATGGTTCATGTAAAAAACCTGACATGTGCGCACCACCATTGAATACAAGGGGTGTGTGTACGTCCATATTTGCAGCCCTTAAAAAATGGACTGCAAAACCGATGTGTGATTGGGGTCTTATAGTTGGTGCCTGTCGTGTGTGGAAAAAACTCAGCTACTGAGCCTCCTCCACAGCCTGCGCAATGACGTACATGTATGCCAATTTGCATTTTATGATAAACTTTCTGTGTCGTGATTTCTTTCTTTTGTGTTAAAAAAGTCACATCTGTACAACATTGTGAGTTCCCATTTCTTATAAGATGGTTTTTCCATTTCTTTAGACTGAGCTTGATGCTACTATGGCCACTCTTCGAGAAAAGCAGAGAAAATTGAAAGACGTAGAAGAGCAAATTAAGCAGCTGCAGGATCAATATGATAAAAGCCTTGGAGAAAAGGAAACTCTTGGTAAGCAATGAAATTTGCATTTTGTTCTTGAGCATTACTGCACCACTGAGGAAACACCATTAACAACAATACACTGACACATAGCACATTTACATTTTTCTTGAAAATGCCAATGTCCAGACACTCTGAAGAACCACTTTCATGTTCACATACCATTGCAAAATCCAATCCATATAGCCCATTTGTTTTGTTTCTGTAGGAAGTGCTTGGATATCTTCATTCAATAGATGGAATAGTCCCAGAAATTAAAATGCCCCAATATACAACTAATTGCAACTATTAGGTTATGTGCCCACATTGTGGATTTGCGTGCGGATTTTTCTGCACTATTTTTGAAAAATCAGCAGGTAAAACGCACTGCGTTTTACTTGCGGATTTACCGTGGATTTCCTGCAGTTTTTGTGTGGAATTCACCTGCGGTTTTACACCTGCGGATTCCAATTAAGGAGCAGGTGTAAAACGCTGCGGAATCCGCACAAAGAATTGACATGCTGCGGAAAATACAATGCAGCGTTTCCGTGCGGTATTTAACGCATCATGGGCACAGCGGATTTTGTTTTCCATAGGTTTGCATGGTACAGTAAGCCTGATGGAAAACTGCTGTGGATCCGCAGCGGCCAATCCGCTGCGGATCCGCAGGAAAATCCGCACCGTGTGCACATAGCCTTAGGCTATGTTCACACTTTGCGGTTTTTGCTGCGGATCCGCAGCGGATTTGCAGCTGCGGATCCGCAGCAGTTTTCCATGCAGGGTACAGTACAATGTTACCCTATGGAAAACAAAAACCGCTGTGCCCACTTTGCGTTTTTCCGCTTGAAAATCCGCGCTGATTTTCTGCGGAAAAAAAGAAGTAGCATGTCAATTCTTTCTGCGGAATCCGCAGCGATTTTCCACCTGCACCAATAGGAAAGTGCAGTTGGAAACCCGCAGTGGAATCCGCAGTAGAAACCGCACAAAAAACCGCAGGGAAAACCACCGCCATTTTGCACTGCGGGTTTTACTAATCCGCAGCTGAAAAATCCGCAGCAAAAAAAGCACAGTGTGAACAAGCCCTTACAGTGCATTGCGAAAGTATTTGGCTCCCTGGAACTTTTCAACCTTTTCCCACATACCATGCTTCAAACATAAAGATACCAAATGTAAATTTTGGGTGAAGAATCAACAACAAGTGCAACACAATTGTGAAGTTGAACGAAATGTATTGATTATTTTAAATTTTTGTGGAAATTAAAAAACTGAAAAGTGGGACGTGCAATATTTTTTGGCCTTGGTATCCTAGTTTAAACGGTGCACAATGTTATCAAGAAGTTTGCCAAGAATGTAACCATCAAGAACCTCCCTGGACGTGAGGAAAGGGGAAAATTGACAAGAGATGTCTTTGAAGGTTGGTGCGAAAGGTGGAAAAAACACCATGTCAAACATCCAAAGACCTGAAGGCCAACCTGGAACAGTCTGGGGTCATGGTTTCAACAAGTACCATATTCTGCACACTAAACCAAGCAGAGCTTTATGGGCTAAGGCCAAAGAAGAAACCATTGCTGAAGAAAAGACAAAAAGGAACGACTAATCTTTGCGAAAAATTTCCTTGACAAACCACAATACTTCTGGGAAAATGTTGACAGATGAAACAAAAATGCATCTTTTTGGCAATGTAAAGCATATTATTATTATTATTATTATTATAATGCTGTGAGGTAGCTTTGCTGCGTGTGGTACTGGAGTCCTTGACCATATCACAGGAATCATTAAATCAGAGAATTATCAAGAGGTTTTGGCGAAAAATAACCTACCCAGTGTAAGAAAATTTGGTTTGAGTCAAAGATCATGGGCAAGACAATGACCCAAAGCACACATCCAAAAGTACACAGGAATGGTTGAAAACAAAAAAATAACTACCGTATATACTCGAGTATAAGCCGAGAATTTCAGCCCATTTTTTTAGGCTGAAATTGCCCCTCTTGACTTATACTCAAGTCATACCAAGGGGTCGGCAAGGGAGGGGGAGCAGCAGCTGTGTAATCATACTCACCTGCTCTGGCACAGTCCCTGGTTCCCCGACGCCGGCAGTTTCATCCTATAGTGAGCGGTCACATGGTACCGCTCATTACAGTAATGAATATGGACCCCACTCCACTCCCATAGGGGTGAAGCTGCATATTCATTACTGTAATGAGCGGCACCATGTGACCGCTCAATATAGGAAGAAGCTGCCAGTGCCGGGGAACCAGGGACCGCGCCAGGAGCAGGTGAGTATAACGCAGTGTGCGATATTCACCTGCTCCTCACTCCACCGCCTCCGGCCGCGCTCCGTCTTCCCTGTCCTCTGCACTGACGCTCAGGTCAGAGGGCGCGATGACGTGATTAGTGTGCACGCCGCCCTCTGCCTGAACAGTCAGTGCAGAGGATGGGGAAAGCACAGTGGCGGACGGTGGCGGTGGAGCAGGGAGCAGGTGAATATAGCAAGTGCTGGGGGCCTGAGCGACGAGAGATGAGTATGTGATTTATTTTTTTTTTCGCAGCAACAGCATATGGGGCAAATGTCTACATGGAGCATCTTATGGGGCATAATCAATATTTGTGCAGCTTTACATGGGGCAAATGTCTACATGGAGCATCTTATGGGGCATAATCAATGTTTGTGCAGCATTATATGGGGCAAATGTCTGTATGGAGTATCTTATGGGGCCATAATCCGCATTTGTGCAGCATTATATAGGGTATATTTTAATATGGAGCATCTTATGGGGCCCATCATAAACTTTATGGAGCATTATATGGGGCTCCTGGTTCAATATGGATATTCAAAAACACTTAACCTACTGATGTCTCAATTAATTTTACTTTTATTGGTATCTATTTGTATTTTTGACATTTACCAGTAGCTGCTGCATTTTCCACCCTAGGCTTATACTCGAGTCATTAAGCTTTCCCAGTTTTTTGTGGGAGGTCGGCTTATACTCGGGTTGGCTTATACTCGAGTATATACAGTATTTTAAAATGGCCAGCAAGGAGTCCTGTCCTCAATCCCATTGAAAATCTTTGGGGTGACCTGAAATCTGCCATTGGGAAATAGAACTCTGCAAACATTCAAGAGCTTGAACAAACTGCAAAGGAGGAGTGGGAGAAAATACCAGATGATAAGTGCAAGAAGCTTATTGATGGCAACTTTTTTAAAAAGTAAAAGATGAAAATATATATACATTTTTTTTTTTGCCTAAAATGCAAAGGAAATGTGTCATCTTTAACTTTAGCCTTTTTAGAGATCATTTCATCTTCATCTAGCTTAGCTGTGCCAAAACTTTTAGATGCCACCCTAGATGTATTTGTAATAACGCTCCATATGAGAAAATCCACAGAGAGGGAAATATATGTTTGAGAGTGTCCAAAAAGAGTCCCCAAATGAAGAGTAAAAGTCCGATAATAATTGATTTAAATGCAAGTAAATGTGCTCTCCGTCAGGACCCGAGGTAAACTGCTTTTCCTCTGCGACGAGCTGCCTCACCTGTGCGCGAGACCGCTGCAAAATGTTCAGTTTGTCTGATTTTTCTCTTTATAGGTATATTTTTGAGTAAAATGTAAATTGATCTTTTATTCTATAAACCTATGACATGTCTCTAAATTTCCAAATAATAACTTTTGTATTTTTTTTCTGACAAAGAAAAGTGGTCAATTTAAAAAAAAACAAAACAGTGCTTTCAGATCTCAAGTAATGCAAAGAAAACAAGTTCATAATCATTTAGAAGCAGCAATACTAATGTTTAACTCAGGAAGAGTTCAGAAATCAATATTTTGTGGAATAACCATGATTTTTAATCACATCTTTCATTCTTCTTGGCATGCTTTCCACCAGTCTTTCACACTGCTTCTGGAGCAAAAACGTAAGCAGTTCTCCTTTGTTTGATGGCTTGTGACTATCCATCATCCTCTTGATTACATTCCAGAGGCTTTCAATGGGGTTCAAGTCTGGAGATTGGGCGGCCCATGACAGGGTTTTGATGTGGTGGTCTCTTAATTTTTGCCAGAGCTGTATATATATATATATATATATATATATATATATATATATATATATATATATATATATATACATATATATATATATATCTGTGATGGGGTGATCACACAGCATCTTTAGTATGCAAGTCTTCCTAGGTGAAGCTGCTTCAGGAAAAATCAGGGAGGTTCCAAGAAACTATTTCTCTCCCACCAAAAAAAACTCTACCTCCATTCATGTAAATATGTAAACACATGTAATATAATGACATAATAGCTAGCCATGAAATAGCTGTGATGGCTGTACCATATATACAGCTCTGGCAAAAATTAAGAGATCACCACATCAAAACCCTGTCATGGGCAGCCCAATCTCGAGACCTGAACCCCATTGAAAACCTCTGGAATGTAATCAAGAGGATGATGGATAGTCACAAGCCATCAAACAAAGAAGAACTGCTTACATTTTTGCGCCAGAAGCAGTGTGAAAGACTGGTGGAAAACATGCCAAGGCGCATGAAAGCTGTGATTAAAAATCATGATTATTCCACAAAATATTGATTTCTGAACTCTTTCTGAGTTAAAACATTAGTATTGTTGTTTCTAAATGAATCTGAACTTGTTTTCTTTGCATTATTTGAGATCTGAAAGCACTGCTTTTTTATTTTGACCATTTTTCCTTGTCAGAAAAAAAATACAAAATTTATTGCTTGGAAATTCAGAGACCTGTTGTCAGAAGTTTATAGACTAAATGAACAATTTACATTTTAATCAAAAATATACCTATAAAGAGAAAAATCAGACAAACTGAACATTTTGCAGTGGTCTCTTAATTTTTGGCGGAATGGAAGAAAAATGCTTAATTTAATAACTGATAGAAATTAGTTAACAATCCCATCCAGAAAACAATAATAGATGTTATCCACCTACACTACCTTTAAAAAGTCATCTGCTATCACTAAATTATGATTAATGTGTGTAAAACAGAAAGATATACAATTCACTCCTGTGTCGGCATATGAATAGTGATGTGAAGGGGGACAGGCTCTTTGGCTCATTTCAATATCTAAACCAGGTCCTATCTGCGTTAAGTATAATCCATAAATAGAGAAAGGGTTTAGCTTTAGCCGTTTAAATGAGCCAATCATGCAGGTTCTTCTCACTACTCAGTACTGGTGTACTCAGTACTAGTGACTTATTTGGCACAAGAAGCTTTCTTTTGTATTATACACAAGCCGGATGTGTAGCTGTCTTGGCCTAAGGCCAATGCTGAAATCTGGAGACAGTAACCTTTTTATTAATTAGTATTAATACATCTGAGTGAGTTGTAGTTGTAGTTCCAGCCTTCCTGATCCTCGCGATGCTCCCGGCAGCTCCCGTTCCCAGTGATGCCTTGTGACAATGACCTGTGAGCGGTCTCGCGTGATGCTACATCATCTGGGGTCATTGTCGCGAGGCATCACTGGGAACAGGAGCTGCCGGGAGCATCACGAGGAACGGGAAGGCTGCAGGGGTCGCCGGAAGGTGAGAATATCACGATTTTTAATTTTTTAAATTATTTTTAACATTATATCTTTTTACTGTTGATGCTGCATAGGCAGCATCAATAGTAAAAAGTTGGTCACACTATGCTTGACAAGTGTGACCAACCTGTCAATAATTTTTCCAAGCGATGCTACAGATGGCTTGGAAAATGCTAGCATTCTGCAAGCTAATTACGCTTGCAAAACGATAGAGTTTAGCGGTTATACGCATGCCAATTCCGCTTGTGTTTTACCCGCGGCAGGGAATTGTAGAATTGCTGCTGAAATTTCCGCAACAATTTAGCAACGTGTGCACATAGCCTTAGCGTTCTTAATCCATTTTTTCAGTGTGGAGAAAAAAAACAATTTTCCATTAATAGCAAAAGGAATGAGTTGTATGGTATTATTCACATAATGTGTAATTACTTGGATTTTTTTTACCTGTTTTTAAAAATTGGTTTCAGTGTATTTAAGATTTTCCACATTAAAATCAAAATGGCTCAGCACAAAAAACACATAAAAACACACTGAAAACACATAAAAAATGCATAAAACCCCCCACTTCGTAATTTCTGCTGTGGTTTTCTGTCTTGAGGCTTAATTTTTCATGCAGAAAAAAACACATTGAAATGCTACACATGAACATACTTTTACTATTGCCTGATACTTTTTCTAAGATAATAGTTATTTATAAAATTAAGAAATTATTTTCATTATATTTAAGAATTCATTTTCATTATTTATGTATTTCTATTTTCTAAATAATTTGTGTTAATTTAAAGGCTTATATTCTTTGTTTCAGCAAAAACCATGGCCCTCACACAAGCACGACTTAACCGGGCAGGAAAGCTGACAGCAGCACTAAGTGATGAACAGGTTCGGTGGAAAGAAAGCATTGAGAGTTTTCAAGAAGAGATCTCAAATGTTATCGGAAATGTTTTCATTGCTGCTGCATGTGTTGCCTATTTTGGTGCTTTTACTGCTGTGTATAGACAACTGGTAAGCATATTTTGTTGCCTCATTTCCCATAGGTTCAAGAAAGTTATTGTACTTTATGAAACAATTACTGTATTTTTCAGACTATAAGACGCACCAGACCATAAGATGCACCCCATGTTTTCAGAAGGAAACTAGGGAAAAAAAATGTGTTAAATGGGGGTCCGTCTTACAGTACAAATTCAGCTTACCGGGGGGGTTTCGGCACAGATGGAGGCGTGGTCACAGCAGGGGTTGTTCGGTGGTCCATGCTTGTGTGGTGGTCTTCAGGAAATCCCATCCCATGCTGGTGCGATGGTGATGCTCTGTGGTGCTGCACTGTGGAGTGGCGGGGCTCTGCCGGCATTTTCCAACAGGTGCTCTATGGGGTGGTGGTGCTCTGTGGGGCTGGGGTGCACTGTGGGGCTGGGGTGACCTGTGGGGCTGTGGTGGCCTGTGGGGTTGCGGTGGCCTGTGGGGCTGCGGTGGCCTGTGGAGTGGGGGCGGCGGTGACCTGTGAGGCGGCGGTGGTGCTCTATGGAATGGGGCAGTGGTGGTCTGTGGGGTGGTGGGGCTCCACCGGCATTTCGTGAATGCCCAGAGGCCCGCACAGATCTATTTCTGCGATGCAGTGGCATCAGGGGGGACGAGATCTCCGAGATCTGAATCTGAGCGTGCGCCACCCTCGGCGGCTATTTTCCCGGAGGAATGGATCTGTACGGGCCTCCGTGCATTCCCAAAATGCCAGCGGAACCCCGCCATGCCACAGGCCACCGCCGCCCTGTCCCACAGAGCACCACTACCGTCCCACAGAGTACTGCCACCCAACAGGCCACCGCTGCAACAGAGAGCCAGTCTGGGAATGGAGGCTGCAGCATCAGACCTGGACTGCCGACAGGCTATTTGTAAGTATATTCTAACTATAAAACACACCCCATTTTCCCCAAAAATGTTTGGGGAAAAAAGTGCATCTTATAGTCTGAAGAATATGGTATATATCCTTTAGATTTCCATTTAAATGATGTAGGAATGCAAATATCAACACAAATATATTTGTACTAGATGGTAGCCCGATTCTAACGCATCGAGTATTCTAGAATATGTATGTAGTTTATTTATGAAGATTTTAGAATAATGCTATTTATACACAGGATTCGGCTGGCCGCGACCAATTAGCGAAGCGTGGTTAAAATCCCGCGCCAATTTGCGGCCGGACTGCGCCTGTCACTGATTGTTCGTGGCAGGCCACGTAGTATATAGTACAGCCATGTAGTATATAACATCCCACGTAGTAAATAGCACAGCCACATAGTACATAACACAGCCATGTAGTATATAACGCAGCCACGTAGTATATTGCACAGCCACGTAGTATATAGCACAGCCACGTAGTATACAGTATAGCACAGCCCACGGAGTATATAGCACAGCCCACGGAGTATATAGCACAGCCCATGGAGTATATAGCACAGCCACGTAGTATATAGCACAGCCCACGGAGTGTATAATAGCCCACATTGCATATAACACAGCCACTTAGTTTATAACAGCCCACGTAGCATATAACACAGCTCATGTAGTATATAACAGCCCACGCACGCAGTATATAACACAGCCCACGTAGTGTATAACACAGCCCACGTAGTGTATAACACAGCCCACGTAGTGTATAACACAGCCCATGTAGCATATAACACAGCTCACGTAGTATATAACAGCCCACGCACTCAGTATATAACACAGCCCACATAGTGCATAACACAGGCCACGTAGTATATAACAGCCCACGTAGTATATAGCACAGCCCACGTAGTATATTGCCCAGCCACGTAGTATATTGCACAGCCACATAGCATATAGCACAGCCTACGTAGTACGTAGTACATTGCACAGCCCACGATGTACATTGCCCAACCCACGTAGTACATTGCACAGCACACGTAGTACATTGCACAGCCCACATAGTATATTGCACAGCCCACGTAGTTCATTGCACAGCTCACGTAGTACATTGCACAGCCCACGTAGTATATTGCACAGCCCATGTAGTACATTGCACAGCCCACGTAGTATATTGCACAGCCCATGTAGTATATTGCCCAGCCCACGTAGTACATTGCACAGCCCACGTAGTATATTGCACAGCCCACATAGTACATTGCACAGCCCATGTAGTACATTGCACAGCCCATGTAGTACATTGCACAGTCCATGTAGTACATTGCACAGCCCATGTAGTACATTGCACAGCCCACGTAGTATATAGCACAGCCTATTATGGACCTGGTGGTTAGGAGCACCCGGAATGACCTGATGAGTAAACTCAAAATCGGAACTAGCTCTGGGAAGTGGGAACTCTGCTGACCGCAAACCCTACTCCTATCACACACACTAGAAATAGCCGTGGAGCGTACCTAACTCTCCCTAGACGCCTCTTCACAGCCTAAGAGCTAACTACCCCTAAAGATAGAAATAGAAGCCTAACCTTGCCTCAGAGAAATTCCCCAAAGGTAAAGGCAGCCCCCCACATATATTGACTGTGAGTTAAGAGGAAAGTCACAAACACAGGAATGAAACAGGTTTTAGCAAAGGAGGCCAGACTTCACTAAATAGTCAGAGGATAGAAAAGGGAACTATGCGGTCAGCACAAAAGACTACAAAAAACCACACAGAGTAAGCAAAAAGACTCCCCACACCGACTCACGGTGTGGAGGTGCCACTCTGCACCCCCAGAGCTTCCAGCTAGCAAGGGAATATCATGATAGCAAGCTGGACTAGAAATTAGCAGTACTAAGAAATATATTCAGGAAGCAGTAACAACAAATGAACTAGCAAAGACTTAGCTTCTGCTGGAGTAGACAGGTCCTCAGAGAAGTCCAAGAGAGATCTGAACCAATACTGAAACATTGACAGCTGGCATGAAGTAACGATCTGAGTGGAGTTAAATAGGGAAGCCAGCATAGCAATAAACGAGAGCAGCTGACAAAGCCAACCTCAGTGACCAGCAGTTCCGCTCAAAGCCACCAGAGGGAGTCCAAGAGCAGAACTAACCAAAGTACCATTCATGACCACAGGAGGGAGTCCGAGAACGGAATTCACAACAACAGCCCACGTAGCACATTGCACAGCCCACGTAGTACATTGCACAGCCCACGTAGTATATTGCACAGCCCACGTAGTATATTGCATAGCCCACGTAGTATATAGCAATGTGGGCATCATATCCCTGTTGAAAAAAAAGTATTAAAATAAAAAATAGTTATATACTCACCTTCCGTTGGCCCCCGGAAGCAGGCAAAGTGTTTACCGATGCTTCTTGCACGCTCCGGTCCCAAGACTGCATTGCGGTCTCACGAGATGATGACGTAGCGGGCTCGCGAGACCGCTATGTCATCATCTCGCGAGATCGCAATGCATGGAGCGGTCACCGGAGCGTCGCGAGGAGCGGGAAAGGCCTGTTCCTTATCCGGGGGGCCAATGGACGGTGAGCATATAACTATTTTTTATTTTTTTTATTTTTTTAACATTAGATCTTTTTACTATTGATGCTGCATAGGCAGCATCAATAGTAAAAAGTTGGTCACACAGGGTTAATAGCAGCGTTAACGTAGTGCGTTACACTGCGGCATAACGCGGTCCACTAACTCTGCCATTAACCCTGTGTGAGCGCTGACTGGAGGGGATTATGGAGCAGGCACTGACTGCGGGGAGTAAGGAGCGGCCATTTTGCCTGTGCCCATCGCTGATTGGTCGTGGCTGTTTTGCCGCGACCAATCAGCGACTTGGGATTTCCGTTACAGACAGACAGAAGGACAGAAAGACGGAAGTGACCCTTAGACAATTATATAGTAGATGTATAGTAAATATAATTAGAGTTATATATAGAAATAATCATAATCCAAAATAAAAAATATGCCTAAGGCCTGGGTCACACTTGCGAGTGTGATGCGAGAAACTCGCACGAGTCTCTCGCATCAATACCCGGCACTGCCGCCAGCACTCGGGACTCTAGCATGCGGCTGCATAGAAATACATGCAGTCGCAAACTCCAGTCCGAGTGCTGGCGTCAGTGGTGGGTATTGATGCAAGAGACTCGTGCGAGTTTCTCGCATCAATCTCGCATGTGTGACCCCAGCCTAACAGACAGGGTCACAGCAGACAGGCAAGTATTAGAGATAATACACTGGACGAGCGGTGGATACCGCGTCCATCTTATCTTCCACTTGTGCCAGAATTGGCCGGTTCTTAATTGACTCTCTACTAGGAGTTGGGCTTAACCCTTTTGTGACCCATAAGCTTGAAATGCTCTAAGAGAGGTACATTGATGAAGGTCTAATATTGACCGAAACGTCTATTGTATGTACTCTCCTTTATTGATTAAATCTTCATTGCATCTCACCACGTGTGTGCCAAGTTATCTCTAATATTATATGGTTTGGGCACCTACTTGAGCACCACAACCAATAGTTGTGCCTACGGTTGTATTTATAAGCAGACAGGCTAGGTCACAAAATGCTCCCCCTCACAATATGATCTCCCCACAGTATTATGCCCACACACAGTATGATGGCATCATAAATGCACCTACACAGTATTTTAGCTCCCACAGCCCCCACACACACTATAATGCCCCTAGAACCTCAGTCAGTATTCTGTTGTCTTTTTGCAGATTGACCATTAGTGTCTGCTATTATTCACCTTTATAAATTGTTTTGCCTTTACACTTCCTACCACTGGATGTTGCTATTATGTTTCTGCAATCGCCGGCCAATGTTGAATATGTGGAAACCATCTTGTTTCCTGTTTGGGCCCACATACGGCCACATGGAGCGCTCATTCATTACTTGAATATTGTGTCTAGTTTTTTGTCTAGTTCCAGTCTCTAGCTCTTGAAAACTGACTTACCTAGACTGTGTCTACTCCTTTCTGGATTGTTCCCGCAACTCCTTTTATTGCTTCCCAGAACTTTTACTAGCACATGCTTTTCTCTGTTCATGCTTCTCCAGTCATTTTCCATCCGTATCGTAACACTCCCACAAACAGTATAATGCCCATGTAATCCCTCCGCACACACTCACACAGGATGATAGCCGCAACATGCCCACGCACAGTATGATGACCCCCACAGTTCCCACCACATAGTTTAATGCCCCCACAGCCCTCCCCCTTCACACACACACACACACACACACACACACAAACACACACACACACACACACACACACACACTATATGATGGCACCCCACGTGTCTCACATACTATGTTGGCCCCCTCAGTCCTCCTACACAGTAAGAGGGCCCCAACATCCCCTTACACACTGAGGTGGCGCACACACATTATAATGCCCTAACAATCCCCACCAAACAGTCTGATGACCTTGCAGTTCACTTACCACAGTATAATACCCCAACAGCCCCACACACAGTATCATGCCCCTACAGTACCACACATTATGTGATGGGCCCCAAAAACTACATACACAGTTTGATGGCCCAGACAGTATGATCCTTTACACAGCTGCCCACACAGTATGATGGCCCCCTTAGGCCTCTTACTTTGTGTGGGGACTATACCTTGTATGTCGGCCATCCATAGTCCACACACAGTATGACAGTCCTCAACACAGTATGATGCCCTAAAGGCCACCCAAACAGTACAATAGCCCCGTTTTACACCCCCACAGTATAATGATCCCAGAGCCCCCAACACAATATAGTGACACCCACAGCTTCTTCACACATTGATTCCCCTAAAGTGTCCAACACATAGTATAATTCCCCCACAGATATGCCACATGGTATGATGCCCCTATAGTCACCACCACACAGTATGATGCTGAGTGACACATCCCTCTCCTAGTACTGACTAATAAAATAAAAAATAGAAAATATTCACCTGGCCCCATCCTACCTAATAAGCTGCTCCAGTCCCTGCAGGATGTGGAATGAGGTTTCATGCAGCCGTCATTATCTAAGGATGTAATTGTGCCTGCTATATGGTGTCTCAGACACACACGTTCAGTATAGGAAGAGGGAACAAACGGTTTCCAGCTTCACCAATGCTTTCAACTGTATCTGTTTCCCAAGACTGCAGATATTGTTGAAATTTTCAGGTGGGGGTAAACATTGATGCAATTGGGGCCCCATAGCACTCGCGTGGTCTGCTGCTATTAGTGTTGCACCACTGAAAGTAATATAGCATGTATGAACACACATGTAAATTAACCCCATGACTTACAATGCTTCTTCTATCACTGCAAGCTTTTTAGATTTTATGCTATATTCAATATTTTCCAGTAAGATATCCCCTGTCTATATGTTCCTTTAGGGCATAAGGACATTAGAGAGAAAGGGTGTGGGGGGTTATCATCCACTCTGGACTGTTGATTGCTTTTAATAGGCAATAAGAACAGTTTTTCATTAGACACTTTTCATTATTTTCATGGTTAATTAGGCCCTCAGTGATGGAAGCGCCTAAGCTTGCAGTCCATTTAGCAAGTCAATAGATGCTGAGATTTGAATCCCAATTCCTAAATTGCTGGATGTTTTATGTCCCACCCTTTTCCACCCCCAAATTGCTCAGAAAAATCTGTTTAATGTAAGTTGACACCAACCCTAAGATTGTGCAGATCGATTTGTTGTAGTGTTACATGGAGTTATATTTTCAAGTGTTTCATGGGTTGTTTCTACTGAAATCTCTCCTTCAGCAATGATCACCATCTTCATATTTAATCCTATAAGATGCATTCATCTTTTATTAAATGTTTGAATATATTCCCTGGTATTTCAGCCACTCTGGGATGAGTTATACATTGCGGTTCTGCTCCCTTTGGTTAGTGAGGCATGTAGTGAGGCTGAGATCCATCCCAGTCACATTGGAATCTCCCTAGGCTAGGTTTGATGTCCTACTCTTGGGCTGAGCTCATGAAGCGTTAAACATCACTACAGGACCTGAGAATATGGATCCTACCCACAGCAGCCACACTGTGACTTATTACTTCAATGATATTTTGAAGATTACTCTTTCAAATATGTCAGCTTTCTGCTCGTTTAATAATTTATGTGACACCATCAATAAAGCCTAAAAAACCATAAATGAGATTCTTTGTTTGACTACACCCAAGATTTTACAGTGAGGATACTATATCTTTTAATAGGAATAGCATTTAATAACACAACATGAAGTGTCACAATGGTAAATTTACAGAATTTTGGATGCCATAAAAGTCTTGCGTTTCTGTTGATTTACTTATACATTTATATATCTAAAACTAAAATATCAAACATCAGAGCCCTCTACCCTCAGAGTCTCTGTAGGAGGAGCTCCCGCTGTGGCAGCCTTGTACTGCCCTTGTTTTCCACGGACGGCCATTCATGTGAGTCTCTATGTAAAATTACATGGCGGCTGTAGCTTTCCTTTACAAAACTATCTGTTAGCTGGAGGTGCCAGGGTGAACTACTGATCAAAGGTGCATTTACCACATAACATATGATGTTTTATATTTAAGCATAAGAGTTGTACTGTGACTCTCCAAAAAAGACTCTTAATAGTTCATCTTTGAGACACTGTGATAAATTACCACATAACAATGGATTCAAGAAGTATTGTTTCTCCTTGCGGAGAGTGACATGTTAAGCATGTGGAGATGTTAAGCAAGGTTAGGATTGCTGCTTCCAATAGGTGGCACTAGAGTGCGAGTCCTCTTCCTCTCTGAAGAGACGATTTGCACATAACATACCGTAATCCTCAATAATAACCTGATATCATGCTGGATCAAAGGGACTTTCATTCCTAAAACAAAAGTGGACAAAATAGAATTGTTTCTCCAAGTCAAACATGTCTCACTTTTCCTCCATGCTTTACAGCACGGTACTGCTCTCTACCTATGCACTGTACTGATTTCTACCAGTGCTACATGTGTTGTACTGCTCTCTACCTGTGCACTGTACTGATTTCTTCCTGTGCTACATGTATTGTACTGCTCTCTACCTGTGCACTGTACTGATTTCTTCCTGTGCTACATGTGTTGTACTGCTCTCTACCTGTGCGCTGTACTGATTTCTACCAGTGCTACATGTGTTGTACTGCTCTCTACCTGTGCACTGTACTGATTTCTTCCTGTGCTACATGTGTTGTACTGCTCTCTACCTGTGCACTGTACTGATTTCTACCAGTGCTACATGTGTTGTACTGCTCTCTACCTGTGCACTGTACTGATTTCTTCCTGTGCTACATGTATTGTACTGCTCTCTACCTGTGCACTGTACTGAAGTCTACCAGTGCTACATGTGTTGTACTGCTCTCTACCTGTGCACTGTACTGATTTCTTCCTGTGCTACATGTATTGTACTGCTCTCTACCTGTGCACTGTACTGATTTCTTCCTGTGCTACATGTATTGTACTCCTCTCTACCTGTGCACTGTACTGATTTCTTCCTGTGCTACATGTATTGTACTCCTCTCTACCTGTGCACTGTACTGATTTCTTCCTGTGCTACATGTATTGTACTGCTCTCTACCTGTGCACTGTACTGATTTCTTCCTGTGCTACATGTGTTGTACTGCTCTCTACCTGTGCGCTGTACTGATTTCTACCAGTGCTACATGTGTTGTACTCCTCTCTACCTGTGCACTGTACTGATTTCTTCCTGTGCTACATGTGTTGTACTGCTCTCTACCTGTGCACTGTACTGATTTCTACCAGTGCTACATGTGTTGTACTGCTCTCTACCTGTGCACTGTACTGATTTCTTCCTGTGCTACATGTATTGTACTGCTCTCTACCTGTGCACTGTACTGAAGTCTACCAGTGCTACATGTGTTGTACTGCTCTCTACCTGTGCACTGTACTGATTTCTTCCTGTGCTACATGTATTGTACTGCTCTCTACCTGTGCACTGTACTGATTTCTTCCTGTGCTACATGTATTGTACTCCTCTCTACCTGTGCACTGTACTGATTTCTTCCTGTGCTACATGTATTGTACTCCTCTCTACCTGTGCACTGTACTGATTTCTTCCTGTGCTACATGTATTGTACTGCTCTCTACCTGTGCACTGTACTGATTTCTACCAGTGCTACATGTGTTGTACTGCTCTCTACCTGTGCACTGTACTGATTTCTTCCTGTGCTACATGTGTTGTACTGCTCTCTACCTGTGCACTGTACTGATTTCTACCAGTGCTACATGTGTTGTACTGCTCTCTACCTGTGCACTGTACTGATTTCTTCCTGTGCTACATGTGTTGTACTGCTCTCTACCTGTGCACTGTACTGATTTCTTCCTGTGCTACATGTGTTGTACTGCTCTCTACCTGTGCACTGTACTGATTTCTACCAGTGCTACATGTGTTGTACTGCTCTCTACCTGTGCACTGTACTGATTTCTTCCTGTGCTACATGTGTTGTACTGCTCTCTACCTGTGCACTGTACTGATTTCTTCCTGTGCTACATGTATTGTACTGCTCTCTACCTGTGCACTGTACTTATTTCCACCAGTGCTACGTGTATTGTACTGCTCTCTACCTGTGCACTGTACTGATTTCTTCCTGTGCTACATGTATTGTACTGCTCTCTACCTGTGCACTGTACTGATTTCTACCAGTGCTACATGTATTGTACTGCTCTCTACCTGTGCACTGTACTGATTTATTCCTGTGCTACATCTATTGTACTGCTCTCTACCTGTGCACTGTACTGATTTCTTCCTGTGCTACATGTATTGTACTGCTCTCTACCTGTGCACTGTACTGATTTCTACCAGTGCTATGTGTACTGTACTTTTCTCCACCTGTACAGTGCATTGATTTCTGCTAGTGCTAAGTGTACTATGATGATACTGTATATGACCGGTTAGTCATTTTTAGCATTTTTTTCTAAACTGGCTTTAAATGGGTTGTCCAGCCAGAAAAATTGTGTATAAAATGCAAATTTAACTAATTTATTTTTTTTGTTATAATTTCAACCCCACTCTTCTACCAAAAAATTCTGGGTTCAAAGCAACCACCTTTTCACTTGCTGCATTGGCACATGACTTGTGATGTGGCTGAATGGTACTGGCTGTTAGTATCAGTTCATTAGCTAAGACAGTCCCCTTCTCGGTCATTTTGTTAGCTGTCTCAGAGAATGGAGTTGGCTTAGTTAGTTGAAAGGAGCCAATCAGCAAGCCTCCTTCATTACCAGTAACGTACTGACACAGTGAATAGGACAAAGCTTTCCTTCTGTAGCAGAACAAATTGGAAGTGCAGTGGGATCAGCTCTAGAATCAGGACAATAGGGCTTGAATTAAAATAATATTAATAACGTTAAATAAATTGTAATTTTGAGCATATTTGAAGAAGATTTTTCCATCTATTCAACCCCTTTAAGCCACAGCGAGTGCTTCTATGCTGTTACTTGTTCTTATTTAGGGGATGTTATAGCGATGTCCATAGGACTAAGGTTTCAGACATTACTTGTTTTTCATTCCACGCTTCACTTCTGCAGCTTTCTTCTCAACTCCCCAAGGCTCTAACAGACTTCACATAATTTATAACTACCTTTATGGGTTTCCCTTTGGCTATCATGCTTTTCTTCTGTTGTCATATCTAAAGAAATAGCATCAGACTTTATTAATAATGTACACTCTTTTATGAAGGTAGAATCTGGTTTGCTGAGTCCTTTATCTTAAATAATCCAAATAATGTAAAACATATAAAATTCATATGGCTGTAGTATATTATTGATGCTGATATAGACTTGATGGTTTGACAACAAACTTAAATAAGTCTGCTCTCTCCCCTCAGGAAGGTTCAGCAGTATTGGTATTATAAGTAGGGGTGAGCAGACCCATGGAAATTCAGGTTTGTCAAGTTCGGCCAAACTTGATTCCAAAGTTTGTCTTAGGTACTCCCACTTGACCCCGGGCCTGAACGCCATATAAGTCAATGGGGACCAGAACTTTGGTGCTGTATAATGGTTGTAAAATGGTCGTAGTAAGGGCTAGGAAGCTGCAGAAGGAAGCAAATTGTGAGTAAAAGCAGGACAATTGCCCTGCAAACAAATATGAATAGGAAAATGACTAAAAATACCATAGAATAAAAAAAAATCTTGAAGCAGGAGATGGAGGTCCAAGTGGAGGAGCCTTTCAGGTCAGGATCCTCTTCCACTCTGTACTAGTCTGTCACTCTTTGTTTATTGTACTTGATAGTATTTTATATATTGTATTACATGTATGTATAACCTCGTCAAATGAACAGCACAAAAATGAGTAATACACATCGTAAAAACCCAGATTCTGCAATTCTTTTCCATTTTGTGTTGCATCGCTCCATTGCAGAGATATTAATGTTGGTTTTGTTTAAGATCGCAGTATGTGAAATCTCTGCTTGAAGTTCAGCTGGGCATTGGCTCAGCGTCTTCTCTGGGTGCATGGTTTTTCACTTCTCCCTCACAGATGCTGCTAATCACCCCTCCCTTCTAGACCCTTTGATTGTCAGTGTCTAGAATTCGTGCATGTCCCCAGAGAAGGCTGTGGAGAAACACCCAAATGAACTACAAGCAGAGATTTCACATACAGTATTGTGTTACTAAAGCCACAAATGTGAATATCTCTGCAATGGAGTGGCACAACACAAAATGGAAAAGAGCATCAAAATTAGGAGAGCTCAGAGATTTTTACAAGATACTTCACTTGGTTTATTAGCAAGTGACAGGTCCTCATTAAAAATAATAGTAAGGCTAAGTTCACACTAGGCATTTTTGTTGCTTTTTTATTCTAATTTTCAGCTGCATTTGACAGTACCAGCTATGTCTATGAGTTTCAGAAATCTCATGCACACAGCTTGGTTTTATTGTCATCAGGACTTTGTGCTTTGCTGTGTTTTTGGACATAGAGCATGTCACTTCTTTCAGCATTTTTAACCCACTGAATTGAATGTGAAAAAAAACGCATGAAAAAAACACACCAAAAACGCTGCAAAAAACACAGCAAAACCCTGCATTTTTGCTGCAGCTTCTTTCCTGCCAAGCACTCAGGTTTTGTTGCAGAAAAAAATGCAGAAAAAAATGCAGCAAAAAATGCTCAGTGTGAACTAAGCCTTAATGTTAATATTTCGGTGATTTCCTCCACAGCCTCATGCCTCCACCTTGCAATCCTGAAAATAAATGTAATTATACAATCGTTCATAATATTATAACTTATAACAGTATTGTTGATGTTTATAATGTCAAATACAGCATTATTATTGGTACTGTATATACAGTATGCCTTATCTTATTTGCTTCTTTCATCAAGCTTATAGAGTGTTGGATTAAAAAATGTCAAGAACTTGAAATTCCTATAAGTCCAAATTTCAGCCTGATAAATATTTTGGGTGATGCCTATGAAATTCGACAATGGAATACAGATGGCTTACCTCGAGATCTTGTCTCAACTGAAAATGGCATCCTTGTGACTCGTGGAAGACGTTGGCCCTTAATGATCGATCCACAAGATCAGGTATTATACATAAACTTTATTCCCCCCCCCGGAAAAAAAATGTGTATTGCAGCAATCTATTCTAAGTACCCTGTAAATGGCTATATATGAGACTCATGTCACTAGGATCCCGAATACAATGGTCATAGAAATCATTACGTCCAGGCTGTACCTGTAGGCACTTTGAGGATATTATGGGAATCCATGGGGAAAATAGTTACGTATGCTCCATCACCTATAGGTTTTCAGAACCAGCAGCATGTAACATATAAGAAATTATGAGTAATTACGGAGGCCGACATTTTTCTTGTGTTTTTGATGGTGCCCCCATGACACTACAGTCAGATACTCCCAAGCCTGACACTGCTGGTGAGGGAACACATTAGCGAGATCTAAGGTTTATTCTTTCCTCTTATAGTAAAAAATCAAATGTTGCACTTTCTACTATATTCCTATTGAGATGGGAATAGCAGGTATAGCAAAAAGCTCATCGAGACTATTAACTAGAACATAATCAAAGTCTAATCTTGACATTAGGCCAATCGTTGGATCAGAAACAAAGAAACCAAGAATGGCTTGAAGATAATTAAGCTGACTGATGCTGGTTTCCTTCGGACTTTGGAGAATGCTATTAGGCTTGGTCTGCCTGTGCTGTTAGAAGAGGTAAGTACGTATATCTTATGTTCTTTTATGTGACTTTATCTATAGTTGTCCATTGTTAAAGTGGTTGTCCAGAATTTAAAGAAACAAAAACGGTTGTCTATCCATGGGCTATTTTGATTGAAAAACCTTTCTAATTTATATTATTAAAGGAGTTGACGCTTTTCTTTATTTTCACTAATGTGTTGGCGACAAGACATTACTTGTAAGCCTTGTTGCCCACAACGTGCTTGAGGTGTACTTGGTTGAATCCATTTATTCAGTTAAAAGTTGTATTAAACAGATTTGCTTGTAATTACATGCAACATAAAGGGAGAAAGATATGTCAAATCGGCATCTTTAATATATGTTTGTTCACTTATCCATTTCAGTTAGTTTTTTTTCCCAGTCTGATACTCTTTTTCATCATTTAAAAAAAAAAAAAAAAAAAACAGACGTAAAACATTTTTTTAGAACATTGCAGTTTATGGAACTATTGTTATATGTTTGCATCTATTTTTTCTACATTTTTTTACTTAGAAAAAAATACTCCTCTTTCTTGTCTTTTAAAAAAAATTACTCTTTAAAAAGAAATTCTAATTAGTGCAATGTATAAGTTAAAAAACAACAACAGATATGCTTGTTTTAATTTGCATCTTTTTGCATCAGTTTTACAAAGGATTCATTTGGGTCAGTTGATGGAGGGTCATTTGACCTGTTCATAAGCATCCTCCAACTGAAAGCAGGAGAGCTGTCCGTTATATAGGAAAGGTTGTACTAACAGGTACAGGAGGAGATCCCGTACAACTTATATATATGAATAAGTGCCACAAATCACACATCTGTGAAAATAGAGATAAAATGGCCAACCCCTTAGGTTTTGAAGATATAGAAGTTTTGCCTATAATTAATGCAGATAGATTATGCTGGTGTGTATGTCATTCATGATGTTGGTTCGTCTCTTTTTTTCATTGTAAACCTCTGAAGTTGAACGCAATAAGCCAAAGCTTGTTTCTGGAGCAATTCAGTGTAATTGAAATGAATAGCACCGAGCCTTTTAATTGAATGTACTGTATTTGTTACTTACCTGCATCTAGTAAAATCCCTTGATAAGCATACCTTACAGGACAGAATTAGCTGTAGGGGCCAATCTCCAAGGGTCATCTTAATTTCAATTAGTATGCTGTGCCTTGCCTTTGCATAATTTGTAGTTAACTAGCCTTTATTCTTGACATTGTATTGTTAACTTTTATAAATTGCCTCATTTTGTATTATTGATTTACCAAAATAAATCATGTCTTTGATCTTTGCTATAGTAAATGTTCTTTACATTTAAACTGTTATTTCTAGTGTATTTGTGTGCTTTAACTTAAAGTATATTTTCGGATAAAGTTTGTAGCCTAGAAGATGAGGTTTCTGAGTCAGAGAATGCCATTCTTATAGGATTCATTATTTTGAAGGTATTGTCCCCTTTCAGGATATTCAACCCCCAAACATTGTAAAAGTAAATAACACAATAAGTACTCATCCTTCCCGCCACTGCCCTACTTTTGGTGTTTTGGATGCTTTGATGTCACAACAACAGCGCGCATCACAGCTACAACTTTGCTGTGCCGAGGTAGACCGCACGAGCCGCTAAGCTCAATGATTGGCCAATGCTGCACACTGTTGGCGTGACATCATCACTACCGCCAAAACACTGAGACCGGAGCAGCTGAGGGGAGCTGGCCCTGAACCCGTGAAGGGTCAGGACCTGCTGTGCTTGTTATTTTAAGTATTTCACAGCTTCACGTGAACAACCCCTTTCATTGGCAGTGTGGAATCTAGAGTGGGTGATTTAAAAATTGTATGGCAATCCAGGCAAATTGGTTTAATTATATTTGATTGCTGCTCCAGCTTCTATTTGAAAGTATGGAAACCCCTTTGATGACAATACCACAGCTTAATTTAAAAAAAGGAAATTCCCTGATATAGCGAAAATATACTTAAATAAACCAGCAAGCCATGGAACCATTTAGATTTGGGCAATTTTACAATTTATAATGAGTGGTTAGCAAATTTTGACAGTTCTCCAATAAGAGGCATCCTTTTTATTATTTGTTGTATGAATATTTAAGTATAAATAAAAGTATTGATTATCATAGACATTGCTCTCCCTTCCTTGTGGAGGGCTTGTTTATGCACTGCGATATTGGAGTGTGACCTTAGTTGTGAAGCTTTCTATGGACTAACATGTATAGTTCTCTAGAACAGAGGTGTCAAACTGCATTCCTCGAGGGCCGCCAACAGGTCATGTTTTCAGGATTTCCTTGTATTGCACAGGTGATAATTTAATCACCTGCACAGAATGATTCCAGCACCTTGTGGAATGCTAAGGAAATCCTGAAAACATGACCTGTTGGCGGCCCTCGAGGAATGCAGTTTGACACCTCTGCTCTAGAATGTTTCCTTTCCAGACACTGAACAACTACTGCCTCTGGAAGCCAGTTACTTAAGCCCCAGACCACACCCTAGGGTGGGGACATCCTCCCACCCGCTCTATGGATGTTCACATAAAATTAAGCCCATTATAAAAATTAGCTGTTAACCCCTCACCGCACTTAGTGTGACGGAGGAAAATCTTGGGGTTTTATATCACTGATGCTATTAAGCACAGTGAAACATATCTCCCCTCCAGCACTCTAGCAGTGACTTTGTCACAGTACATTTACACAGTATATATATATATATATATATATATATATATATATATATATATATATATATATATATATTATATACATATAATTAATATAGCTATTACGTATAGGCTAAGATACATGTTTGGTTATATGATGTTAACATTGTAACATTTTCATTAAAGTTGAAAGAAACCTTGGATCCTGCTTTGGAGCCAATTCTTCTAAAGCAGACATTTGTGTCAGGCGGGAGAACACTAATTCGTCTTGGAGACTCTGACATTGATTATGATAAAAATTTTAAGTTCTATATGACAACTAAAATGCCAAATCCACACTATCTTCCCGAGGTAAGTAAAATAGCCAGTATGCATTTATCTAGTGGATGATTATTAAGAGTGAATTAATTTGTAGCAATATTTCCTACAGGCTAAGTTTTGCATTCTGATAACTAAAGTAATACTTAGTAAAGGTCATAATAGAGAAAAGGTATAATAGATATGCATTGAATAGACAGAAAATGCCAAATTGTAAAAGTTACAATGTTGCCTTATTTGACACCATATTCTTCCATAGAAGCTATGCGAAGAATACTTCTGTAATAAGGCATATGTGTCAAGTTGTTATGTACGTGGTAGCCTAGCACAGGGCCGGGACAAGGTATTTTAGAGCCCTAGGCAGATAAAATAGATGCTGTGTCCCTCATATGAAACCCTAGCCCCATGTGAAGGAATGGGTCGGAAACTAAGGTAACAGGACCTCTAACGTAACCCCCTCCTTCCGATGGGTCAGGTAGCATTCTCTGTATACCACTTCTACTAGAATCGTTACTTGTTTCACCCAACCATACCAGCAAAAGTTTAAAAATAAATGGTGTACTATAGAGGTGAGGCTCAAAATGGAGTGTTTTTTTCATAGGTATAGATATGGAATCAGTCATTGCTGGCAGACCATTTACATGATACCAGGGAAAAATAGCGATATTTATCTCTGACATTCTAGACATTCTATATTTTAAATTGTAAACCCAAAAACAGTCATGGGAACTAATTTTGCTTAACTATAATGGGGGCCGTTTGGTTTGAATTAAGGTGTGCAGCATGTGGCAGATACCCCAATGGAAGCTAAACAGATCCCATTATAAAGGGATACATATAATGATTTTTATATTTGTCATTCAACAAATACAATTCGTAACAAAACTGATAGTGGTTCTGATTACATATTTCCTTATGGATATTGGATCTGGTTATATATTCGTGTCCTGTTGATGGCTCTGGTGATGTATTCACATAGTTATGATGGTTCTAGCTCTGTATTCATCACCAGAACCATCATCAGTACATGAATATAAAGCCAAAATCATTATAAGTACCTGAACACATCACCAGAGCTATCAGCAGTATATAAAAATGGCACCAGAACCATCATAAGTAAATTATTCTGTACTGATGGTGGTTGTGGTGATATCTTCAGTAGGTGATGGTTGTTCTGGTGCTATATTTGTGTACTATTGATGGCTCTGGTGATGTATTCATGTTGTGATGATGGTTCTAGTGTAGTGATGAGCGAGTATACTCGTTGCTCGGGTTTTCCCGAGCACGCCCGAGTGGTCTCCGAGTATTTGTTAGTGCTCGGAGATTTAGTTTTCGTCACCTCAGCTGCATGATTTATGGCTGCTGGACAGCCTGAATAAATGTGGGGGTTGCCAGGTTGCGAGGGAATCCTCACATGTATTAAGCCTGTCTAGCAGTCGTAAATCATGCAGCTGCATGAACAAAAACTAAATCTCCGAGCACTAACAAATACTCGGAGAACACCCGAGCATGCTTGGGAACACCCGAGCAACGAGTATACTCGCTCATCACTATTCTAGTGCTGTATTCCTCTCCAGAACCATCATCAGTACATGAATATGAGGCCAAAATCATCATAAGGATATGAATACATCACCAGCACCATCAATATTACATAAAAATGGCACCAGAACCATCATCAGTAAATTAATAGGTCACAAGAACCTCCATCAGTGCATGAATACGTCACCAGGACCACTATCAACAGATAAATGCATTACCAGAAACACTATCAGTACATTAATGCATCACAAGAATGTCCATCAGTATATGAATATATTATAAAAACCACTGTCAGTAATAAATACAACACCAATTGCATCAAAAGTAAATGAATATGTCACCAGAACCACCATCCGTATAGGAATACATCATCAAGCCTAGTAAGCAATCAATTGTAATGTCAAGTCAGGCCCATATACACAGCCTAATTTATGGCTGTGCCCTCTCCACAATTTACCTTACACACTCTATACCCCCTCCACACACACAGTCCTCCTACACAGTATGATGTTCACCCCAGCAGCCCATACAGTATAATATCCACAGCAGTCCCCAATATACACTATGATGCCCATAACAGCCCCCCATGTAGTATGATGTCCACCACAATCCCCAATTATATAGTATGATGGCCCCTCAGCACTCTATACAGTAATATGGCCTTTAGTCACCAATACTGTATAATGGTTCCACAGCCCCTTAAATACAGTAAAGTGTCCCCCACCACACAGAATGATACCAACCACACCAATACACTATGGTTACCCTCTTGTAATGCCCCCATAGCCAGCCCCTTATGTCCCTATAGCCAGCCCCTCTAGTAATGTCTCCATAGCCAGCCTCTTATGTCCCCTTAGCCAGCTTCTCTTGTAATGTTCCCATAGCCAGCCCCTTATGTCCCCATAGGCAGCCCTTCTTGTAATATCCCCATAGCCAGCTCCCCATGTCCACATAGCCAGCCCTGTCTTGCATTGTCCCCTTATATGCCCATAACCAACACCTCTTGTAATTTCCCCATAGCCAGTTCCTTATGTCCACATAACCATCACTTTATGTTCACATAGTCAGGCCCTATTGTAATGTCCCTATAGTCAGCTCCTTATGTCCACATAGCCAGCTCCCACTTGTAATGTCCCCAGGGCCAACTTCTTATGTCCTCATAGCCAGCCCCTCTTGGAAAATTCCCATAGGTATCGCCTCTTGGAATGTCCCCACAGGCCCTAGGTATAATAGCCTCCACTCATTAGGAAAAAAAATAGAGTAAAAATAGCTGTGTCAGAACAAAATGATAAGTGTCAAAAATGTCAGGCAGAAGAATAGTTGCTGAAATGTAGGAAAAAAGACATGGACCCCACATTTAAAAATCATACGTTGATCTAATGCCGCCAGGAAAAATTTACAAAAACCAAACATGAGGTTCTTATTTTAACATTTTGATTAGACTGTATGAAGCCCACTGCCACATCACGGCGAATCTCTCAGTGGGTCCCTAACTTATTAAAGTCTTAAAGGTGGGGCGCCGTGTGTCAACCACCATCACAGCAACAGTGTTCCAGCAGGGTGAGCGACCTCGTGCCTCACAGCACCCATGCTACAAGACTGAGCGCCCATGACTCCAGGCCACAAAGGTCCACAAGCACTAAACCCCCGCAACAATAGCTGCAACACAGCCCCAACACCAAGAGAAAGGAACAAAACTCTCCTTCCACAAACTCTCAGACTGTGAACCGAGAGCAAAAATAGGCGGAAACCTTCTTGCAGTCTCCTACTAATTAAAAACTCCTGTGTCAAATGGGAGGAGTGCTGAACTAAGTAAAAAAAGAAGCGACAGACCATGCAATATGCTAAACTGTAGAAAAAAGACATGGACCGCACATCCTAAAATCATATGTTAATCTAATGACACCTGGCAAAAATTTACAAAACTGAACGTGAAGTTCTTAATTTAACATTCTGGTTAGATTGTATGAAGCCCACTGCTAGGTGATGGCAGTGGCCCTGGGCTGAGTCCATGATGTAGCTGCTGGCCGGTTGAGCAGTCTAGCAGTGATTGTCAAATAGCTGGGTCAGAATCAAGAGATAAGGGGCAAAATATCTGGCAAAAGAATAATTGCAAATGAGCTGAGGTCTGAAACAATTCATCACTAACAGAAGAGGATTTGAGAACAGGGGTGTAAACCAGGTAAGCAGTACTCATAACTGCCAGTGGGAGACAGAGATTCAGGAGCTAATATAGTTATAGACGCCCCCCGAGGAAGCATTGTAGCGAAACGCACGTTGGGGTTGTTTTCCACGTCTATCTTTCAAGGTTGGTCTACTACGGGTATTTTGATTTCTTTATTTTCTGCATGCACTTTCAGGGACTCTGATTACAATCTATTTCCTTACTATTAGGTTGGCCATGGTTTGACATGTCTGCATGATCTTTGTTTGGGTGTCCATACATACCTATGCACTTGCAGGTTCATATTGCCATATTAGATAGGAGGCCCTTATTAATTTCTTGTAGTCAGTAACTTTGCGCATGTTATGTCATTATTTGCCTTTTGTTTGCACATATATGTTGTTCGTAGCTTATGGCCTGTTCAATATTGATATTATTTAATATCATCATCAACTTTGTTGTCCATTTTGCTATTTTGCACATATCTTTATGCATGTAGTTTTAGTATGCCCTTTGACTAATTTGACCACCTTTTGGACGTGACACTTGGTGTCACTTGAACCCTGTTTTCTTGTTTTTTATGTATTTTTATGTATCTATTTATTGAAATGATGATAAAATTGTTCTTTTAATATAATCATCAATAAAATTTCTATTTTTATTGCTCTGAGATCCATTTTGTTTTTTTTGGGGGGTTATAGCTAATATAGTTAGCAGCCCCACTTGAGGCTCAAAGCAGTGAGTGAATATTAAACCAAACATATGAATTTAGCACAAGTCCAAGAGAATTAAGCATGACTGCCACATTGCAGTATTGGATGTTACAATATGATGTAAAATGCCACAATTTTTAGAAAACCTTGGCATGCCTCCATATGACTTTAGGGGCATATGGAGGTACAGTATGGACTGAAAGATGGCAGTCATATTGCCCATTTTTTTCACTGGAAATTTATAACCAAAAGTGGTCATATGCCCAGTAATAACTGACAGATATTGTGTGTTCTGTCTGATTACTATTTGGCCCATTATGTGTTATGTTTGTATTTTTATTTTATTTCATTTTTACTTATCACATCATGGGGCGCTTTATTGCACACAAGCAATAGGTGCATTTAGAGTTTATTGTAAACTAGCTGAAGAGCCCGGCGTTGCCCAGGCATAGTAACTAACTGTTGGTTATAGCACCTCACTTCTCTCATTTTCCCATCACGCCTCTCATTTTCCCCCTCACATCTCTCATTTTCCCCCTCACGTCTCTCATTTTCCCCTCACTCCTCTCATTTTCCCCCACACCTCATTTTCCCCCTCACACCTCTCATTTTCTCCCCTCACTTCTCTCATTCCCCCAACACCTGTCATTTTGACCTCACACCTGTCTTTTTCCAATCACTCCACTATTTTCCCCTCACTCCTCTCCTTTTGCACTCACACCTCTTCATTTTCACCTCACACCTCTTATTTTCCCCTCAGTATATACCTGTATGTCATCTGCTCCTGTATATAGTATATACCTGTGTGTCATCTCCTCCTGTATATACCTGTATGTCATTTCCCCTGTATATAGTATATAACTATGTCATCTCCTCCTGTATAGAGTATATACCTGTAAGTCATCTCCTCCTGTATATAGTATATACCTGTATGTCATCCCCCTGTATATAGTATATACCTGTATGTCACCTCCTGTATATAGTATATAAATGCAGGTCACCTCCTGTATATAGTATATACCTGTATGTCATCTATCCTGTATATAGTATATACCTGTATGTCATCCCCTGTATATAGTATATACCTGTATGTCACCTCCTGCATATAGTATATACCTGTATGTGATTTCCCCTGTATATAGTATATACCTGTATGTCATCTCCCCTGTATATAGTATATACCTGTATGTCATCCCCCTGTATATAGTATATACCTGTATGTCACCTCCTGTATATAGTATATATCTATGTCATCTATCATGTATATAGGATATACCTGTATGTCATCTCCTGTATATACCTGTACGTCATCTCCCCTGTATATAGTATATACCTGTATGTCATCTCCTGTATATGGTATATACCTGTATGTCATCTCCCGTATATAGTATATACCTGTATGTCATCTCTTGTATATAGTATATACCTGTATGCATCTTCCCTGTATATAGTATATACCTGTATGTCATCTCCTGTATATAGTATATACCTGTATGTCATCTGTATATAGTATATACCTGTATGTCATCTCCCCTGTATAAAGTATATACCTGTATGTCATCTCCCCTGTATATAGTATATACCTGTATGTCATCTCCTCCCGTATATAATATATAGCTGTATGTCATCTCCTCCTGTATATAATATATACGTGTATGTCATTTCCCCTGTATATATTATATACCTGTATGTCATCTCCTGTATATAGTATATACCTGTATGTCATCTATCCTGTATATAGCATATACCTGTATGTCATCTCCTGTATATACCTGTACGTCACCTCCCCTGTATATAGTATATACCTGTATGTCATCTCCTGTATATAGTATATACCTGTATGTCACCTCCTGTATATAGTATATACCTGTATGTCATCTATCCTGTATATAGCATATGCCTGTATGTCATCTCCTGTATATACCTGTACATCATCTCCCCTGTATATAGTATATACCTGTATGTCATCTCCTGTATATAGTATATACCTGTATGTCATCTCCTGTATATAGTATATACCTGTAAGTCATCTCCCCTGTATATAGTATATACCTGTATGTCATCTCCTCCTGTATATAATATATAGCTGTATGTCATCTCCTCCTGTATATAGTATATGCGTGGATGTCATCTCCCCTGTATATAGTATATACCTGTATGTCATGTCATCTCCTCCTGTATATAGTATATACGTATGTGTCATCTCCCCTGTATATAGTATATACCTGTGTGTCATCTCCCCTGTATATAGTATATACCTGTATGTCATCTCCCCTGTATATAGTATATACCTGTATGTCATCTCCTCTGTATATAGTATATACCTGTATGTCATCTCCCCTGTATATAGTATATACCTGTATGTCATCTCCTCCTGTATACAATATATACCTGTATGTCATCTCCTGTATATAGTATATACGTGTATGTCATCTCCTGTATATAGTATATACCTGTATGTTATCTCCTCCTGTATATAGTATATACATGTATATCATCTCCCCTGTATATTATATATACCTGTATGCCATCTCCTCCTGGCTGTCAATTTGCCTCCAACACTTTTCCTTTCACTTTTTCCCCATTATATAGATAGGGGCAATATTGTTTGGTGAATTGGAACGCACGGGGTTAAAATTTTGCCTCACAACATAGCCTATGACGCTCTCGGGGTCCATACGTGTGACGGTGCAAAATTTTGTGGATGTAGCTGCGACGGTGCAGATGCCAATCCCGGACATACACACATACACACATACACACACATTCAGCTTTATATATTAGATATATAAACTCAAACTGGCCATTGTAATTGCAATTTAAAAGTTTTAACATTGGCCTGAATTTACTCTGTTACATTGAATAGGAAGTGATGGCACAACTCTAATTTCTAGACAAGCCCTTCCCAACATCTATTATTAAATGTTCTTAGATCATCTTCCCAAACAAAATGTTGCTGTCATATTAATGCTAATAGTTTTAACAAGACGTGCATAACATTTCTGAAAATAAACATACAAAGACAGTGAAAGGAAAATCAAATGACTCTTGTCCCAAGCCTGTAAAGTCATTGCTGCTTTCTGCCCATAATAATCCCGTCACTGTGTTATTAAAGATAATTGATTTGAAAGATTATAGGTATTTACTGCTGCCCGCAGCATTCGTTGCTCCACTGAGCTGTCAAATTGTTATATTTGTGAGCAAATATTATTTTCTGAATAGATGTGCTGACCTTTTTAATGTTTTACATGCTGGTAGACAAATGTTCACAACTGCCTAATGTAGCTAAAAAGTTTATAAAAATAAATTAACTATTATATTTACTTCAGTTTTATTAGAATTGGCATACATCAAAAGATTTTAAAGTAATTATGACTTTAGCTATTCAGAGCTTTTTAGCACAATAGCACTCATCCATACAATGCAAACCATATAGTGCCTTGCGAAAGTATTTGGCCCGCTTGAACTTTTAAACCTTTTCCCACATATCATGCTTCAAACATAAAGATACCAAATGTAAATTTTTGGTGAAGAATCAACAATAAGTGGACCACAATTGTGAAGTTGAACGAAATTTATTGGTTATTTTAATTTTTTGTGGAAATTCAAAAACTGAAAAGTGGGGCGTGCAATATTATTCGGCCCCTTTACTTTCAGTGCAGCAAACTCACTCCAGAAGTTCATTGTGGATCTCTGAATGATCCAATGTTGTCCTAAATGCCTAATGATGATAAATATAATCCACCTGTGTGTAATCAAGTCTCCGTATAAATGCACCTGCTCTGTGATAGTCTCAGGGTTCTGTTTGAAGCACAGAGAGCATCATGAAGACCAAGGAACACAACAGGCAGGTCTGTGATACTGTTGTGGAGAAGTTTAAAGCCAGATTTGGATACAAAATGATTTCCAAAACTTTAAACATCCCAAGGAGCACTGTGCAAGCGATCATATTGAAATGGAAGGAGTATCATATCAATTCAAATCTACCAAGACTTGGCCGTCCCTCTAAACTTTCATCTCAAACAAGGAGAAGACTGATCAGAGATGCAGCCAAGAGGCCCATGATGACTCTGGATGAACTGCAGAGATCTACAGCTGAGGTGGGACAGTCTGTCCATAGGACAACAGTCAGTCATACACTGCACAAATCTGGCCTTTATGGAAGAGTGGCAAGAAGAAAGCCATTTCTCAAAGATATCCATAAAACGTGTTGTTTAACGTTTGCAACAAGCCACCTGGGAGACACACCAAACATGTGGAAGAAGGTGCTCTGGTCAGATGAAACCAAAATCGAACTTTTTGGCAACAATGCCAAAAGATCTGTTTGGTGTAAAGGCAACACAGCTCATCAGCCTGAACACACCATCCCCACTGTCAAACATGGTGGTGGCAGCATCATGGTTTGGGTCTGCTTTTCTTCAGCAGGGACAGGGAAGATGATTAAAATTGATGGGAAGGTGGATGGAGCAAAATACAGGACCATTCTTGAAGAAAACATATTGAAGTCTGCAAAAGCCCTGAGACTGGGACGGAGATTTGGCTTCCAACAAGACAATGATCCCAAACATAAAGCAAAATCTACAATGGAATGGTTCACAAATAAACATATCCAAGTGTTAGAATGGCCAAGTCAAAGTCCAGACCTCAATCCAATCGAGAATCTGTGGAAAGAGATGAAAATTGCTGTTCACAAACGATCTCCATCAAACCTCACTGAGCTCAAGCTGTTTGCCAAGGAAGAGTGGGAAAAAGTTCAGTCTCTTGATGTACAAAACTGATAGAGACATACACCAAGCGACTTGCAGCTGTAATCACAGCAAAAGTTGGCGCAACAAAGTATTAAGTTAAAGGGGCCAAATAATATTGCACGCCCCACTTTACAGTTTTTGAATTTCCACAAAAATTTAAAATAACCAATACGTTTCATTCAACTTCACAATTATGTTCCACTTGTTGTTGATTCTTCACCAAAAATTTACATTTGGTATCTTTATGTTTGAAGCATGATATGTGGGAAAAGGTTGAAAAGTTCAAGCGGGCTGAATACTTTCACAAGGCACTGTAAGTCTCTGCAGTGACGTGTTGATCATCACTATCATGGTAGCATCACTACTAGTGATGAGAACACCTGAACATCTAAAATAAAGTTTGGTTTGGGTACCCAAACTCGGACCCCATTCAGATAAATGGGGGGGCCCAAACATCTGTTGTTTGCCACCCTGTCATCTGCATGACAGCTTGGCAAGCACAGGCTCTCATTGGTGGTAAGATTATTGCAGCCAGTCAGAGCGCTGCGGTTCCCATACTGTCAGATGACTGCGTGAGCCAGCAGCTGTGACCGACAGTAAAAAGGTTACCTCCGGTCACAGGCTGAAAACAGCAAGAGCAGGAGCCACTGATGGGAGTATTCATCAGCCAGCAACTATGCTATAAATAAATCAATAAAGCAAAAAAATGATGTGGGGTCTCTTCTATCTTTAATAACCATCTCAGGCAAAACTGACAGCTGTGGGCTTATCAAGAATAGAGGGGTCCCCATGCCATTTATATAAATTATTTAGATAAATCATTTTAAAAAATGTTGTGGGGTCTCACACATTTTTGACAACCAGCAAAGCTAAAGCAGACAGCTGGGGGCTTCTATTCTCAGGTTGGAAAAGGGCCATGGATATTGGCCGCCTCCCAGCCTAAAAATAGCCCTGGATGCGCCAAAACTGGATTTTTGCCTGGCTCTTCCCACTTGCACTGGTGCGGTGGCAAGTGGGATATTATTTGTGGGATTAATGTCAGCTGTTTCATAGCCACTGACATCAAGCACACAGTTTAGTAATGGAGAGGCATCTAAAAGACGCCTCTCCATTACTAACCCCATAGTTAGATTGTAAAATAGAAACAGCCAGAATAAAATCCTTTATTTGAAAGAAAGACACTGACTCCTTTATTTGAAATAAAAATAGAAAGGCACAGTTATTCTCATCTTACCCCCATTCCATTGGGGCCCTTGTCCCCTGTAAAAAAAAAAAAAATAATAAACAACTTTACTGTTTGGGTTCACCCATCTCTAGTCACTACTGACTGGTCTGCTGACTTGATGTGTTGTTCCTATTGATGTGTCCATACAGACAGGAAAACAGAGATATGACTGGGTGGGGGACCAGATTAGAAGTAGTGAAGGACTAATTAGAAATACTAAAGATAGATATGTGGTATTGTTTAAAGCACAGGGGTGGGGAACCACAGGCCCCAGGGCCATTTACGGCTCTCAATGACCTTTTATCAGGCCCCTGAGCAGATTCTCAGGGACCGCATTCTCGGGCAGGGAAGTGTATTTTGATTACAACCAGCTCATTAATTTCTTCTTGCTCTGTTAGTACACACACGCACACACACACACGCAGTGTTCACTACAGAAAACTGAAGGGCATGCAATGAAAGATTACATCTTTGACACCAGTGTCAGTCAGGATGTACTTTGTGGGTGGAGTTTGTACGGCCCTCGAAGGATGGTATAAATATCCAAATGGCCCTTGGCAGAAAAAAGGCTCCCCATGCCTGGTTTAAATCTTTTGTTTTAACTCTTTAAATGTTTTTTAAAGAGCTGTGTCCTCAATAGATGTTTAAACGGGTGGTGTCAGTAGAGTTTTAGTCTTTTTCCAATTAGAATTCGTCAACACCTGAATTTGTAAGATAATTTGTTATTTATTGATTATGCCAGCATGGAGAGAGAATGACGGTTGATGGTGATGTCAGCACAATCTCCTATTTGCCCCAAAACAACTTGTTTGAGTTTAAATAGCAAGATAGAAAAAAGCTTGTAAAGTACAGAGTTGCAACAATATCATATATGACGGTCATATAGCTTGACTGTAAGCATTCTGTTATCTACGATACAAGAAAAAGCAAGCAATGATACCTTGGTTTTTAGCTGGATAAGGGAAACTAGCTAAAACCCCCCCACAAAAGTTAACACACATATCTAGTTTGCACGATTCTTTAACTGAATATTGTTCTAAGTTTCTGGGGTTAAATCTCATGCAATATTATGTATAAGAGAAAGGATTTCATAGCAATTATTATGATAGGTGGTCTAAAGCTAAAATTTAATTTTAATTGTAAATGTCTATTTGATGTCAGAATCTTATCTCTTTTCAAATACACTTTAATTAAAAATTCCCTATCAATCCTTCAGTATGCTATCTAACTCCTTTATTTTCTTTTTACTACTCCCTGTTAAGGCCCCGTCTCACATAGCGAGATCGCTAGCGAGATCGCTGCTGAGTCACAAGTTTTGTGACGTAACAGCGACCTCAGTAGCGATCTCACTATGTGTGACACGTACCAGCGATCAGGCCCCTGCTGTGAGATCGCTGGTCGTGTCGGAATGGCCTGGACCTTTTTTTGGTCGTTGAGGCCCCGCTGACATCGCTGAATCGGTGTGTGTGACACCGATCCAGCGATGTCTTCACTGGTAACCAGGGTAAACATCGGGTTACTAAGCGCAGGGCCGCGCTTAGTAACCCGATGTTTACCCTGGTTACCAGCGTAAATGTAAAAAAAACCAAACAGTACATACTCACCATCTGATGTCCGTCAGGTCCCTTGCCGTCTGCTTCCTGCTCTCACTGACTGCCGGCCGTACAGTGAGAAGTGAGAGCAGATCACAGCAGTGACGTCACCGCTGCGCTCTGCTCTCACTGTACGGCCGGATCTCAGCCAGAGCAGGAAGCAGACGGCAAGGGACCTGGACACCGAAAGGCGAGTATGTACTGTTTGTTTTTTTTGGTAACCAGGGTAAACATCGGGTTACTAAGCGCGGCCCTGCGCTTAGTAACCCGATGTTTACCCTGGTTACCAAGGTGCTGCAGGGGGACTTCGGCATCGTTGAAGACAGTTTCAACGATGCCGAAGTCGTTCCCCTGATCGTTGGTCGCTGGAGAGAGCTGTCTGTGTGACAGCTCCCCAGCGACCACACAGCGACTTACCAATGATCACGGCCAGGTCGTATCGCTGGTCGTGATCGTTGGTAAATCGCTTAGTGAGACGGGGCCTTTAGATGACACTTTATTTCAGAATCTCAATGCATGCTGTGATACACAAACAAGTCATAATCAGGGAGTGCAGGCTGAGGTCACTGCTGCAGCCTGTTCACATACCCTGAAACGAAGCGTCATCAGTCCCTACTGAGCACGTTATCTGTTGTCAATTTCCGACAAATGATCAGTAGGATCTTGTTACTGTGCAATATTCTTCTAAGTGCACTCTCTGCTCATTCGTTCTCGCCTTACAAGGCACACTGACAGTGCCCTCTCTTGCTTGCTCATCACTTCTCATCAGAGCCAGCGAGGGAGTGCACTGTTACTGTGCACTGAGAATAATAGTGCACAATGACCATAACCTAATGAGAATCTGTCGGAATTGACAACCGACGCATGCTCAGTAGAGCAGAGACTAGCCCAGCTCCTGAAATGGTCGTAGCTGATTTTAGGGTGGGGGCAGATACTGCAGAAGTGACCAAAGACTCTGCCCCCTGATGGCAACTCATTTGAGTGTCCAAGCATGCACTGGGATTCTCAAAGTGTCATCTCACAGAAAGTAAAAAATAAAAATAAAACAGTTTGATAGCGTAGTAAATGAATGGTATGGACTTTTGTAGTTAAAGAATTTAATAAAATAGATTATATTATGGAATTTAATAGACAAACATACAGGGTTAAAAATAAATTTACGTTTCAGACCACCCCTTTAACCCAACCCCAAGCTGGGACCCCCATGATCACTTCACCTAAAGCCCAAATGTCCATTCCTATTCTTTGCAGAGAAACTGATCAAAGCAACCTAGCACTGTACTCTACTATCTCGGTTATTTCCATTGATTGTGCTACTTCTCAATGTGGTCCTGCAGTGAGAGGGCTCAGTACCCCCATTCTAGTGATGTGGGGATCCCAGCAGTAGAACTTCATCGTTCAGACATCTATCATGTACCTCTGAGAATATCCCCTTTAAAAGATGTTAAATGCACAAAAGATTGGTTTCTGACTACTGTACCATATTTGTTGTTTGCCTTCTCTTATCTGTCTTTGTTGTCTAGGTGTGCATCAAAGTTACGATAATTAATTTTACTGTGACCAGATCTGGCCTGGAGGATCAACTGCTCAGGTTAGATTTGTCTATTTATCCTCTAAATGTAAAGAACAAGGGCAGTTTATCTCTAGAAACCCAAGATATTTGCTAAAAAAAGACAAAACGCTGTGTAGCTGTGTACAAAGTGATATTGAAAGTTCCCTGGAAATTATATTAAATGATAATATTTTGTAAAACCCTGTCCAGAAACTAAATTTAAATATATATATATATATATATATATATATATATATATATATATATATATATATATATATATATATATATATATATATATATATATATATATTACATATATATAATGTACAGGCCAGTTTTTTTTTTTTTCAGTTAGCCAACTGCTCTTTATGGAAAACTTAGGTGGCTATTTTGAAAATGCCAGTGTATTATTGTTGCCTGCTGTAATAGCATCTCTAAGTCCCACTTGGAAGTTTTTGAGATTTAGTCAATAGCTGGCGAGAAAAGAGAAATATATAGCTTTTTGATTTCTAAAAGTCTCCAAACTTTAAAGGAGTGTTTGTTTCATTTATAATTTTCATGACTATAGGCATTTCTAATGTTATGAAATAGCAGAATACATATCTGCATAATAAGTAAAACACACTCCCTGTGTCCACACGGCTTAGTTTGTCAGTCTCTGTTCTGAGTAGTTTTCGTGCGATCTACTTAATCCTATAAGATATGGCAGAGCTGAAGACATTACCCCCTTCCTTACACCAACACTATCCATAAATTTTGGTTTTGTATTTTTCAGTGATGTAGTGAGAATTGAGAGACCAGATCTAGAGGAACAAAGAAATCAGCTTATAATCAGAATCAATTCTGACAAAAATCAGCTGAAAGCAATAGAAGAGCGAATCCTCAAGTTACTCTTCACATCTGAAGGAAATATCCTGGATAATGAAGAACTTATCAATACATTGCAGGAATCCAAGGTCACCCATTTATTCATCTTTTACCTTCTAGTATTTTTCCTTTTGTGTATTTTGTCCCTCTAGTCTAGTTCGAAGAATGCATGTAAAGTGTAGAATGTATCTTTCTTTCAAGGCTTGCAAACCGTAATTCCCAGAGGTAACCTAATTATCAATGCAACATTAGTCAGAGTAAAAAGCGTAATGTTATTGTGAACTACTGAAATGATAGATTTGGCTTCTGGCATAACTTCTAGTACAGTCCCTGGGTTTTAGTTGAAGGTTCTTACTAACTGTCAAATCATTCTGGGATTATGGATGCTACATATACACATGCACATACAGATGCGTACAAACTTACCTTTCTGTAAATTTTAGTAAGGACTCCATGTGTTATGATAAGATTGTAGTAAAACCCTTGACAGGCTGCAATTCAAAACCACTGGGTGTCCTCATACACTGGGTGTCCTTTTTTATAAGCTGTTCATTTTGTGCTACTCAGCTCAGTATATAAAGAGATGCTGAATCCAACGATGTATCACTTAGTTTACTGGGCGCAACAGTCCTGACTCAATCAGAGTTTTTAGATTTAGCATGCAGCAGAGCTGAGAAAGCAAACCCCACCCACACCAGGCTCTCTAAGTACATTGTCTATAGACAGTGAGCTACTTATTAGAGGAGGGGGTGGAGTCGGACTAACAGTCATGTGCTCATCAGACCTGGCTATGATAATCTAGTGATAAAACCTTCAGTGTAAGTAAACAGCACACAGAATGATAAGTGATACATTGTTGAATTCTGTGTTTTAACCGCTACCTCTCGTGTCTCCCCTTTTTTCTAATAGTTTGTAAGCTTGTGAGCAGGGCCCTCATTCCTTCTGGTATCTGTTTTGATCTGTGTTTATTGTTATGCTGTAATGTCTATTGTCTGTACAAATCCCCTCTATAATTGTAAAGCGCTGCGGAATATGTTGGCGCTATAGAAATAAAATTATTATTATTATTATCTCTTGCTGATTACATAACAAAAACCTGCTGACAGATTTCCTTTAACATCAAATATCATTCTGTGAAGCACAATAGCACTAATATTTTTATTTACATAGGTAGTTCCGGCAAAGATTCATATTTTGTTACGGTATATATGGTATGCCATAACTTTCCAACACAGAATTTGTTTTTGACAATTTATATATCATGTTAGTGGATTCATGAATCTCTTTCTCCTTACAAAATGTTGTGTATGTGAAAATGACTACATAGCCAATATTAATTTATTGAAAGTGTGCCTGCTGTTTCAAGGTACTTTTCAGAATAAGGTGCAATGTATAAGAAATAAATCCTCTTCTGGAAATTATATGACTTGTATTGTATACCCGATGTTCAAGCAGCCGAACCTGAACAGTAACATGGACTTCCTAATGAAGTCTGTATTTGGTGTCCATGCCCTAACAGCAGATGTTCGGTACAGACGCCGAACTTTACTGTTCGGTTTCTCCTATCTCTACACATGTGTAGTCTGAATAGAATTTGATCCTGTGCTGTCAGTTACCAAGTCATGTTTGTGTCTACGATCCTGACCCCTGGGGTCAGCAGCTGCAGTATCGGGGACTGCCAAGGAGTAGTACCTGGTGGCTACCTGCAGCTCAAGTCTAACTCCAGAAAGTAGCCAATTTGAATTTAGCCAATAAATCAAAACAAAGGGTAATGAATGATCCAACAAAACAATGTAATAGTATAAGCAAAGGTAGGGATAATAAAACTAAACATTTAATATATCATTAAAATATGAAGACATAACAAGACACTTAATTAGGAACCCAGACAGGCTTGCTCTTCCAATATAGGCCAGCTGAAGCACCAAGAAAGGAAACCTGAATGGGTATCATACCAAATGTAGCTCAATAACCATGGAAAAACATTGGAATGATCTCACCTAGTGTAGGTAAATAATGTACCTCTGGCATCTGTTTTCCAGTGTTCATGTGGGACTGCAAGCATACAGGTGCTATTTAGCTTTCCATAGCATAGACTGGGACCATGATGTGATTATAAAAAATCACCACCTCCCAATGCGTTTTATCCTTCCTGGGACTCATCAGGGGATATGGCAGCCAGGATGGAGGTCTCAGCTGTATCAGGCAATATAAAGAGCCTCTGTTGGGTACATGTCCCTAAAGTAGATCCATTTAAATAGAAGTAACACTCTCTTGCAATACCTCTATATCCTGTCTCCTGATCAATAGACCTCCTATGGGTGCTATGGGTGCGATGCAAGCATTTTCACATCTGCTGCATCACTAGTCAATGGAACACTAAGTGTGGTGACCCGCATGCATTATATCCGGCACAAAAGCAATGTGAAACAGCGGTAGTGATGTCTATAGATCGCAAGGCGTGGTGAACCACATGCGCCACATCCGGTGCGCGAGCACTGCGAGACACCGCTGATAGCCATTGACCGCATACGTCACTTCCAGTGTGCAGTCACCGTGTAAAAGCAGAAGGTGTTGTCATGGTGACCGGGAGTAAGTAGACAAAACAAAAACAGACATCATTGTATCTATAACTGTCCAATGTTACTATGTGCAATTTAAAAAATGCAGCACAAAGAGCCTGGACCAACCTACTAAGGGCCTTACTCCTCTCAAGGGCAGACCCATTGTGTCTGGAGTGAATGGCCTCACTCAAAACCTGGGTGTCTTCCTTGATAAAATTCTCATTCCCTTTGTTACAGAGTTCATATACCCGAGATACAACGGACCTTTTGAACAAAATTGAGGGTATTGACATAGAAGCATTGTACTCATCCATTCCCCTTTAAAAGGGACTTGAAGCGGTCAACTATTATCTTAGAAGTAGGAGTTGTCAATTCAAGAAACATATTGATTTTGTGCTGGAATGTTTGGACTTCCCCCTGACTAAAAATGCCTTTATGTTCAATGGAAAGTACTTCCACCAGCTCAGGGGCACTGCGATGGGGAGCCCCTATGCCCCCTCGTATGCTAATCTGCTCTTGGGCTGGTGGGAGGAAACAATAGTTTTTGGTGAGATTGGTATCATGAGCAATTAAATTATACTATTATGGCTTAGATACATTGATGATGTTTTCGTCATCTGGAGGGGCACAAACAGTACTTTTGCCAATGCAGCTGCTGAACTTAACTGGCAGGACAGGATGCAAACTCTGTTCAGCATTTTTTTTTTTAATTATTACACTTTCAAATGCATCTGTTCAGATTGGTGAACCTCTGACCGTCCTTGCTTTTGGGAGACTCTGCTTCTCTAACTTGCTCTTTTTATACAGTCATGTATCTTAGTTGAAAATTAACCCTTCAGCTGTTTTTCATCAGTACTACTTACTTTATGAGCCTTTTGTTACCTCGGTCCAAAACTTCTTTGCAATGTTTTGATGTCACCAATTTCTAAATGAGTTAATTTTTTTTCTATCAAAATGGAAAAATGTCTAACTTTTATCTTCTGATCTATATACTGTTATGAATAAAATAAAGCTATCAGAGATTTCCAAATTATTTTGTTCTTGTTTGCTCTACACTCTACAAGTGTCCCGGTTTTTGGGAATTGGGGTCATATAAACAGCAATATAAAAGTTCTATTTCCAGAATTATCAGTTATTTGTTGGCATTATTAGACATTGTGGTTTTGTCATATTTGCAAATAATTATTTTCAAGTAACTGTTCTTGATATGATTTCAGATAACCTCAGGTGCTATTAAAACTAGACTAGAAGAAGCCGAAGCCACAGAACAAAAGATAAACACAGCTCGGGAGAAGTACAGGACGGTTGCCACTCAGGGATCCATCATTTACTTTGTCATTGCAAGTCTTTCAGAAATAGATCCAATGTATCAATTCTCATTGAAGTACTTCAAACAAGTATGTTAAATATTCATTCCAGTTTTCTGCATATAGCATTCTTCATTGAGCCTGGCTTTTATCAGTCACAGTATGAAACGGTATTCCACACCTATCGGTTTTTACCCTAGCGATAGAAATGTTATGCATCAAAAACAGAAGACACAGATTGTCTGTCTTTTCAGATTCCTAAATAGGTGAAAGGGTTCTCTGTGGTCATATTAATACATACAGTGCTTCATTTATTAGTATTATTCCGTTTTACTTCTAGGACTGGAGGAAACATTTCTGTACTTGTATTGACATTACAGGTCATAGTAGGATGCAGCTAATTGGCTTCATATCACAATTTCTAATCCTAAAATGACTGATATTCTAAAATAATCCTGTCTAAACTAATTATATGAAAAAAGAACAAAAAGTGGAAACGCACTTACCCCAGTGGAGTTGAACATCACTTTATTAGGACATTTAAAAGCGAAAAGCAGGGAGGGATGATGTCAGCTGCGGACAACGGCTGTTTCGTGCTCAGCGGCACTTCAACGGGTCCTGCCTATAACTAATTATATAATTACTGAGCTTTAAAGAAAGTGAATTCTAAAACTGTCAAATATTGGCTTGTTCAGTTGGCTTTCTTCCAGCCAAAGTAACCAAGTAGAGTAAATTAATGAACTACAGTGGGATATCTTAATAAGATATATCTTCTAAATCTTTTTCACATTTTTATCCTAAAAAAGATATTGCCATTAAAATTCCTGACTTGTCCATTTAGGCCTTATTCAGACACTCGAAATTTTTCACATATGTAAAAACACGGACTGTTCTTCATCCATGTTTTGGATCTGAGTTTCATCAGTGTAACAGTTTTTTCCATTAGTGTTTCATCAATGATTTTTCATGAAAAAAATAAACTGAAAAGATTCTCCTATCCATTATGTTGTGAGCTCCTTATCTACAGTACATCTGGGGTTAGCATGTCATATACCTGGCAGGCTGAGTTCCGCTTGCAACTGTTAACTTGTTAAATGCTGCTGTCAAACTCTGACAGTGACATTACGCATCATTCTATGTGCCCATCGGTGGCACGATTGCTGGGCGTCGATGGGTTGACAAAATACTATGTGACTCACGGACGTCTGAATGAGACCTAAAGACCTGTTTTTCGTTATCTTAGTGTGCGAAGAGCAACAAAAATCACATGAAATCACATATGTACATTTTGCCACCTAATTTATAAAGCAATAAATGTAATAATATGAATATATAGTCTACAAGAAGAAAACAAACCCATGGAAAGGTGCACTTGAGAATATTCCTGGCCAGCACTAGGGAAGAGGTGAGGTTGTGCTGCACTGATGCCACTGAATGACAGTGGTCCAGTACCTGCACTGATATGGGGATCCTGTAGTAGCTTATTTAAAGATGCTATCTACAACTTGTAGATACTTTGCTTTTGTTCACTTGTACCATTTTTGAGTCTCTATTCTTTACATTCATGGGTAAAACATATTTCAGACTAATGACAATATTTTGTATTAAGAGAAGAAAACAGAATACAGTGTAAGAAGAGTTAACAAAGAGATACTTTGGAACAGAAAAAGTCAAGGAAAATATTTTTAAAATTACTCAACTTTCCTTGCAATTTTAAGCGGTTATCCAGAATTATTTATTTTTTTACTATGGGCCTAAGAACTAACAGGCAGGTAATTACTAATTACCTGCCTGTTGTGCCCGGTTCTGATATCTATCGGTACAGATCAGTGATAGACTGCTCCTGCCGGTGATTCAGCGCCTTCTGTTGATGCCACATGGTTTCACTGCTAATGTCTTACTGATTGACAGCCGTCTCCCCACCGCTTAACTGCTGACAATCATTTTTACATCAGCAGTCAGACCCTATGGACAGAACAGCTGGAAGAAGAGCTGCTCTATTAACGTGGAGCAACTGAATTGCCGACAGGAGCGGTCAGTGACGGCTCTGGACTCAGATCGGGTAGAAGAAGCTGTTGGCAACTACCTGCCTTATAGTTTTTAGACTGATAGTAGAAAACCTGTTTAAGCTGTGAAGGACAGAATTTTATCACAAGTTTTGCTGTATAAAATACATTATTTCATTTTTTTTAAGCCAACATATAATACTTATGGTCAAAAACTGGGAATACTTGTTATTATATTATATGCAATCCAAGTGAGTAAAAATCTGATTGTAAATGTTTTATGATGTTACATTGAGCATTGTGTTGCTAGTGCTACCTGAAAGTATAATAGCTTTTAGTTAGGGAATAGCTGGTTTAGTTGGGAGCTTCCAACGTGTCCCAGACTTTGTCATTGACTTTAGAAGAGAGTGTTACTGTATAGGACTACTGCTTCTTCCTGCTCACACTTATATTGGGAGAATAAAACTTAAAGCAATAGAGTTGATTCCTTGAATAACCAGAGTTGAACTTTATCCTGCATTAGATCCATTTGGAATTGTCTGATGTCAATAGAGATTTGATTTTTTTTGTTCTCTTTTGTATTTCATGTTATACTTTCTTTGCAGCTATTTAACACAACAATTGAGACTGCTGAGAAGAGTAACAATCTCGATATTCGCCTGGCAACCTTGCTCGCCCAAACTCTTTTCTCATCTTACACCAATGTTTCACGAGGTCTCTTTGAACAGCACAAGCTTATCTACAGTTTTATGCTCTGTATAGAAATCATGCGACAAAAAGAAGAAATCACTGAAACAGAATGGAATTTTTTCCTCCGGGGGGCTGCAAGCTTAGATAAGGTGGGATCTCAATGCTTTTAGTGCAGATAAATCTAGATGTAATTTTATCTTAATAGCTAGAATCAAGAACTATAGCCTCAAGGCTGAAAGGGTTCATGTAAATACCATGATAAGCTTAATCTTGCACATCAAACCATTAACCCATAAAGAGACCATTTACAATTTGGTCTTAAATATTGTGGCTGTGTATGATCACATAAAATATCAACTTTATTTTAAGTATACACTGTATATATAATTTTGACTTTTTATGGAAAACCATGATAGATTGCAACAGATTATTGTTTTGTTAGAAGAAATTTAGGATTGACATTAGGACTTCTGCAGCTTTTTCACTGGTCATAGTCTAGTATTGCCTTTTGTAACAACACTGATATTTGACACACTACAATCAGATGGCCTGACACTTTGGATTAATGTTGGCCAAACTGGGCAAATTCGGCAAGACCAGATGTCCACTAAATAGGTATTTAGGTGTCTTGACTTTCCCCCAACAGCAGACACTGAGGGAAGGAAGGTCAGGCATGTTAAGTGTGTTTGTGCACATGGAAGACGTCACTTCCAAAGATGACAGGTAGCGATTTATTCCAATTTTTTTCCATTAATTATACATGTATGCTTGATCAAGCCAAGTGTGTATATACTCAGAAGGTTGGGAGGAATGGCTATTTGCCAAATGTATGTTTGGCCAACATCTATCTAAGGTGTATAGCCATCAATTGCCTATTCATAGGGACACTGAAACCGATTGAATAAGAAGAAATTCTCCTTAAACAATTTTGCAAAAATCTGCCAGAGAATAGGACTCTTCTTCTCTTGGTCTTTCCAATGGTAATCTGGGGTGCGGAAATAGATTTCTCAAATTGGAGATGACTTGGTTTTTCCTTACCTCCATTAGAGACAGGTGAGGTAGATTTTTGCTGAAGCAGAGCTGCCTCTTTGTTAGGCTGCATACGACCGTTTTATCTCCATTTGAGAAAAATGGTCCAACTACGCTGATCAGATCCTGATCAGAGGTTGATTTGAGATTGATCAGAATGAAATCAGTTTTTCTCAGACACAGAGAGAAAAACAAAAGTTTTGTCATCTCAATTATGTCAGTCCTTGAAAATCGAACCACATTTAGTTGTCATCTGAGTGGGGTCCGATATTTTCCATTGACCCATAGACTTGCATTGCCGATTTTGATCCGACACTCTGATCAAAACCAGGACATGTCACCAATTTTTTCCCTTGGACCACCACGGGCCCATAGAAAAATACGTGTATGAGTGCTATCTGTGAAAACCATGGATAGCACTCATGCGATATATTCGGTTGTGTGCACAAGCTCTAAGAGACAAAGCTGTGTAAATCCTTCACTGAGAAAACAAGTGAGGTAGAAGCAAAATTAATGCCTCTAGGAAAAATGTCTTTACTAATATTTTTATACTTTTTACATGTGTATTTTTGTCTTCATAACTGTGTATACCATTTCAAAAGGTAATGATTTTTACATGTCCATAGTGGAGCTAAAAATGTGTCAATTTTATTAAACAAGTTAAAACCGATCTACCGTATTTTTTGGACTATAAGACGCACTTTTTTCCTCCCAAAATGTGGAGGAAAATGGGGGGTGCGTCTTATAGTCCGGATGTATGGGGGTCTGACTGTGGTGGGGAGGTGGGGGAGCGGTATTGGAGGAGCAGCGGGTCGCAGAGGCAGGAGCCGGCGGCTCTGGCTAACTCCTGTGCCCGCTGCTAAAGAGAAATGAATATGCACTGCATTCCACACCCATGGGTGTGGAGGGCAATGCATATTCATTTTTCTGGCATCCTGGTATAAATGGCCCCATCCTGTTCCTGGTATTATTGGTCTCATCCTTTTTCTTTTATAATTGGCCCCATCCCGTTCCTGGTATCCATGGTGCCAGCAGCTGCTTAATGCTTGCCATCAGCGCATGGCAGACACAGCCGCCGGAATACTCACTGGGACCATTCATCGCAGAGAGCGGTGAGTATCAATTCCTCTTCAGTAGGGCGCACTCTCAGCCAGCGGTAGGACCATTCATCCATTTAGTCCGAAAAATGGATGAATGGTCCCAGTGAGTACAATATTCCGGCAGCTGTGCTCTGCTTGTGAGCAGTGCATGATGTCCCTGCCATGCGCTGCTTACAAGCATTAAGCAGCTGCTGGCACTGGAGCAGTACGCTGTGAGGGAGCACCGTGTAGGTGAGTGTAATGTTTTTTTAAAAACTTTCCCTGATGGGGCCATGCATACCAGGAATGGGATGGGGCCAATTATAAAAGAAATAAGGATGGGGCCAATCATACCAGGAACAGGATGAGGCCAATTATAAAAGATAAAGGATATGACCAATCATACCAGGAACGGGATGGGGCCAATCATACCGGGAACAGGATGGGTCAAATCATACCAGGAACAGGATGGGGCCAATCATACCAGAAACAGGATGGGGCCATGGATACTAGGAACAAGATGATGCCAATTATAAAAGAAAAAGGATGGGACCAACCAATCATACCAGGAACAGAATGGGGCCAATCATACCAGGACTGGGATGGGGTCATGCATACCACGACCGGGATGGTGCCAATCATACCAGGATAAGGATGGGGCCATGCACACCAGGCTAGGGATGAGGGGCCAAGCATACCAGGATAGGGATGAGGGGCCATATGTATCAGAATGGGGATTTGCTTCACTTTTTTTTCCCTAATTTCTTCCTCTAAAACCTAGGTGCGTCTTATGGTCTGGTGTGTCTTATAGTCCAAAAAATACGGTCATTACCAGATTTGACGTTTTGATTTGAAGTATATTCTTTCTAGGATATTGAAAATGATATTGAGTAGCTGGAAAAAAAAATTCTGGGTTTGAAGTGATGACATCATTATATATATGCGTCCTAAATTGTACACTGTGTACCAAGTTTTCAGTTTCTTTCTTGTTAATAAATTCATGTGTTTGTAACTATAAATGACAATGCCTTTTTTTCTTTTTGTTAGGAGCGAACATCTAAGCCAGATGTTCCCTGGCTTCATGATGTTCTTTGGAATAGTTGTTGTGACCTAGAAGAGATACTTCCATGTTTCAAAGGATTGAAAGATGATATACTATCAGCTCCTATTCTAATCCATTTAGGTCAGTGTAAATATACTTATATTATGATAGCTTTATATAATACATTTTTTTAAAAAGAAACTCTACCAGGAAACAGTTAAAGGCGCAGGTTTTTGCTTTTCATTCTGAGAACAGGATGATGTAGGGGCAGAGACCCTGATTCTAGCGTTGTATCACTTGCTGTAGTTTTGATAAAATTGTAAGGAGATGGATATACCACCCAGATTCCCCTTTGAAGACATGAGGATTGTAGTGATGTATAGTGTAAATTGAGATTATAGTGTAAATTGAGATATGCATTATTGGGGTTGACAGTAGTTAGAGTTAGCATTAATGTTTGGGACTAGTTAAGAGTAGGAGGGAATAAGGTGAAGGGACAGAGACCGTTTCTAGTCAGGACATTAGATAGGGCCCAGTGTGAGACAGAAGGAAGCAGACCAAAGGTCTGGACAGTAATCAGTGCCGCATGATATGGGTGTCCTGAAGTGAGAGGAGACCAAGACAGTGGTTAGTGAGAACCGGAGTAATGAGGAACGAAAACTGACAGAAGTACAGAATGGTCAACCAGAGACGGGTTCTGGGAGAGGACGCATAGCAGTGTGCACCATCTGTGTGACATGTACTGAAATGGAATGCAGAATAGAAATGACAGATGTTTAGGTCTTAAAGATATGCAACGACCTAGATAGATATGGTGTAGATAGATAGACAGACAGATAGATATGGGGTAGATAGATAGCTAGATAGATATGGGGTAGATAGATAGCTAGATAGATATCCGTCAGATATATACTGTATTTTGCAGACTATAAGATGCACTTTTTTCCCCAAAACTTTTGGAGGGATGTGTGGGGGGTGTCTTATAGTCCGGATGTACCTACAGTCAGGCTGTGGCTGTGTGGAAGAGCGGGTCACAGGAGTCGGCGGCTGCAGCTAACACGTGTGCCCAAGATAAAATAAAATCTCCACCTCTATGCATTGAAGATGGCACTGAGAGGTGGGCAGGACTATTGTCGTGTGGAGCAGTGAATATTTATTTTCTTTAATATAAGTTACATTCATTAGCTGCAGCCACTGGCTTCCTGGAGCGGCTGGGCGATCACGTGTGTCCGCTATTAAGGAAAATTATATTCACTGCTCCCCACGCCCATTGTCTCTCCCACCTCTATGCACTGAAGCCGGAATGCCGAGAGTTGGGCGGGACTACAGGAGTGGGGAGCCGTGAATATTCATTCTGTTTAATAGTGGGCATGCATGTTAGTCACAGCCGACAGCTTCCTGCAGCTGCTAGGCAATCACATGTGTCTGCTCTTAAGGAAAGTTAAAGTGAACCTGTCACCCCGTTTTTTCCGTATGAGATAAAAAATACTGTTAACCCCTTCGTGCCATGCGCCGTACTAGTACAGCGCCGCCGGCACTGCATTAGTGCCAGCCGCAGTACTAGTACGGCGCATTGATCACCGCGGTCTCGCGCTGAGCGCCGCGGTGATCGGGTGCGGGTGTCAGCTGTATATGACAGCTGACATGCCGCAGCAATGCCCACGATCGGCGCTATCGCCGATCGCGGGCATTTACCCCCTCTGATGCCGCTGTCAATAGTGACAGCGGCATAGAGGGGGATCGCGCAGGGACGGGGGCTCCCTGCGCTCTCCCACCGGAGCAGCGCGATGAGATCGCGCTGCTCCGGTGACCTGGAAGGAGTCCCCGGATCCAAGATGGCCACGGGACTCCTTCCGGGTCATGAGGTGACCCTGCTTGCCGGCGCCTGCTGAGAATTGCTCATAGCAGGCGCCGGCAAGCCTCTGCAAAGTGCCTGTCAGATCGGTGATCTGACAGAGTGCTGTGCACACTATCAGATCACCGATCTGTGATGTCCCCCCCTGGGACAAAGTAAAAAAGTAAAAAAAAAAAATTTCCACATGTGTAAAAAAAAAGAAAAAAAAAATCCTAAATAAAGAAAAAAAAAAAAAAATATTCCCATAAATACATTTCTTTATCTAAATAAAAAAAAATCACACAATAAAAGTACACATATTTAGTATCGCCGCGTCCGTAACGACCCCACCTATAAAACTATATCACAAGTTAACCCCTTCAGTGAACACCGTAAAAAAAAAAACGAGGCAAAAAACAACGCTTTATTCTCATACCGCCAAACAAAAAGTGGAATAACACGCGATCAAAAAGACGGATATAAATAACCATGGTACCACTGAAAACGTCATCTTGTCCCGCAAAAAAAAAGCCGCCATACAGCATCATCAGCAGAAAAATAAAAAAGTTATAGCTCTCAGAATAAAGCGATGCAAAAACAAATATTTTTTATATAAAATAGTTTTTATTGTGTAAAAGCGGCAAAACATAAAAAAATTACATAAATGAGGTATTGCTGTAATCGTACTGACCCGAAGAATAAAACTGCTTTATCCTTTTTACCAAACGCGGAACGGTATAAACGCCCCCCCTAAAAGAATTTCAGGAATTGCTGGTTTTTGTTCATTCCGCCTCCCAAAAATCGGAATAAAAAGCGATCAAAAAATGTCATGTGCCCGAAAATGGTACCAATAAAAACGTCAACTCGTCCTGCAAAAACAAGATCTCACATGACTCTGTGGACCAAAATATGGAAAAATTATAGCTCTCAAAATGTGGTGATGCAAAAACTATTTTTTGCAATAAAAAGCGTCTTTTAGTGTGTGATGGCTGCCAACCATAAAAATCCGCCCAAAAAACGCTAGAAAAGTAAATCAAATCCCCCTTCATCACCCCCTTAGTTAGGGAAAAATAATAAAATTTTAAAAAATATATTTATTTCCATTTTCCCGTTAGGCTACTTTCACACTAGCGTCAATACGGGGCCGTCCCGCTGCGTCGGGCCGACATACCGACGCATACTGTGCAAGCGCCGCACAACGGGGGCAGCGGATGCTGTTTTTCCACGCATCCGCTGCCCCATTGTGAGGTGCGGGGAGGTGGGGGCGGAGTTCCAGCCGCGCATGCGTGGTCGGAAATGGTGGACCGTCGGCACAAAAAAAGTTACATGTAACGTTTTTTGCTGCCGGCGGTCCGCCACAACACGACGCAACCGTCGCACGACGGTTGCGACGTGTGTCAATACGTCGCTAATGTTAGTCTATGGGGAAAAAACTCATCCTGCAGATGACTTTGCAGGATGCGTTTTTTCGCCAAAACGACGCATTGCGACGTATGCAAAAAAACGCTAGTGTGAAAGTAGCGCTAGGGTTAGGGTTGGGGTTAGGGCTAGGGTTAGGGCTGGGGTTAGGGCTGGGGTTAGGGCTAGGGTTAGGGCTAGGGTTAGGGTTGGGGTTAGGGTTTCAGTTAGAATTGGGGAGTTTCCACTGTTTAGGCACATCAGGGGCTCTCCAAACGCAACATGGCGTCCGATCTCAATTCAGCCAATTCTGCTTTGAAAAACGAAAACAGTGCTCCTTCCCTTCCGAGTTCTCCTGTGCGCCCAAACAGTGGTTCCCCCCAACATATGAGGTATCAGCGTTCTCAGGACAAGTTGGACAACAACTTTTGGGGTCCAATTTGTCCTGTTACCCTTGGGAAAATAAAAACGTGGGGGCTAAAATATAATTTTCGTGGAAAAAAATATATTTTTTATTTTCGCGGCTCTGCGTTATAAGCTGTAGTGAAACACTTGGGGGTTCAAAGTTCTCACAACACATCTAGATAAGTTCCCTGGGGGGTCTAGTTTCCAATACGGGGTCACTTGTGGGGGGTTTCTACTGTTTAGGTACATCAGGGGCTCTGCAAATGCAACATAACACCTGCAGACCAATCCATCTAAGTCTGCATTTCAAACGGCGCTCCTTCCCTTCCGAGCTCTGCCGTGCGCCCAAACAGTGGTTCCCCCCCATATATGGGGTATCAGCATACTCAGGACAAATTGGACAACAACTTTTGTTGTCCAATTTCTCCTGTTACCCTTGGGAAAATAAAAACGTGGGGGCTAAAATATAATTTTCGTGGAAAAAAAATTATTTTTTATTTTCACGGCTCTGCGTGATAAACTGTAGTGAAACACTTGTTGGTTCAAAGTTCTCACAACACATCTAGGTCAGTTCCGTGGGGGGTCTAGTTTCCAATATGGGGTCACTTGTGGGGGGTTTCTACTGTTTAGGTACATTAGGGGCTCAGCAAATGCAACATGACACCTGCAGACCAATCCATCGAAGTCTGCATTTCAAACGGCGCTCCTTCCCTTCCGAGCTCTGCCGTGCGCCCAAACAGTGGTTCAGCCCCATATATGGGGTATCAGCGTACTCAGGACAAATTGGACAACAACTTTTGTTGTCCAATTTCTCCTGTTACCCTTGGGAAAATAAAAACGTGGGGGCTAAAATATAATTGTCGTGGAAAAAAAATATTTTTTATTTTCACGGCTCTGCGTGATAAACTGTAGTGAAACACTTGTTGGTTCAAAGTTCTCACAACCCATCTAGATAAGTTCCGTGGGTGGTCTAGTTTCCAATATGGGGTCACTTGTGGGGGGTTTCTACTGTTTAGGTACATCAGGGGCTCTGCAAATGTAACATGACACCTGCAGACCAATCCATCTAAGTCTGCATTTCAAACGGCGCTCCTTCCCTTCCGAGCTCTGCCGTGCGCCCAAACAGTGGTTCCCCCCAATGTATGGGGTATCAACGTACTCAGAACAAATTGGACAATAACTTTTATGGTCCAATTTCTCCTGTTACCCTTGGGAAAAAAAAAATTGCGGGCTAAAACATCATTTTGTGGAAAGAAAAAATGATTTTTTAATTTTCACAGCACTACATTCTAAACTTTAGTGAAACAATTGGGGGTTAAAAGTGCTCACCACACATCTAGATAAGTTCCTTAGGGGGTCTTCTTTCCAAAATGGTGTCACTTGTGGGGGTTTCCACTGTTTAGGCAAGTCAGGGGCTCTCCAAACACGACATGGGTTCCGATCTCAATTCCAGCCAATTTTGCATTGAAAAGTCAAATGGCACTCCTTCCCTTCCGAGCTCTGCCATGCGCCCAAACAGTGGTTTATCCCCATATATGAAGTATCAGCGTACTCAGGACAAATTGCACAACAACTTTTGGGGTCCAATTTATCCTGTTACCCTTGGGAAAATAAAAAATTTGGGGCAAAAAGATCATTTTTTGTGAAAATTAATATGAATTTTTTTTTACGGCTCTACATTATAAACTTCTGTGAAGCACTTGGAGGTTCAAAGTGCTCACCACACATCTAGATTAGTTCCTTAGAGGGTCTACTTTCCAAAATGGTGTCACTTGTGGGGGTTTCCACTGTTTTAGGCACATCAGGGGCTCTCCAATCGCGACATGGGTTCCGATCTCAATTCCAGCAAATCTTGCATTGAAAAGTCAAATGGCGCTCCTTCCCTTCCGAGCTCTGCCATGTGCCCAATCAATGGTTTACCCCAACATGTGGGGTATCGGCGTACTCAGGACAAATTGTACAACGACTTTTTTAGTCCAATTTCTCCTGTTACCCTTGGTAAAATAAAACAAATTGGATCTGAAGTAAAAATTTTGTGAAAAAAAAGTTAAATGTTCAATTTTTTTTAAACATTCCAAAAATTCCTGTGAAGCACCTGAAGGGTTAATAAACTTTTTGAATGTGGTTTTGAGTACCTTGAGGGGTGCAGTTTTTAGAATGGTGTCACTTTTGGGCATTTTCTGTCATATAGACCCCTCAAAGTCACTTCAAGTGTGAGGTGGTCCGTAAAAAAAATGGTTTTGCAAATTTTGTTGCAAAAATGAGAAATCTCTGGTCAACTTTTAACCCTTATAACTCCCTAACAAAAAAAAATTATGTTTCCAAAATTGTGCTGGTGTAAAGCAGACATGTGGGAAATGTTGCTTATTAACTATATTATGAGATATAACTCTCTAATTTAAGGGCATAAAAACTAAAAGTTTGAAAATTGCTAAATTTTCATAATTTTCAACAAATTTTTGTTTTTTTCACAAATAAATGCAAGTCATATCGAAGAAGTTTTACCACTATCATGAAGTACAATATGTCACGAGAAAACATTCTCAGAATCAGCAGGATCCGTTTAAGCGTTTTAGAGTTATGACCTCATAAAGTGACAGTGGTCAGAATTGTAAAAATTGGCCCTGTCACTTAGGTGAAAACAGGCTTTGGGGTGAAGGGGTTAAATAGAGCCTGAGCTGTGCATTGCAATAGTGTATTTTGTGGACCCCGATTCCCCACCTATGCTGCCGAAATACGTTACCAAAGTAGTTGTTTTCGCCTGTCAATCAGGCTGGTCTGGTCAGATGGGCGTGATGTCTTCCCCCAGATCTTGCTTAGTTTTCCGTTGGTGGCGTAGTGGTGTGCGCATGTCCAAGGTCCCGAATCCACTGCACAGGGGAGTGAAAAGAGCGCGATGTGCGCTATTTCATTGGTGATCGGTGGGGGCGGCCATCTTCCTTTGGCCGCGCGTGCGCAGAAGCGGCGCTCTGCTGGCCGCGGCTTCAGGAAGATGGCCGCGGGATGCCGCGCGTGCGCAGATGGAGATCGCGGTGGCCATTTTCCTGAAGCCGAGATGCTACCCCAAGCGGGAGTTCCCACTCTAAACTGCCTGCGTAGACACTCAATCGCTGTTATAGTAGTGGCACACATGCACACAGAGTGGTAGCGTGTCCACTCACACGCATAACACAAATGACATTAGCATGTCTGCGTGCGCCTCTGAGACCCTTGTATAGGTTTCAGCTCATGTCCAGTCAGACCTTGCTTTTTGGCGAATCCGGAGCTGCCAACTCACCAGACCAGCTGACGACCAACCACCAATGAGACATCCCCACATCACGGGCATGCTCAGTAGTATGATTTCTGGACTTAGTCCCCAGAGCTTCCTTTCATTGCTGCCTACCGCTGGTTACCATAGGCTTGACTGAAGAGCCAGCAGTAACCAGACAAACAGCGCGAGCCTGAGCAAGACGCTGGGACAGAGGTCTATGCTCAGCAGCTCAGCAGCACCCACAGCGGCCGAAGCCGAATGGAACACCACAGATTCAGACAAAGCTTGGGATCTACCCTGTTCAGCGGGAGAATCCCGGCACCTAACACTCTGCTCAGCAAAGAGAAGTTGAGTATAATCGTTTATTTTTGTGCAGATGGGGAACCATGTATAGCTGGATGGTGGGAATATACACCTGGATGTGGGGCCAGGTGTACCAGGATGGATGGCCATGTATACCTGGATGGGGATCATGTATACCTGGATGGGGAGCCATGTTTACCTGGATGGGGAGTCATGTATACCTGGATGGGGAGTCATATATACCTGGATGGGGACCTACCTCTTCCGGCAAGCCTACAACCTGCAGTAACCACCGATCGACCAAACCACTGCACGACCAGCTCTATCCTCACCTACTGTATCCTCACCCATCCCTTGTAGATTGTGAGCCCTCGCGGACGGGGTCCTCTCTCCTCCTGTACCAGTTATGACTTGTATTGTTCAAGATTATTGTGCCTGTTTTTATTATGTATACCCCTCCTCACATGTAAAGCACCATGGAATAAATGGCGCTATAGTAATAAATACAGTAATAATAATAATAATATATACCAGGATGTGGATCACATATACCTTGATGGGGACATATAGCTCACAGTTCATCAAGACATCCAGATGCAAAGCTGACATCAACCCCAACCCTATTTCCTCATTTGCCACCGCACCAGTTCAAGTGGGAAGAGAGTGGCTAAGTGCCAGGTTTGGCGCATCTTATGGATGCACCATTTCTGATACGGCTGTGGGCTGATGTTGGTAGTTTGGGAGAGGGGGGGGGGGGCAATATCCCTGGCCCTTTCCCAGGGCTATTAATATCAGCCAACAGCTTTCTGTTTAGCCTTTGCTGGTTTTAATTTATAGAGGGACCCTACCTAATCTTTTTTCTGTGGCCCTCATAAACCAGTAAAGGCTAAGCAAACAGCTGTGAGCTGACATTAATAGCCTGGGAAACTTTTATGATATTGTCCTCTTACCCAGATTATTCAAATCACCCCTTAGCAGTGGGATTTCCCTCTGCTGGTTATCAAAATTGTGCAAGAACCCACCCCATTTTTTAACCCCTTAACGACCAGAGGTATTTTTGTTTTTGCGTTTTTGTTTTTTCTTGCTCCTCTTCTTCCCAGAGCCATAACTTTTTTTCAGTCAAAATGGCCACGTGAGCGCTTGTTTTTTGAGGGACAAGTTGTACTTTTGAACAGCACCATTGGTTTTAATATATCGTGTACTGGAAAACAGGAAAAAATTCCCAGTGTAGTGAAATTGCAAACAAAAATTGCAATTCCACACTTGTTTTGTTTTTTTTACCATGTTCACTAAATACTATAACTGACCTGCCATTATGATTCCCCAGGTTATTACAAGTTTATAGACACCAAAGATGTCTAGGTTCTTTTTTATGTAAGTTGTGAAAAAAATCCAAACATTGGAAAAAAAAAAAAATGGCACCATTTTCCGAGACCTGTAGCTTGTCCATTTTTTGTGATCTTGGGCTCGGTGAGGACTTATTTTTTGCGCGCCCAGCTGACATTTTTATTTATTCCATTTTGGTGTAGATACGATCTTTTGATCGCCCATTATTGCATTTTATTGCAATGTATCAGCAACCAAAAAAAACGTAATTCTGAGGTTTTGAATTTTTTTCTCATTATGCTGTTTAGCAATTGCGTTAATTCATTTTTTATTTTGATATATCAGGTGATTCTGAATGCGGCGATACCAAATATGTGTATATTTTGAATGGGGCAAAAGGGGGGTGATTTGAACTTTTATTTTTTAAATTTTTTAAATATTTTTAAAAACATTTTTTTTTACTTTTGGCATGCTTCAATAGTCTCCATATTCATCATCGGCTCTGCTACATACAGAAGATGATCAGATTGCCTGTATGTAGCAGAAATGCTCACTTGCAATCCAGCAGTGACAACCATAGACGTCTGCTGGAGACCTCTGGTTGTCATGCTAACCCACTGGTGACCCGCGATCATGTGACAGGGTCACCAATGGGCAGGATTTCTGCCACGCTTCCGGAAAGTGCAAGTTAAATCCTGTTGTTGGAGATTGACAGCGGCATTCAACTAGTTAGCAGCCGTGGGTGGATTGCGATTCCACCCGCAGCTGATAGAGGCACATGTCAGCTGTTCAAAATAGCGTCGGAGCCCACATCAAAGGGAGGGATTCCGACGTGGGCGTACTATTACGCCCAACGTCGGAAAGTGGTTAAATTTATTTCTTAATTTTACACATGATGTGCACAGCAGATGCTGAATACAACTCCCATCATTGTTGTCTGGTTGCACTAATCTCAGGGACACCAGGCGACAATGATGAGGGATGGTGCCTGGGATCAGCATGAATTGTACCACTTTTTCCCTGGCGCCTTTACTTGTCAAACAGTTGACACATGGATATTATCTGTGTGTCATCCGTATGCCGCGAACATTTTATATCTGCTGCGCAAAAAAAAAGGATATGTCTGTGGGATTTTCACACGGTCCACGTGAAAAACCTGACATGTGTGCACCACTATTGAACACAATTGGTTTGTGTTAAAAAATGGACTGCGTACGGACACAAAACCGGACATGTGAATGGGGCCTAAATCTGTGTAGAAAAGAGCATTTTATTTAGTAAAATATCACACATTTACAGTTTCTATTAGTGACACCACACATGTTGCTTTCATGGCCTCCACTGTTAGTAGACGTGCGCACCCCCATTGTATTTATTATACTTGTATATCTCTGGAGGGAAAATACAGCTATTTCACTTCCAATCAGTTTAATTGGATTTTGTACTCCTGAAAATGGAAACAAAGGGTTGGAGGTAGTCAAGGAACGCAATTGTCTTGAGAGTGAAGGTATTTTGATTTAGTATTTTCTTAATGCTAGTGATATGCTGAAATCTATATATCTTCCACAGAACTAAGTAATTACAAGAGATTTTCATAACTATTTCTGTCTTCCTGTGGGAAGCAAAAAATTTTTTTATCAAAAACAATGTAGAAAAATGTCATTGTGTTGTGTTCAAAGATGGAGGATTCAGGCAGACTACTTTAATTTGCATGTAATAGAGCATTGAGTTGTCAACATTTTAGGTCTTAAAGGCGTTGGACACTATATCCTTATTTTAACAGATGTATTGACTGTTGAGGACATGATTTTGTGGTACTTAGTAATGTATAAGCATGTCAGCTTTTAACCCGGTCAATAAACTGCATAACGAGAAAAAAACAAAAAACGTCAGAATTATGTTTTTTAGGCCACTGTAACATCGTATCTAACCCAAAATGGTATCAATAAAAACGCTATCCTGGGGCGCAAAAAATAAGCCATCACGCAGCCCCATATCCTAAAAAATGAAAATGTTACGGGATTCGGAAAATGGCGACACATGCAAATTTTTTTTACAAAATTCAGAATTTTTTTTTCACCACTTAAATAAAAAAAATATTTCCATATTTGGCATCTGCATAATCGTACTAACCTGGAGAATCATATTCTACAGTATAGTGAACAAGGTAAATAAAACAACAAAAATTGTGGAATTGCACTTCTTTTGCAATTTCAACAAACTTGGAATTTTTTTCCTTCTTTCCAGTGCATCACATGATAAAATGAATGGTGTTATTCAAAAGTACAGCTCCTCCTGCAAATATCAAGCCATCTATAGGGATGGAAAAATAAAGAATTATGGCTCTTGGAAGAAGGGGAGGAAAAAATGAAAATGAAAACACAGAATATCACACGGTCATGAAGGGGTTAAGACATGTTTTTGTCTGAAACGCCCTACCGTTTCAAAGTCTGATACATGCTGCTAATGATGCCAGCAGCACAACACTCCAGTTCAACCCCTTTAAATTGAGAAAACATTGCCGATTCAAGCAACTTTTGAACCTTTTACATTAACAGTTTTCATATAAAACACCTTTTGACAGCCAATTAATCAAAATTAAGACAGGCTGGACTGGAGTAACATTTCTGGCATAAGAAACCCAGCCACTTTCTTGAATTTGACAGGCTGGTGTAGTCATACTTGTCCCGTCCAAGCTTTGCCCATTGTGGTAGTAAAGCTGCTCAAAACTGTTCAAAGTGTTTTACTCCAGTTTTCTTGCATAAACACTGATGAATCGTGGTTCTCCTATATACTGTTTTCTAATTTAACTTATCTTAAGTGAGACAAAACAAAGCTGATATTAAAGTCATGGGTATCATGGGTTAAGCTGAATTTACTCTTGGCAACCGCGGCCATTCAATAATCGTCAATCAGCTACTGTATATACAAGCCGATCAGGAGTCGTGTAATGACCAGTTGATACAGTCATGGCCGAAAGTGATGGCATCCTTGAATTTGTTCCAAAAAATGAAGTATTATTCCCAGAAAATTATTGAAATTACACATGTTTCTATATACACATGTTTATTTCTTTTGTGTGTATTGGACCAACACAAAAAAACTGAGAAAACAAGGCAAATTGGACATAATTTCACATAAAACACAAAAATTTGCAGAGCAAAATTGTTCCAATACACACTAAGGAAATAAACGTGTGTATAACAAAACATGTGTAATTGCAATAATTTTCTGGTAGAGATGTTTCATTTTCTGGAACATTTTCAAGGGTCCCAGCACTTTCAGCCATGACCAGGGGTGGATTAAGGGTAGCCAGGGCCCCGGGCTGTTCAGACACTGTGGGCCCCCCCGGTCATGTGACGGGGGGTCATGTGACGGGGGGGTCATGTGACAGGGGGGTCATGTGACGGGGGGGTCATGTGACGGGGGGGGGGTCATGTGACGGGGGGGTCATGTGACGGGGGGGGGGGTCATGTGACGGGGGGGGGGGTCATATTATACCCGAACCAGATTATTCCAGAAAAATGGCCGGGCCCTACTCTACTGTAACCTATTAAATATTTGTTAAAATCTGCAATATAATTTAGGTATATTTTGACCAATAATATCACATACAAGGAACAAATACCACCGCGCCATGACCAGACCACAAATTACAAACACAGTGATCGAATAATATCACATACAAGGAACAAATACCACTGCACCATGTCAAGACCACATATTACCACCACTTGGTGACCAAATAGCACATTCAAGGGACAAATACCACAACACCATTTCCAGACCACATATTACCACCACATAGTGACTGAATACTACAATACTGATCAGTAATAATAATAAAAAAAACAACAAAATACTATCACCATAAGTGCCAGTATTCACAGGAGATCTATACTTAGTATGCAGTGTCTGTGTAGAGGTAATACAGAGATCACTGGTGACATTATACACAGGAGCTCTGTATATAGTATAGTGTATAGTGTCAATGTATAGGTAACACTGACTCACCAATGACGTCTCTAGGTGAAGTCCTTCATCTTTCATCCAGCACAGACCGCCATCATTTCTTCCAGCCAGGACTCGTTTCTGCAGGAAATAACACAGTCATCTCGAGCTCTGCTTGCAGAACACATTACTTAATTTTTCACAACTTCTACATTACACATGGAGAAAAAAAGGCGATATAGAGTCACTCTGCACAGTAACAGGACCCCCCCCCCCATTTAAAACAGTATACTCAAAAAATAAAATAAATACATCACTGCAGTAATAATATCCCTTAATTAGCCCCTATGGTAATAATATTCCCCACCCTGGCCCCGTGTGTCTCATTCCTGGCTCCTGCCATATGTTCTCCCATCCTGCACTCATGAGTATCCATTCTACACCATATGATCTCCCCATCCAGCCCCATCTGTCTCCATCGTATTCTCCTGTCCCATGATCCAATCCTGCCCCATGTCTTTCATTCTGCCCCGTCTCTACATTCTGCCCATGCCTCCAGTCCTGCCCCCAGTGTGTCCAGCAATCTGCTGCAGTGTGTCCAGCATATTACCCCCAGTGTGTCCAGCAATCTGCCCCAGTATGTCCAGCATATTGCCCCAGTAACCAGTCCAGCAATCTGCCCCAGTGTGTCCAGCATTGCCCCAGACAGTGTCTCCAACAATCTGCCCCAGTGTCTGACTCCAGCATATTGCCCCCAGACAGTGTGTTCAACAATCTGCCCCAGTATGTCCAGCATATTGCCCCAGTGTGTCCAGTCCAGCATATTACCACCAGTGTGTCCTGCAATCTGCCCCAGTATGTCCAATTGTCCAGCATTGCCCCCAGTGTGTCCAGCAATCTGCCCCATTGTCTCCAGCATATTACCCCCAGTGTGTCCAGCAATCTGCCCCAGTATGTCCAGCAATCTGCCCCAGTGTCTCTAGCATTGCCCCAGTGTCTCCAGCAATCTGCCCCAGTGTCTACAGCAATCTGCCCCAGTGTCTACAGCAATCTGCCCCAGTGTCTACAGCAATCTGCCCCAGTGTCTACAGCATTGCCCCAGTGTCTACAGCAATCTGCCCCAGTGTCTACAGCAATCTGCCCCAGTGTCTACAGCATTGCCCCAGTGTCTACAGCAATCTGCCCCAGTGTCTCCAGCAATCTGCCCCAGTGTCTCCAGCAATCTGCCCCAGTGTCTCCAGCAATCTGCCCCAGTGTCTCCAGCATTGCCCCCAGTGTGTCCAGCAATCTGCCCCAGTGTCTCCAGCATTGCCCCAGTGTCTACAGCAATCTGCCCCAGTGTCTCCAGCATTGCCCCAGTGTCTACAGCAATCTGCCCCAGTGTCTACAGCAATCTGTCCCAGTGTGTCCTCCAGCATTGCCCCAGTGTCTCCAGCAATCTGCCCCAGTGTCTCCAGCAATCTGCCCCAGTGTCTCCAGCAATCTGCCCCAGTGTCTCCAGCAATCTGCCCCAGTGTCTCCAGCAATCTGCCCCAGTGTCTCCAGCATTGCCCCCAGTGTGTCCAGCAATCTGCCCCAGTGTCTCCAGCATTGCCCCAGTGTCTACAGCAATCTGCCCCAGTGTCTCCAGCATTGCCCCAGTGTCTACAGCAATCTGCCCCAGTGTCTACAGCAATCTGTCCCAGTGTGTCCTCCAGCATTGCCCCAGTGTCTCCAGCAATCTGCCCCAGTGTCTCCAGCAATCTGCCCCAGTGTCTCCAGCAATCTGCCCCAGTGTCTCCAGCATTGCCCCCAATGTGTCCACAGTCCACCATTAGCTTATAAAAAAAAAAACGAAAAAAAACAAACAAACAGTCTCCTCACCTTACCAGAGCTCCATGCGGCGAGCTCCCTCCAGCCGCGCACACTCGCCGGCGACTAACAATGTCGTCAGACGCCGGCGACTTGTGCGCTGTGGCCGACTTCAGCTGCCAGCCTCCAATTGGCTGGCTGGCGGCTGTTGTTAACTATTGAGGTGCGGGCGAGCGCCCGCACCTCAATAGGAAAGCGCCGCAGCGCCGGAAGGGGCCCGGTGAGCAGATGAGAAGGGGCCCGATGCGGACCCCCTCTCTCTGCCCACCGGGTCCGGGGGTCGGGGCACAGAAATGCCGGCGGGCCGGGCATTCAGTCACACTCCGGCGGATTATCAGAGGGTCAATCTGCGGTGGCCCAGGGCCCCCCCAAGCCACTGGGCCCTGGGCTACCGCCCATATTGACCCTCTGATAATCCGCCCCTGGCCATGACTGTACATATTATTAGTAGCACATCACCTGGTTACACAGGGCGATGTGTGCCGACCTTAGTGTCGACCTTAACAATCCTATCACCTGCGGAAAGAATGTTCTGCTCATTGTTTGGGATGAATGGTGGCGTATTTAAACAAAGCAACAACCGTCGAACAAACATTCTAACAAATGCCCATTTCAGATTATTGGCTTGTCTAACTGTTCTCTTTCTGGCTCCGTTGATGTTGTGGTCTATTAATAAATAGTTTTTATTTTTATTTTTTGCTCTTGATTTCACAGGGACACTTGAAGTTCAGATTAACCCCAGTACTTGGAATGGCTATAAATTACAAGCATCTACTAATGAAACGCGAGAGACATGGGATGAGAAGCTCAATTTATTTCTGAAGTTAATTCTTGTTAAAAGTGTAATGGAAGAGAAGGTAAGTGTGTATTGATTGTAGACTAAAATGAGAAAATCAGACCTAAAGGAAAAAAAGTTTTTCTGTAATGATTGTGGCAGTCAGTGGGAAAGCCTAATAATGGTCAGTAGTATATGTGACCCTATAGCGCATAGACTGATCTCAGTTATTGCCAGAATTGTGACATTTTTAAACTCTGTATAAACAGAAAAAAACTCTATATGCCACCATATGCAATCAGATGTTTGCTGTGCTATGTTATGACTCTGTAGATATAATTGGCCACTGTATTTTGGCTTTGGAGCCTTCGCTTAGCAGCAATACAGCTATGTGCATGATATGTGACTTTCATAGGTTGATGCATTGTTCTTCTTTATGGTTATGCTGAGTCCTTGCTGCCATCCATTATACTTTATTGGTTAAGAAACTAATCTGCTTTCTCAACTGAAATAAGCACGTTGTTTGCACTGCTGTAATGAAATAAATTCTACTTCTGCACTTCAAGCCATTTGTTTGTGTAACAACAATCCTTACTTTAATTACCAGTTAATTGCCAGGCTCAGGATTAAAGAATTGGAAACATTTTTTTTACAGAAGCAAACAAATGAAGGAACATTTTAGCATATTTCATATCCAGACTAGAAAGCTTAAGTTGTACAAACAATGTTTAATATTTATACAATAGTGAACTATTTCATTTTCTTAATTGCAATTGTGCTTTTCTACAATCAGTTTTTATGTAGAGATAGAAATATGGATTCCAACTGAAGTAAATTCTAACAGCTTCAACAACTTTATATTTTAACAAGTTTGTGTTAAAAAAAAAAAAAAAAAGGCCCGATTTTATCAAAGCTTTTACCCAGTATTCTGGCAAAAAAAGCTTTGATGAATAGTTGCTACATTTTGACACAACTCGTTGCTACTTTTGGCATGCTCATGCCATTGTCACCCAACTCTGACAAAGTGGATGGAGCTGAGGTGGGACATGGGGATGGCATTCACTGCACCACAAACCTTACTCCAGCAGGGACTGGAGTAGGAATTGTGACAAGGCGCATAAAGAGGCACACACCACTTGTCCAACTCTTCTGATTAATAAGGAGGCATGCACCTCATAATAAATCATGGGCATCTGACTCCAGTACACCTTCTATTCAAGATTGGCACGAATCTGGGCCATAATCTGTTAACTTTGCACATATTGTGTGATGCTAAGTCACTATTCACTGACAAGCCATGAGTTGGGATAGTCAAGAAGTCCGAGGTAAAATGCCAGGAGGGTACGTCATAAACAGAGGGAAGAGTCAAAGGCGTAGTCAGGTTGTGGTCTGATGTAAAAATACAAGGAAGATAGTGTATCAGAACAAAGGGGTTAAACAGACTGATGTTCAGAACCAGGTCCAAAGCAACAAAATATTGTAGCGCCCCCACTGCCGCAGGGCCGAGGGGGTACCCGGTACCGGGCCTCTGAGTCTCTGCTCTGGGGTTGTCACGGTGGCTAGGCCTGGTCCGTGACCCTGCTGAGGGGCGTACAGTAAATGAGATGATGAATGTGGATGTGGTGGTGCGGTGCAGTAAATAACGAGGACACCAGGTTGCAGTCTCTTTACCTCTTTACTGAAGATCTCTGGGTCCTCAGTCCGGAGTCCGGATAACCAGGCTTCGCAAGTCCGGCCGGTCCAATGGCACCTCCAGAGTTCTCTTAACAGGTGGAAATCTGTGCCTTCCTTCTTGCGCTATGTGTTGCGGTCCTTCCCTGCTGTGCTTACAGAAAGTCCCCACAACTGTTGTGTCTGTTTCTTAAGTTCCCTCACAACTCGATTAGATGATGTTCTGCTAATCCTCCGTCCCTCCCTGATGTTACGATTAGGACGGCACCCATATGACGGGTAGGCTCGGAGCTCTTCCGGGACCCTAGAGTCGCCCCTCTCCACAAGTTGCCCCCCAAGACTGCATAGGTGATTTAGATGAGACAGCCCGCCTTTGACTGACTGTCCTGCCGTTGATTTAGAGTATTGCTTGAAGCTGAATATTGTAATACTCCCTCGGCGTTCCGGCCGCCGGTTATGCGCCTCAGTAGGATGTTGCCTCGGTCTTACAGCGCGACTCCTACTGGTATTCTCCTTCTTGCTTTGATCTCGTTTCTCACTCAGCACAATCTATCTCGCTTCCAATCCCTCCTTGGGCACCGCCGCTATGCTGAGCAGGCACGGCCCCGTTACGTTCGCTCAAGTTGCCAAGTCTCTGTCAGGATCCCACCCCTGACAGGGACCCTACCGAATCTTCCCCTGCAACACCCTCTGCCACAAGGTGTTGCCTGGTTCCCATCCAGTCGGCTTTCTCTCTAACTTCCTGCCTGACCCCCAGTTTTACCAGTATGTGAGGAGTGGCCTAGTGAATAGAACCCTTAGCTCCCCCTGGTGGCCCGACGGTGAAATATATTGGTGTCTGTGATACCTGGTCAGATGAACTCCTTCAGTGCCATCAGACGTACCATAGCTCCCCTTAGCGGCGGAGCCACAGTACTGCAACGACCAGGACTCTGGGGTGCTGCACTATCATCAAGCAAAACACTAGGCACAGAGAAAACCAACCACACTTAGCTTAAGCTAAACCTATCAGAGGTCTGGGAGTAACAGCCCACCTAAGTAGCCAGGCAATCACCTGGAACAATGAACACCTGGAGATAGCCATCACCTCCCAGTCTGATATTGGACAGCCAACCTGTCAATCAAAATATGAACAGCGCAGCACAACCCTGCACTGGACTGGACACTGAGTTGTCAATTGAAGTACTGACAGCTTTGGCATGCCCCTGTACCAGATAGAATGGCTGAGCCATCAGTAACTGCATCCCAGACACACTGATTTTTAGATGGAAGGACCTTACTAACCACACGACCTTCACATTTCTCCTCTGTTCCTTATCCCCTTTAGTGGATGAGGTAATGGAGGGAATTTCAGACTCTACAAGAATCCACAACCCTCTGAACCTCATACCCCAGGCCACTGTCAACAGAAACCAGAGGAGAAACTGAACCAATACTATGAGATAATACATCAGCTTTCACATTCTCAGTCCTCAGTCTGAATGTGATAGAAAAATTAAACCTAGAGAAAAACAAGGGCCATCTGGCCTTTCTAGGAGTTAGCCATTTAGCTGATTCAGTTAGCTAGATTCTTCTGATCAGTGACCACAGTATGTGGACGAACCACGTCCTCCAAAAAATACCACCATTCCTCAAAAGCCAATTTAACAGCAAGTAAATCATGATTCCCAACATAATAAGTTTTTCTGCAGACGAGAATTTTTTTTTTTTTTAGAAAAAATAGCACATGGGCGCAGGTTAGTCAGAGTTTTGGGCCCCTGTGATAAAACTGCCCCTACTCCAACCGCCAAAGCATCCACCTCCACAATGAATGGTTCTTGGAAATCTGGTTGGATTAGAATGGGAGCAGACATAAAATACTCTTTTAATTTTTCAAAAACCCTGATAGCAACTAGCGACCAAACCTTGAAATTCTCCCTTATGTGTAAAGTTGTTAAAAGGTTTAGAAATCTGAGAAAAACCCTTGATAAATTTCTTATAATAGTTGGCGAATCAGAGAAAACGTTGCAAAACTTTTAGATCACAAGATTAAATTCAATCACTTATGGCCTGCACCTTCCCAGGGTCCATCTTAAACCCTTCTGCTGGCAAGAAAAACCCCAAGAATGAAGTTTCCTGAACAGAAAAAACACATTTAACTAATTTAGCAAACAGAGAGTTCTCCCTCAATCTCTGTAATACAACACGGACTTGTTCCTTTTGAGAGTCCTAATCAGGGAAGAAAATTAGAACTTCATCCAGGTAAATCACAACATATTTTCTAATGTAATCAAAGAAAATATAATTCATAACATTTTGAAAAACAGCAGGTGCATTGGAACCCTAATGGCATAACAAGCTTTTCAAATAGACCCTCGGACGTTAAGAACGCTGTTGTCCACTCATCACCCTTCTGGATACATATCAAATTGTAAGCCCCTTTAAGATCAAGTTTAGAAAAACCACTCGCCACCAGAAACTGATTATATACAGGTCCTTCTCAAAAAATTAGCATATAGTGTTAAATTTCATTATTTACCATAATGTAATGATTACAATTAAACTTTCATATATTATAGATTCATTATCCACCAACTGAAATTTGTCAGGTCTTTTATTGTTTTAATACTGATGATTTTGGCCTACAACTCCTGATAACCCAAAAAACCTGTCTCAATAAATTAGCATATCAAGAAAAGGTTCTCTAAACGACCTATTACCCTAATCTTCTGAATCAACTAATTAACTCTAAACACATGCAAAAGATACCTGAGGCTTTTAAAAACTCCCTGCCTGGTTCATTACTCAAAACCCCCATCATGGGTAAGACTAGCGACCTGACAGATGTCAAGAAGGCCATCATTGACACCCTCAAGCAAGAGGGTAAGACCCAGAAAGAAATTTCTCAACGAATAGGCTGTTCCCAGAGTGCTGTATCAAGGCACCTCAATGGTAAGTCTGTTGGAAGGAAACAATGTGGCAGAAAACGCTGTACAACGAGAAGAGGTGACCGGACCCTGAGGAAGATTGTGGAGAAGGACCGATTCCAGACCTTGGGGAACCTGAGGAAGCAGTGGACTGAGTCTGGTGTGGAAACATCCAGAGCCACCGTGCACAGGCGTGTGCAGGAAATGGGCTCCAGGTGCCGCATTCCCCAGGTAAAGCCACTTTTGAACCAGAAACAGCGGCAGAAGCGCCTGACCTGGGCTACAGAGAAGCAGCACTGGACTGTTGCTAAGTGGTCCCAAGTACTTTTTTCTGATGAAAGCAAATTTTGCATGTCATTCGGAAATCAAGGTGCCAGAGTCTGGAGGAAGACTGGGGAGAAGGAAATGCCAAAATGCCTGAAGTCCAGTGTCAAGTACCCACAGTCAGTGATGGTGTGGGGTGCCATGTCAGCTGCTGGTGTTGGTCCACTGTGTTTCATCAAGGGCAGGGTCAATGCAGCTAGCTATCAGGAGATTTTGGAGCACTTCATGCTTCCATCGGCTGAAATGCTTTATGGAGATGAAGATTTCATTTTTCAGCACGACCTGGCACCTGCTCACAGTGCCAAAACCACTGGTAAATGGTTTACTGACCATGGTATTACTGTGCTCAATTGGCCTGCCAACTCTCCTGACCTGAACCACATAGAGAATCTGTGGGATATTGTGAAGAGAAAGTTGAGAGACGCAAGACCCAACACTCTGGATGAGCTTAAGGCCGCTATTGAAGCATCCTGGGCCTCCATAACATCTCAGCAGTGTCACAGGCTGATTGCCTCCATGCCACGCCGCATTGAAGCAGTCATTTCTGCCAAAGGATTCCCGACCAAGTATTGAGTGCATAACTGAACATTATTATTTGATGGTTTTTTTGTTTGTTATTAAAAAACACTTTTATTTGATTGGACGGGTGAAATATGCTAATTTATTGAGACAGGTTTTTTGGGTTATCAGGAGTTGTAGGCCAAAATCATCAGTATTAAAACAATAAAAGACCTGACAAATTTCAGTTGGTGGATAATGAATCTATAATATATGAAAGTTTAATTGTAATCATTACATTATGGTAAATAATGAAATTTAACACTATATGCTAATTTTTTGAGAAGGACCTGTAGGTTGGGGATGAGTGCAAGTGGGTAAGTATTATTAACCGTGATTTTGTTTAGTTATCAGAAGTCGAGGCAAGGATGGAGACCCCATCTTTCTTTTTTACAAAGAAAAATCCGGCAGCTACAGGGGAGGAGGAAGGACAAATATGACGCTTCCATAAACTTCCTTTAACATATTCTTTCATGTCGGTCTGTTCAGGCCCAGACAAATTGTAAATGCGAGCTTTAGGTAATTTGGCATTGGGGACAAGATTACCTCTTCATGACCAGAGGTATTTTCATTTTTGCGTTTTCGTTTTTTGCTCCCTTCTTCCCAGAGCCATAACGGTTTTTAATTTTTCTGCCAAAATGGCCATGTGAGGGCTTGTTTTTTTTTGCGGGACAAGTTGTACTTTTTGACGACATGATTGGTTTTAACATATTGTGTAGTCGAAAACGGGAAAAAGATTCCAAGTGCGGTGAAATAAAAAAAAGTGCACTTCCAGTTTTTTTTTTACCATGTTCACTAAATGCTAAAACTGACCTGATATTATGATTTTACAGGTCATTTTGAATTTATAGACACCAAACATGTCTAGGTTCTTTTTTTAATTTAAGTGTTGAAAAAAATTTCCAAACTTTGGTAAAAAAAATAAAATAAAATTACACCCTTTTCCGAGACATGTAGCGTCTCCATTTTTCTTGATCTTTGGTTGGGTGAGGGCTTATTTTTTGCATGTTGAGCTGAGGTTCTTATTCATACTATTTTGGTGTAGATGCAGTCTTTTGATCGCCCATTATTACATTTTATTGCAATGTAGCATCAACCCAAAAAATGTAATTCTGGCGGGTTGAATTTTTTTCTCATTACGTCATTTAGCAATTGGTTTAATTCTTTTTTTATATTGATAGATCTGGCGATTCTGAACGCAATTATACTAAATAGGTGTATATTTTATTGTTTTATTGTTTTCTTTTGAATGGGGCGAATGAGGAGTGATTTGAACTTTTACTTATTTTTTATTTTTTTTAAATATTTTTAAAAACTTTTTACTTTTTGCATGCTTCAATAGTCTCCATGGAAGACTAGAAGCTGCAGTTGTCTGATCGCCTCTGCTACACACAGGTGATGATCAGATATCCTGTGTGTAGCAGAAATGCTCACTTGCTATGAGCGCTGACCTACGGGCAGCGCTCATAGCATTACGGCTATGACAACCATAGATGTCTGCTGGAGACCTCTGGTTGTCATGCCAAATCATCAGTGACCTGCGTTGTGACAGGGTCCCTGATGGGTGGGATTTCCAGTGCGCTTCTGGTAAGCACAAGTTAAATGCCGCTGTCAGAGATTGAAGCGGCATTTAACAGATTAACAGCTGCGGATGGATCGCGATTCCATCCGCGGCTGTTAGAGGCACATGTCAGCTGTTCAGCACCAGAGCACCCGTCAAAGGAGGGATTCTGACGTGGGCGTATTATTACGCCCAACTTCAGAATGGGGTTAATAGCACAATCATAAGGACGATGGGGTGGTAGTACCTCCACCTTTTTTTCCGAGAAACACATCTTCAAAGTCCTTCAGGTACCCCAGCAAACCCTGTAGACTAGCAGAGCATATTTGTACAGATTTTAAACATTTCTTGTATTTATTGAGGCTCCATTTAACAATCTCCTTCTGACACCAATCAATAACAGGATTTTGAATATGCAACCATGGACAACCCAATATCAACCCATCAGGTAAAGTATCCAAAACAAAACAAGAGATGGATTCAGAGTGGAGTGTTCCCACTTGGAGCTTCAAAACCACCGTTAGCCCAGAATTTGGTCAAGGGGTTAACAATGTCTTTTCAAGGGCGAATTTTTGATTGAGTCCTTCTAAACTACCGTATTTTCCAGCATATAAGATGACTTTTTAACCCCTGAAAATCATATCAAAAGTCAGGGGTCGTCTTATACGTCGGGTACGGCGTGTGCAGGGAGCGGTCCTGTATTGTTCCCAGGGTCTGAAGGAGAGGAGACTCTCCTTTAGACCCTGGGATCCATATTCATGTAAAAAAAAGAATAAAAATAAAAAATATGGATTATACTTACCCTCCAATGGCCCCCAGCTCTCAGCGGTGCAAGCGGCGGCTTCCGTTCCTAAGGATGCATTGAGCGAAGGACCTTCGATGACGTCGCGGTCGCGTCACCGGTCTTACATTGGAGGGTAAATATATCCCATATTTTTTATTTTTATTCTTTTTTTTTACATGAATATGGATCCCAGGGCCTGAAGGAGAGTCTCCTCTCCTCCAGACCCTGGGAACCATCCGCACCGCACACGCCGTATAAGATGACTGGGCATATAAGATGACCCCCGTCTTATACGGCGAGTATATCCCAAACTCCATATTTTATATGGAAAAGTTGAGGGTCGTCTTATACGCCCAGTTGTCTTATACACCAGAAAATACGGTAACTGTCCCTAATCCTAACTTCAGAGCCAGTCCTAAATCAGTAAAGTTAGCAGCAGAGCCACAGTCAGTGAACGCCAATGTTGATAACACTTGGTTATTGAAGGATAACACCATATATATAAGACCTTTATTAGAGGAAGAAAAAGGTACTTTAGAGTCTTTCTCCCGACGGTTTGCTTGCCTGAGGGCGAGTTGGGAAATTCTTGAGACCACAGTACAGATTCCAGGATATTATTTAATCAAAGAAATGGCTGGCAGCCCTCACTGTGTGGAACGCACAGCCAAATTCATCAAGGAAACCACTTGGAGATATCACAGCAATAAGAAAAATGCAAGCAGCATCGAATCCAGGGTGTTAGATTAAAAGAATTACATTTATTTTGCCATAATCAGCACAATGTTTCGACCTATTACAGGTATTTTTCAAGTACTTGGACTGTACTTGTACTTGAAGTACACCCAGGAGTGGGTGCTGTCTACATTTTTCTAATTGCTGAGTCCAAGAGCTTGTCTACATTTTTTCTCCGCAACACGAAGACTGGCAACTCTAACATTCAATGGCTCCACCTCCGGTAAATGGACCTGCTCTGAGGAAGCATAACGGGCAGCCTGCTGTTCACATCTCTCACAAATTCTGTGGTCCATACATATGGCCTGGGTAATGACCTCCACCAGAGAACAAGTGGCATCATGAAGGACCAGAGCATCCTTAAAAGTTTTGGAAAGGCCTTTGGGAAACTGGCACCTGAGAGCTGCATCATCCCACGGAACTTCAGTGGACCACTGCAAGTGGATCGCCCCTAGGTTAGGGCAATGGGATACTCGGTACCGGGTCCTATGGTTCGGGGGATGTCACGGTGGCTGACCCGGTACGTGGCCCTCGGGGGTGTCCAGTGAAGGAGTTTATATAATGTTCGTGACGCCACCTGTGGTATTCGGTCAGGGTGACTGACGCTGCTTAGGGGTCCGCTGGGGTGATGTTATGGCAGCAAGATGGTATACCTTCCCACAGGAGAAGTGTATCACCAGGGCTTCCCAGAAGTGTAGGTGGTGATGATGGATGAAGTAAGGCGCAGTGAATAACGAGGACACAAGGTTGCAGTCTCTTTACCTTTTACTGAAGACTTCAGCATCCACAGTCCAGGGTACAGACCACAGGGTAGGCAGAGTCTGGCCGGTGTGAAGGCAAATCCAGAGTCCCCTTATCCAGGTGGAAATCAGTAGCCTTCCACTAGCGCCTGTGTGTTGTAGTACCTCCCTGCTGAGCTTCTCAGTAAGGTCCTTACAACTGTTGTAGATGTTTCTAGATGTTGTTTCTTCCTCTGTGTCCCCCAGATGGTATGGATAGGACAAACCCGTATGACTGATGGCCTGAGGCTTGTTTATAGGGACCCTAGAGACGCCCCGACCCCCACAAGTTGCCACTGTGTATTCCTAGGTATTAAGGTCGGGCAGCCAACTTGGAATTGACTGTCCTACCGGTCTCTGAAGTAAAGCGTAGAGACTATTACTCCCTCGGTGTTCCGGCTACTGGCTTCGCGCCTCAGAAGGAGGCAGCCTTTACAGGGCAGAACTCCTTCTGGTATTATCTCCTTGTGCTATGACTTCGTTTCTCACCCTCTACAACACAGTTCTGTTCGTGTCCGTTCTTAGGATGCTGCCGCACGTGGGGCAGGCGCAGCTTCGTAGCCTTCTGTCTAGCTAGGCCTCTGACAGGATCCCACCCGTTAGGGACCCTCTGTCTGCAGCTCCGATGTTCCTCCTTTCCCCATGTCTGCCTGACAGGTGTTGCCTGGGCAAAGCCCATTCAGCTTCTCTCTAACTTTCTATCCAGCCCACCAGTTTTACCCTTCTGTGAGGAGTGCCCTAGTAGATAGGAGCAAGGCTCCCCCTGGTGGTCTGGAGTGTGAAGTGTGGTGTATGGTTTGTGATACCTGGTAGGAAGATCTCCTTTATTGCCATCAGACGTAATATCACTCCCCCTGGTGGAAGAATGACATCACTGCAACGACCAGGACTCTGGAGCACTGCACAAGAACTCAGTGCAGTAGTCCTAAGGTGTGTGACCCCCCCCCCCCTGTAGCAGGTTCATGATCTTAGCCTCAGCGACCTGGATTCAGTTTCATCTTCAATCAGACCTGAACCGTCAAAAAAGTGTCAACAGATGTCTGCTCTGGGGCTTGTAAGGACAAAGAAAATTCTCACATATGAGGACTCCCTCACAGTAGGGACATGAATATTCCCACCTGCTGGAACCCTGATGACTGGGGACACAGAGTAAAAATAACCTACAGCTCTCCCTGAACACCCTAAACTAATCTTTCTATCCCGAAAATTTATCAGGGAGGGCCATTACAGGTTCTTTAGAGACCAACTGTACATCAGTGGGGACTGACATCACAAGTCTTCATAAAATTAATTACCTGTCCCTGCAACTGATATTGTGATGACTCCAGACTCTGGCATTCCTTAGCCTGATCCTGAGTTATTGGCATCTAATTCGCCACAGGGTCACTAAGTGTATGAATAGGATTCATACTGGAAAAAAAGAAAAACGTATAGGCCTGACATTATGTGACACTAGGTCACTGCTCATTGACAAGCTGTGAGTCGGGATAGTCAAGGAGTCTGAGGTCAAAAGCCAGGAGGGTCCGTCATAAGCAGAGGGAAGAGGCATAGGTGTAGTCAAGTAACGCACCAAGGTCAAAATAGCAGGAAGATAGCGGATCAGAACAATGATGTTAAACAGGCAGATGGTCAGAATGAAGTTCAAGGTCAGGCAAAGAAAGATCATCAAGCAAAGCACTAGGCACAGATAAAACCAACCACACTTAGCTTGAGCTACATCTGGCAGATGTTTGGGACTAACAGCCCAGCATAGTAGCCAGCAAACACCTGGAGACAGCCAGCACCTCCCATTCAGCGTCTCCCATTCTCAGATTGGACGGCTGAGCTGTCAATTAAAGCACTGACAGCTCAGCACACCTCTGCATCGGATTGAATACTGAGCTGCCAATTAAAGTACTGACAGGTTCTGTACCAGATTGGATGGCTGAGCCATCAATCACTGCATCCTAGACACACTAAGGGGAGGAATTGTGACATATTGCTCTCAGATATGTAATTTATTAAACCGAGAATATATATTTCTTTTAAATCAACACTCCAGCGTTTTTGTTTTCTTTCAGTGCCGGAGTTGTGCTTCATATCTAAGATCCCTTTCCCTACTCTCATGCTTTCCCACTGGCATCTTTACCTTTTATCAGTGCCGCTTCGAACCCTTTGAACACGTTGTGACCTTAGCTTCTGACTGGTCGGAAGTCAGAGGTAACTGTAACAAGCTCTCAATACAATTCTATGAGAGCGAGAACAAGTCAGAGCACAAACTGCTGGAGATGGACGGGAGTGGCGATGATAGAAGGCGAAGACATCGGCGGGTAAGTATGAGAGTGGGGGTAGTGAACTCGGATTTGAAGCACCATGCCAGCACTGAAAAAAAAGCAAGAAAACGCTTAATTTTCTTAATAACCTGCATGTAATTGTTGATTTTGCCAAAATACGTGCATTCAACTGATTTTGCTATAATATGTATGGTGGGTTTTAGCAAATAGAATTGGTGAATGCCCCTAGGACTTTTGGTTCAAAACCATTGGAAAAGGATAGCTACGTTCAAGCCAACTTATTTCTCCTATTGGGAAAAAGGGAAAACGTGCATCTTCCCCTGTCCTTCATTCAACAGCACAGGCTCTATCTTACACCCTGTTTATACTGATATTGAGCTATAACATCTGTTTATTACCATTCCAATTCAGAGCTGCATACAAACTTTTGTTGCACCCAGTTAGAGCCAGTGAATTTTGTACTGCTAGACACAACTGTAACACCTTAGTTGTGCTAACATTATACTATTGGGGCATTAGTTCTCTGCAGATTACTCTGTACTTTCCCTTACTGTATGCATACTTATAAACGTTGATAGCCAGACTTCAAGGAGTAATATGGTTAGGGAGTGCAAAGTGAGACGTTAAAAAAATTAACAAGTAATATTGTCCCCTTCTTTCCCTACCACCAGAATTGTGCAGTTGGATTTCGATGTTCTGTGTAATAATACAGCCTTCAGCGTTATACACAAGTCTTTCAAAAGCTCTGAGTTTTCGGGAGGTTTCAAGGGGCTCAGGATATTTGCCAATTCTTTTGATTACAGGAGGTTTCATCTATTTCTTGGAGCGTCTCGGATACTCCAAGAGAGAGAACAAGTATGGTGCAAAAACTCCAATTTCCAGAAGATAAATCTGCAATGTGTTTACAGTTTTTAAATGGGTGTCCAAACTATCACCACATTTGATAACTTGCTGATCACTGGGGGTTCAAATGTTGCAACCCACATCAGCCCTGTGAATGAGCTTCTGAAGTGCCCTCTTTGAATGACATAGGACACTTGGCTATCTCCAGTAGAGCCATAGACAATGAACAGAGCAGCAGAGTTCCAGTGTGAATTTTGCTCAATGGAAACAAGGTACTTAGTGGGAATCTGTCACCAGGTTTTTGCCACCTAATCTGAGAGCAGTATAATGTACAGATAGAGACCCTGATTCCAGTAATGTGTCACTTAGTGGGCTGCTTGCTGTAATTTTGATAAAATCACTGTTTTATCTGCAGGAGATTATCACCAGAGGACTATTAAACATGCTGCCATATAGTCTTCCAAATTCATAAGTTCTGCATAACCCTGGCCCATCACTGATGGCAGCTTTCTGCTTCTTCAGTGTACTCAGAAAGCTGTCAGTGATGTAGGCGAGTTATACAGACCTCAGCTTTCAGAGAACTGATAGATCTACAGCAGATAAACAAGTACATTTATAAAAAATGCAACATGCAGCACAGTAAGTGTTATATTGCTGAAATTGGGGTCTCTGCCACTACATCATGCTGCTGTCAGATGGGGTAGTATAAACGTGGGAAAAGATTCCCTTTATGAGTCCTGTTTTGGAATTGTTTTGAGTCCCAGAAATTAGGACCCATAGCGATGAGCTGATTGTGACTTTTCCTGCGAATAGCTAATAACTTGCTCAGTTGGAACAATCCATGTAACTTGAACGAACAACATTTTCTATGGCAATATATTTACTGATCTCCATATCATATATCAGCATTGAGTATATTGATTTTCTATGTATCATTGCTAAGTACTCCATTAAATTGCTATGGGTTTTCTTTAATTTTGTTTAATTAAATCTACATTTTAGGTCGTCTTTGCTATCACAGAGTTTGTGATTAATAATTTGGGGAAGAAATTCATCGAGAATCCTCCTGTGGATCTTGCTACCCTTTACCAGGACATGTCGCCATCTACTCCATTAATCTTTATATTAAGCACTGGATCAGATCCAATGGGGGCATTTCAAAGATTTGCAAAAGAAAAGGGATACTTGGAACGGTAAACCACATAATGTCCTAATGTTGCATGACTGCTTACTAAATGCTAGTAATACCTATAAATTATTTATAAGGAGCCTGTTGTCCGAGTTGTCCAAGTTTGTCACAAAAGTCTACAGTCACTAGCACTAGATGTGTGCAGTCTGGATCAGTTTACTTGTATTGAACGAGACTGCGCACGTCTAGTCGGACTGTGGCTGGGAATATGCAGATCGCATACTTGCAGCCACATGACTGTCTCACATAGAGTGACTGTAGACTTTCGCAACAAACCTGGACAACTCCTTGAGTGAGCGAGTTCAATGGTATGCACTAGGTGACCTTTTCCCTAAAAGTGCCTGTGACTCTTTAGAAATAGGAAGAGTCTGTGTTTTTTTCACACAATTGTATTTTACATTAGCATGCCATATTTTAGGTGTATAATACACAGCTAATGTTAATGTCCTAATACTATTCCTATGGGTTGAATAGAGTACTCTAAAACATACCAGTGTCAATGATTTGTGGTTTTTTAATTGTTTCTAGGGTGCAGTCGATTTCTCTTGGACAAGGACAGGGACCAATTGCAGAAAGAATGATAAAAGATGCTATGAAGAGTGGAAACTGGGTGTTTCTACAAAATTGCCACCTAGCTGTGTCATGGATGTTGCCCATGGAAGAACTTATAAAAACCTTTACAGAACCAAGTATGTTATATTGAAGTCATCACAAGTTTCATTGCAATTAAAGAAGTAGTAGATGTGACTGGTTGACTAAAATTGCCAATATTTGGAGACATTTTTATTATTTACGCAGAAACAGAGGGACTCCTATCAGGAGATGGCATTTTTACTTTATGCAATATTTAATTTACCACTTTTTCAATTTACACTCCTCAACATTGAAATTGCAACACCAAGAAAGAAAAGTTGTGAAATTATCCTAGTGTGATAGTGTCAATTGCCACATTACAACTCCCCTTTTGCCGCACACTTCTGTAGAGGTGATCACGTAAACTCACAGTGATAATTCATCACCTATTGCACTATTTCCAAAGAAAACACCATATCACAAATTCAAAACTTGGAAAATAAAATGCTTATCTGTCATTCATTGAAGTTGTCACAACAGCCTCGACACATTTCCCTCCCATGGTATGAGTTCATCAGGAGGCAAATGGAAACATTTATATTTCATGACATCAAAGACAACAGCCTGGTTAGGCTTCTTTCACACTTCAGTTGTTTGGCGTCAGTCACTTCCGACATAGTGATGGATCGACGGATCCGTCACAATTGTTGAGAAAACGGTTCCAACGGATCTGTTTTTTTGACGGATCCGTTACTTGGGGGTTGTCTGGGAAAAGTATCTACTTTTTGGAGCATGCGCAATTGAAAAAGCGGATTGGGGTGACGGATCCGCGGAAATGACGGTCGCGACGGATCCGTCGCCCATAGGCGGCCATTCTATGGAATGACGGATCCGCCGCGAACCGTCATTTCGGCGTTGACAAAAAACGTTTCAATGTCCGTCTATGTCTAGACAACGTCCGCCAAATTTCGACGGATCCGTCGCATGACGGATGGAACGGACGACCATCCGTCACAATCCGTCGCCAATGCAAGTCTATGTGAAAATAATGGATCTGCCCCCAAAAAATGACGGATCCGTTATTTGAGGAAACTGGCGGTTTTAGACTGACGCCAAACAACTGAAGTGTGAAAGAGGCCTTACCCAGGGGTTTCCAGCAGAACCACAGTCAAACAATATGTCATATTTCAAAATAGGCAAAGTTGCCACAATTACAGAAATATCCAAAGTTTAGAATAACAACCCCAGTTCTATGCATGTAGCACCGCCAGAAATCCCAAGAGCACATGCCCATTTAATAAAGCCAACATAAAGGAGAGCAAAATAACCATCAAACACTTAAGTAGTTACCTTAACAGTTGTCCTGGGGACCCACCACACTGGACGCACGTTTCGCACTGAAATGCCTGGACCTGCTCGATTCGAGTACCGAGCACTCAAGCATTTCAGTGCTCACTCATCACTAATAGTTAGCAATTAGTTGTGTGACTTTTCTCACTTTCATTTCACTGGCTCTCTAGCTGTCATTCATTTTCTGAATGAGATCAGCAACCTGACAGGGAGTTGAGATGTGGAGATATTGAAGTGACAGGTGCCTGGTTCTGCTTAGCTTGTGGAAATCAATCTAATTTTTTTTTGCCTAAAAAAGGCCAAGCGTAACTGCCCTTATTCTTCTATTCTTCATGGGGAAAATGATACTGACGCTGAACCCTGCTGTGAAATAAAGATCAAGGGCGATCTCCTGTCATTTTGTTTTTAATAAAGAAGCTTGAAAAAAATCTGATCAGAATGAAACCCTTTCGTTTAAATTAGAAAATCTTTATTTTGACTTCATGAAAGGACTGATTCTACATTGTTTCCCATAATGCTACAATTTAATAAACTTCAACCACCAAAAATAATATTTCTTATTTCTATTTGTTACAGATGTCTCCATAAACGAAAACTTTAGATTGTTTCTAAGCTCCATGCCAAGCAGAACATTCCCTGTTACAGTTCTCCAGAATTCTGTAAAGGTGAGTTAGCCCTAACATTTTAATTTCATGTCACTTTTCCATTTTCAAAATATTGTTAAAAACAACCACATGATAAGATGACAAATGGTTGATCACTGGAGGACTGACCAATGGAATCCCCAATGATCGTGAGAATGAGGGTCCCACAGTTCCCTGCCTGAATAGAGAGATAGTGAACAAGTGTAATTCCAATTCACGTCTATGGCATGGTACAGGCATAGGTCATACTGCTAATAGGAGTGGTCACTGCTTCATTCACACAGGGGTCTTTGGCCCTTGTTCTCAGGATCGGTGGAGTTTTCAGCAGCCAGACCCCAGTGAGCATGCTTTTATCATATATCATCTATCCTGTGGTTAGTGGATAAATGTTGTCTATGGAGCAACCACTTTAAGTAAAAAATTCAAAATGAATGAATTTGAGCCTGTTTCTATCAGATCAAATACATCAACTCAGAAGGATCTGGCACATTTGTGTCTTGCATGGAAAATCCAACTAATTTTAATCTGTATACTATATAAATATTTGTCACAAGTCAGAGGCGTATGTATGGAATGTATGGAGCACCTGTCTCCCGAAGTAGTCATCGGAGGTAGCTCCGATTTGCTGCCTTTTAACCAATTGGATGTAGCTTTCATTCATTGATAGTGGCATTTAAATGGTTGCAAAATGGTGGGATGCCTGTTTCTACGTTCTAGTTCTTTTAGAGGAGCTAAAAATATACAGTAAATCAAATATAATTAACAAATAAAAAACTAAAAAAAACACATAAAACCTCAAATCACCTCTAAAAATAACGAATATTGAAAAAAATTATTGCTTTTACAATGCCTTATGAAAGATCTTTGAAACTATAATGTAAATGTAACTATAAGGTAAACAGCGTAAACAGAAAAAAATAAATCAAAACTTCAGAATTATCATTTTTTAATCATCGCACCTTCTCCAAAAACTGCAATAAAAAGCAAGCACACTATCCTGTGTTCTCCAAAATGGTACCAATAAAACAAAGCCTCGAAACGCCAAACCAATTATTTTTTATTTGTAAAGCTCTAAAAAAAAAATTAACCGCAAAAAAATATAATTTTTTAATTAAGGTTAGTATCTCTAAATTCTTAATCACTTGGAGAATTATGCTGTGGTCATGTTTAATACACAATGAACAATGTAAAAACTAAACCGACAAAAACACGTTTTTTTCAGCATTGCACCCCATTCGGAATTTTTGCCTAGTTTTTTTAGTTCATTACATTGTAAATTGAATTGTGTGAATAAAAGCTAAAATTCATCCTACAAAAAACAAGCCGTTATCTTAAAGGGACTCTGTCACCTGAATTTGGAGGGAACAATTTTCAGCCATAGGGGTGGGGTTTTCGGGTGTTTGATTCACCCTTTCCTTACCCGCTGGCTGCATGCTGGCTGCAATATTGGATTGAAGTTCATTCTCTGTCCTCCGTAGTACATGCCTGCACAAGGCAACCTTGCCTTACGCAGGCGTGTACTATGGAGGACAGAGAATGAACTTCAATCCAATATTGCAGCCAGCATGCAGCCAGCGGGTAAGGAAAGGGTGAATCAAACACCTGAAAACCCCGCCCCTATGGCTGAAAATTGTTCCCTCCAAATTCAGGTGACAGAGTCCCTTTAAAATGTTATGGCTCTTAGAAGAAGGGGATAAAAAAAAGATTGTGCAAAAAAGTAAAAATGTCCGGGTCCTTAAAGGGGTACTCTGTGGAGATAAATGTTGGCGCTATATAAATAAAGATTATTATTACTAGATGGTGGCCCGGAGTATATAACACAGCCCACGGAGTATATAACACAGCCCACGCAGTATATAGCAGCCACGCAGTATATAACCCAGGCCACGCAGTATATAACACAGGCCAAGCGGTATATCACACAGCCCACGGAGTATATAACACAGCCCACGTACTATATAACACAGCCCACGCAGTATATAGCAGCCACGCAGTATATAACACAGCCCACGTAGTATATAGCACAGCCCACGCAGTATATAACACAGCCCACGTACTATATAACACAGCCCATGCAGTATATAACACAGCCCATGCAGTATATAACACAGCCCACGTACTATATAACACAGCCCACGCAGTATATAGCAGCCACGCAGTATATAACACAGGCGACATAGTATATAACACAGGCCACGCAGTATATAACACAGGACACGTAGTATATAGCACAGCCCACGCAGTATATCACACAGCCCACGGAGTATATAACACTGCCCATGTAGTATATAGCAGCCACGCAGTGTATAACACAGCCCACACAGTATTTAGCAGTGTGGGCACCATATCCCTGTTAAAAAAGAAAATTAAAATAACAAATAGTTATATACTCACCCCCTGAGATCCAGCGAAGCTGTGCCGAGAAGCACGGCTGCCGCCATCTTCCATTCCCAGGATACATTACGAAACTACCCAGATGACTTAGCGGTCTCGCGAGACCGCTAAGTCTTCTGGGTAATTTCGCAATGCATCTCTGGGAACAGCAGATGGCGGCTGGCGCGAGCGCATCGTCGGACTACGGAAGGTGAGAATAGCAGGTTTTTTTATTATTATTTTTAACATTACATCTGTTTACTGTTGATGCTGCATAGGCAGCCTCAATAGTAAAAAGTTCCGCGGCAATGTCGCTGATTGGTCGCGCCGGCTGGGCGCGAGCAATCAGCGAAGCGAGATTTAAATCCCGCCCCAATGTCGCTGATTGGTCGCGCGCGCCGGCTGGGCGCTACCAATCGTGGGATTTAAATCCCGTGGCAATGTCCCTGTTTGGTCGCGCGGTGTATTGCGGTCTTGCGAGATGATGACGTAGTGGTCTCGTGAGACCGCCACGTCATAATCTCGTGAGACCGCAATGCATGGACCGGTCACCGGAGCGTCGCGAGGAGCGGTAAAGGCCGGTTCTGGATGCGGGGCCAACAGACGGTGAGTATATAACGATTTTTTATTTTTTTAATTATTTTTAACATTAGATCTTTTTACTATTGAAGCTGCATAGGCAGCCTCAATAGTAAAAAGTTGGTCACACAGGGTTAATAGCAGCATTAAGGGAGTGCGTTACACCGTGGCATAACGCGGTGTAACGCAGCCATTAACCCTGTGTGAGCGTTGACTAGAGGGGAGTATGGAGCGGGCACTGACTGCGGGGAAGGAGCGGCCATTTTTCCGCCGGACTGGGCCCGTCGCTGATTGGTCGTGGCTGTTTTGCCGCGACCAATCAGCGACTTGGATTTCCATGACAGACAGAGGCCACGACCAATAAATATCCATGACAGACAGACAGAAGGACAGTGTTATGACCCCAATGGCGAGGGTCTCAGAGGAACGTGGAAGTCTGCAGAATACAAAAATCCAGCTCATAGGGCAGTGGTAACTGGGTTGACCATATATCTACTCCTAACGCCAACACTAGAAGTAGCCGGGGATCATTCCTACGTTGATTCTAGATGACACGCGCCAGCCGGAGAATCTAGCTACCCCTAGTAGAGGAAAACAAAGACCTTTCTTGCCTCCAGAGAAGGGGACCCCAAAGCTGGATAGAAGCCCCCCACAAATAATGACGGTGAGGTAAGAGGAAATGACAAACACAGAAATGAACCAGGTTTAGCACAGAGAGGCCCGCTTACTGATAGCAGAATAAAGAAAGGTAACTTATATGGTCAACAAAAACCCTATCAAAATCCACACTGGAAATTCAAGAACCCCCGAACCGTCTAACGGTCCGGGGGGAGAACACCAGCCCCATAGAGCTTCCAGCAAAGATCAGGATATAGATTTGGAACAAGCTGGACAAAAATACAAAACCAAAACAAATAGCAAAAAGCAAAAGGCAGACTTAGCTGATATAACTGGAACCAGGATCAGTAGACAAGAGCACAGCAGACTAGCTCTGATAACTACGTTGCCAGGCATTGAACTGAAGGTCCAGGGAGCTTAAATAGCAACACCCCTAACTAATGACCCAGGTGCGGATAAAAGGAATGACAGAAAAACCAGAGTCAAAAAACTAGTAACCACTAGAGGGAGCAAAAAGCAAATTCACAACAGTCCCCCCCCCTTAGTGAGGGGTCACCGAACCCTCACCACGACCACCAGGGCGATCAGGATGAGCGGCATGAAAGGCACGAACTAAATCGGCCGCATGAACATCAGAGGCGACCACCCAGGAATTATCCTCCTGACCATAGCCCTTCCACTTGACCAGGTACTGAAGCCTCCGCCTGGAGAGGCGAGAATCCAAGATTTTCTCCACCACGTACTCCAACTCGCCCTCAACCAACACCGGAGCAGGAGGCTCAGCAGAAGGAACTACAGGCACAATGTACCGCCGCAACAAGGACCTATGAAATACATTGTGAATAGCAAACGACACAGGAAGATCCAGACGAAAAGATACAGGATTAAGGATTTCCAATATCTTGTAAGGCCCAATAAAACGAGGTTTAAATTTGGGAGAGGAGACCTTCATAGGAACAAAGCGGGAAGAAAGCCACACCAAATCCCCAACGCGTAGTCGGGGACCCACACCGCGGCGGCGGTTGGCAAAGCGCTGAGCCTTCTCCTGTGACAACTTCAAGTTGTCCACCACATGATTCCAGATCTGCTGCAACCTATCCACCACAGAATCCACCCCAGGACAGTCAGAAGGCTCCACATGACCCGAAGAAAAGTGAGGATGGAAACCAGAGTTGCAGAAAAAAGGCGAAACCAAGGTGGCGGAACTAGCCCGATTATTAAGGGCAAACTCAGCCAACGGCAAGAATGTCACCCAATCGTCCTGATCAGCAGAGACAAAACACCTCAAATAAGCCTCCAAAGTCTGATTGGTTCGCTCCGTCTGTCCATTAGTCTGAGGATGGAAAGCAGACGAAAACGACAAATCAATGCCCATCCTACTACAAAAGGATCGCCAGAACCTGGAAACGAACTGGGATCCTCTGTCTGACACAATATTCTCAGGGATGCCGTGCAAACGAACCACGTTCTGGAAAAACACAGGAACCAGATCGGAAGAGGAAGGCAGCTTAGGCAAAGGAACCAAATGGACCATCTTGGAGAAGCGATCACATATCACCCAGATAACGGACATGCCCTGAGATAGCGGAAGATCAGAAATGAAATCCATGGAGATATGTGTCCAAGGTCTCTTCGGGACAGGCAAGGGCAAGAGCAAACCGCTGGCACGAGAACAGCAAGGCTTAGCTCGAGCACAAGTCCCACAGGACTGCACAAATGACCGCACATCCCTTGACAAGGAAGGCCACCAAAAGGACCTGGCCACCAGATCTCTGGTGCCAAAAATTCCCGGGTGACCTGCCAACACCGAGGAATGAACCTCGGAAATGACTCTGCTGGTCCACTTATCCGGGACAAACAGTCTGTCAGGTGGACAAGACTCAGGCCTATCAGCCTGAAATCTCTGCAACACACGTCGCAGATCCGGAGAAATAGCTGACAAGATAACTCCATCTTTAAGAATACCAACAGGATCAGCGACTCCAGGAGCATCAGGCACAAAGCTCCTAGAAAGAGCATCGGCCTTCACATTCTTTGAACCTGGTAAATACGAGACAACAAAATCAAAGCGGGAGAAAAACAATGACCAGCGGGCCTGTCTCGGATTAAGGCGTTTAGCAGACTCGAGATACATCAGATTTTTGTGATCAGTCAAGACCACCACACGATGCTTAGCACCCTCGAGCCAATGACGCCACTCCTCAAATGCCCATTTCATGGCCAACAACTACCGATTGCCCACATCATAATTTCGCTCGGCAGGCGAAAACTTCCTAGAGAAAAAGGCACAAGGTTTCATAACAGAGCAACCAGGGCCTCTCTGCGACAAAACGGCCCCTGCCCCAATCTCCGAAGCATCCACCTCAACCTGAAAGGGAAGTGAGACGTCAGGCTGGCACAAAACAGGCGCCGAAGTAAACCGGCGTTTCAACTCCTGGAAAGCCTCCACGGCAGCAGGAGCCCAGTTAGCTACATCGGAGCCCTTCTTGGTCATATCCGTCAAAGGTTTCACAATGCTAGAAAAATTAGCGATAAAACGACGGTAGAAGTTAGCGAAGCCCAAGAACTTCTGAAGACTCTTAACTGACGAGGGCTGAGTCCAATCAAGAATAGCTCGGACCTTGACTGGGTCCATCTCCACAGCAGAAGGGGAAAAAATGAACCCCAAAAAGGGAACCTTCTGTACACCAAAGAGACACTTTGAGCCCTTGACAAACAAAGAATTTTCACGCAAAATTTTAAAGACCAACCTGACCTGCTCCACATGCGAATCCCAATTATCAGAAAAAACCAAAATATCATCCAGATAAACAATCAAAAATTTATCCAGATACTTCCGGAAAATGTCATGCATAAAGGACTGAAAAACTGAAGGCGCATTGGAGAGCCCAAAAGGCATCACCAAGTACTCAAAATGACCTTCGGGCGTATTGAATGCGGTTTTCCATTCATCACCTTGCTTAATGCGCACAAGGTTGTACGCACCACGAAGGTCTATCTTGGTGAACCACTTGGCACCCTTAATCCGGGCAAACAAGTCAGACAACAGCGGTAAAGGATACTGAAATTTGACAGTGATCTTATTTAAAAGCCGATAATCAATACAAGGTCTCAAAGATCCGTCCTTTTTTGCCACAAAAAAGAATCCCGCACCAAGAGGGGAAGAAGACGGACGAATATGTCCTTTTTCCAGAGACTCCTTGATATATGAACGCATAGCGGTATGTTCAGGTACCGACAGATTAAACAGTCTTCCCTTAGGAAATTTACTGCCTGGGATCAAATCTATAGCACAGTCACAGTCCCTATGAGGAGGCAGTGCACTGGACTCAGACTCACTGAAGACATCCCGATAATCAGACAAATACTCCGGAACTTCCGAAGGCGTAGAAGAAGCAATAGACACAGGCAGAGAATCCTCATGAATACCACGACAGCCCCAACTTGAGACTGACATAGCCTTCCAGTCCAGGACTGGATTATGGGTCTGTAACCATGGCAGCCCTAAAACGACCAAATCATGCATTTTATGTAAAACCAGGAAACGTATCACCTCGCGGTGTTCAGGAGTCATGCACATGGTAACCTGAGTCCAATACTGCGGTTTATTTGCTGCCAATGGTGTAGCATCAATACCCCTAAGAGGAATAGGATTTTCTAATGGTTCAAGAGTAAATCCACAGCGCTTAGCAAATGAGAGATCCATGAGACTCAGGGCAGCACCTGAATCTACAAACGCCATGACAGGATAAGATGACAGTGAGCAAATCAAAGTTACAGACAGAATAAATTTAGGTTGCAAATTACCAACGGTGACATGACTAACAACCTTAGCTATACGTTTAGAGCATGCTGAGATAACATGTGTAGAATCACCACAGTAGTAGCACAAGCCATTCCGGCGTCTATGAATTTTCCGCTCATTTCTAGTCAGGATTCTATCACATTGCATTAAATCAGGTGTCTGTTCAGACAACACCATGAGGGAATTAGCGGTTTTTCTATCACATTGCACCGAATTAGGTGTCTGTTCAGACAACACCATGAGGGAATTTGCGGTTTTGCGCTCCCGCAACCGCCGGTCAATTTGAATAGCCAGTGCCATAGTATCATTCAGACCTGTGGGAATGGGAAAACCCACCATAACATTCTTAATGGCTTCAGAAAGGCCATTTCTAAAATTAGCGGCCAGTGCACACTCGTTCCAATGTGTCAGCACGGACCATTTCCGAAATTTTTGGCAATACACTTCAGCCTCGTCCTGCCCCTGAGACATAGACAGCAAGGCCTTTTCTGCCTGAATCTCAAGATTGGGTTCCTCATAAAGTAAACCGAGCGCCAGAAAAAACGCATCAAGATCAGCCAATGCCGGATCTCCTGGCGCCAGCGAAAAAGCCCAATCCTGAGGGTCGCCCCGTAAGAACGAAATAACAATTTTTACTTGCTGAGCAGAATCTCCTGATGAACAGGGTCTCAGGGACAAAAACAATTTACAATTATTCACGAAATTCCTAAACTTAAACCTGTCTCCGGAAAACAGTTCAGGAATCGGTATTTTAGGTTCTGACCTAGGATTTCTGATAACATAGTCTTGTATGCCCTGCACACAAGTAGCCAGCTGGTCCACACTTGTAATCAAGGTCTGGACATTCATGTCTGCAGCAAGCATAGCCACTCTGAGGTAAAGGGGAAGGAGAAAAAAAAAAAAAAAAAACTCAGAATCTTCTTTCTTATAATCCCTCTTCTGCAATGCATTAAACATTTAATACTGGCCTGGCAAACTGTTATGACCCCAATGGCGAGGGTCTCAGAGGAACGTGGAAGTCTGCAGAATACAAAAATCCAGCTCATAGGGCAGTGGTAACTGGGTTGACCATATATCTACTCCTAACGCCAACACTAGAAGTAGCCGGGGATCATTCCTACGTTGATTCTAGATGACACGCGCCAGCCGGAGAATCTAGCTACCCCTAGTAGAGGAAAACAAAGACCTTTCTTGCCTCCAGAGAAGGGGACCCCAAAGCTGGATAGAAGCCCCCCACAAATAATGACGGTGAGGTAAGAGGAAATGACAAACACAGAAATGAACCAGGTTTAGCACAGAGAGGCCCGCTTACTGATAGCAGAATAAAGAAAGGTAACTTATATGGTCAACAAAAACCCTATCAAAATCCACACTGGAAATTCAAGAACCCCCGAACCGTCTAACGGTCCGGGGGGAGAACACCAGCCCCATAGAGCTTCCAGCAAAGATCAGGATATAGATTTGGAACAAGCTGGACAAAAATACAAAACCAAAACAAATAGCAAAAAGCAAAAGGCAGACTTAGCTGATATAACTGGAACCAGGATCAGTAGACAAGAGCACAGCAGACTAGCTCTGATAACTACGTTGCCAGGCATTGAACTGAAGGTCCAGGGAGCTTAAATAGCAACACCCCTAACTAATGACCCAGGTGCGGATAAAAGGAATGACAGAAAAACCAGAGTCAAAAAACTAGTAACCACTAGAGGGAGCAAAAAGCAAATTCACAACAGGACAGACAGACAAACGGAAGTGACCCTTAGACAATTATATAGTAGACTAGATGGTGGCCCGATTCTAACGCATCGGGTATTCTAGAATATGTATGTCCACGTAGTATATTGCACAGCCCACGTAGTATATTGCCCAGCCACGTAGTATATTGCCCAGTGACGTAGTATAATGCTCAGAGCCACATAGTATATTGCCCAGTTACGTAGTATATTGGCCAGTTACATAGTATATTGCCCAGTGACGTAGTATATTGCCCAGTGATGTAGTATACATCACAGAGCCACGTAGTATATTGCACAGCCCACGTAGTATATTGCCCAGCCATGTAGTATATTGCCCAGTGACGTAGTATATTGGCCAGTTACGTAGTATATTGCCCAGTGACGTAGTATACAGCACAGAGCCACGTAGTTTATTGCCCAGCTACGTAGTATATTGCCCAGCCATGTATGACACAGGTTAAAAAAATAAAAAATAAACATATACTCACCTTCCGCAGGCGTGTTGTAGCTCTGTCGCCTGTGTGGGGTGCAGGCGGCAGCTTCCCGTCCCAGGGTGTGATGACGTCGCGGTCACGTGACGTCACGGCAGGTCCTTTCCGCGCAGGACTTGTGATGACGCATTCCTTTCATTAACTACTCAAACAGATCTGAGTAGTGAGGTCTCGGTAGCATAACTTTTCCTTTTTGGCAGCATTGAGTAAACTGATTGTCAGATGGTTTTTCATCAATGAAATTCAGAGAGTCGCATTTAGAGCAAACTGCATTCATATTCCCACAGTAGTGTTCATGAATTGTACTTTCATTGTCTGTTACGTAATGTGCAAGTTGTTGAATATTGTCCTGGTCGTGCCTTAGTTGGTAGAGCATTCGTTTTTTATGAATTTGGCGATCATGTTGTAGATGGTGGCCCGATTCTAACGCATCAGGTATTCTAGAATATGTATGCGTAGTATATTGCACAGCCCATGCAGTATATTGCACAGCCACGCAGTACATTGCGCAGCCCACGTAGTACATTGCGCAGCCACGCAGTACATTGCGCAGCCCACACAGTACATTGCGCAGCCACGCAGTACATTGCGCAGCCCATGCAGTACATTGCGCAGCCCACGCAGTACATTGCATGTCCACGTAGTATATTGCCCAGTCGCGTAGTATTTTGCCCAGTCACGTAGTATAATGCTTCATGCAGTTATGGCCCCATAGATGCCCCATATAATGCTCCATGCAGTTCTTTATGGCCCCATAGATGCCCCATATAATGCGCCATGAAGTTATGGCCCCATAGATGCCCCATATAATGCTCCATGCAGTTCTTTATGGCCCCATAGATGCCCCATATAATGCCCCATATATTGCTCCATGCAGTTATGGCCCCATAGATGCTCTATATAATGCTCCATGCAGTTATGGCCCCAAAGATGGCCCATATAATGCTCATGCAGTTATGGCCCCATAGATGGCCCATATAATGCTCCATGCAGTTATGGCCCCATAGATGCCCCATGTAATGCTCCATGCAGTTCTTTATGGCCCCATAGACGCTCCATACAGCATTGTGCCACATGTAATGCTGCTGCTGAGGCAATAAAAACAAAATATCACATACTCACCTCTCGTCGCTGCTCCTCAGCGTCCCGTCTCTCCGCACTGACTCAGGCAGAGGGCGGCGCAGTTATATACTGCGTGGGCTGTGCTATATACTATGTGCCCTGTGTTATATACTGCGTGGCCTGTGTTATATACTGCGTGGCTGCTATATACTGCGTGGGCTGTGTTATATAGTAAGTGGGCTGTGTTATATATAGTGCGTGGCCTGTATTAACGCATCTGGTATTCTAGAATATGTATGTATGTATATAGCAGCCACATAGTATATAGCACAGGCCATGTACTATTTGTCTGGCCTATTTGTCTGGCAGTATATCACACAGCCCACGCAGTATTTAGCAGTGTGGGCACCATATCCCTGTCACCTGTCGCTGATTGTTTCTCGACCGGCCACGTAGTATATAGCGTAGTATTCTAGAATATGTATGTAGTTTATTTATGAAGATTGAAGAATAATGCAATAATGGGTAAAATATATTTATTATCATTAAATTTTATTAGTCATAGTACAATTGAATGAAATTATGAAACAGATCATCAAAATATATAAACCACATTACATGAACTGTAACTGTATTTAAATAAATCATCGGACAAAAGAAGGACATTGACACTATAATATATTTATTAACAATATCAAGCCAAAATATTTTTGTACACCACATTTCTTGTGAATACCTTTTAACTACCTATAAGCAACTTTCCTTGTAAAGGGGTAGGAAGAACTTGCACCTTGACGTTGGATCTCATTTTAACTCTTGAAAATGCAACGTAGAGTTGTCCATGACAAAAAACGGGCTGCGGTAGATATATGCCAACACGGTGTAGAGTTTGACCTTGTGACTTGTTTATTGTCATGGCAAAAGCTGGTTTTATTGGAAACTGTCGACGCCGAAGCCTAAATGGAAGACCCGTGTCTGAAGGACATAAATCAATGCGTGGAATGAACACTTCATCTCCTTTTGCTGATCCAGTGATCACTCTTGCTTGAATGATGTGAGAATGGAGTCCAGTAACAATAAGGCGAGTTCCATTACATAGACCATTTTTTGTATTTAGATTCCGCAGCAACATTATGATTGTTCCAACTTTCAGTTGAAGTCTGTGGGATGGCATTCCTGATGGCGTAAGACTATTTAAAAATTCAACTGGATAATGCTCTCGTTCATCTTCATTGTCTACATCCACTGAATCATCACTTTTATACAACTTATACTCACCAGGCATTCTATCCATCACCTGGGAATTTAGCAGAGCCACGTCATCATTCTTGGGACAGAGAATTGCATGAGAAGAGGCCCTCTCAACACTGCTTTGGTCGTTCACATCAATTTCAATGCATTGTCCAAAAACATCAGTTATGATGCAGTCAGTGCACAACATGTCTTCTGGTATTTCAATAATATCTTCTCCAAGTTTGTATTCGTTGCTAAGTTCACCGTTGCCAAATTTAAGAAGCCAGTTGCTATACTCTGGGTCCGAAGATCGCATATTGTTAATTAGTTGGAGTTTATTGAACTGTTTCCAAAGGTCAGCCATTTTTAAGCTGGACTCGATAACATCTGTTCTTGTTCCATTTGGTATGACTGGAAGGCATTGCCTAAAATCTCTGCCAATGACAAAAAATTTACCTCCAAACGGAATTTTATTTTTTTCAGCAACATTTGTAGTCATTACTTCACGCAGAAGTCTGTCAATTAAGCTCAAAGCATATTTGGGTGCCATGGTGCACTCGTCAAGTATGAAAACATGTGCATTTTTTAACAGTCTTCCTGCAAATGTGTCTTGTTTTACTCTGGAAATAGAGATTTCATTGACTGGAACTGGTATCCCAAAGAGTGAATGGATAGTGCGACCTCCTCGTAAAAGGTTTGCTGCAATCCCTGTTGTAGCCGACGGCAATACGACTTTTCCCAACCCTCCAACGTGATGCATTATAACTTCATAGAGGTATGTTTTACCGCTCCCTCCAGACCGTCAATAAAGAAACATTTTGGCCTTGCATCTGCTTGGTTTTCTATAGCACTCACAATAGTGTCATATGCAATCCGTTGTTGTTCATTTAAGGAGTTTGTCTTCTCTGTTGCCAACAATAATTCGTAAGCTTCGTCATACTCTGGAACTTGTGGAACTTGAATGGCAGGCTGGGGCAAATTAAAGTCTGAAAACGTTTTTCCATGTAGTAGTAAGATATTTTGGACATCTTGCATGGCATAAGATTCGCAATTTTGACAACTTCCACTTCTGTTGTGAAGACGTAAGCAGTAGTCCTCGATTAGATGTTCTTTAAAATTTGTCCAAAGTTGAGCTGGATTTGTAGGCGGTCCAAATACACAGATGTAGGCAAACAATTCACGAAGTTGCTTAGGCATATGTAGGGTAACTGCGTCTTCTAAAGTAAGTTTCCACACAGTATCATCCAATAGAAGTCCTAAAGCCAAAGCTGCAGCTTTAAATGTATCGTGCAATACTCCGTTAACTGTTTTCAAATTGTCATAAGTTTTAGCTCCTTTGATATGTAGTAGTAACAGCCGAAGGCATTATCTTTCTTGATCCTTGACACTAACAGTATACAGTGCCTACAAGTAGTATTCAACCCCCTGCAGATTTAGCAGGTTTAATAAGATGCAAATAAGTTAGAGCCTTCAAACTTCAAACAAGAGCAGGATTTATTAACAGATGCATAAATCTTACAAACCAAAAAGTTTTGTTGCTCAGTTAAATTTTTATAAATTTTAAACATAAAAGTGTGGGTCAATTATTATTCAACCCCTAGGTTTAATATTTTGTGGAATAACCTTTGTTTGCAATTACAGCTAATAATCGTCTTTTATAAGACCTGATCAGGCCGGCACAGGTCTCTGGAGTTATCTTGGCCCACTCCTCCATGCAGATCTTCTCCAAGTTATCTAGGTTCTTTGGGTGTCTCATGTGGACTTTAATCTTGAGCTCCTTCCACAAGTTTTCAATTGGGTTAAGGTCAGGAGACTGACTAGGCCACTGCAACACCTTGATTTTTTGCCTCTTGAACCAGGCCTTGGTTTTATTGGCTTTGTGCTTTGGGTCGTTGTCTTGTTGGAAGATGAAATGACGACCCATCTTAAGATCCTTGATGGAGGAGCAGAGGTTCTTGGCCAAAATCTCCAGGTAGGCCGTGCTATCCATCTTCCCATGGATGCGGACCAGATGGCCAGGCCCCTTGGCTGAGAAACAGCCCCACAGCATGATGCTGCCACCACCATGCTTGACTGTAGGGATGGTATTCTTGGGGTCGTATGCAGTGCCATCCAGTCTCCAAACGTCACGTGTGTGGTTGGCACCAAAGATCTCGATCTTGGTCTCATCAGACCAGAGAACCTTGAACCAGTCAGTCTCAGAGTCCTCCAAGTGATCATGAGCAAACTGTAGACGAGCCTTGACATGACGCTTTGAAAGTAATGGTACCTTACGGGCTTGTCTGGAACGGAGACCATTGCGGTGGAGTACGTTACTTATGGTATTGACTGAAACCAATGTCCCCACTGCCATGAGATCTTCCCGGAGCTCCTTCCTTGTTGTCCTTGTGTTAGTCTTGACTCTTCGGACAAGCCTGGCCTCGGCACGGGAGGAAACTTTCAAAGGCTGTCCAGGCCGTGGAAGGCTAACAGTAGTTCTATAAGCCTTCCACTTCCGGGTGATGCTCCCAACAGTGGAGACAGGTAGGCCCAACTCCTTGGAAAGGGTTTTGTACCCCTTGCCAGCCTTGTGACCCTCCACGATCTTGTCTCTGATGGCCTTGGAATGCTCCTTTGTCTTTCCCATGTTGACCATGTTTGAGTGCTGTTCACAAGTTTGGGGAGGGTCTTAAATAGTCAGAAAAGGCTGGAAAAAGAGATAATTAATCCAAACATGTGAAGCTCATTGTTCTTTGTGCCTGAACTACTTCTTAATACTTTAGGGGAACCAAACAGAATTCTGGTGGGTTGAGGGGTTGAATAATAAATGACCCTCTGAAAAAACTTTTCCCAATTTAAAAAAAAAATAAACAAAGAAATAACATTCTTTTTTGCTGCAGTGCATTTCACACTTCCAGGCTGATCTACAGTCCAAATGTCACAATGCCAAGTTAATTCCAAATGTGTAAACCTGCTAAATCTGCAGGGGGTTGAATACTACTTGTAGGCACTGTACATGCGTCCAATTATTCTGCTAACTCCTCATTGTCTTGGATTCCAAGTTTTATTCCAAATGTAATGCTCTGGAATCTCTCGGTACAAATAGTGCCTTGCGTTTTCGTCACGTTGGTTCAGCAAAAACCATTCCATTAATGTTGATGTCGTGCTTAAAGGGACTCTGTCACCTGAATTTGGAGGGAACAATTTTCAGCCATAGAGGCGGGGTTTTCGGGTGTTTGATTCACCCTTTCCTTACCCGCTGGCTGCATGCTGGCTGCCATATTGGATTGAAGTTCATTCTCTGTCCTCCATAGTACACGCCTGCGCAAGGCAAGATTGCCTTGTGCAGGCATGTACTACGGAGGACAGAGAATGAACTTCAATCCAATATTGCAGCTAGCATGCAGCCAGCGGGTAAGGAAAGGGTGAATCAAACACCCGAAAACCCCGCCTCTATGGCTGAAAATTGTTCCCTCCAAATTCAGGTGACAGAGTCCCTTTAAAGTTTTGAGACATCTTTGACTTCAGCATCTTCAAAGAAATAAAGCTGCTGTTGATTTGGTAAATGAATAGCTAAACGTATAATGGCATGGGACTGTGAATGCATTGGAAACGCAAATATCCTCCAAGCAGCTTCTGGAGCACTGACATCTTGAGTCAACAAAAGTTGATGATTCATCGTGATTGACTGTTTTCTGTTGTATTTTGATGTTAGCTTTGTCATGCCCCTTGTAGATGTACTTGAAGAGATATTTTACACTTTTTATTGAAGCACAGATTTCTACGTTGATGTGACAGTTGTAGCATTTTGATAAGTACGGGTTGTATGGGACTATCCATGAGTTATTTATAATTTTTTTGTTGCAAGCAATGTTATAATTGTGTTGTCGCCGGTAGGATGGGTAGCCATCCAAGTTTTTAACAGTGTGCTGTTTCAACTCCTTTGGAATCCCTTTTGTACACTTTCCGTATGCCATGCATGGACTTTTTGGATTTGCTACACTGCATGGGCTATGAACCATATGAGAGACTACAATATTATACAGTTCAGGATACTTTTCTTGGTTAGGAATTTCAGCCCACACTATATTGTCGATTTCTTCCTCCGTACGAATCTTGGAATCCGTGTCTAAGATAATTAGTATATACGCATGTGGGAGACCTCATTTCTGAAACTTTATGACGTGTACCATTGCTACGACTGTTCCAAAAAGCCCATTTTTGATGTCTTTCAAAAGGCTGATGAGTTTCAGTCAAAATACGCGTGCGACTAAGTCCGGCCTGTGTTCAACTTTTTGCCAGGGTTCTAGATTTTCTGTAATTTCCAGCCATTTAGGATTACAGGTCATTGTCACAAAAATGTCAGGTCTTCCAATCTTTGTTACTATTGCCATTGCATCTTGATAACGCTGTTGCATGTTGCGGGGGCTACCTTCAAACGACGACGGGAGGATTACTGTTTTTCCAATTGGAATTCCCTTTTCAATTGATTGTTTTTGCAAATGTTCTTGAAGAACGCAGTAGTCTTCAACTTTAAGTTGTTTTTGGTTCATTCTTATGAAATTTAGACGATTAGCTTCAATTTTAACATATGCGTCAACTAAGTACTGTTGTGTCAGTTTCCCACCGTTTAAAATAGGATTGAAGTAATTTCGGACAGACAGAAGAAAACTGTAGTATTGCAGCTGTGTAATTCTTCTTGAAGTTCCTTGTTGGTTTAGGTTTTCATGCCACCCTTGTTCACCTCTTGGAAAGAATAGCGGATACAGAAGAGCATCAAGGTTGCTGTGCAAAATGCTAATTCGTTGTGTCTTAGGAACCAAAGGGTTGTTTTGGTCTGGCTTAAGATGGACTAATATATCCCTTTGAAAAGGAGGTTCTCCATCATCGTTTAGAAAAACAACTGTGACCTCACTTACACGTGGTTTGTTGTAAAGTCGAGGATTCTGTTTACGTTCTTGTTTAATGGCCATGACAATAGAAGGCATTTCAGTACCATTTTGTATAGCCCTCTGTTCCTCCTCAGCTTGAACGTCTTTTAGCATGCGATATGCGGCAGCAAATGGGCTTATTTTTTGTAAATGTACAGCAATTTGGTTCATCAGTTCAGCATCACACTTTTTGTTTTCTTTTAGGTTCATCCTTTGTTCTGTAGCCTCATTTGTATCAATGATGTATAATTGTGCAAATTTTGGTGGTTGTCCTATTTCTGGGTGAAGTGTTCCACTGCGGTGGTAGATCTGGCCGAGAATTTTAAAACAATACGGTCCGAATCCAGGGGGCGGTGCAATGTTGGCACCGAATGAAGTGAACGCATGAGAACTGTTGATGCTTCTGATATTTTCCATGAAATTTCTACTGTGTTGATGCATTCCTTTCATTAACTGCTCAAACAGATCTGAGTAGTGAGGTCTCGGTAGCATAACTTTTCCTTTTTAACAGCATTGAGTAAACTGATTGTCAGATGGTTTTTCATCAATGAAATTCAGAGAGTCACATTTAGAGCAAACTGCATTCATATTCCCACAGTAGTGTTCATGAATTGTACTTTTATTGTCTGTTACGTAATGTGCAAGTTGTTGAATATTGTCCTGGTCGTGCCTTAGTTGGTAGAGCATTCGTTTTTTATGAATTTGGCGATCATGTTGTTCCTGTTGTACAACAGTTTGTTGTGGTGTCTCCGGTTGGCGACGGTGTCTGTGAGATTCCGCATCCTGGGCTTGTCTAGCAGCAGTTTGTTGTGGTGTCTCCTGTTGGCGACGTTGTCTGTGAGATTCCACATCCTGGGCTTGTCTGGCGGCAGTTTGTTGTGGTGTCCCGTTCCCGATGTTGTCGTTTTCTTGCTGCTGCTTTTCTGTCATCCTCATTGGCGTATTTTCGTTTACGAACCATTCTAAGATAGAAACACAGGGAGATGCCGCCCATACAGGGAGACGCAGGCACACACCCTACACAATGGCGGCACTTGACAGCAGTGGAGGACAATGATGATTCCAAAATTCGTGGCACACTGTGCCCGTCGCTGATTGGTCGAGGCCGGCTGACAGACAATTAGACCCTTAGACAACACAATGGCGGCACTTGACAGCAGTGGAGGACAATGCCCGTTGCTGATTGGTCGAGGCTGGCTGGCCTTGACAAATCAGAGACTGTGCCCATCGCTGATTGGTCGAGGCCTGGCGGCCTCGACCAATCAGCGACGCGGGATTTCCAGGACAGACAGACAATTAAACCCTTAGACAATTATATACTGTATTTTCCGCTTTGTAAGACGCACTTTTATTTCCCCCAAATTGGGGGGGAAATGGGGGTGCGTCTTACAATTGGAATAGTGAATAAAATAGGGGAAAAGTAGAAAATATTTCTTACTGAGGGGCTGGCGGTGGCTGCGGAGCGGCTGGCGGTGGCTGTGGAGCGGGCTGGTAGTAAGCAGGGTCACCGGTGGGGCAATGGAGCAGGCCTGGAGCTGGGGGATGGCGGCGCTGTCATCTCCGGTGTGCGGTGGTGTGCGGGCGGCATAATGCTGGCCGGCGCCATTGCACTTCCGGAATTCTGAATCCGGAGTTTCCGGTTTCTAGATTGCGAGCCATTGCCTGTGTCTACCACACAGGACTTCAAGAAAATGGCCACCGAACCAGCTCATGCGCAGATAAAGCTCGCTATTACTGAGCTCTCGATCTGCGCATGCGCTGCAGTAGACAGGAAAATACCGGTAGCTGGCAGCAGGGAAAGTTCTGGGCTCCACTGCACACGGAGCCCTAAAGCAGAGGAGGGAGAGAGGCATGATTCTCCTCCTCCTTTGCAGGGAGAGATATTGATTGGTGGAGGGAACTGTTGCTGAGCTGTCTCCACCAATCAGTTATCTTATCCCTGCAATGTATAGTGTAACACTTATTATTTACACTAGTCCGAGATCCGTGGGAGAGGTGAGCACACATTGAAGTTTATAAATCACAACCCCCATCATACCTCAGAATATACTGTACCAATGGGTGTATTTTGATGGATGATGGGGGTTGCAGCCATATGTAGTGTAACAGATCCCCCATAACTGCATCATCAGCAGATTCCCATAACAGTGCGTCACCACAGATCCCCCAAAAGTGTGTCATCCGCAGATCCCCATAACAGTGCGTCATCCACAGATCCCCCATAAGTGTGTCATCCGCAGATCCCCATAACAGTGCGTCACCACAGATCCCCATAAGTGTCATCTGCAGATCCCCATAACAGTGTGTCATCCACAGATCCCCCATAACAGTGCGTCATCGGCAGATCCCCATAACAGTGTGTCACCACAGATCCCCATAATAGTGTGTCATCTGCAGATCCCCCATAACAGTGTGTCACCACAGATCCCCCATAACAGTGCGTCATCCACAGATCCCCATAACAATGCGTCATTCACAGATCCCCATAAAAGTGTCATCCGCAGATCCCCCATAACAGTGTGTCATCTGCAGATCCCCAAAACAGTGTGTCACCACAGACCCCCCATAAGTGTGTCATCCGCAGATCCCCATAACAGTGCATCATCCACAGATCCCCATAACAATGTGTCATCCGCAGATCCCCATAACAGTGCATCACCACAGATCCCCATAACAGTGAGTCATCCGCAGATCTCTCAATAAGTGTGTACTGTTATGACCCCAATGGCAGGGTGTCTCAAAGACAAATAGCGAAGTCTGCAAACATAAAACCCAGCTCATAGGGCAGTGGTAACTGGGCTGACCATATACCTGAACCTAGCACACAAATAACAGCAGCCGGGGAACGTACCTACGTTGATTCTAGACGTCTCGCGCCAGCCGGAGAACTAACTAACCCTAGCAGGGAAAAGAAAGACCTTTCTTGCCTCCAGAGGAAATACCCCAAAAAGTTGGATACAAGCCCCCAACAAATAATAACGGTGAGGTAAGAAGAAAAGACAAACGCAAGAAATGAACTAGGTTTTTAGCAAAGAGAGGCCCACTAACTAATAGCAGAATATAGGAAGATGACTTATATGGTCAGCAAAAACCCTCACAAAAACTCCACGTGGAATATTCAAGAACCCCCGAACCGTCTAACGGCACGGGGGGAGAACATCCGTCCCCTAGAGCTTCCAGCAGTATCAGGAATCACATTTAGTACAAGCTGGACAAAAATAAGAGCACAGTAAATAACCAAAAACAAGAAAGCAGGACTTAGTTTAATTTTGCAAAGAACCAGGACCAGCAGAAAGGAGCAAACAGAAGGATCTGATTACAACGATGACAGGCACCAGACTGAAAATCCAGGAAGTTCAAATAGCGACACCCCTGGACTAATGAGGCCAGGTGGGTACCAAGCAAGGGAAGGAATATCAAAGTGTCATATCACTAGTGACCACAAGAGGGAGCCAAAAAGTCTAATTCACAACAGTACCCCCCCCTTAAGGAGGGGTCACCGAACCCTCACCAAGACCACCAGGGCGATCAGGATGAGCAGCGTGAAAGGCACGAACCAAATCGGCCGCATGCACATCAGAGGCGACCACCCAGGAATTATCCTCCTGACCATAGCCCTTCCACTTGACCAGATACTGAAGCCTCCGCCTGGAGAGACGAGAATCCAAGATCTTTTCCACCACGTACTCCAACTCGCCCCCAACCAACACCGGAGCAGGAGGCTCAACAGAAGGAACCACAGGCACAACGTACCGTGTTGTGAAATTGGATTTTGGGCTCCCCCGGTGGCCACTGGTGGAATTGAACTGGTGTGCATCATCCTCTCTGTTCACCTGTTTCCATCAGGATGTGGGAGTCGCTATTTAGCCTTGCTCCTCTGTCACTTCCATGCCGGTCAACATTGTAATCAGAAGCCTTTCTGTGCATGTTCCTGCTGCTAGACAACTCCCAGCTAAGTTGGACTTAGTCCTTGTTTGTTTTTGCATTTTGTTCCAGTTCACAGCTGTAGTTTCGTTTCTGTGTCTGGAAAGCTCTTGTGATCTGAAATTGCCACTCTGATGTTATGAGTTAATACTAGAGTCTTAAAGTAATTTCAGGATGGTATTTTGATAGGGTTTTCAGCTGACCATGAAAGTGCCCTTTCTGTCTTCCTGCTATCTAGTAAGCGGACCTCAATTTTGCTAAACCTATTTTCATACTACGTTTGTCATTTCATCTAATATCACCGCCAATATTTGTGGGGGCCTCTGTCTGCCTTTCGGGGAAATTTCTCTAGAGGTGAGCCAGGACTATATTTTCCTCTGCCAGGATTAGTTAGTCCTCCGGCCGGCGCTGGGCGTCTAGGGATAAAACGCAGGCTACGCTACCCGGCTACTGTTAGTTGTGCGGCAGGTTTAGTTCATGGTCAGTTTAGTTTCCATCCTTCCAAGAGCTAGTTCGTATGTTTGCTGGGCTATGTTCTCTTGCCATTGAGAACCATAACAGTTTGACTGGCCATAAAAAGGGTTAAATTAATTGACAGAGAAAGGAGAGAAAAGAGAAGTCTGCTGAAGATTTTTTTTTTTTTTTCTCAGTTCTGAGTGTGCTTGTAATTGAATCTCTTGCAAGTCTGCCTATATTGCAGCCTTTCTCTCTCTCTCTCCTTCTAATCCTGGAATGGCTCTGTGTTCACCTGTTCAAAATGGATATTCAGAGTTTAGCTGCAGGTTTGAATAATCTCACCACGAAAGTTCAAAACTTACAAGATTTTGTTGTTCATGTTCCTATATCTGAACCTAGAATTCCTTTGCCTGAATTTTTCTCGGGGAATAGATCTTGCTTTCAAAATTTCAAAAATAATTGCAAGTTGTTTTTGTCCCTGAAATCTCGCTCTGCTGGAGATCCTGCTCAGCAGGTCAGGATTGTGATTTCCTTGCTCCGGGGCGACCCTCAGGATTGGGCTTTTGCATTGGCTCCAGGGGATCCTGCGTTGCTCAATGTGGATGCGTTTTTTCTGGCCTTGGGGTTGCTTTATGAGGAACCTCAGTTAGAACTTCAGGTGGAAAAGGCCTTGATGTCCCTATCTCAGGGGCAAGACGAAGCTGAAATATACTGCCAGAAATTCCGTAAATGGGCTGTGCTTACTCAGTGGAATGAGTGCGCCCTGGCAGCGAATTTCAGAGAGGGTCTCTCTGATGCCATTAAGGATGTTATGGTGGGGTTCCCTGTGCCTGCGGGTCTGAATGAGTCCATGACAATGGCTATCCAGATCGATAGGCGTCTGCGGGAGCGCAAACCTGTGCACCATTTGGCGGTGTCTACTGAGAAGACGCCAGAGAATATGCAATGTGATAGAATTCTGTCCAGAAGTGAACGGCAGAATTTTAGACGAAAAAATGGGTTGTGCTTCTATTGCGGTGATTCAACTCATGTTATATCAGCATGCTCTAAGCGTACTAAGAAGCTTGATAAGTCTGTTTCAATTGGCACTTTACAGTCTAAGTTTATTCTATCTGTGACCCTGATTTGTTCTTTATCATCTATTACCGCGGATGCCTATGTCGACTCTGGCGCCGCTTTGAGTCTTATGGATTGGTCCTTTGTCAAACGCTGTGGGTATGATTTGGAGCCTCTTGAAACTCCTATACCCCTGAAGGGGATTGACTCCACCCCATTGGCTAGCAATAAACCACAATACTGGACACAAGTAACTATGCGGATTAATCCGGATCACCAGGAGATTATTCGCTTTCTTGTGCTGTATAACCTACATGATGTGTTGGTGCTTGGATTGCCATGGCTGCAATCTCATAACCCAGTCCTTGACTGGAAAGCTATGTCTGTGTTAAGCTGGGGATGTAAGGGGACGCATGGGGACGTACCTGTGGTTTCCATTTCATCATCTATTCCCTCTGAGATTCCTGAATTCTTGACTGAATATCGTGACGTTTTTGAAGAACCTAAGCTTGGTTCATTACCTCCGCACCGGGAGTGCGATTGTGCCATAGATTTGATTCCGGGTAGTAAATACCCTAAGGGTCATTTATTTAATCTGTCTGTGCCTGAACATGCTGCTATGCGAGAATATATAAAGGAGTCCTTGGAAAAGGGACATATTCGTCCTTCGTCATCTCCCTTAGGAGCCGGTTTTTTCTTTGTGGCTAAGAAAGATGGCTCTTTGAGGCCGTGCATTGATTATCGGCTTTTGAATAAAATCACGGTTAAATATCAATATCCGTTGCCACTGCTGACTGATTTGTTTGCTCGCATAAAGGGGGCCAAGTGGTTCTCTAAGATAGATCTTCGTGGGGCGTATAATTTGGTGCGAATTAAGCAGGGGGATGAGTGGAAAACCGCATTTAATACGCCCGAGGGCCACTTTGAGTATTTGGTGATGCCTTTTGGTCTTTCAAATGCCCCTTCAGTCTTTCAGTCCTTTATGCATGACATTTTCTGTGATTATTTGGATAAGTTTATGATTGTGTATCTGGATGATATTTTGATTTTTTCGGATGACTGGGACTCTCATGTCCAGCAGGTCAGGAGGGTTTTTCAGGTTTTGCGGTCTAATTCCTTGTGTGTGAAGGGTTCTAAGTGCGTTTTTGGGGTTCAAAAGATTTCCTTTTTGGGATATATTTTTTCCCCCTCTTCCATCGAGATGGATCCTGTCAAGGTTCAGGCTATTTGTGATTGGACGCAACCCTCTTCTCTTAAGAGTCTTCAGAAATTTTTGGGCTTTGCTAACTTTTATCGTCGATTTATTGCTGGTTTTTCTGATGTTGTTAAACCATTGACTGATTTGACTAAGAAGGGTGCTGATGTTGCTGATTGGTCCCCTGCTGCTGTGGAGGCCTTTCGGGAGCTTAAGCGCCGCTTTTCTTCCGCCCCTGTGTTGCGTCAGCCTGATGTTGCTCTTCCTTTTCAGGTTGAGGTCGACGCTTCTGAAATCGGAGCTGGGGCGGTTTTGTCGCAGAGAAGTTCCGATTGCTCCGTGATGAGACCTTGTGCTTTTTTCTCGCGTAAATTTTCGCCCGCCGAGCGGAATTATGATGTTGGGAATCGGGAGCTTTTGGCCATGAAGTGGGCTTTTGAGGAGTGGCGTCATTGGCTTGAGGGGGCTAGACATCAGGTGGTGGTATTGACTGACCACAAAAATCTAATTTATCTTGAGTCCGCCAGACGCCTGACTCCTAGACAGGCGCGCTGGTCGTTGTTTTTCTCTCGGTTTAATTTTGTGGTGTCCTACCTGCCGGGTTCTAAGAATGTTAAGGCGGATGCCCTTTCTAGGAGTTTTGAGCCTGACTCCCCTGGTAATTCTGAACCTACAGGTATCCTTAAGGATGGAGTGATATTGTCTGCCGTTTCTCCAGACCTGCGGCGGGCCTTGCAGGAGTTTCAGGCGGATAGACCTGATCGTTGCCCACCTGGTAGACTGTTTGTTCCTGATGATTGGACCAGTAAAGTCATTTCTGAGGTTCATTCTTCTGCGTTGGCAGGTCATCCTGGAATCTTTGGTACCAGGGATTTGGTGGCAAGGTCCTTCTGGTGGCCTTCCCTGTCTCGAGATGTGCGAGGCTTCGTGCAGTCTTGTGACGTTTGTGCTCGGGCCAAGCCTTGTTGTTCTCGGGCTAGTGGATTGTTGTTGCCCTTGCCTATCCCGAAGAGGCCCTGGACGCACATCTCGATGGATTTTATTTCGGATCTTCCTGTTTCTCAGAAGATGTCTGTCATCTGGGTGGTGTGTGATCGTTTCTCTAAGATGGTCCATTTGGTTCCCCTGCCTAAGTTGCCTTCTTCTTCCGAGTTGGTTCCTCTGTTTTTTCAAAATGTGGTCCGTTTGCATGGTATTCCGGAGAATATCGTTTCTGACAGAGGTACCCAATTCGTGTCTAGATTTTGGCGAGCATTCTGTGCTAGGATGGGCATAGATTTGTCTTTCTCGTCTGCTTTCCATCCTCAGACTAATGGCCAGACCGAGCGGACGAATCAGACCTTGGAGACATATTTGAGGTGTTTTGTGTCTGCAGATCAGGATGATTGGGTTGCTTTTTTGCCTTTAGCGGAGTTTGCCCTCAATAATCGGGCCAGTTCTGCCACCTTGGTGTCTCCCTTTTTCTGTAATTCGGGGTTTCATCCTCGATTTTCTTCTGGTCAGGTGGAATCTTCGGATTGTCCTGGAGTGGATGCTGTGGTGGAGAGGTTGCATCAGATTTGGGGGCAGGTAGTGGACAATTTGAAGTTGTCCCAGGAGAAGACTCAGCTTTTTGCCAACCACCGGCGTCGGGTTGGTCCTCGGCTTTGTGTTGGGGACTTGGTGTGGTTGTCTTCTCGTTTTGTCCCTATGAGGGTTTCTTCCCCCAAGTTTAAGCCTCGGTTCATCGGCCCGTACAAGATATTGGAGATTCTTAACCCTGTGTCCTTCCGTTTGGACCTCCCTGCATCTTTTTCTATTCATAATGTTTTTCATCGGTCATTATTGCGCAGGTATGAGGTACCGGTTGTGCCTTCCGTTGAGCCTCCTGCTCCGGTGTTGGTTGAGGGCGAGTTGGAGTACGTTGTGGAAAAAATCTTGGACTCCCGTGTTTCCAGACGGAAACTCCAGTATCTGGTCAAATGGAAGGGATACGGTCAGGAGGATAATTCTTGGGTGACTGCCTCTGATGTTCATGCCTCCGATTTGGTCCGTGCCTTTCATAGGGCTCATCCTGATCGCCCTGGTGGTTCTGGTGAGGGTTCGGTGCCCCCTCCTTGAGGGGGGGGTACTGTTGTGAAATTGGATTTTGGGCTCCCCCGGTGGCCACTGGTGGAATTGAACTGGTGTGCATCATCCTCTCTGTTCACCTGTTTCCATCAGGATGTGGGAGTCGCTATTTAGCCTTGCTCCTCTGTCACTTCCATGCCGGTCAACATTGTAATCAGAAGCCTTTCTGTGCATGTTCCTGCTGCTAGACAACTCCCAGCTAAGTTGGACTTAGTCCTTGTTTGTTTTTGCATTTTGTTCCAGTTCACAGCTGTAGTTTCGTTTCTGTGTCTGGAAAGCTCTTGTGATCTGAAATTGCCACTCTGATGTTATGAGTTAATACTAGAGTCTTAAAGTAATTTCAGGATGGTATTTTGATAGGGTTTTCAGCTGACCATGAAAGTGCCCTTTCTGTCTTCCTGCTATCTAGTAAGCGGACCTCAATTTTGCTAAACCTATTTTCATACTACGTTTGTCATTTCATCTAATATCACCGCCAATATTTGTGGGGGCCTCTGTCTGCCTTTCGGGGAAATTTCTCTAGAGGTGAGCCAGGACTATATTTTCCTCTGCCAGGATTAGTTAGTCCTCCGGCCGGCGCTGGGCGTCTAGGGATAAAACGCAGGCTACGCTACCCGGCTACTGTTAGTTGTGCGGCAGGTTTAGTTCATGGCCAGTTTAGTTTCCATCCTTCCAAGAGCTAGTTCGTATGTTTGCTGGGCTATGTTCTCTTGCCATTGAGAACCATAACAGTACCGCCGCAAAAAAGACCTATGGAACACGTTGTGAATGGCAAACGACACAGGAAGTTCCAAGCGAAAGGACACTGGATTAAGAATTTCCAAAATCTTATAAGGACCGATGAAGCGAGGCTTAAATTTAGGAGAGGAGACCTTCATAGGAACAAACCGAGAAGACAGCCACACCAAATCCCCAACACGAAGTCGGGGACCCACACCGCGGCGGCGGTTGGCAAAACGCTGAGCCTTCTCCTGTGACAACTTCAAGTTGTCCACCACATGATCCCAAATCCGCTGCAACCTATCCACCACAGAATCCACCCCAGGACAGTCAGACGGCTCCACATGTCCCAAGGAAAAACGAGGATGGAAACCAGAGTTGCAGAAAAATGGCGAAACCAAGGTAGCGGAACTAGCCCGATTATTAAGGGCAAACACAGCCAACGGCAAGAAGGTCACCCAATCATCCTGATCTGCAGAAACAAAACATCTCAAATAAGCCTCTAGAGTCTGATTTGTTCGCTCAGTTTGGCCATTAGTCTGAGGATGAAAGGCAGATGAAAACGACAAATCAATGCCCATCTTAGCACAAAAGGATCGCCAGAACCTGGAAACAAACTGGGATCCTCTGTCAGACACGATATTCTCAGGAATGCCGGGCAAAGGAACCACATTCTGAAAGAATAACGGAACCAGATCAGAAGAGGAAGGCAGCTTAGGCAAGGGCACCAAATGGACCATCTTGGAAAAGCGATCACATACCACCCAGATGACAGACATGCCCCGAGACACTGGAAGATCCGAAATGAAATCCATGGAAATGTGTGTCCAAGGCCTCTTCGGGACAGGCAAGGGCAAAAGCAACCCGCTGGCACGAGAACAGCAAGGCTTAGCCCGAGCACAAGTCCCACAGGACTGCACAAATGACCGCACATCCCGTGACAAGGAAGGCCACCAAAAGGACCTAGCCACCAAATCTCTGGTGCCAAAAATTCCCGGATGCCCTGACAACACCGAGGAGTGAACCTCGGAAATGACTCTACTGGTCCATTTATCAGGAACAAACAGTCTGTCAGGTGGACAAGAGTCAGGTCTACCAGCCTGAAATCTCTGCAACACACGTCGCAAATCCGGAGAAATGGCCGACAAGATTACTCCCTCTTTAAGAATACCAACTGGCTCTGAGGCTCCAAGAGAGTCAGGCACAAAGCTCCTAGAAAGAGCATCAGCCTTAACATTCTTTGAACCAGGCAGGTACGAGACCACGAAGTCAAAACGGGAGAAAAACAATGACCAACGGGCCTGTCTAGGATTCAGGCGTTTAGCAGACTCGAGATACATCAGATTTTTGTGATCAGTCAAAACCACCACACGATGCTTAGCACCCTCGAGCCAATGACGCCACTCCTCAAATGCCCACTTCATGGCCAACAACTCCCGATTGCCAACATCATAATTCCGCTCAGCAGGCGAAAATTTCCTAGAAAAAAAAGCACATGGTCTCATTACTGAGCAACCAGGGCTTCTCTGCGACAAAACGGCCCCTGCACCGATCTCAGAAGCATCCACTTCAACCTGAAAGGGAAGCGAGACATCAGGCTGACACAAAACAGGCGCCGAAGTAAACCGGCGCTTCAGCTCCTGAAAAGCCTCCACGGCTGCAGGAGCCCAGTTAGCAACATCAGAACCTTTCTTGGTCATATCCGTCAAAGGTTTAACAACGCTAGAAAAATTAGCGATAAAACGACGGTAGAAGTTAGCAAAACCCAAGAACTTCTGAAGACTCTTAACCGACGTGGGCTGAGTCCAATCATGAATAGCTCGGACCTTGACTGGGTCCATCTCCACAGCAGAAGGGGAGAAGATAAAACCCAAAAAGGGAACCTTCTGCACACTAAAGAGACACTTTGAGCCCTTAATAAACAAAGCATTCTCACGCAAAACCTGAAACACCATCCTGACCTGCCTTACATGGGAGTCCCAATCATCAGAAAAAAACAGAATATCATCCAGATAAACAATCATAAATTTATCCAGATACTTCCGGAAGATGTCATGCATAAAGGACTGAAACACTGAAGGAGCATTAGAGAGCCCAAAAGGCATCACCAAGTACTCAAAATGACCTTCGGGCGTATTAAATGCAGTTTTCCATTCATCTCCCTGCTTAATGCGCACAAGGTTGTACGCACCACGAAGGTCTATCTTGGTGAACCACTTGGCACCCTTAATCCGGGCAAACAAGTCCGACAACAGAGGCAAAGGATACTGAAATTTAACAGTGATTTTATTCAGAAGTCGATAGTCTATACAAGGTCTCAAAGATCCGTCCTTCTTGGCCACAAAGAAAAATCCCGCACCAAGAGGGGAAGAGGATGGACGAATATGTCCCTTCTCCAGAGACTCCTTAATATACGAACGCATTGCGGTATGCTCAGGTACAGACAGATTAAATAATCTTCCCTTAGGAAACTTACTACCTGGAATCAAATCTATAGCGCAGTCACAGTCCCTATGAGGAGGAAGAGCACTGGACCTGGACTCGCTGAATACATCCTGATAATCAGACAAATACTCAGGAACATCCGAAGGAGTAGAGGAAGCAATAGACACCGGCGGGGAATCGCAATGAATTCCCTGACAGCCCCAACTTGACACAGACATAGCCTTCCAATCCAAAACTGGATTGTGAGTTTGTAACCATGGCAGACCCAAAACGACCAAATCATGCATTTTATGCAAAACAAGAAAACGAATCACCTCTCGATGTTCAGGAGACATGCACATGGTCACCTGTGTCCAAAACTGCGGCTTATTTTCCGCCAATGGCGTAGCATCAATACCTCTCAGAGGAATAGGATTAACCAAAGGCTCCAGAACAAAACCACAGCGCTTGGCAAACGACAGATCCATAAGACTCAGGGCAGCACCTGAATCCACAAACGCCATAACAGGATAGGAAGACAATGAGCAAATTAAAGTCACAGACAAAATAAATTTAGGTTGCAAATTACCAATGGCGACCGGACTAACCACCTTTGTTAAGCGTTTAGAGCATGCTGATATAACATGTGTAGAATCACCACAGTAGAAACACAACCCATTCTGACGTCTATGATTTTTCCGTTCAATTCTAGTCTGAACTCTATCACATTGCATTAACTCAGGTGTCTGTTCAGACAACACCACCAAAGGATTAGCGACTTTGCGCTCCCGTAAACGCCGGTCAATTTGAATAGCCAACGCCATGGAATCATTCAGACTTGTAGGAACGGAGAAACCCACCATCACATTCTTAATGGCTTCAGAAAGGCCATTTCTGAAATTTGCGGCCAGAGCACACTCATTCCACTGAGTAAGCACGGACCATTTCCGAAATTTTTGGCAATAAACTTCAGCTTCATCCTGGCCCTGAGAGATAGCCAGCAAGGCCTTTTCTGCCTGAATTTCAAGATTGGGCTCCTCGTATAGCAACCCAAGCGCCAGAAAAAACGCATCAACATCTGCCAAAGCCGGATCGCCTGACGCTAACGAGAAGGCCCAATCCTGAGGGTCGCCCCGTAAGAAAGAGATAACAATTTTTACTTGCTGAGCTGAGTCTCCAGACGAACGAGGTCTCAGAGATAGAAACAATTTACAATTATTCCTGAAATTTCTAAATTTAAATCGGTCTCCAGAGAACAATTCCGGAATAGGTATTTTAGGTTCTGACATAGGACTGCTAGTAACAAAATCTTGAATACTCTGCACACGAGCAGCAAGCTGATCCAGCCACTCTGAGATAAAGGGGAGGAAAGAAAGAAAAAAAAAAAAAAAAAAAAACATAATTTCCAGGTCACCACCTGACAGCACCATGGAGGACGTCCTTCTTATCCGCAGTGGGACAGGAAACCACGAGAGTTCAAAAGGACCCTCCCCCTTCCACCCTTCAGTGTTTTTCCTGTCCCACTGTGGATGGGAACGACGAGAGTCCCGTCAGTTCCGTGCAGACAGCGTGGATCGGGGGGGCTCGGCCTCTTCCTTCCCGCTGGAAGAGTCTGTCAGGCTGATACCCGTACTATAGGGTCACTCAGCTTTAACCGGTGTAGCGCTGCTCCTGGTTTATGGGTCGCTTCCCCCCTAGGGGGGCTCTCGACCCTGGACGCAAGACCCACGATGTACCTGCAGGAAGGCGCCTCTGCGGGATGGAGTCCTGATCAAGCGCTTCGGGGGTATGACAGGTCATCCTGGAGAGCGGGAATCGACGTGACGGTAGGGGAGCGCAGCGCTTCGGTCGCGCTCCTGCACGAGTCACTTCCGGTTCACGGCTGCTGCGCGCGTCACTTCCGGGTCGCGGCCGGCAGCATGGGTTCGGCGTCTTTCATCTCCTTCTATCCTGAAGCGAGGGAGGTCCGGAACTTGGCGGCGGCGGTATAAAGGTATGTGTGGGCTGGGGTGGCTGGTCGAGCGATAATGGAGGATAATCCAAAGCTTGATACGCAGCAGGAGCCCCAGGCGCATGTAAGTCCCAGGCCCTGCTCCCCATAAAGGAAGCCATATAGGAACTACCCCTTTTATACATATTATATATTATATATTATAGGCCTCTGCGGTTAGGAGATCTGGGAAAGGCAAGAAATGTCCCCTCTGTGCCGTAAAACTGAAAGACTCCTGGCAGAAATCCTTATGCGAGTCGTGCACCAGTCGTATCTTGGGGGAAGAGCAGGCCGCTCTGATGACGAATATGAGGACCATAATCAGAGAAGAAGTGCAGGCTTCGATATCCGGCCTTTCACTTCCCCAGCCCATGCAGTCTGACCCCCAGGATTCCCAGAGATCCAGGAAAAGGCAGAGAGAGTCTGATCTGTCGTCCGTGGACAGCTCTTTCGATTCCGACCTAGAGGAGGAAGAATTGAGCAGAGATCCCCCAGAGAAGGGGAAAAGATATCTTTTTTCATCTAATGACATTGAGGAACTGTTGGGTGCTGTTAGACAGACTATGCAGATTGAAGAACCCACATCTACCCGTTCAGTGCAGGACGAGATGTTCGGGGGGCTGCGCTCTCATACCTCGAAGGTCTTTCCTGTCAATGCTCACATTCGCTCTATGATTATAGAGGAATGGGAGGAGGCAGAAAAGAAATTGTCAATTCCGAAAGACTTCAGACTCCGCCTCCCTTTCAATCATGAAGATGTCAAGGACTGGGAGGATATCCCAAAGATTGACATTCCTCTGGCAAAGGTTTCCAAGAGAACCGCCATTCCATTCGAGGACTCCTCTAATTTAAAGGAGCCGATGGATCGAAAAGCGGATGGACTCTTAAAAAGGTCCTGGGAGAGTTCGGCAGCAGTAATCCGCACGAACATAGCGGCCACGTCGGTAGCACGGGCAATGCATTTGTGGGTGGACGACTTGAAGGATCAGTTATCGTCCAAAACCCCTAGAGAAACCATTATTAATGCAATTCCTCTGTTAAAGCTTGCAACCGGTTTTTTAGCGGATGCTACAGCAGAATCGGTTAGGTTTACAGCCAGGGGTCAGTCTTTGTCGAATGCTGCTAGACGTGCTATTTGGTTGAAAAATTGGTCAGGCGACGTTCATTCTAAGAACAAGCTGTGTGCCATCCCGTTCTTAGGGGGAAGGGTCTTCGGACCTATCCTTGACGACATCCTGGAAAAAGCCTCTGACGAAAAAAAGGGGTTTCCAGAGGAAAAAAAGAGAAAATACCAGCCCTTTCGCAGACCCTATTACGGTCAGAGGTCAGACTACAGGGGTAAAGGCAAGCAGGGGAGGTGGAGCTACCAAAAAGGGGGAGACAGAGACAGGAACAGGAACAGAGATTCAGGTCCCTCGACTTCCAGAACAGAATTTCGGAAGAAATGACGCCATCAGGATAGGAGGGCGACTATTGGGCTTTCGGGTACCTTGGGAGGAGATTACCAAAAGTCCTTGGGTCCGCCAGATCATTTCTCGGGGATACAAGATAGAGTTCAGCTCTCTTCCCCCAGAAAAATACTTCGTGTCCAACGTACATCTCTCTTCCGTCTCCCCTATGTGGTCGGACATTCAGGATCTTCTGCAGATGGCAGCAATATCCCCAGTCCCTCAGGGAGAAATAGGAAGGGGTCATTATTCAGGCCTCTTCTCTATAAAAAAGCCCTCCGGAGAATCCAGAACCATAATAAACCTCAAACCCCTAAACAAGTTTTTGGTGTACAAGAGGTTCAAAATGGAATCCATTCGTTCCACAATTCCCCTTTTAGGCAAAGACATGGTAATGTGCACCTTAGACCTAAAGAGTGCATATTACCATGTTCCAATTTACAGAGATCACCAAAGATATCTCAGATTTGCGGTAGAGAAAGACGGAAGGATCTATCATTATCAGTTTTGCTGCCTTCCCTTTGGGTTAGCAACAGCACCCAGGGTCTTTACAAAAATCATTGTAGAGATAGTGGCTTATCTGAGAAATCAGAATGTCACGATAGTACCCTATATAGACGATTTCCTTCTGGCAGCAGATTCTGTGGGGCAGCTCAAGATCGACTGTCAGTTGGTGATCTCCACTCTGCAGAATTTAGGCTGGGTGGTAAACTGGTCAAAATCCCACCTAACCCCCAGGTCGAGAATAAAATTTCTAGGTGTTATCCTAGACTCAAAAGCCAGAGTGTCTTTTCTTCCAGACAAGAAGCGGGTCGACATTATAAGAAAAATTCTCCATTTTTCAAAAAGCCGAGTGTCCATCAGAGACGCAATGAAGATCCTTGGAATGATGACGGCCTGCATTCCTTGCGTCAATTGGAGCCAATTTCATTCTCGTCACCTACAGAGAGCAGTCCTCACTTCCTGGGACAGAAGACAGACGTCTCTGGACAGGGAGTTTCGTCTTTCCCAGCAGGTCAGAAGATCTCTCCGATGGTGGACGGTCCCCGAAAACCTACAGGTGGGGGTACCATGGATCCTCTCCCCAGCTATCACTGTGACCACAGACGCAAGTCAACAGGGATGGGGTGGTCATGTCCTAGGAAGATTTTATCAAGGACAGTGGAGCCCAGAGGAAAGGATGAATTCCTCAAACCACAGAGAACTCCACGCGGTCTGGAAGGTCCTCCATTCAGCCCAACATCTGCTAGAGAACAAACACCTGAAGATCTTCTCGGACAATACAACGACGGTAGCCTTCCTACGTCATCAGGGAGGTCCGAGGCATCTAAGATTACAGCATCTTGCAGATCGAATATTCAGGTGGGCGGAGGGAAGTGTCCTCTCGATCTCAGCAGTTCACCTAGAAGGATCAAGGAACGAAGTGGCGGATTTTTTGAGCAGAAGAAAGCTTTCAGCCATAGAATGGGAACTGAACAACGAGGTTTTCATCGATTTATGCCAGCGATGGGGAACCCCAGAGGTGGATTTATTCGCCACCAGGGAGAACGCAAAGGTCAGAACCTTCTACTCTCTAAACCCTCGAGAAGATCCGACAGGAGTGGATGCACTCTCCCAGTCATGGAGCAGGGGTCTCCTTTACGCCTTTCCCCCTCTTGCACTTATCCCAAGAATCTTGAGGAAGATATGCGAAGACAGAGCTCAGGTCATCCTGGTGGTTCCGTTTTGGCCCAAGAGGAGCTGGTTTCCCCTGTTAAAAAAACTAGCAGTGGAAGAACCTCTACTCCTTCCAAAAAGGAAAGATCTGCTTCTCCAAGGCCCGGTTCTTCATCAGGACCCAGACAGCCTCCAGTTAGCGGCTTGGATCCTGAGCGCCAGATCTTGAAAGCAAGAGGCCTATCGGAAGAAGTCATCTCCGTTCTCCAAGCAAGTAGAAAACCGGTGACCTCTGCAATTTATTTAAAAATTTGGAAGAGGTTCTGCAGTTTTTGTGGAGATACGATAGTTGATCTTGATTGCCCCAACATTCCCAAGATCCTTGATTTCTTGCAGGAAGGATTTAGGAAGGGTCTAAAACCAAGTACTCTGAGGGTCCAGGTGGCAGCCCTCAGTGTATTTTATGACTCCTCTCTAGCCTCCCATCCCTGGATTGCTCGTTTTTCCAGGGCAGTATTAAGACTGAGACCCCGGATCAGGAAAACCATCCCTCCTTGGGATCTTAACCTGGTCCTTAATGAGTTATGCAAAGATCCCTTTGACTTAGCTGAGGACATAAACATCTCTAATCTTTCTCTCAAAACGGCGTTCCTAGTAGCCATCACGTCAGCTAAGAGACTAGGGGAACTCCAGGCTCTTTCTGTTCAAAACCCCTATCTGCAGATTTTTGAGGATAGGCTAGTTCTAAAGCTGGATCCAGGCTTCCTTCCGAAAGTCGTCTCAGACTTAAACATAAATCAGGAGGTAGTACTTCCATCTTTCTGTCAGTTTCCCAAAAACCAGAAGGAAAGGTTTTATCATAACTTGGATGTTAGGGAAACTGTCCTTAAGTATTTAGAGGCGACTAGGGCTTGGAGACAAGATACTAATTTATTCATTCTATTTGGAGGCCCAAATAAGGGTAAAAAAGCCTCAAAATCTACCATCGCTAGATGGATAAGGTCCACTATTAGCCTAGCCTATAAAGCACAGGGTAAGAATCCCCCAGACAACTTAAAAGCTCATTCATCTAGGGCAATGGCCACCTCATGGGCAGAGAAAGGGGGCGCTTCGGCAGATCAGATCTGCAGAGCTGCCTCTTGGTCCAGTCTCAGTACCTTTTCTAGGCATTACAAGCTAGACGTTGTGTCATCTCAGCTAGCCTTTGGCAGGAAGGTGCTTCACGCAGTAGTCCCGCCCTAGAACCAAAAAGTCTTCTTTGGTACTTCTCCATGGTGCTGTCAGGTGGTGACCTGGAAAACGGTAATTAGACATACCGGTAATTATATTTCCAGGAATCCATCCTGACAGCACTGGTAGTTCCCTCCCTATATTACATGTAATACATACTTATGTGATGTAACATTTGTATACATGTTTGTTGTGTTCAAATAAATTCTTTTTGCATCCATCCAGAAGTATTACTTGGAAAATCACTGAAGGGTGGAAGGGGGAGGGTCCTTTTGAACTCTCGTGGTTTCCTGTCCCACTGCGGATAAGAAGGACGTCCTCCATGGTGCTGTCAGGATGGATTCCTGGAAATATAATTACCGGTATGTCTAATTACCGTTTTCCTTTCTTATAATCCCACTTCTGCAATGCATTAAATATTCACTTAAGGCCTGGCATACTGTTATGACCCCAATGGCAGGGGGTCTCAAAGACAAATAGCGAAGTCTGCAAACATAAAACCCAGCTCATAGGGCAGTGGTAACTGGGCTGACCATATACCTGAACCTAGCACACAAATAACAGCAGCCGGGGAACGTACCTACGTTGATTCTAGACGTCTCGCGCCAGCCGGAGAACTAACTAACCCTAGCAGGGAAAAGAAAGACCTTTCTTGCCTCCAGAGGAAATACCCCAAAAAGTTGGATACAAGCCCCCAACAAATAATAACGGTGAGGTAAGAAGAAAAGACAAACGCAAGAAATGAACTAGGTTTTTAGCAAAGAGAGGCCCACTAACTAATAGCAGAATATAGGAAGATGACTTATATGGTCAGCAAAAACCCTCACAAAAACTCCACGTGGAATATTCAAGAACCCCCGAACCGTCTAACGGCACGGGGGGAGAACATCCGCCCCCTAGAGCTTCCAGCAGTATCAGGAATCACATTTAGTACAAGCTGGACAAAAATAAGAGCACAGTAAATAACCAAAAACAAGAAAGCAGGACTTAGCTTAATTTTGCAAAGAACCAGGACCAGCAGAAAGGAGCAAACAGAAGGATCTGATTACAACGATGCCAGGCACCAGACTGAAAATCCAGGAAGTTCAAATAGCGACACCCCTGGACTAACGAGGCCAGGTGGGTACCAAGCAAGGGAAGGAATATCAAAGTGTCATATCACTAGTGACCACAAGAGGGAGCCAAAAAGTCTAATTCACAACAGTGTACCCTGCGGATTCCCCATACCAGTGCGTCACCACAGATCCCCCATAATAGTGTCATCCGCAGATCCCCCATAACAGTGCATCACCACAGATCCCCCATAACAATGTTTTTCATTCATCATAGGTGTAGAAAAAGACATGGGCTACACATCTAAAATCATAAGTTGATCTAGGCAAAATGAAACTGAACATGAGGTTCTTAGTTTAACAATCTGATTAGACTACCGTATATGAAGCCGCTAGCACATGACGGCAAACCTTAGTGAGCAAAAATATGCGGAACCCCTCTTACAGTCTCCAGCCTTGCAGCATGGGTGCTGTGGGGCACCAGGTACCCACCCTGCTGGTTCATTGTCGCTGTGGTTGGCACATTACTCCACACATTTAAGGCTACGGTATGGTATTTAACGTTATTGGCACACTGAGATTTGCCGTGACTTGGCAGTAGGCTTTATAAGTCTGATTATAATGTTAAAGTAAAAACTTCTTGTTCAGCTGAATACAGTATATTTTTGCCTAACACCACTAGATCAACTTGTGATTTTTGGATGTGCAGCCCATGTCTTTTATACAGCAATAATACCGTATTCATTCATGCTCTCAATCGCAATGCCCCCATAACTATGAAGGACAGAGCTGACAGTTGTTTCACTACTGTATTTTGTTGCAGAAAAATACCGTACAGTTGGCTGCTGCATATTGCACATTTTTGAAGAATGTCAAAGCAGAAAAGGCATGCATATAAAATTCCCTTTAAACTGGAGGTTATAAAATACGCTGAAGAGCATGGGAACAGAGCAGCAGAGAGACATTTCGGACCGCCTCCAACTGAAAAAATGATAAGAGAGTGGAGGAAACAGGAGGATGAGCTGCAAAAAGCGGTAAAAAGCAGATCTGGCCTTCGTAGGCGTGGTGCAAAGTGGCCAGAGCTAGATGTGGACGTAAAAGAGTGGATCATAGGCCACAGAAATAATGGCCTTTCAGTCTCAACGAAAATGATCATATGCGAAGCCAAGCGGATTGCTGCTGAGAAAGGCATCAATGAATTCACTGGATCACCATCATGGTGCTTCAGATTTATGAAGAGATGTGGCCTTGCTATGCGTACCAAAACAAGAATTGCGCAAAAAATGCCACAAGAATATGAAGCTAAGATTCTGTCTTTCCACAAGTTTGTAATTGACAGCAGAAAGAAAAATGGATATGAATTAGGCCAGATTGGGAATATGGATGAAATCCCTCTAACATTTGACGTGCCATCCAACAGAACTGTTGAGGCAAAGGGTTCAAAAACCGTAACGGTAAAAACTGCAGGACATGAAAAAAACCACTACACAGTTGTGTTGTCCTGCTGTGCCGATGGCACGAAACTGCCACCAATGTTAATTTTTAAAAGAAAGAACATGCCCAAAGAAGCTATCCCATGAGGAGTTGTTGTGCACGTTCACGAGAAAGGATGGATGGACGAGAATGGAATGAGATTGTGGGTTGATAAAGTGTGGTCCAAACGTCCTGGAGGACTTCTGAAAAAAACAGCCCTGTTAGTGCTAGACCAGTTCAGGGCACATATTAGTGAAAACACAAAAAAAGTGTTTAAAGAACAGAAAACCCATCTTGCGGTAATTCCAGGGGGGCTTACCAGCCAGCTGCAACCTCTCGATGTTTCTATAAACAAGCCGTTTAAAGTCTACATGCGAGAAGAGTGGAATAAATGGATGGCTGCTGGCAATCATGACCTGACACCAACTGGACGCATGAAGAGGCCCACTATCACTCAAGTTTGTGAGTGGGTGAAGACATCATGGCAATCAGTAAAGGATGAAACGGTTATACGTTCATTCAAAAAATGTGGGATTAGCAATGCCTTAGATGGCACCGAAGATGGTATGCTATATGAGGACAGTGAAGAAAGTGACACTAATGACTGTGTGGACCTGAGCTTCCTAAACTCTGACAGCAGTGATGAGGAATTCCTGGGATTCACTGACTAGAACATTATGGTGCCTGAGGATTAAAGTTTCTCCTCACTTGTTAGCCAGAACATGGCTTTTGTCGTTACTTACGGTACATGGGACTGTTCTTACATGTTACCCACAATGCTGCTGTTGACTGCTGTTGAGTCTACTATGTTAAAATAATATTTTGCTATTTAATTAAAGTTTTTTGCACACTATTTGGCTCAAAATATTTTTTTTCTTATTTTTCTCCTCTAAAACCTAGGTGCGTCTTATAATCAGGTGCGTCTTATAAAGCGAAAAATACGGTATATAGATTATTATTATTTGTACTGCCAATGCCCTCATAAACTATAAAGAGGAAAGACCCAGTGCACTTCTGTTATCCTTAGAACACTTGTAATTCAGTGTGACAGGCACTGGTCCTCACTGCTGCCCCCCCCCCCCAATCTGGGACAATATATCACACACCAGTGTTCAGCTCCCCGCTGTGAGAAACACCCAGTCCCAGAAGAAGGGGCATGGCCACATCCCCTGTTCTCTGCAGACAAAGCTATTATCAGGAGACTGGCTGATGGTAAAGGCATTGAGTTGCATACTACTGTAATGTCCCAGCAGTGGGTGAAGAGCAACTCCTATCACACCAGCCCCCTGATAATGTCTCCTTTTCTGCAGTCTGAGATGATGAGGTATCTGCAATAGTAGCCCTGCAGTGAAGGAGATATTATCAGGGGTCTGGCTGTTACTAGAAGATGGGGGGCAGGCCATGCTCTGTGATGCCCCCCTCATCTTGTGCTGCAGTGAAGGAGACATCAGGGGGCTGGCTGCTGCTATTAAAAGCCAGGAGCAGGGCTACACTCCCCACCACACCAGGTAACTTGCTGTTACTCACAGCAGGAAGCTGCACACTGCTGTGTGATGTATTGTTCCAGATGAGATGGGGGCACAGTGAGGAGCAGCTCCTGTCACACTCAATTGCAAGTGTTCTAAAGATAATAGAAGTGCACTGGGCATCTCATCTTTATATTTTGAGGGCACGGACATTTCAAAATGTTTCACCTCCCCAGAGTACCCCTTTATGATGTTAAGGGTCAATATAAAATTGAACACCTGCTGCCAGGTTTCCTTCCTGCCAGGTTTCCTTGCAGACTACAGATGATTGCTGAGTTCCTGAACGTGAATTCTAACATGTAGCTGCTTTTTTCTGACACCCTTTTATTGAAAAAGAAATTGTCAAAAACTGTAATAAGTTTTGGGGTAACACAGAGAAAAATATAGTCAACAATTACATACCTGAATATTAATTTTATGTCCTGTGGTCACAATGGTCTTTATAACATAAGTAACGTCTTCATATCACCTTGACCAGTTGGGGCACATCAGGCAGTATTAATCTTGGTCTACATAACCTTTTATGTTTTATGTTTCACCTAGCTGAAGTTTTACCTTAGAGCAGAGACAAAGCATATGTACAGACATTCTACGGTTAGTCTCAAAAGTTTTTGTCAGGTCTCAGTGGAAAAATAAAATCGATGGCTGCAGACTTGGGAGCCAGAAATGTTAATTGAATTTGTGTTAATGAACCTTACAAAAATAGTCTCTGTTAAAGCTTGCTCCATGGAATACCTTTATTTGTATCACTCCCAGGGGGCACACAGTTATTAGGATGTGCACTTACTAAGGGTTAAAAACTCTTTGTGTTAAGGTGCAGGACTGCATATGTTACAAAGTCATGTTATTCAACAGCTACTTTTACAACATTACATTGTACACTGCCACTTTATTATAGACACCATCCAGTACTTAATTAGACATTCTTTGGCCTTCAGAATTGCAGGAATTCATGGAAGCATAGGTTCTAGTGGGTAGGAATATTGGCCCTTGTGCACAGAATCGCTTCTCTTAGATACCCCATCCTAGAGATGCTGTGTATGATTAAGATTTGAGGACTGCAAAGGCCAGAAAAGCACAGAAAACTCGTTCTTTGAATCAATCCATGACTATATGACCCTTGTCAAGGTCCACTGTCCTGCTGAAAGTGTCCTGGTACAGGGTAAACCATGAGGGAAAGCACTCGGTCAAGCAGAATATTTAATTGAGTACTACTGTCCAATGGTCCATCCACAGTTATCAAAAGACCCATGACTCTGTTATCATAACCCATCTATGCTAAGGAACGACAACAGACACATTAATCAGATACATAATTTCAAGCATGATTGTGGAATTCGAATACAGTTTACTTGACTGTCCATCAACTATTTGTCAGAATGATTCTTGACATCCTAATCTGACTCTTTATGTAGATGAATTATTTAACCTGGAGCCAAGTCTAACCTCACCATCAGGGGCTCTAGCGAAGAGTCAGGTGCACACTGAATTACGTCCCTCCAGGCTCTCCCTGGACTTTGGCAAAGTGTCTCCACAACCACACACGTAACAGTTTGCTCAGGTGATGGACTTTGCTGATCCCCAAACCCCATCCCTGGAGAAATTTTATCTGGAGATGAACATCCATCTAGACAGCCTGACGTCGGTTGCTTTTTCTCTCCAGTGCAAGTAGCTGCAACCTCATCAGTGACTACTTGGTCTGCAACTCACAAGCTAAGAGCTGGCCGTTGTCCATGTGCACTGCCACGCTTCGATGGAAATCCTAAGCATTGCCATGAATTTATTGTAGCCGCCTTCTGGGAGTGTTTACCCGGACAAATTAGAGATGAACTTGTTGGTCATGAAATATCCGTTTCCCTGGCCATCTGGATTGATCTTCGATTTCAGTATTGTTCCAGTGAGGAGATGTGAGAGAAGAATCTGATGTGTCTAATCCCTTCCTTTCAGGAGCCGCTCTTTCCTCAGCCACCTGCGGCAACTGTCCTTGCAGAACTATGCAGGTCGACCGCATTAAGTTGACTGAGAAATGGTTGGAATGTTGTCGTGTCGTGGGATTGTGCTACTATTGTGGTAGCCCTGAACATGTAATCCGCACTTGTGCTATAAAGTTGGAAAAGCTCCCTAGCTTAGGGTCTGTAGGAGAGACTGCTCTGGGCAGGAGAAACTCATCTCCACTGTTGATTCTGGCTGTATCTGTGTCTCATGGAGCTACCCACTTCACTGAGGCAGCCTATCTTGATTTCAGTATGGTGGGAAATTTCTTGCAGCAAACCGTGGTTGATCGGTATCAGATTCTCATCTGACGCCTCCAAAGTCCCTTGTCAGTGTCCTCTGTTGACAGAAGTGTCCTGTCCAAGGCAGTGTTTGTTGTCACTGAACAGGTGGAGCTCCAGGTAGCAGTGCTGCATACGGAGAAGATTGCCTTCTATGTATTGCCTAGTCTGTCACATCCACTTTTACTGAGCCTTTCATTGCTTCATACAGAAAAAGAAGTCTCGCACTCAACTTAAGTATATTTGTGGATTTATTTGGTGCTGAGGTAGCACTGGAGAAACGTTTCAGCCTCAATTAGGCTTTCATCAGTCACTACAACATGCAAGATGAGAATAAAATATAATACAGTGTACAAATGAACAGCAATACAAAAGCAGTAAAAAAACAATAAAAAAACAAAGTATATACATTTTATCAAGAGAGCCATATTTGAAAAATAGTATAGATTTTATATCAGAGTAATACCGCACATAATATCATCGCTCAATGTAATGGTTGTAGATAAACACAATACATTTTGGAAAAAATAGCACACATACCGTGCTGTGTCTTTAGCGCTGCTTGAACATTAGTGATGGTCAGGACACAAGTCGTGTGTGATGCCTATAAGTGGCGTGGTAAAAGAAGGGCATATATATATGACCATGTGAACGGACAAGATATGTGTAGTACTGTGCTGAGCAAGATGGTGGTACTTACACTAGGTGGTCACTTTGTGGACACGTACACAAATAATAAGGATCGGGTACTGAGTAGATAGAGGTCACTGATAGTAGAAAACAAGGAAAGAAAAGATAAAAGTATAGGTCGGTGGCATATAACTACGTATGCTGTGCGGACAGAACTTCCTGTGTAATTACCTCAAATGGGCTGGCCCGGGTATATGGTGGTCCGTACAAAGGTGGCCAAATAAGGTATCCTGTGGCTAAATGAAATATAAAGTGGGGGCTGAACATCACCAGAGGTAAGCATTTAAATGATGCATCCTGTCATATGGTGTATATCCAACATACCTGGAGTGGAGCCGTTGTGGAGTGGATGTGATCCTACCAGACGCGGTGTCCACCGCATGTCTGGGAACCATGTGGGAGCGTCGTTATTTGTATCACTAAGTGTGCGTCAAACCGGAAGTGACGAATCCCCGTCAGACCGGAAGTACATGGCTGAGCTTGTATGAGGAGGTGTATGCGCTCCACAGTGTGGGCGGTACTGCGTTTCACAATGTCTGTGCTGCTATAGTAAAGAAACAGCATAACGCTGCCTCCAGGGCCCATTGTATGTAAGGGTAAAAAGGATATAGTATTTGTATAAGGACACAATTTGATAAGGTGGTGATGAGTGGGCGGATCAGTAAATAAGAGGGCAGTGGAAAACAATGGCTATTGATAAATGCAAATGAACTGGGCGTGACCAGCCACCAGAGAGCCAGGAGGAGCTAGGACTATGTGAATCTGGTCAATCTGACTCATATACGAGAAAGACCACCGTGTCTGTATAGTTTGGCATATGCAATACAGCTGGGTATATTATCCAAGAGAAAAGGAAAAGAAAAAAAGGAAAAGAAAAAAGAAAAAGAGAGATCCAGATGATTGTATGATGGACCGTGGTGTATAGTGATGATAAATCCGGGTGAATGTGATTACATTTACGTTACAGGAGTGCCAATACGCAGGATTGATCTCAGCGTGGTCCGAGGTGAAAAGTGGCACAGTGAATAGTGATTGATCCGGTGAAGATTCGTGACATCATTAATATAGTCGATTCTATAAAACGAGAAAAAGTATATCAGTTACACAGATCATATCACATGTGCAGTATAGCATAGTACCAACAAGAGTTCCTCAGATAAATGCCGATAGCTCATATTCCCTGTTGAGTCCCTTAGGGGATAATGTGTCTAAGGAGTGAATCCAATAAGCCTCACGTTTCTTAAGCATAAGTACCCTATTGCCCCCTCTGCGCTGTATGGGGACATGTTCTAACACCTGGAATTTCAACTGTGAAATGCTGTGTCCTGATGTGTGAAAATGATGGGGTAGGGGTAACAGAAGATTATTGCAGCGTATAGTGGATTTGTGCTTCGACACTCGATCTCTAATGGGTTGCGTCGTTTCACCTACGTACAGAAGCCCACAGGGGCACTTAATCACATAAATTACATAGGCCGAACTGCATGTAAAATATCCCCGAATTTTGAACTCCTTACCGGAGTAGGGATGTCTGACAACATTTCCTTTCAGTACGTTGTTGCACTGGACACAGTTCAAACAAGGGAAGGTCCCTTCCCTTGGAGTGCCCAGGAAGCTCTGTCTCGTAATGGTTTTCGTGCCAACATCAGCTCTGACTAAATTGTCTCGTAGACTGGGGGCCCTTTTGAAGCATGGGAGAAATGGTTGTTGGAATTCCTTCACTTTAGGAAAGGCATTAGAGAGGATAAACCAGTTGTTCCGTATCGCCCTATGTAATTTGTACATGTAGGGGTGGAACGAATGTACAAAGGGGATTCGTAGGGAGGTAATCTTCTGTTACCCCTACCCCATCATTTTCACACATCAGGACACAGCATTTCACAGTTGAAATTCCAGGTGTTAGAACATGTCCCCATACAGCGTAGAGGGGGCAATAGGGTACTTATGCTTAAGAAACGTGAGGCTTATTGGATTCACTCCTTAGACACATTATCCCCTAAGGGACTCAACAGGGAATATGAGCTATCGGCATTTATCTGAGGAACTCTTGTTGGTACTATGCTATACTGCACATGTGATATGATCTGTGTAACTGATATACTTTTTCTCGTTTTATAGAATCGACTATATTAATGATGTCACGAATCTTCACCGGATCAATCACTATTCACTGTGCCACTTTTCACCTCGGACCACGCTGAGATCAATCCTGCGTATTGGCACTCCTGTAACGTAAATGTAATCACGTTCACCCGGATTTATCATCACTATACACCACGGTCCATCATACAATCATCTGGATCTCTCTTTTTCTTTTTTCTTTTCCTTTTTTTCTTTTCCTTTTCTCTTGGATAATATACCCAGCTGTATTGCATATGCCAAACTATACAGACACGGTGGTCTTTCTCGTATAAGAGTCAGATTGACCAGATTCACATAGTCCTAGCTCCTCCTGGCTCTCTGGTGGCTGGTCACGCCCAGTTCATTTGCATTTATCAATAGCCATTGTTTTCCACTGCCCTCTTATTTACTGATCCGCCCACTCATCACCACCTTATCAAATTGTGTCCTTATACAAATACTATATCCTTTTTACCCTTAGGGTACCGTCACATTAAGCGACGCTGCAGCGATAGCGACAACGATGTCGATCGCTGCAGCGTTGCTGTTTGATCGCTGGAGAGCTGTCACACAGACCGCTCTCCAGCGACCAACGATGCCGAGGTCCCCAGGTAACCAGGGTAAACATCGGGTTGCTAAGCGCAGGGCCGCGCTTAGTAACCCGATGTTTACCCTGGTTACCAGCGTAAAAGTAAAAAAAACAAACAGTACATGCTCACCTGCGCGTCTCCCAGCGTCTGCTTCCTGACACTGACTGAGCTCCGGCCCTAACAGCACAGCGGTGACGTCACCGCTGTGCTTTCACTTTCACTTTAGGGCCGGATCTCAGTCAGAGCAGGAAGCAGACGCTGGGAGACGCGCAGGTGAGCATGTACTGTTTTTTTTTTTTTACTTTTACGCTGGTAACCAGGGTAAACATCGGGTTACTAAGCGCGGCCCTGCGCTTAGTAACCCGATGTTTACCCTGGTTACCAGTGTAAAACATCGCTGGTATCGTTGCTTTTGGTGTCAAACACAACGATACACAGCGATCGGACGACCAAATAAAGTTCTGGACTTTATTCAGCGACCAGCGACATCACAGCAGGATCCTGATCACTGCTGCGTGTCAAACACAACGATATCGCTAGCGAGGACGCTGCAACGTCACGGATCGCTAGCGATATCGTTTAGTGTGACGGTACCATTACACTGTACTTCATTACATACAATGGGCCCTGGAGGCAGCGTTATGCTGTTTCTTTACTATAGCAGCACAGACATTGTGAAATGCAGTACCGCCCACACTGTGGAGCGCATACACCTCCTCATACAAGCTCAGCCATGTACTTCCGGTCTGACGGGGATTCGTCACTTCCGGTTTGACGCACACTTAGTGATACAAATAACGACGCTCCCACATGGTTCCCAGACATGCGGTGGACACCGCGTCTGGTAGGATCACATCCACTCCACAACGGCTCCACTCCAGGTATGTTGGATATACACCATATGACAGGACGCATCATTTAAATGCTTACCTCTGGTGATGTTCAGCCCCCACTTTATATTTCATTTAGCCACAGGATACCTTATTTGGCCACCTTTGTACGGACCACCATATACCCGGGCCAGCCCATTTGAGGTAATTACACAGGAAGTTCTGTCCGCACAGCATACGTAGTTATATGCCACCGACCTATACTTTTATCTTTTCTTTCCTTGTTTTCTACTATCAGTGACCTCTATCTACTCAGTACCCGATCCTTATTATTTGTGTACGTGTCCACAAAGTGACCACCTAGTGTAAGTACCACCATCTTGCTCAGCACAGTACTACACATATCTTGTCCGTTCACATGGTCATATATATATGCCCTTCTTTTACCACGCCACTTATAGGCATCACACACGACTTGTGTCCTGACCATCACTAATGTTCAAGCAGCGCTAAAGACACAGCACGGTATGTGTGCTATTTTTTCCAAAATGTATTGTGTTTATCTACAACCATTACATTGAGCGATGATATTATGTGCGGTATTACTCTGATATAAAATCTATACTATTTTTCAAATATGGCTCTCTTGATAAAATGTATATACTTTGTTTTTTTATTGTTTTTTTACTGCTTTTGTATTGCTGTTCATTTGTACACTGTATTATATTTTATTCTCATCTTGCATGTTGTAGTGACTGATGAAAGCCTAATTGAGGCTGAAACGTTTCTCCAGTGCTACCTCAGCACCAAATAAATCCACAAATATACTTAAGTTGAGTGCGAGACTTCTTTTTCTGTTCATAGAAGGATTTGGGTACCTAGTCTCTGCACCAATAATAGCAGTGCACACGGTGTTTTCTTTATATTTCATTGCTTCATAGTCATGAGCCTGTCATAGACTGGGGAATCCAGTAAGGTGCTTCATTGGGGACAGTCTTGCCATGAAGGCTGCATTATTCCTCCCCATCCAGTCTTGCCAGCTGACAGTAATGACAGGATGGATGCGCTTTCTAAGTCCTTCCCTTTCTCTGGTCATAGTGATGAGTCCCAATTTATCGTCAACCCTTCCAAGATGGTGACTGTGGCTCCAGTGGTCTTGACTTTGAATCTGTCAGGGAGGCTATTTGTGCCCAAATTTGATACAAGACAAGTTCTATTGTGTGGTCACTCTTTAACATTGGTTGGTCATGCTGGGCAGAAAAAGACTTTGCAACTTATCTTGCTTGATGATTGGTTGCCAACAATGTCAAGAGATATTGTGGAGTTCATTTCAGGCTCTTCCTCCTGTGCCCCTAACAAGACCCCAAGGCAACTTCCCTCTGAATGTATGAAGAGGTATGCCGTTAAGTGATGCCTGGATCCACCAACCGTTCAGCCAGGAGATAAGCCACTCGTCTTAAGCCCCTTCTTCAATGATTCGGGTACCATTCCTGCACCAGTCTGCTTGGAGGATGTCTTCAAGGTAGAGCGCATCTTGGCAACTAAGAGGGTAAGAAGATAAACCTTTTCTAGTGGATTTTAAGGTTTTCAGTCCCATGGAGAGATCATCAAGGAAAATATTCATACCCCTTTTCTGCTGGTAAAATTCCTTTTGGCTTGAAGAAGAGGGGGTGTAAAGGGGTGAGTACTGTAGCACCAGTGTTCTTACATGCTTCTTCTCCTCCTCCCTGGCAAAGATGCCGACTTACTGCCCTGGCAGCTCATCCATGCCTCCTGCCTCAGCTCCCGCTCCACAGGGTCTGTGCACGGTTGGCAGAGCTTCTGGCAATGCGCTTAGGGCATGCACATGCGTCCATCTTGTCTTTTAAAGAGAGAGTGCGAATTCTCCTACAGTGTTCCCATTCAATTGCTGAGAGACAGTTACTACATAAGGCACCTCCACCTCCTGGGAGGTACTATAGCAATGTTTGTTCTTAGATGGTTCTAGTGTTTTCTGCTACTCAGTTGTAAGATACCCGTGCTCCTGATCCGATTAACCCTATTCGGTTCTGTTCTAGTCTGCCCTACTATTCCCATAACTGAGTCTGCCCTGCCTGTGCCTAGTTCTGATCTGACTGTCCTGTCCCATTCTGTTTGTCTACCCTGTCTGAACTTGCACCTGAGAATCTGCATCTGTGATCCCGTATTGTGGCCATCCCGTGTTCCTGCCTTGTTTGTGCCGTACCAACCCTCTAACCAGTTACTGGCCATTCCTGCTTCCCCGGTCCCACGTGGGGGTTAGCTGCCATGCGCGGGTTTGTCCTGTAGTAGCACCTGGCGTGCACCTAGAGCCAAGTCTAATCCCACCATCAGGGGCTATAGTAAAGAGTCAGGTGTGCTTAGTTACACCACTCCAGGTTCTCCCTGGACCATGGCACAGTGGTTCCGCAACCATGTGCGCTACATATACCTTGAAGCTGAGGTGGGAAGAGCCGGCCGGGGACGGAGTCAGACAAATTACATCTACATCTTTAATCCCAGATTAGCTCTTCCCAGTGTTTGTGCAGATGATTGACAGCTCTCTTCCACTTCTTCTACATAGGAAGAGACCATTCAATCACTTGCAGTGGTCCTGCAATTTATATTTTCTCTGAAACGCTGGATCATTTCAGAGAATAATATGCCTATATGCAATCTTGTAGCCAGGCTGCGATTCATACAGTTTTGGCAGCATGAATCACCTGATTGTTATTTCCCACCCAAAACTGTCTACAGTCCCTGGTTACAATATTATTGCTAAATCTGGCAATGCATACATTTCTGAAGCAAAGTCCTATTTTTGGCCTTCTCCATATCAGGCATGTGTTGCTTGTTTACATCACAGAGCAGTCATTGATGGAGATGTGTTTGTAGTTCTAGCTTTCCACAGTGCCAAGCGCACCTCTTCTCAGCACTATCCATGTCATCTCGCATACAGTACAGAACAGGTACTGCACTCTGATTTCAACCATGCATGTAAAATCCATGAACTCTGTTATGGGATGGTGCACGCACACACCTGAGATGACTACAGCCACCAAGAGCAGGAACATTTGTTTTGGGGTCCTATCTTTGTGCTTTGGTGGCACTGCACTCCATGACCTGTAGAGAAGACATCAGCAGGAATTGATTGACAGCCAAGGTCAGTGCTGATTTGGAACCACAGCTTTAATCATGATACAGTATATTAGAAGGTTTTTCCTACTAACATTCGGGACACTTTGCAGGAGAATAGTTAGAAACAAGACAACACCCAAAGGACTATATTCTTTGGAGTGGCACAGCACCAGCTGATCGATTCATTACTGAATTGACTGACATATTCCTCTGTGGTGTTTAATTCTTCCTGCTGTAAGTGTGCACATATTATCAATTCAGATTGTCATATCATTCAAGCATTCAAGGCTTTATTTTTGATTAAAGTGAACACAAGGAAACCTAACATGAGTTCAATCTGAAATCATCGCTGGATCCTGTTTACCACTGACACTCATCTTGACAATAATACTAAAGCTTTTAAGTCGCCTTTTGTAAGAAAGCATCGTGATCTCAATTTAGTTTCAGCAGAGAAATGTTTTCGCAAGAGTGATTTTTGAAAGGTTTGCCATCGCTTATGCATCTGCATAATGCCGCCGAGTGAGGCTCGAAATGTTATCTGCAGCTCAGCTAAAGACCCTTTCAGCAGCCCAGGCAAAGTCGTAATAATCCTTTCAATCCTAAATGCGTCAGCTTTGGAATGTGATTACATCTTTGTCTTTACAGAATAGTGTTTTCTGTCTGATTACATCTAGTTCACACAAACATGTGCATGTAACAATTTCCTCTCTGAATAGTTGTAATTTCATGATTTGATAAAGACTTTACAATTTGATGTTTGCCATTTATCTCACAAAGTATGTGTAAAATAAAAAGAATGGGTAAGTGTAGAGTTCATTATGTCATACAGCTGAAAATGGAATGTAAATAGAAATTACGTTATTACTTTAGAAGGAATTTTACTTATGTATCTAGTACCTCAGAACCAATCCATTGCTATCATTCTCAAAAACCTATCAAGACTACATTCAAATCTCACAAATATCCAATTGCCCAGCACCATCTGCACTTTCTGCACATTTACCTTTAAAAAATCTAATATCCTATCTACAGTTTTATATCAGTTATAACTCATCTAAAGGAAACAACTTTATAAAGTAAGTACACCCAGTATATAAGTAACTGCTCCATTGATTATCCCTCTATGAAAACTGGCACTTAGGGTACATGTCTTACCCTATATAACTACACCTGTTTATCATTTGCCAATAAAATTCAATTGGTTGACATATATACAAGATGTGAAATTTTACAATTTTTTTTGTGTTTTTATGCAAAGTAAAACTCTGGTTTTCAAAACTAAAGTTTTGAAAACTTGTTTTTTTTACATTTATTTTCTAAAATTAAAAATTTTATTTCCATATAAAGTGCAAACATTTCATCCATCCTACATATTGAGCAGGGTTTAGAAGCGGTGGAATTGTATCACAATTGTAGTGTGCATTCTGCAGCACAAATCCATGTCAATTTACAGAATAATGCTCGCGTTTTCAAAACTTTGCATATAACAAATTAATTTCCATGGGTTTCAAGCACAGAGCCAAATCAGCATGCCCTCATGTGTAGCAGAAATACAGCAGCGAAACATTATCTGACACATCTGGACTCGCAAGTCACAAGAAATTAGGATCTGATGGGAGCATTCTACAGACCGCTCTTGTGACTGCAATTAGGCCTGTAGTAATAGGGATAGTTAAAGTGGTTCTCTTGGCATGTGATATTGACCCTTGAGATAGATCATCAATATCAGATTGGTGGGAGTCCGACACTTGGCTCCTCAACGATCAGTCACTAGCATCTCTGACAGTAGCCAGATATAAACAATGGAGCTGCACTGTAACGACCAAAAGAATAGCAAGTAATGTGCAGTAATCAGCATGGGCAGCTACATATTGAATGGAAATACGCACAGCAGCCACATAAAGTGTTTCCATTTGGATGCCATTGGAGCTAATAACAACTGATGCATGTGACAATTGTCGGACTCCCACCAATTGGATATCTTAAAAGGTTTGTCCAGTACTTGGACAACCCTTTCTGAATCTCTGTTTCCCACAGTAAAATAATAACACCTATACTCCTCTTTGGGGCTGTTGCAACAGTGTTAGCACTGGCTCTTCCGAGGACCGTGTGACATTGTTATATCATGCAATCCCTGCTGCCAATCAGCGCTGGTTTCACTCTCCCCTCCTTCAGACAAATAAAGACATCCAGAGGAAGTGAGAGCTGCCTCAGCTGTCACTTTTTCCAGATGTCTATTAAGTCCATAGGAGAGGAGATTGAAGCCAGCATCAATTGGCAGCATGACTGTCACGTGGGCCTTGGGAGAGCCAGCACCGACACTTGAGGTGAATATAGGAATTCATAAGGGGTAGTCAGAGTAGTGGACAACCCCTTTAAGCATAGGTCATCCTCAGTATGCACAGAGAATCGTTTAAGGTGGGTGCCATAACATTTACCTTTGAACAAACTCTTCTAATATTTCTAAAAGAATCTGGCTCCTTATTTTTACATTTAATCATTCAATATATAGTCATGTTCGAAAGTGTATGCAACCTTGACATTGTTCCAATAAAGTAAGTATTTCTTCCAGAAAATTATTGCAATTGCACCTGTTTTGTTATACACATGTTATTTTCTTTGTGTATATTGGAACAGCATAAAAAAAAACGGAGCAAAAAAAAAAGCAAATTGAACATAATTTCACACAAAACCCCAAAAATGGGCAGGACATAATTGTTGGCACCTTTACAAAAATATGGGTAACAACTTTGTTTCAAGCCTGAGATGCTCGTTCAAACTCACATGTGGTAAGTAACAGGTGTGGGCAATATGAAAATTACACCTAAAACCAGAAAAAAAGGGTAGAAGTTGATTCATTCTTTGCATTGCGTGTTTGTGAGTGACATGCTAAGCATGGAGAACAGAAAGAGGAGAAGTAAACTGTCTTAAGGACTTGAGAACCAAAGTTGTTAAAAAATTGTTGAAAAATGCCAATAATCTCATAGAATCATAGAATGGTAGAGTTGGAAGGGACCTCCTGGATCATCTGGTCCAACCTCCTGCTTAAAGCAGGATTCACTAAATCATCCCAGACAGATGTCTGTCCAGCCTGTTTGAAGACTTCCATGGAAGGAGAACTCGCCACCTCTCGTGGCAGCCTGTTCCACTCATTGATCACCCTAACTATCAAAAAGTTTTTTCTAATATCTAATCTGTGTCTCCTCCCATTGAGTTTCATCCCATTGCTTCTAGTCTTTCCTTGTGCAAATGATAATAAAGATGATCCTTCTACAATGTGACAGCCCTTGAGATATTTGTAGACAGCTATTAAGTTTCCTCTCAGTCTTCTTTTTTGCAAGTTAAACATTTCTAGGTTACAAGTCCATCTCCAGAGATCTGAATGTTCCTTTGTTGACGATGCACAACATAATCAAGAAGTTTACAACCCATGGCACTGTAGCTAATCTCTGGATGTGGACGGAAGAGAAAAAATGATGAAAAGTTGCAATGTAGTATTGTTCAGATGGTGGATAAGCAGCCCCAATCAAGTTCCAAAGAAATTCAAACATTGACATTAGAATTAAATGAAACGCTATAGCAGGAGAACTAAGAAGACCCCACTGCTGACAAAAAGACATCAAAAGCTAGACTGCAGTTTGCAAATATGTACGTGAGTAAGCCAAAATCCTTCTGGGAAATCCTCTTGTGGACAGATAAAACCAAAATAGAGCTTTTTGTAAAGCACATCATTCTACCGTTTACCGAAAACGGAATGAGATCTACAATGAAAGAACACCATGCCTACAGTCAAGTATGGTGAAGGTTCAAAAAATTTTTGGAGTTGTTTTTCTGTCTCTGGCACAGAGGGCCTTGGCTGTGTGCAAGGCATCAAGAAATGTGAAGATTACCAAAGAAAAATGTGCCAGGTGTCAGAAAGCTGGGTTAGCGTCCTAGGTCATGGGTCTTCCAGCAGAACAATAGGGGTTTTGTTTGCAATTATATCCAATTTGTCTTTTTTCAGGTTTTTTTGCTATTCCAATACACACACAGGAAATAAATACAGTATGTGTATAAGAAAGGCATGTGTAATTGCAATAATTTCCTGGGGGAAATATTTCATTTCCTGGAACAATTTTGAGGATGCCAAAACTTTCAGCCATGACTGTATGTATGTGGACATAGAATGTTAATATGACCAGCAAACTATGATTTTCATATGTTCATAGGGTAACACTGCTATGGATAAGGTTACACATTGTCTCTTTTTTGTGTAATTCCTTATAGATATTGATATGCATAAAATATAGATTATCTGATTTTTGCACTGCCTACTAATGCTACAGCCAGCCTTACCCAAAACGAGTGTATAAGGAAGTGAAGTATCAAATTCCTGCTATTTTTTCTACAGGGCTTACAATAACATGACAATCTTATTGGTAGATTTTACAAATTGCCTTAAATCATCTTCCATCCTGTCTTTAAGCTTCTTAAACACTCACCTGGCTGAACCCACTTACAGTATGTTATCAATAAGAGAGTAAGAAAGCTGCTGCCTGAATACTGTGGCAGAGACTTGTGTCCCCGCAGAAAAAATGGATAGGCCATTGGAAATTCAACTTGGTGGATCCTTTTCTTCCCAGACATCATCTGTCAAGGAAGAAATTGGAGTCCGCTATACACTTGAGATGTGTATGGGGGCATCTAGGCTTTGTTCATATTAGCGCCATGACCTCTGTTTTTGAACTGATCACAAATCTTAAAGAACCCCATTGACTAAGAGTTGGATCGGAAATTTTTTTGTGGGGGATTTTAGTATTTTTGGTTGCAAGAATAGTTCTACAGACTGTGCTATTCTTACAATCAAAAATTCCAGAAACCGTGAAAGACTTAGAGTAACAACAACGTAACCAGAGTCAAGCACATAACTGCTTTTTAATTGTTTAGTTCTGAGAAAATGTTAGTATGCAAATAGACTTTGTTGGAAAAAAATGAAACTAATGAAAAACAAAAGCAATATCCACGGGTAATTTTTTTTGCTACTGATGCAATTTAGAACACACCGTTGCACTGAAATTAGAAAGTCCACATTTGATTGACTTCAATTAGTCATTTTTTCGCCATTGCCTCGGAAACACTCTGAAATGCTGCAATATGGAATCCAGATAATTGAGTCAGACAAGAGGACAATGAGATGTTAAAATGTAATATTCAAGAAAGGGGTCATTATTACATTTTCAACAAATGACTTTTTGTTGCAGGTTACTAATGAGCCTCCGAAAGGTCTCCGTGCTAATATCCGTCGCGCATTTACAGAAATTACTCCTACGTTCTTTGAAGAACATCTACTTGGCAGGAAATGGAGGAAGGTTATTTTTGGAATTTGCTTTTTCCATGCCATCATTCAGGTGAGTCTCCAGCTTTGCTCACTACTCTAGCGGAACAATCATTGGATAATGATACATTAAGGTCTTGAGATGAAGATTAATTTTTTCCAATATGAGTAGGACTAATATTATACCGTAATACCGTGTAAATATGTGTAGAGCATTGCATAACTGTGATCACATAGAGTTTATGGAAATATTTTCTTTTAATTTGCACTTCTACAGTGACAGCTGCAGCAGCTGTATCTAAAATCTGCGGAATAATTGCTTTTATTATGCCCTTAGCTCTACGATTGCAATGTCAAACACTCTTTAAAACGACATACACTTGTTTATATTACACATAATGTATGTATGGGAACAGCGCTTCCAATATTGAATAATAATTAATTCATGATAGTTTTCTATATCACGTCGTTCGTTGTGGTATTGTTATTTTTCTTTTAGATCTCATTATTATAATTACAGATAAGTGCGTTTCATTAAATTGTGTCCATAATATATGGACCTCGCATGGTTTTTCTTGTGATCTAAGTTTACTGGGGTCCTAAGCAGCTATGAGGACAAATGCTTTTATCCATGATGCTAAATGGAATATCATCAGGTGTGTCTTGGGTATCCTGTAACTGTTAAAACTCACACGTATGACAGTGTTACAAGGCTCAAAGACCTGACTGGTTGCATTGGCTCACCTATCACATGGGCCAATGCAAACTGTATAAGAATGATTGCCTGGGCCCCATACAGTTTGCATATTGCTGGCAGCACTAGCCCATCCCCTATTTACACGGGGGGATGACCTACTATAAATAATTATATTTAGGCTCATATAAAAGATGCAGTCAGATGGATAATTGGTTGATAACTGACCAGAGGAAAAGGGCCGTAAAGAGACTCTGTCATCACAGAATGACTGTTCAAACCAAGTATAGGCGTTCGGCGCTTCATGGTAGGGCCAATCATTTATATACACCTTCCCACCTGCTTGGTTTCCATCTAGCTCCTCCATCTTTGGCTGAATGAAGTCAGAGCTGTCAATCAAAGAGGGTGGAGTTATAGGAAAACAAGTAGGTGGGAAGGTGTATTTAAATGTGTGTCCACGCCATGATGCACCGAACGTCAGTCATTGAACAGCCATTCAGTGCTGACAGAGTCCCTTTAAGACATTATAAGCTATCATATAGAGGAAGCTAAAAGACAATAAATGATTGCACATTCAAAACTTAAGCCATGTTAAATGGTAACTTGGAAAAATTAAAGTAAAGAATATTTAAAGGATATTTAACATACACAGAATTAGTCCTTCGTTGTATATGAGAAACTATAGTTGCAATAACTGTTGTATGTCTTAGGCAAAATTAGTTACCTCTTGGAACAATATGCAAAAATAAAATATCCATGAAACTGAACTGAAAATCTACACTGCTATACTACTATGCTTATAAAAAGGTGTCTGTAATTTAATCATAGGAGAGGAAGAAGTTTGGACCATTAGGATGGAACATCTGCTATGAATTTACTGACAGTGACAGAGAGTGCGCTTTACTCAATCTAAACCTATACTGTCAAGAAGGAAAAATACCATGGGATGCCCTGACCTACATAACAGGTAAATGTACAGTAGGTTTGACTTGCACCTTCTCAACTTTTGCCAAATTATGCTTTCTTATACTTAATCATCATTAAATTGCATCCATCATCAAGATCAACCGTCCAAAACTGCATACATGGGCGTGCAGGTCTTTGAAACGTAAATCCATCAATACTTTGGTCGTGATTCATCAAATCGATTACTCCACATTTCTGACGTAAATCGCTTTGAAAAGTCGCCAAACTTCTGCGCAACTGTGAGTTGCACTAAAATTTTGTGTCTTTTGACATTTTTACACCGGTTTATTCAGCTCCATCAAAATGGGCCGAGTTGGGGTGGAATGGGAGTGAAAACCACAGCTCGTCTAATTCATGATGAGCTGTGGTGTTTGCTCTAGAAATCTTACTTTAGTCAAGGAGATTTGTGGTGAGGCTCATGCTTCTTAATGAATAACGAGCATCTGATGAGTGGTATGTGCTTCCATTGTTCATGCCAGTCTTGATGAATTGGGGCCAATATTTCTTCTATCTGATGCTGCATTCCCAATACATAAACATTGTAATTCATATGCAAATTAGGCTTTAAGTGCTCTGAGTATGATGGAGCACTTAAGAAGCCACTGCCTCCAGATGATTTTTCCCAACCCAGCACATCTTCTTTAGATTCATTGATAGCTGCCAGTGTGAGGTCAGGTGCTAGGGAAGGAGAGCTATCAGGCTAAAGACTCAGGTGTTGGGTTTGGAAAGTTCCTTGAGAGGCAGTGGCTTATTAGGTGCTTTGCACTTAATTCTTCAGTTGCATTTAATGCAAATTCTGAATTCTCAGGAATGCAGTTATAGACAACAGATATAAACATGTTAAAGGAGTTATACTTCAAAAAGCTGTATGCCCATATATGCTGTTTGAGAGGGTTGATCTTACTAACCAATTCCCTTTAATGTATTTGTAGCTATACTACAGTTCACATTGCCATTCCAAGAAGCTGGTCCCCTAACTATAATTACTGCTATGTGCCTGCTGTGTCATTTCTAACATGTATGAAGACAATCAAAGAGTATCTATAGTTCTGGTGGTCCTAACTGTCCATGTAGCACATGATTAGATGTACATTTGAATGTAGTACAAAATATTGCCATGTTATGGTGTTCAGATATTCATTGGCGGCTTCTCTTTCTCAGATTTCACTAAAAAATGTTGGATAAAATAGCTCTCTGTGTGACAGCTTTCTGTGTGACAAAATATGCTGTAAATACAACTGTCCCTATTATGGTCAGTGAGGTCCAATGGCCACAGTTGGTGTCCATGTACGGGTTCCATTATTGCCATTATTTCTATTTATTTTTATGTTCATTTAATGTAATAAAGATACAGAAATAATAGTGCAAATTTTGATCAAGACATAACACATAGGGATTGTATCGATATATAGTGTCCCCTGTCAATTGATTTCCAACAATTTCTAAAGCTGTCCCACTGGTCATCAGATGATCCAGGATCTTTTCATCATCACAAGATTGAGGAGGTGAATACAGTTTGCTGATATTATTCCAGGTGCAAACAACTAGTCATCTTCATTTGGTTACCTGTAGGCCTTCTGTATAATGGGCATAAAATAGGATATCATGGCTATGACAATATTCATACAGTGCTGCTGCTGAAACAACATCAAGATTCAAATGGGTCTTTCCCATACTTAGAGAGTGAACATCATTTTAATTTTTATTTAAGAAATCCATAGTATACTTGAAAACAAGCAGCTTTGTAATATATCTTATCAGAGAGATTTGTTTCATTTTCATCCTGGACTGATCTTACACTCTCAATTTACGGGTAAAATCTTTATTCAGTGTAAACTAGTGTGATGGAAGATGGCACTTGGTGCTCATAAGATTTTTGAGAGGAGGAGAAAGTAGGAGGGAGGAGCTAGAGTCAGACATAGACATTCTGCTGCAAGTTCTTCTAAAATGTTCATTCTCCTTAGAACTTTATGAGCACCAATTGTCATCTCTGTTCTCAGTAATAGGAAAATCTGTAAGCACTGAAGACATTTTATCTGTGAATTGGGAATTATGAGGATGAATGATCAGTACAAGAGGAGAAAGAAGCAGATTTCTCTAATCAGATATGTTACAAAGTGTTAGGGAACAGCCGGGGAATCCCACAGAGAGCCCACCGCTGTCACCACCAATCTTGAGAGATATTAATACCATATTTCCTATCATTTTAGCTTTCATTAGATACAAGGCTTAAATATCTTTATCCATCTGGCCGATATTAATTTGGGACTGATGTGCAGAACACACATTCATAAAAGTAAATGCGCTACATTCAACACTTCTTCACGATGCTGAAAATATGTCTCACATAACTATACGACCGATGCCTGTCACCAAAAAAAAACAATATACATTCATATTCATTCTCTAATCTGTCTCCAAAGAGTCTGCTTGTAGTTCTTTTGAAGACAGGAAGAGTTATCTGCGGAGGCAATAAATTTGTCGCCTCTCAGCCTCGGAATTTGTGTCTGCTCTCCATCAGATAACCCACTTCTATTACCTGTTCACAGAGGGGGGTCATAGCTGAACAGGGGTTGGAATGAAGTAGTAGCTCTTTTTCTCTTCAAGCTATGATGAAGCCATGCTTCAATGCTTAAGATGAGTGACATGTCCCCTCTTAAGAGATGGTTTGAAAATTGGTCCCATTTTACCATTACATTACTATTATTATTATTATTATTTATATAGCACCATTAATTCCATGGTGCTGTACATGAGAAAGGGATTATAGATATCGTTTACAGTAAACAGGTTTACAGTGACAGACTGGTACAGAGGGGAGAGGACCCTGTCCTTGCGGACTTACATTCCATTATCGTCCATCTATGATACAGTGTTTTTTGTTTTCATGTCTACTATTCATTTATGAAATAAAAATTTAAATTATGTGTATTCTTTCACATTTATGGCATATACACATGATATGGAATACATGCATTTGTGGGGTCCCACTTCCACAGGGGGAACAGAGGTTCTGTGATCTCCTCTCCCCAGTTTTCACTGGATCATCATCTTCTGCATTAAAATATATATTCGATTCTCCATTCTCTTGTATTTGGAAAGTGATCAGTATGAATTTAGGAATGTTTGTCAGGACCCTGTTCTTCCAATAGTTGAACATCCCACAAGTAAATTTGCCATAAATATTGAAAATAGGAATACATGCAGCACATCTTGAACTGTCTTGATTAAAATAAAAAAAATGCATTATATATCTTGAAATTCAGTTGTTTCATTGTTTAGGATGGATGAGTCTTTGTTCCAAGTCAATCACCCAAAATGATCTACGGTTATATAAAAGGTTATTTTAGAAATATGTTATTTTGTTTGGTTAGTAGCACATAGAATGAAGGTAGAAATGTGTGCATGCTGTGTACTTGCCACTCTCTGCCAGTACGTGTTACCACGCAGGTCCTATGGGCATAAATGTGAATAGTGCATCTGTCGAGTTTCAAGAAATTACTATTGAAAGACTAAACAAAGAAATTCACACATAGCATTTAACTGAGGCATAATGCGTTCTTTTCTAGGAGAAATAACATATGGGGGAAGAGTAACTGATGCATGGGACCAAAGATGTTTGAGAACAATTCTAAGAAGGTTCTTTTCTCCTGAGACTCTTGAAGACAATTATGTTTATTCTAGCTCCGGTAAGTCAAATATATCTATTTCTCATATACTGTATATCAAACAATACTTTTTATTTTTTGAAAAATCTGATAGCGGTAAAGTGACAAAACAAATTTTCTATCTCATCTTTCAATTGAGAGTTCCCAGAGGCATTGTTAATATGTACTTCCTAAGCTAGTAATTATACGCTACACATAATGGTTTTCTAGTTATTATCTCAAGAAATATCTTGTCCGAAGAAGATGCAGTTCTAAAATTCAGATAAAAAAATAAAATCAAGTGATTTTAATGTTTGTGTGCAAATAATTTTTAGCTGAAAAGTATTTAGACTAAGGAGATTTTATTATTTTTTCAAATGCATCTGTAATCCTTATATCCTTTAATGTAACAGTGACTCATCACATACTTGTGACCATTAAGACCCCTATACTCAAAAGATAAAAGTCAACCTAATGGCTATTACTGATCGTAATGATTAAACATCAGCTGACTTGGTGAACTTAATGATTGTTTGTATGGACCGATGCCTGACCAATGAATGACCTTTACTGTCCAAAACACTAATTGGACATGTTGGATTTTTTCGGTTAATAAAAAGATTTAGCTGCATCATTGGCTGAAAAAATCTAACATGGCCAATATGGCCTGAGATGTTTTTTTTTATTGCTGATAAACAACCATTCATCCTACTGGAGAGCGATGATTCGTCGGTCCACCTTTGTCTTATGTATATGGGGAGCATTCAGGCTAGTGTTTTGACCACCTTTAGCTGATTCCATAAACAGATATTGCCACTTATAAGTAATGATATGCAGGGAGTGCATTTCTAGGAATCAAGTTAACTACTTGTGGACGCCGATAGACTTTAACATAGTAACATAGTTAGCAAGGCCAAAAAAAGACATTTGTCCATCCAGTTCAGCCTATATTTCGTCAGAATGAATCCCCAGATCTAAGTCCTTCTAAAGAACCTAATAACTGTAAGATACAATATTGTTACACTCCAGGAAGACATCCAGGCCTCTCTTGAACCCCTTGACTGAGTTCGCCATCACCACCACTTCAAACGTTGAGGTGGTCTGGATTCAGCTTTGCAGTGATGTTTTAAAACATCACTGCTTAGTAGAGTAGCTGCACTAAGGGTACTGTCACAATAAACGATTTACCAACGATCACGACCAGCGATACGACCTGGCCGTGATCATTGGTAAGTGGTTGTGTGGTCACTGGGAAGCTGTCACACAGTCAGCTCTCCAGCGACCAACGATGCCGAAGTCCCCGGGTAACCAGGGTAAACATCGGGTTACTAAGTGCAGGGCCGCGCTTAGTAACCCGATGTTTACCGTGGTTACCAGCGTAAACATAAAAAAAAAAAAACAGTACATACTCACATTCCGGTGTCTGTCCCCCGGCGTTCTGCTTCTCTGCACTGTGTCTGCCAGCCGGAAAGCACAGCGGTGACGTCACCACTGTGCTCGCTTTCCGGCCGGCGCTCACAGTGCAGAGAAGCAGAACGCCGGGGGACAGACACCGGAATGTGAGTATGTACTGTTTGGTTTTTTTTACGTTTACGCTGGTAACCACGGTAAACATCGGGTTACTAAGCGCGGCCCTGCGCTTAGTAACCCGATGTTTACCCTGGTTACAAGCGAACGCATCGCTGGATCGCTGTCACACACAACGATCCAGCGATGACAGCGGGAGATCCAGCGACGAAAGAAAGTTCCAAACGATCTGCTACGACGTACGATTCTCAGCAGGATCCCTGATCGCTGCTGCGTGTCAGACACAGCGATATCGTATGGATATCGCTGGAACGTCACGGATCGTACCGTCGTAGCGATCAAAGTGCCAATGTGTGACAGTACCCTAAGACTTCTAGATACAAGACCGGGGAACCAGCTGACAAACACAGCTGGATTCCCCACTGGGAAAGCAGAAAAGGTTCTTTACTGTCTCTGCCTTCCTGATTGCTGTACACATGGTGCTGAACAAGCCCTTCATAAGTAGTATAATTAACACTTCCTGTTTGAGATCTACTGATCATGTGATCGCTGGGTGTGGAGAAGAGAGCAAGAGCTGCTGTGTCCTAAAAGATCCTGATCAGTTCTGCAATGCAGGCAAGAGGCTGAGTTTCCCATGTAATTGGGAATAATATACTAGTCCAGTTACAAGGGAAATCAAATAATAAAAAAGTATTTAAATGTTGATGTGTGAAATAAATTAAATATCTTCTATATGATTGTCTAAGGGTCACTTCTGTCTGTCTGTCTGTCTGTCTTTCTGTCTGTAATGGAAATCCCAAGTCGCTGATTGGTCGCTGCAAAATGGCCATGACCAATCAGCGATGGGCACAGTCTGGCGGCAAAATGGCCGCTCCCTACTCCCCTGCCGTCAGTGCCCGCTCCATACTCCCCTCCAGTCAGCGCTCACACAGGGTTAATGGCAATGTTAACGGACCGCGTTATGCCGCGGTGTAACGCACTCCGTTAACGCTGCTATTAACCATGTGTGACCAACTTTTTACTATTGATGCTGCCTATGCAGCATCAATAGTAAAAAGATCTAATGTTAAAAATAATTAAAAAAATAAAAAATCATTATATACTCACCCTCCGTCGGCCCCCTGGATCCAGCCGAGGCCTTTCCCGCTCCTCACGACGCTCCAGTGACCGGTCCATGCATTGCGGACCGCTACGTCATCATCTCGCGTGACCACAATGCACTCTTGGGACCGTAGCTTCGTGAGGAGCATCAGTAAATGCCTCGGCTGGATCCGGGGACCGATGGAGGGTGAGTATATAACTATTTTTTATTTTAATTCTTTTTTTAACAGGGATATGGTGCCCACATTGCTATATACTACGTGGGCTGTGTTAGATACTGCGTGGGCAGTGTTATAAACTACATCTCTGTGCTATATATTATATAAGCTGTGCTATATACTATGTAGCTGTGGTATATATTACATGGCTGAGCAATATGCTACATCGCTGTGCTCTATACTACGTGGCCTGTGTTACATACTGCATGGGCAGTGTTATATACTACGTCTCTGTGCTATATACTACGTGGCTGTGCTATATACTACGTGGCTGTGCAATATATTACGTGACTGGGCAATATACTTCGTGTCTGTGCTATATACTTCGTGTCTGTGCTATATACTACATGTCTGTGCTATATACTACGTGGCTGGGCAATATACTACGTGGCTGGGCAATATACTACGTGGCTGTGCAATATACTATGTGGCTGGGCAATATACTACGTGGCTGTGCTATATACTACGTGGCTGTGTTATATACTATGTGAATGTGCTATATACTACGTGGGCTGTGTTATATACTACGTGGGCTGTGTTATATACTACGTGGGCTGTGTTATATACTATGTGGGCTGTGTTATATGCTACTTGGCTGAGCTATATTTCTCTGCTGTATCTGTGCAACATGAATCGTGGTATGTGTGTGTTAAAGAGGAGGGCCCACTGAGACTCTTTCGCCCGGGGCCCTCAAAAACCTGAAGCCGGCCCTGGCTTCACTGATTGTTCGCGGCCGGGCGTGACCAATCAGCGACAGGTGCAGTCTGCCCGCGAATTGGCGCAGAATATGAACCACGCTTCGCTAATTGGTCGCGGCCTGCCGGCTGAATCCTGTGTATAAATTGCATTATTCTGAAAACTTCATAAATAAACTACATACATATTCTAGTATACCCGATACGTTAGAATCGGGCCACCATCTAGTAAATAAATAAAAAGGCACAAAATCAGTACAGAAAGAAAAGCTTCTGCCTATGCAAATCACTATTACTAGCCCTACCCCTCATTAAAAAAAACATGTGTCTATTATATAAAAATAATTGTCACAGAAAGGAGAAGAGACTTTCAGATATATTTACTGGTCCATTGTGGTTCTAAAAATTCAAAAACATGAAAGATATGTGAAAAACAAACACGCATTTTCTTTTTTTTTTTGGTATTTGCAAGGAAAAAAAAGAGAATTAATACAACATAAAAATTAAGCCCAACTTATCACATTAACCCCTTCACCCCCGGAGCTTTTTCCGTTTTTCCGTTTTCGTTTTTCGCTCCCCTCCTTCCCAGAGCCATAACTTTTTTATTTTTCCGTCAATTTGGCCATGTGAGGGCTTATTTTTTGCGGGACGAGTTGTACTTTTGAACGACATCATTGGTTTTAGCATGTCGTGTACTAGAAAACGGGAAAAAAATTCCAAGTGCAGTGAAATTGCAAAAAAAGTGCAATCCCACACTTGTTTTTTGCTTGCCTATTTTGCTAGTTGCTAAAACTGACCTGCCATTATGATTCTCCAGGTCACTACGAGTTCATAGACACCTAACATGACTAGGTTATTTTTCACCTAAGTGGTGAAAAAAAATTCCAAACTTTGCAAAAAACAAAACAAAACAAAATTGCGCCATTTTCTGATACTCGTAGCGTCTCTATTTTTCGTGATCTGGGGTCGGTTTAGGGCTTATTTTTTGCGTGCTGAGCTGGCGTTTTTAATGATAGCATTTTGGTGTAGATACGTTCTTTTGATCGCCCGTTATTGCATTTTAATGCAATGTCGTGGCGACCAAAAAAACGTAAATCTGGCGTTTCGAATTTTTTTCTCATTACGCCATTTAGCGATCAGGTTAATGCTTTTTTTTTATTGATAAATCGGGCAATTCTGAACGCGGCGATACCAAATATGTGTAGGTTGGGTTTTTTTTTTATTGATTTATTTTGATTGGGGCGAAAGGGGGGTGATTTAAACTTTTATATTTTTTTTATTTTTTTCACATTTTTAAAAACTTTTTTTTTTTACTTTTGCCATGCTTCTATAGCCTCCATGGGAGGCTAGAAGCAGGCACAGCCCGATCGGCTCTGTTACATAACAGCGATCATCAGATCGCTGTTATGTAGCTAAAATGCAGGTGTGCTGTGAGCGCCGACCACAGGGGGGCGCTCACAGCCACCGGCAATCAGTAACCATAGAGGTCTCAAGGACCTCTATGGTTACAATGGAGGAGCATCGCCGACCCCCGATCATGTGACGGGGGTCGGCGATGCGCTCATATCCGGCCGCACGGCCGGATGCGGTAGTTAAATGCCGCTGTCTGCGTTTGACAGCGGCATTTAACTAGTTAATAGCGGCGGGTGATCGCGATTTCACCCGCCGCTATTGCACGCACATGTCAGCTGTAAAAAACAGCTGACATGTCGCGACTTTGATGTGCGCTCACCGCCGGAGCGCACATCAAAGCGGGGGTCCCGACATGTGACGTACTATTCCGTCACATGTCGGGAAAGGGTTAAAAATATGCTAATTGTTTTGTAGATCTAAGGCTGGTTTCACATTAGCGTATCTGTGCGCAGCATATGATCCGCATCGATCCACATGCGTCATGCGTACATATCTTTAACATGGTGTATGTCGGACATGCGTTTGCATATGTTCACATGCGGATACGTACGCATGTGTCATTTCGCGGTGTGCGGCGGTGTCCGGCGAACGCAACATGTTGCATTTTTGAGATGTCAAATATTGCGCAATCATGTGGATGAGTGCGTCAAAGCAACGCATTACTGTCTATGGGAACGCATTGGTACACAAGGACATACGTACACATGCGTTCAATACGCATGCCTACTTCAGAATGAGCAGCTGCAAAAGACGATGATTTCATCAGTGCAGTGTGTCTTTATATAGAAAGCACATGAGACACGCCCATTGGGTGTCTGGTGTCAAGAAAATTCTACTCTAAAAACATTGGAAATATCGAAGGCATGCTCATAAACAACGCAAGCGCAGCGTTTTTTTGGCGTCATGCGTAAGATGATGCAGATAGAAAACGCTGCGTAAACATGCATTTGTATGCATTTTTGCATGCGTTTGCGCATGCAGATGATATGCTGCGCACAGAAACGCTATTGTGAACCTAGACTAAGCGAGAATTTTTTTTACGGCTCTTTAAACTGAAGGTATGAAGAAAACTAGAAATGTGCCTGGTCAGAAACAAGGGAAAATGACAGAGTCCTGAACTGGTAAATTAGCATAGTTATGCTTCACTTGGCTGGGTGTCCCCCAAAGACAACCAGGGGCAGGCCATGTTCCAATATAGCGCGAATACTGAATTTTAGGGCTATGTTTTTGGTGCAGAAAATCTGCTGCATTTATCTGTCTAAGCAAAGTGGATGTAATGTAATGAAAACTCCAGATCACTGTGTATTTAAGGCCGGGTGTCATGATCTCAATGGCAAGAGAACATAGCATAAGCATATATAGGAACTAGCTCTTGGAAGATGGGAACTGAGCTGACCATGAACTAAACCTAACGCACAACTAGCAGTGGCCGGGTAGCATGCCTACGTTGATTCTAGATGCCCAGCACCAGCCGGAGGACTAAATAATGCTAGCAGAGGAAAATATCAGACCTAGCTCACCTCTAGAGAAATACCCCGAAAGGAGACAGAGGCCCCCCACATGTATTGGCGGTGAATTAAGATGAAATAACAAACGTAGTATGAAAATAGGTTTAGCAAATTTGAGGTCCACTTACTACATAGCAGAAGACAGAAAGGACACTTTCATGGTCAGCTGAAAACCCTATCAAAACACCATCCAGAAATTACTTTAATACTCTGGCATTAACTCATAACACCAGAGTGGCAATTCCTGTTCACAAGAGCTTTCCAGACACAGTAACGAAACTACAGCTGTGAACTGGAACAAAAATGCAAAAACAAACATGGACAAGAGTCCAACTTATCTAGTAGTTGTCTAGGAGCAGGAACAAGCACAGAGAGGCTTCTGATAACATTGTTGACCGGCAAGCAACTAACAGAGCAGCAAGGTTATATAGCGACTCCCACATCTTGATGGGAACAGGTGAACAGAGAAGATGAAAACACCAGCTCAATTCCACCAGTAGCCACCGGGGGAGCCCAGAATCCAAATTCACAACAGTACCCCCCCCTCAAGGAGGGGGCACCGAACCCTCACCAGAACCACCAGGGCGATCAGGATGGGCCCTATGAAAGGCACGAACCAGATCAGAGGCATGAACATCAGATGCATTCACCCAAGAATTATCCTCCTGGCCGTATCCCTTCCACTTGACCAGATACTGGAGTCTCCGTCTGGAAACACGAGAGTCTAAGATTTTCTCCACAACGTACTCCAACTCACCCTCAACCAACACCGGAGCAGGAGGCTCAACGGAAGGCACAACCGGTACCTCATACCTGCGCAATAATGACCGATGAAAAACGTTATGAATAGAAAAGGATGCAGGGAGGTCCAAACGGAAGGAAACAGGGTTAAGAATCTCCAATATCTTATACGGACCGATGAACCGAGGCTTAAACTTAGGAGAAGAGACCCTCATAGGGACAAAACGAGAAGACAACCACACCAAATCCCCAACACAAAGCCGAGGACCAACACGACGGTGGCGGTTGGCAAAAAGCTGAGTCTTCTCCTGGGACAACCTCAAATTGTCCACCACCTGCCCCCAGATCTGATGCAATCTCTCCACCACAGCATCCACTCCAGGACAATCCGAAGATTCCACCTGACCAGAGGAAAATCGAGGATGAAACCCCGAATTACAGAAAAACGGGGACACCAAAGTGGCAGAGCTGGCCCGATTATTGAGAGCGAACTCTGCCAATGGCAAAAAAGCAACCCAATCATCCTGGTCAGCAGACACAAAACACCTCAGATATGTCTCCAGGGTCTGATTAGTCCGCTCGGTCTGGCCATTCGTCTGAGGATGGAAAGCGGACGAAAAAGATAAATCTATGCCCATCCTAGCACAGAATGCCCGCCAAAATCTAGACACGAATTGGGTCCCTCTGTCAGAAATGATATTCTCAGGAATACCATGCAAACGAACAACATTTTGAAAAAACAGAGGAACCAACTCGGAAGAAGAAGGCAACTTGGGCAGAGGAACCAAATGGACCATCTTAGAGAAACGGTCACACACCACCCAGATGACAGACATCTTCTGAGAAACAGGCAGATCTGAAATAAAATCCATCGAGATGTGCGTCCAAGGCCTCTTAGGAATAGGCAAGGGCAACAATAATCCACTAGCCCGAGAGCAACAAGGCTTGGCCCGAGCACAAACGTCACAAGACTGCACAAAGCCTCGCACATCTCGTGACAGGGAAGGCCACCAGAAGGACCTTGCCACCAAATCCCTGGTACCAAAAATGCCAGGATGACCTGCCAACGCAGAAGAATGAACCTCAGAGATGACTCTACTGGTCCAATCATCAGGAACAAACAGTTTATCAGGTGGGCAACGATCCGGTCTATCTGCCTGAAACTCCTGCAAGGCCCGCCGCAGGTCTGGAGAAACGGCTGACAATACCACTCCATCCTTAAGGATACCTGTGGGCTCAGAGTTACCAGGCGAGTCAGGCTCAAAACTCCTAGAAAGGGCATCCGCCTTAACATTCTTAGAACCCGGTAGGTATGACACCACAAAATTAAACCGAGAGAAAAATAATGACCAGCGCGCCTGTCTAGGATTCAGGCGCCTGGCGGTCTCAAGATAAATCAAGTTTTTGTGGTCAGTCAATACCACCACCTGATGTCTGGCCCCCTCAAGCCAATGGCGCCACTCCTCAAAAGCCCACTTCATGGCCAAAAGCTCCCGATTCCCAACATCATAATTCCGCTCAGCGGGCGAAAATTTACGGGAAAAGAAGGCACAAGGCCTCATCACGGAGTAGTCAGAACTTTTCTGCGACAACACTGCCCCAGCTCCGATCTCAGAAGCGTCGACCTCAACCTGAAAAGGTAGAGCAACATCAGGCTGACGCAACACAGGGGCAGAGGAAAAACGGCGCTTAAGCTCCCGAAAGGCCTCCACAGCGTCAGGGGACCAATCAGCAACATCAGCACCCTTCTTAGTCAAATCGGTCAATGGCTTAGCAATATCCGAAAAACCAGCAATAAATCGACGATAAAAGTTAGCAAAGCCCAAAAATTTCTGAAGACTCTTAAGAGAAGAGGGCTGCGTCCAATCACAAATAGCTTGAACCTTGACAGGATCCATTTCAATGGAAGAGGGAGAAAAAATATATCCCAAAAAGGAAATCCTCTGTACCCCAAAAACACACTTAGAACCCTTCACACACAAAGAATTAGACCGCAAAACCTGGAAAACCCTCCTGACTTGCTGGACATGAGAGTCCCAGTCATCCGAAAAAATCAGAATATCATCCAGATACACAATCATAAATTTGTCCAAATAATCGCGAAAAATATCATGCATAAAGGACTGGAAAACTGACGGAGCATTTGAAAGACCAAAAGGCATCACTAGATACTCAAAGTGGCCCTCGGGCGTATTAAATGCGGTTTTCCACTCATCCCCCTGCCTGATTCGCACCAAATTATACGCCCCACGAAGGTCAATCTTAGAGAACCACTTGGCCCCCTTTATGCGAGCAAACAAATCAGTCAGCAACGGCAATGGGTATTGATATTTTACAGTGATTTTATTCAAAAGCCGATAATCGATACATGGTCTCAAAGAGCCGTCTTTTTTTGACACAAAGAAAAAACCGGCTCCTAAGGGAGATGACGATGGACGAATATGTCCCTTTTCCAAGGACTCCTTTATATATTCTCGCATAGCAGCATGTTCAGGCACAGACAGATTAAATAAACGACCCTTTGGGTATTTACTACCCGGGATTAAATCTATGGCACAATCGCACTCTCGGTGCGGAGGTAATGAACCAAGCTTAGATTCTTCAAAGACGTCACGATAGTCAGACAGGAACTCAGGAATTTCAGAGGGAATAGATGATGAAATGGAAACCACAGGTACATCCCCATGAGCCCCCTTACATCCCCAGCTCAACACAGACATAGCTCTCCAGTCGAGGACTGGGTTGTGAGATTGCAGCCAAGGCAATCCTAGCACCAAATCATCATGTAGATTATACAGCACCAGAAAGCGAATAATCTCCTGGTGATCCGGATTAATACGCATAGTTACTTGTGTCCAGTATTGTGGTTTATTATTAGCCAATGGGGTGGAGTCAATCCCCTTCAGAGGAATAAGAGTCTCCAAAGGCTCTAAATCATACCCACAGCGTTTGGCAAAGGACCAATCCATAAGACTCAAAGCGGCGCCAGAGTCGACATAGGCGTCCGTGGTAATAGATGACAAAGAGCAAATCAGGGTCACAGATAGAATAAACTTAGATGGTAAGGTGCAAATAGAAACAGATTTATCAAGCTTTTTAGTGCGCTTAGAGCATGCTGATATAACATGAGTAGAATCACCACAATAGAAACACAACCCATTTTTCCGTCTAAAATTCTGCCGCTCGCTTCGGGACAGAATTCTATCACACTGCATACTCTCTGGCGACTTCTCAGTGGACACCGCCAGATGGTGCACTGGTTTGCGCTCCCGCAAACGCCTATCGATCTGAATAGCCATTATCATGGACTCATTCAGACCCGCAGGCACAGGGAACCCCACCATAACATCCTTAATGGCATCAGAGAGACCCTCTCTGAAAGTCGCCGCCAGGGCGCACTCATTCCACTGAGTAAGCACAGACCATTTACGGAATCTTTGGCAGTAAATTTCCGCTTCATCTTGCCCCTGAGATAGGGACATCAAAGTTTTTTCTGCCTGAAGCTCCAAATGAGGTTCGTCATAAAGCAACCCCAAGGCCAGAAAAAATGCATCCACATTGAGCAACGCAGGATCCCCTGGTGTCAATGAAAAGGCCCAGTCTTGAGGGTCGCCCCGGAGCACGGAAATCACAATCCTAACCTGCTGTGCAGGGTCTCCGGCAGAGCGAGATTTCAGGGACAAAAATAATTTGCAATTATTTCGAAAATTCTGAAACCCAGATCTATTCCCCGAGAAAAATTCCGGCAAAGGAATTCTCGGCTCAGATACAGGTGCATGACAAACAAAATCTTGCAAATTTTGTACCTTCGTGGCGAGATTATTCAAACCTGCAGTTACACTCTGAAGATCCATTACAAACAGGTGGACACAGAGCCATTCAAAGATTAGAAGGAGAGAAAAAAAAAAAAAAATTTCAGCAGACTACTTATTTCTCTCCTTTCTCAGCCAAGGATTTTAACCCTTTAGTGGGCCGGTCAAACTGTCATGATCTCAATGGCAAGAGAACATAGCATAAGCATATATAGGAACTAGCTCTTGGAAGATGGGAACTGAGCTGACCATGAACTAAACCTAACGCACAACTAGCAGTGGCCGGGTAGCATGCCTACGTTGATTCTAGATGCCCAGCACCAGCCGGAGGACTAAATAATGCTAGCAGAGGAAAATATCAGACCTAGCTCACCTCTAGAGAAATACCCCGAAAGGAGACAGAGGCCCCCCACATGTATTGGCGGTGAATTAAGATGAAATAACAAACGTAGTATGAAAATAGGTTTAGCAAATTTGAGGTCCACTTACTACATAGCAGAAGACAGAAAGGACACTTTCATGGTCAGCTGAAAACCCTATCAAAACACCATCCAGAAATTACTTTAATACTCTGGCATTAACTCATAACACCAGAGTGGCAATTCCGGTTCACAAGAGCTTTCCAGACACAGTAACGAAACTACAGCTGTGAACTGGAACAAAAATGCAAAAACAAACATGGACAAGAGTCCAACTTATCTAGTAGTTGTCTAGGAGCAGGAACAAGCACAGAGAGGCTTCTGATAACATTGTTGACCGGCAAGCAACTAACAGAGCAGCAAGGTTATATAGCGACTCCCACATCTTGATGGGAACAGGTGAACAGAGAAGATGAAAACACCAGCTCAATTCCACCAGTAGCCACCGGGGGAGCCCAGAATCCAAATTCACAACAGCCGGGGTCACACTTGCGAGTTCAATGCTAGAAACTCGTGTGAGTCTCTCGCATTAAGTCCCGGCACTACTGCAGGTACTCGGGAGCGGAGCATTCAGCTGCATAGAAATACATGCAGCAGCACACTCTGGTTCCGAGTGACGAGACTTGATGAGAGAGACTCGCACGAGTTTCTCGCATTGAACTCACAAGTGTGACTCCGGCCTCAAGATGATGCTGAATTGTGCAGCGCGTGTGCTGCATCCAAAAATGCTGCCATTCCTGATCGTGGGCACATACCTTAAAAATGCAGATGCCATTTGTGTGCTGACTGTCTGATAGGAAAAGCTGAAGAAACTTTTTTCCCATTTGAGAAAAACTGATAAAACTCTGACCAAACTCTGATAGTAAAAACTGACACACTGACTGAATTCTGATGACATTCTTATAAAAAACGTTGATGAAATTTGGATCATATTTTGTGTATAAGAAAATTCACCTATGCCTGAATGAGTTCCTAAGCTGCGAGATTTTATCTGTTCTAAAGTGGTGGATTTTTCTATATATCCATGAACATTATTTGTAAAAAATGCGGCAAGTATTCTTCTCCACGATACCAATAACTTTTCAAAGGAAAATGTACCGTGTACTTTTCACAATTGTGGCGCTCACTAATAATGGCCTTTCAAGCCCAAATGTTATATTTCAAGATTGAGCAGATTTCCTTGGGTTGGATCTAATATTTTTTAGCATCATACATGTAAGAATTATCATTTATAACCATAAAATTGCTATGATTGGTAACAATTATTGTTATGTCGATGGCCAACCTAAAGGGCAGGAATCATGGAATGGTACAAAAATGAGGATATAACAGCTGATCAGCGTTTAAAGGTCACCTCTTAAGACAATGCTTTACATTTTCTTGATGTCTGGAAAAAAAGTTTTATCCCATATTTAGGAATTATAATTACCAGTTTTTTACATAAGGTACTAGATGAAAATCTGAATCTCCTACAAAAACAGATTTAAAAAAATATTGAGAATGTTGATACAACAAATACCTTATGGCTTGGTAGGATTGGCTTCTATAAAATGATAATCCTACTAAAACTTCACTATATCTTTAGAACTGTTCCAATTCCAGATATATGGATTAAGAATTTCCATCAGCAAATGTCAAAATGTATTTGGAATAAAAAATCACCAAGTGTAGCCAAATCGTTACTGTATAATAACAAAAGAAATGGGGGCATTGATCTCCCAAATTTAAAGGCCTACTCCGAGGCTAATATCATAATGAAGAGCAGGAAGTTGCTTATAGATGAAGCCAAACCAGCTGGGCAGAAATGGAAAAGTCTTACAATGGGAATTCTCCCTTAGACGCTCTTATTGTTGCGAATTTACTAGACCAATCCTACCCTCTACCAGAGAATATGCTAATAAAATCTACAATTATGGCCCGGAGGAAATTGTGTAACATTCCTTACAACAACCAAATTAGTTACCTATTAGAAAAACTTTTATTATTTATACTCCGCCCTGCCCCTCCAGACTTCCTTATCGATAAATGGAGAAAGAATGGTATAACAAACTGTTCGGCCTTTTTTACCGCACCTAAAAAAGATTCAATCATAAATTTTCTATCCTTAACGCTGTCGTACATCCTTCCAAAAGAGGAAATATATAACTTTTTAAAACTAAGGAAATATATTAGGGGGGAATTCTCTCTCCCCATATCTATTCCAAGAGTTATAATATCGCTTCTGGAAAATCCCTTAATAAATACTATTTGGAACACTAAAAATCTGTATACACTCTTCAATAGTGACGTAACTATTGAAAAGTCAAAACACATGGTTAAGTGGGAAGAAGATATTGATAAATGTTTTTCGCCTGAGTCATGGAGAGAAGCAATTGAAATAACATACAAATGAAATGTAAATGCTAATATTCATGAGAATTCTTTTAAAATCTTATCTCGTTGGTTCTATACACCTGTCAGATTAAAGAAGATTTTTGAGGATGGATCGGACTTATGCTGGAGGAACTGTACTCAAAAAGCTAACATATTACATATTTTCTGGTCATGTCCTAAAATAATTGATCTTTGGAAGGAAGTAGCTAATTTATTGAGCAATATTAACAACTCTGTAGTTGAATTGTCTCTTCAACTGGTTTAGTTCTCGCTTGATTCAAATTGCCTCCCCCAATATTAAATATCTCACAATCCATCTATTTGCTGTAACAAAAATACTTATCGCATCACAGTGGAATAGATGTTCTCTCCATTTCAGAAATAATGATAAGAGTGTCTACCCATGTTCTTTTGAACATTCTTATGCTCTAAGAAATAATTATTTAAAAAAAAACAGTTCCACATGGTCATCTTGGGACTTATTTCTTTCCTCAAGTCGGAATGCCCCTTTTAGGTTAAAAGCTTTATTATATGCCAAGAAGTACAAGTACAATTACATATTTAATTAAGCAAATTAAAAATTGTTTTATTATAGATAATGCTTCAATAAAGATGATCTTTTCCCCTGTCCATACTCTCCACGTTTATCTGATCCAACCCGACCCTCTACCTTTACTAACTTTACCTTCCACATTCTTTTCCTCTTGCATTAACCTTTTTTCTCTGATTCTTCTTTGAATATATCTTCTTACTTACTTGTTTAATTAAACAAGTTTTAGATCACTCCGTTATGTTTTATTACCCACCTTATTGACTATAATTATAATCCCCTTCCCAAAAATTGTTGAAAAATCCCCCAAATAAAAAGAATATTGTTGAAAAAAGTTTTAATATCCAGACAAAATGTATTCTTTGCTGCAAGTGTATCTGTGAAGCGGCTTTGCAGTGTTGGATCATAAGAATATTTTTTCTCTTCTGGGTCAAACTGACTCGAGCACTATTTATGGGTTTCATTAGATTAGCAAAATTAGACAAGCCCAGATGTAGGTCTTTTCTAGCCATGCTGACTACATAACTAGTGGAAGTTGCCAAGGACAAAAGATTTCTGTATAATGTATTATTATTGTTTTTTACTATTAACCAGTTGCCTTGTGATAAGTTTAAAGAGGTGGTCCGAATCTAACAGTTATTTTAATCCTAAATGTATATTTAATTTCATTATGTACCGGTAATCTCTTTTCTAATATGCTTTAATTACAAATTCCTTATTGTTCCCTCACTACGCTATCTAATTGCTTTGTTTATTTTATTACCTACTTCCTGTTTGATGACACTTTGCTTGATAGCCCCCAGTGCATGCTGGGATACTCAAACGAGTCGTCATTAGGTGGTAGAGGTTGCGTTTACTGTCGCAGCCTCTCCCCCCCCAAAAAAAAATTAAGCATCATCAGTGACGTCTGTTTCAGTGACTGGGCTAGTCCCTGTGCTACTGATCATGTGTTGGCTGCATTCTCAGGGTACAGTGAGAGTGCACTCCCTCGCTGGGTCTCTCGAGATCTCAATCTGTGCATGCGTCACCTCTGGCAGCCAGTTTTCAGAAGCCCATTGCAGGGAAATTAGTGGGAAGGGGATTCCGCTCACCCCAACATCTTACGAGAGCCCACGGCCTTCATCCTCACACCACTGGGACATCCCCTGCTTTTAGCCGAGGGCCTGCAGAATTGCCCCATTCCTGCCACTGCCGCCGCTGATCTCCTGAAGCAGCAACCCGGCCTCCTATGATCCCGCTCTACCGCTGCTGCTCCCCAGTAAGCTACCTTAAAATTGGAATATAAGATGCACCACAATTTTATATAAAAAAAATTTCCTATTTTCCTCCCCCAAATTTGGGGTGTGTCTTATTGTCCGTTGCGTCTTATAGTTCACAAAATATGGTAATCACACCTATATGAGTAATTTATATTCAGCAGTCCATGAGTGTAGAGGACTTGGTATGTCATCTAGGCTTATTTAACATACCCACTAACATTGGGATCCCAGTATTACCTTAATGAGTCAGTCTTCTTGTTTCCAGCCTGGTTTTCTGGATTTGACATGTCCTTCAATCTGTTAAGTACAAAATGAGAAATTCCCATTCTTGTCTTAAACTTATCAACAATTCACTTATCATCTGCTGGCATTACTTCTGCCTCTGCTTGCTAGAGGACTGTCAGTTAAATATAACAATTGGATCCTAATGTATTGCTATTTCAGGCAAAAAAATAGAATGATGTACAGCAAAAGATAATGTGGGGAAATTCAATTTTTAAATTTAATCCTCAAACAGCATCAATACTCCTTTAAGGGTTCTAGGTAATGGTGATCTTCAACTCTAGAGGATAGTCAGGTGCTTCATTTCATGACCAAGGTTGGACAAAAAGAATATTTGCCATACGAATATGCCATTATTTTTTTCCATTTTGCTCATGTTCCTGCAAAATTAAACTTTATTTTTTTTATTAATAATTTTTTTTTTTTTACCATGGAAAGTTCTGAAGTTTGTAAAAACAAAATGCATGTAGGTGACTTCCAAACCCAAGAATTCCAGTCTATATGCCAGCCTCTTGCTACATTGATATCAATTGGAGTACAGATGATGGCAGTGAAAAAGTCAGCTCAGCACCTGTATCTCACAAATATTGGGGAAAAGCTGCTGCAGGAGATTGTTTTGATAAACACAACTCTCAGAGGAGGAGACAGGTGCACACTCTTTCAATGCCATTATCTGTACTCCAAATGAATATGTTCTGATAACAAAGCAGCTGAAGGCAAGCAAAAAGAATGGGAAAAGCAGGGGTCTGGAAGTCACCTACATACATTTTTGTACACGAATGAAGAATAAACCCCTAACAAAGTGACTAGCAACATTTCATAACTTCCAAGCTTGACAAAACTCTAAAACAGAATGAAAGTGTAGCTAATCTTTAACCTTTTGTTTTTCAATATTGTTGAGGCATAACATAAGTGAGTTACAATGTTGCCATTGTTGTATATGTCTTTTTCTTTTAATAGTGACATCCCTGTGTCATCAGTGTTAGACGTACCGGCGCCTGGGAATCAGTGATACTGTTCACCCTGTTCTCCGGCGCCAGGTTATTAAGTGAATACAGCTCACATCACTGTCCTCTGCTCACGCTGAAATCAGCACTAGCAGGGAACAATGTTGAGAGTTGTATTAAATTGTTAGCAGCGAGAGCAGGCAGCGGCTGATGGGAGTATTCATCAGCAGCTGCCTGAGCTATAAATAAAAAAAAGGTGGGTTTCCCTGTATTTTTGATAACCAGCCAGGCAAAACTGACAGCTGCAGGCTGGTCAGCTTCAACAAGGCTGGTTATCAAGAATAGAGGGGTCCCCACGCCATATTTTTTAATTATTTACTGTAAATAAATAATTTTAAAAAACGGTGTGGGGTCCCCCCATTTTTGACAACTAGCCAAGCTAAAGCAGACAGCTGGGGGCTGATATTCTCAGGCTGGTAAGGGGATATGGATATAGCCCTCCCCCATCTATTAGATATGCCTATTCTGGTGCTTTGCCCTGCTCTTCCCACTTGCCCTGTGGCGGTGGTAAGCGGAGTTCCCTTTCCCATTAAGTTCTCTATGGTGAGTTTAGGGAAAATGGCTGCAGGAGGCGCAGACTGAAATCTCAAGAAAGAGATCTTAATTTGCGCATGCGCTGCCACCGGTGCCCATTTTTCCAAAGCCCAATGTAGGAAACTTAATGTGAAAAGTGACTACGCATACTGGATCTAATGAGCGCCCAGGCCTCGCAGCATCGCCATACTCCTGCCCCTGTCCTCCTGAAGCAGTGACCCTGCCTCCAATGACACTGCTTCGTCGCCTCCGACCCCACGGAAAACCCACTTCCCGACCCATGACGCCTATGCGGCGTCATGGAATGATCGCATCCCTGCAGATCGGGTGAAAGGGTTAATTCCTATTTTACCCGATCTGCAGGGAGAGGGGGAGTTGTACTTCAGCCTAGGGGGGGTGGCTTTGCCCCCACGTGGCTACGATCGCTCTGATTGGCTGTTGAAAGTGCAACAGCCAATCAGAGCAATTTGCAATATTTCACCTATGAAAATGGTGAAATATTGCAATCCAGCCATGGCCGATGCTGCAATAGCATCTGCCATGGCTGGAAATCATGTTCTGGCCCCCCCCACCGCCCCCGATCTCCTCCCCAGTCCTCCGTTCTGTCCGGTACCCCCCTCCGTCCCCCTGTTCGCTCCCCCGTGCTCCTGTCCGCTCCCCCGTGCTCCTGTCCGCTCCCCCCGTCCTCCGATCCCCCCCCTGTGCTCCGATCCAACCCCCCCACCACCCCCTCATACTTACCGATCCTCCCGAAGTCGGTCCGTCTTCTCCCTGGGCGCCGCCATCTTCCAAGGTGGCGGGCGCATGCTCAGTGCGCCCGCCGAATCTGCCGGCTGGCAGATTCGTTACAAGTACATTTTGATCGCTGTGGTAGGTTCTACCACAGCGATCAAAATAAAAAAATAATAAATAAACCCCCCCTTTATCACCCCCATAGGTAGGGACAATAATAAAATAAAGAAAATATATTTTTTTCTTTTTCCACTAGGGTTAGGGTTAGAACTAGGGTTAGAACTAGGGGTAGGGTTAGGGGTAGGGTTAGGGTTACGGGTAGGGTTAGGGTTAGGGGTAGGGTTATGGCATGTGCACACAGAGCGGATCGGCCGCGGATCCGCAGCGGATCGGCCGCGGATCCGCAGCGGATCGGCCGCGGATCGGCAGCGGATCGGCAGCGGATCGGCAGCGGTTCCGCAGCGGATTGGCCGCGGATCTGCAGCGGATTGGCCGCGGATCCGCAGCGGATTGGCAGCGGATTGGCCGCGGATCCGCAGTGGATTGGCCGCTGCGAATTCGAAGCAGTTTTCCATCAGGTTTACAGTACCATGTACACCTAAGGAAAACCAAATCCGCTGTGCCCATGGTGCGGAAAATTCCGTGCAGAAACGCTGCATTGTATTTTCCGCAGCATGTCAATTCTTTGTGCGGATTCCGCAGCGTTTTACACCTGTTCCTCAATAGGAATCCGCAGGTGAAATCCGCACAAAAAAACACTGGAAATCTGCTGTAAATCCGCAGGCAAAACGCAGTGCCTTTTACCTGCAGATTTTTCAAAAATCGTGCGGAAAAATCTCACACGAATTCGCAACGTGGGCACATAGCCTTAGGGTTAGGGTTGGAATTAGAGTTAGGGTTGGAATTAGGGCTAGGGTTTGAAATAGGGTTAAGATTAGGCTTGTGGTTAGGGTTACGGATAGGGTTAGGGGTGTGTTGGGGTTACAGTTGTGGTTAGGGTTGGGATTAGGGTTACGGTTGGGATTAGGGTTAGGATTAGGGTTGGAATTAGGGTTACGGTTGTGTTGCGGTTAGGGTTGTGGTTAGGGGTGTGTTGGGGTTAGGGTTGTGATTAGGGTTATGGCTACAGTTGGGATTAGGATTAGGGGTGTGTTTTGGGTTAGTGTTAAAGTTAGAATTGAGGGGTTTCCACTGTTTAGGCACATCAGGGGTCTCCAAACGCAACATGGCGCCACCATTGATTCCAGCCAATCTTGCGTTCAAAAAGTCAAATGGTGCTCCCGCCCTTCCAAGCCCCGACGTGCGCCCAAACAGTGGTTTACCCCCACATTTGGGGTACCAGCGTACTCAGGACAAACTGGGCAACAACTGTTGGGGTCCAATTTCTCCTGTTACCCTTGCAAAAATAAAAAATTACTTGCTAAAACATAATTTTTGAGGAAAGAACAATTATTTTTTATTTTCACGGCTCTGCGTTATAAACTTCTGTGAAGCACTTGGGGGTTGAAAGTGCTCACCACACATCTAGATAAGTTCCTTCGGGGGTCTAGTTTCCAAAATGGGGTCACTTGTGGGGTGTTTCTACTGTTTAGGCACATCAGGGGCTCTGCAAATGCAATGTGACGCCCGCAGACCATTCCATCAAAGTCTGCATTTCAAATGTCACTACTTCCCTTCCGAGCCCTGACGTGTGCCCAAACAGTGGTTTACCCCCACATATGGGGTATCAGCGTACTCACAACAAACTGGGCAACAAATATTGGGGTCCAAATTCTCCTGTTACCCTTGTGAAAATAAAATATTGCTTGCTAAAACATCTTTTTTGAGGAAAGAAAAATGATTTTTTATTTTCACGGCTCTGCGTTGTAAACGTCTGTGAAGCACTTGGGGGTTGAACGTGCTCACCACACATCTAGATAAGTTCCTTGGGGGTCTAGTTTCCAAAATGGGGTCACTTGTGGGGTGTTTCTACTGTTTAGGCACATCAGGGGCTCTGCAAATGCAACGTGATGCCCGCAGACCATTCCATCAAAGTCTGCATTTCAAATGTCACTACTTCCCTTCCGAGCCCTGACATGCGCCCAAACAGTGGTTTACCCCCACATATGGGGTACCAGTACACTCACAACAAACTGGGCAACAACTATTGGGGCCCAATTTTTCCTGTTACCCTTGTGAAAATAAAAAATTGCTTGCTAAAACATCTTTTTTGAGGAAAGAAAAATGATTTTTTATTTTCACGGCTCTGCGTTGTAAACTTCTGTGAAGCACTTGGGGGTTGAACGTGCTCATCACACATCTAAATAAGTTCCTTGGGGGGTCTAGTTTCCAAAATGGGGTCACTTGTGGGGTGTTTCTACTGTTTAGGCACATCAGGGGCTCTGCAAATGCAATGTGACGCCCGCAGACCATTCCATCAAAGTCTGCATTTCAAATGTCACTACTTCCCTTCCGAGCCCTGACGTGTGCCCAAACAGTGGTTTACCCCCACATATGGGGTATCAGCGTACTCACAACAAACTGGGCAACAAATATTGGGGTCCAAATTCTCCTGTTACCCTTGTGAAAATAAAATATTGCTTGCTAAAACATCTTTTTTGAGGAAAGAAAAATGATTTTTTATTTTCACGGCTCTGCGTTGTAAACGTCTGTGAAGCACTTGGGGGTTGAACGTGCTCACCACACATCTAGATAAGTTCCTTGGGGGTCTAGTTTCCAAAATGGGGTCACTTGTGGGGTGTTTCTACTGTTTAGGCACATCAGGGGCTCTGCAAATGCAATGTGACGCCCGCAGACCATTCCATCAAAGTCTGCATTTCAAATGTCACTACTTCCCTTCCGAGCCCTGACGTGTGCCCAAACAGTGGTTTACCCCCACATATGGGGTATCAGCGTACTCACAACAAACTGGGCAACAAATATTGGGGTCCAAATTCTCCTGTTACCCTTGTGAAAATAAAAAATTGCTGGCTAAAACATCTTTTTTGAGGAAAGAAAAATGATTTTTTATTTTCACGGCTCTGCGTTGTAAACTTCTGTGAAGCACTTGGGGGTTGAACGTGCTCACCACACATCTAGATAAGTTCCTTGGGGGGTCTAGTTTCCAAAATGGGGTCACTTGTGGGGGGTTTCTACTGTTTAGGCATATCAAGGGCTCTGCAAACGTAACATGATGCCCGCAGACCATTCCATCAAAGTCTGCATTCCAAAACGTCAGTACTTCCCTTCCGAGCCCCGGCATGTGCCCAAACAGTGGTTTACCCCCACATATGGGGTATCAGCGTACTCAGGAGAAACTGGATAACAACTTTTGGGGTCCAATTTCTCCTGTTACTCTTGCAAAAATAAAAAATTCTGGGCTAAAAAAATATTTTTGAGGAAAGGAAACACATTTATTATTTTCACGGCTCTGCGTTATAAACTTCTGTGAAGCACTTGGGGGTTCAAAGTGCTCACCACATATCTAGATAAGTTCCCTTGGGGGTCTAGTTTCCAAAATGGAGTCACTTGTGGGGAGTTCCTACTGTTTAGGCACATCAGGGACTCTACAAACGCAACCTGATGCCCGCAGAGCATTCCATCAAAGTCTGCATTTCAAAACGTCACTACTTCCCTTCCGAACCCCGACGTGTGCCAAAACAGTGGTTTACCCCCACATATGGGGTATCAGCGTACTCAGGAGAAACTGGACAACAAATTTTGGGGTCCAATTTCTCCTGTTACTCTTGCAAAAATAAAAAAATTCTGGGCTAAAAAAATATTTTTGAGGAAAAGAAACACATTTTCTATTTTCACGGCTCTGCGTTATAAACTTCTGTGAAGCACTTGGGGGTTCAAAGTGCTCACTACACATCTAGATAAGTTCCCTTGGGGGTCTAGTTTCCAAAATGGAGTCACTTGTGGGGAGTTCCTACTGTTTAGGCACATCAGGGGCTCTGCAAACGCAACCTGACGCCGGAAGAGCATTCCATCAAAGTCTGCATTTCAAAACGTCACTACTTCCCTTCCGAACCCCGACGTGTGCCAAAACAGTGGTTTACCCCCACATATGGGGTATCATCGTACTCAGGAGAAACTGGACAACAACTTTTGGGGTCCAATTTCTCCTATTACCCTTGGGAAAATAAAAAATTGTGGGCTAAATATCATTTTTGAGAAAAGAAAAATTATTTTTTATTTTCATGGCTCTGCGTTATAAACTTCTGTGAAGCACTTGGGGGTTCAAAGTGCTCACCACACATCTAGATTAGTTCCTTGGGAGGTCTAGTTTCCAAAATGGGGTCACTTGTGCGGGAGCTCCAATGTTTAGGCACACAGGGGCTCTCCAAACGCGACATGGTGTCCGCTAATGATTGGAGCTAATTTTCCATTCAAAAAGCCAAATGGCGTGCCTTCCCTTCCGAGCCCTGCCGTGCGCCCAAACAGTGGTTTACCCCCACATATGGGGTATCATCGTACTCAGGACAAACTGGACAACAACATTTGGGGTCCAATTTCTCCTATTACCCTTGGGAAAATAAAAAATTCTGGGCTAAAAATCATTTTTGAGGAAAGAAAAATTATTTTTTTATTTTCACGGCTCTGCGTTATAAACTTCTGTGAAGCACCTGGGGGTTATAAGTGCTCACTATGCATCTAGATAAGTTCCTTGGGGGGTCTAGTTTCCAAAATGGGGTCACTTGTAGGGGAGCTCCAATGTTTAGGCACACAGGGGCTCTCCAAACGCGACATGGTGTCCGCTAACGATTGGAGCTAATTTTCCATTCAAAAAGTCAAATGGCACGCCTCCCCTTCCGAGCCTTGCCGTGCACCCAAACAGTGGTTTACCACCACATATGAGGTATCGGCATACTCAGGAGAAATTGCCCAACAAATTTTAGGATCCATTTTATCCTGTTGCCCATGTGAAAATGAAAGAATTGAGGCTAAAAGAAATTTTGTGTGAAAAAAAAGTACTTTTTCATTTTTGCGGATCAATTTGTGAAGCACCTGGGGGTTTAAAGTGCTCACTATGCCTCTAGATGAGTTCCTTGGGGGGTCTAGTTTCCAAAATGGGGTCACTTGTGGAGGAGCTCCAATGTTTAGGCACACAGGGGCTTTCCAAACGCGACATGGTGTCTGCTAACGATGGAGATAATTTTTCAATCAAAAATTCAAATGGCGCTCCTTCCCTTCCGAGCCTTACCATGTGCCCAAACAGTGGTTTACCCCCACATGTGAGGTATTGGTGTACTCAGGAGAAATTGCCCAACAAAATTTAGGATCCATTTTATCCTGTTGCCCATGTGAAAATGAAAAAATTGAGGCTAAAATAATTTTTTTGTGAAAAAAAAGTACTTTTTCATTTTTACGGATCAATTTGTGAAGCACCTGGGGGTTTAAAGTGCTCACTATGCTTCTAGATAAGTTCCTTGGGGGGTCTAGTTTCCAAAATGTGGTCACTTGTGGGGGAGCTCCAATGTTTAGGCACACGGGGGCTCTCCAAACGCGACATGGTGTCCGCTAAAGATTGGAGCCAATTTTTCATTCAAAAAGTCAAATGGCGCTCCTTCCCTTCCGAGCCCTGCCGTGCACCCAAACAGTGGTTTACCCCCACATATGAGGTATCAGCGTACTCAGGACAAATTGGACAACAACGTTCGTGGTCCAGTTTCTCCTTTTACCCTTGGGAAAATAAAAAATTGTTGCTAAAAGATCATTTTTGTGACTAAAAAGTTAAATGTTCATTTTTTACTTCCATGTTGCTTCTGCTGCTGTGAAACACCTGAAGGGTTAATAAACTTCTTGAATGTGGTTTTGAGCACCTTGAGGGGTGCAGTTTTTAGAATGGTGTCACTTTTGGGTATTTTCAGCCATATAGAACCCTCAAACTGACTTCAAATGTGAGGTGGTCCCTAAAAAAAATGGTTTTGTAAATTTTGTTGTAAAAATGAGAAATCACTGGTCAAATTTTAACCCTTATAACTTCCTAGCAAAAAAAAAATTTGTTTCCAAAATTGTGCTGATGTAAAGTAGACATGTGGGAAATGTTATTTATTAACTATTTTGTGTCACATAACTCTCTGGTTTAACAGAATAAAAATTCAAAATGTGAAAATTGCGAAATTTTCAAACTTTTTGCCAAATTTCCGTTTTTTTCACAAATAAACTCAGAAATTATCGACCTAAATTTACCACTAACATGAAGCCCAATATGTCACGAAAAAACAATCTCAGAATCGCTAGGATCCGTTGAAGCGTTCCTGAGTTATTACCTCATAAAGGGACACTGGTCAGAATTGCAAAAAACGGCAAGGTCATGAAGGGGTTAAGATGCACACGCAATTTCCCCCCAAATTTGGAGGAAAAAAGTGTGTCTTATAATTTGAAAAATGCAGTATATTGTTAAACTTTCATGTCAAGTGTTCTATGAAACTCAGTCTAGTTCCTTATTTCAGGGGCTCAAAAGTAATTGGGTAAATTAACTTTGTCATAAATAAAATGTTCATTTTTAATACTTTTTATACAGAGAATCCTTTTCAGGCAATGTTTTCCTGACTAGAAGCGATGGACATCACCAAACGCTGGGATTATTCCTCTGTGATGGTTTGCCAGGCCTTTACTGCAGCTAACTTCAGTTTTTGCTTGTTTGTGGGTCTTTCTGCCTTAAGTTTTGTCTTAAGCATGTGAAATGCATGCTCAATGGGTTTTGAGATTTGGTGATTGACTTGGCCATTGTAGAATATTCCACGTCATTGCCTTGAACTCTGCTTTTGCAGTATGTTTTGGGTTATAATCCAATCAGCCATGCTGCATTTGGTTGAATCTGAGTAGAAAGCTGCCCTGTACATTTCTAAACTCATCTGGCTACTTCTGTCTTCAGTCACATCATCAGTAAACACTAGTGGCCCAGTGTCATTGGAAGCTATACATGCCCATACCATCACACTGCCTCCACCATCTTTTACAGAGAATGTGTGTGCTTTGGATCGTGATCATGGATTCCAAGCATTTTTCATACCTTCTTCTTCCCATCATTCTTGTAAAAGGTTGATCTTAATTTCATCTGCCCAAGGAATGTTTTTCCAGAACTGGCCTGACTTCTTTAGATGTTTTTGGCATAGTCTAATCTGGCTTTTCTATTTTTAAGGCTTATTAATGTTTTGCACCTTACGGTCAACCCTCTGTATTTCTGTATCCACCACTGTTGTCTTCAATGGACATCCAGGCGGCCTTTTTGAGGTCCCAAGCTCACCAGTGCACTCTTTTTTTTTCTGTATAATATACCGTATTTTTTTGGACTATAAGATGCACCAAACTATAAGACGCACCTAGGTTTTAGAGGAGGAAAATAGGAAAATAAATTGAAATAAAACATGTGGTCAATTCTGTACTAATAACCCCTATCCTGGTATATATATGACCCCAATCAAGGTATACATGGTCCCCTCATTCCTATCCTGCTATGCATGACACCCTCATCCCTATCCTAGTATGCATGGACCGCTCATTCACATCCTGTTATGCATGGCCCCCATCCTGGTATGCATGGAACCCTTATCCCTATCCTGGTATGCATAGCCCCCTCATCCCTATCCTGGTATGCATGCCACCTCTTCCCTATCCTGGTATGCATGGCCCCCATCAGAAAAACGCAAAAATAATTAAACCATTTTACTTACCTTCCCTGCTCTCCCTCACAGCGTCCTGTTGTGATGCCAGCAGCTGATTTATGCTTGTAAGCAACGCATGGCAGTGACATGATGCACTGCTTACAAGCAGAGGACAGCTGCCGGAATACTCACTGATGCTCATGCCGGGACTATGGGCATGTGAAGCAGTGAATATTTATTGATCTTTAATAGCAGGCACAGTGTTCGCCTCATCCGCCTGCTTCCTGCAGCTGATGGGCGATCACGTGTGCCCGCTACTAAAGGGAAGGAATATTCACTGCTCTCCACTCCCATGCGCATGGAGAGCAGTGAATATTCATTCTCTTTAATAGCGTGCACATGTGATCTCCCGGCAACTGCAGGAAGTCTGCTGCTGTGACTACTGTGCCTGCTATTAAAGATCAATGAATATTCACTCCTCACCAAGCCTATGGGAGTGGAGAGCAGTGGATAGTCATTCCTTTAAGTAGTCGGCACACTTCTGTCTAGAAGCTGCAGTAAGCCAGCGTCTGTGGCTAATAGGACTTCCACTCATAAAGGGAAATTAATATTCACTGCTCTCCACTCCCATGGGCATGGAGAGCAGTGAATATTCATTTATTTTAGCAGGGGCACAGATGTTAGCCAGAGCCACCCTCTTACTGCATCTGCTGGTGGGATCTGAAGTGCTTCCCGTGACCATTGGTCTGCCTCTGCCGCTCCCCCATCTCCCCATCCACAGCAGGTACATTTGGACTTTAAGATGCCCCACCCATTTTTTTCTCCAAATTTTTGGAGGAAAAAGTGTCTTATATTCTGAAAAATACCATATCAAACTTGATTTAGCCACTCATAACATTTCAGCTATCTCTCTGATGGATGTCTTCTTTTTTTTGCAGCCTAATAATGGTCTGTTTCTCTTACATTGAGAGCTCCTGTGACCGCAACAGCTTCCAAAAGCAAATGCCACACCTGGAATCAGCTTCAGACCTTGTAGCTGCTTAATTGATTATGGAGTAGTGAGGGAATAGCTCTTGCAGACCATTAAAAAGCTTCATTCAAAATATAGTGCTTTCCCGATAGTCATAAATACTGAGGTCAACAATCAATAATATTTTTTGTGTTTTTTTTATTTTTTTTTAATCTATTTCCAGGCATGTACAGTGTAGATAAAGCCTCTTTTACACTAGACTTTGTAACAAATACAATGGAAAGGACTTTTTACACAATCACTCCCAGGAGATTTTTAATGTTTACACTTTTCTTTTCACCAACAAAGCCATTTGCAGGCTTGTTTTTTGCAGGATTCATTATAGGTTTAAATTATGCCATGATATTTACCTTGCAACGTACTGAAAATGGGAAAAAATATGAATGTGTGCTGAAATAGGAAATGGTGAAAGCAAGTATTCTTTTTGTTCTATTTTTTTTATTACTAAAGGGTGGCGATTAGAATTTTTAAAAACACTTTTTTATTTTACTTTTTAGTTTTCCTAGGGGGCTTGAACCTTGTTCTATATAATGCAGTTACTTTTTTGCTATCTAAGTGGATTGTTTTATGGATGATCTGCAAATACAATGGGCCCAATTCATATTTGTATGCGTGTCTGTTTTTTGTTGCGTTTTGCACTTTTATTTATTTTTTTGCTCTTTCCGTTTGCACCTTTTTTAAAGTCACTTTTTTATTTGTTCATTGGGTGTTTTTTTTCAGTTCGGCACTCTGGGCAATAGTTTAGGGTTTCCAGATATATAGTGGGTACGGAAAATATTCAGACCCCTTTAAATTTGTCACTCTTTGTTTCATTGCAGCCGTTTGGTAAATTCAAAAAATATCATTTTTTCACATTAATGTGCACTCTGCACCCTATCTTGACTGAAAAAAATAGAAATGTAGACATTTTTGCAAATTTAATAAAAAAGAAAAACTGAAATATCACATGGTCATAAGTAGTGTTCAGCATTCCGATACTGCAAATATCGGGTATTGGCCGATATTCGCTGTATCGGAATTCCGATACCGAGTTCCGATATTTCTGCGATATCGGAAATCGGAATCGGAAGTCCCCACAGTGCAAAAATCACTATAATGGAGTGTGGGCGGTGCGTGGGTGAAGACTGCGTGTCTCTGTGTGGGCGGGGTCTGTGCGAGTGTGCGTGCCTGCCGGGGGGTCTGTGCGGCCTCTCCGGGGTCTGTACGGCCTGCCGGGGGTCTGTGCGGCCTCTCCGGGGTCTGTACAGCCTGCCGGGGGGTCTATGCGGCCTCTCCGGGGTCTGTACGGCCTGCCGGGGGGTCTGTGCGGCCTCTCCGGGGTCTGTACGGCCTGCCGGGGGGTCAGTGCGGCCTCTCCGGGGTCTGTACGGCCTGCCGGGGGGTCTGTGCAGCCTCTCCGGGGTCTGTACGGCCCGCCGGGGGGTCTGTGCGGCCTCTCCGGGGTCTGTACGAACTGCCGGGGTGTCTGTGCGGCCTCTCCGGGGTCTGTACGGCCTGCCGGGGGTCTGTGCGGCCTCTCCGGGGTCTGTACGGCCTGCCGGGGGGTCTGTGCGGCCTCTCTGGGGTCTGTACGGCCTGCCGGGGGTCTGTGCGGCCTCTCCGGGGTCTGTACAGCCTGCCGGGGGGTCTGTGCGGCCTCTCCGGGGTCTTTACGACCTGCCGGGGGGTCTGTGCGGCCTCTCCGGGGTCTGTACGGCCTGCCGGGGGGTCTGTGCGGCCTCTCCGGGGTCTGTACAGCCTGCCCGGGGGGTCTGTGCGGACTGCCGGGGGTCTTTGTGTCTGTGCAGGCATCGTCCGATGGGACTACATGTCCCATCGGATGATGCCTGCTACACTGACAGTGATTGACACATTAGCCAATGATGGGACAGTAGTAGTCCCATCATCCGGCTAATGTGTTGAATGTAAAAAAAAAAAATACTCCATACATGCTACATACATGCTACATAATAATAATAATAATAATAATAATCTTTATTTATATAGCGCCAACATATTCCGCAGCGCTTTACAGTTTAACAGTTTCAAACACAACAGTCATAGGTAACAATGTTAACCATACAGCAATAAAGCAAAATAAGACGACCCTGCTCGTGAGAGCTTACAATCTACAATGAGGTGGGGAGATACAAAGTACAGGTGTGTATTTACAATGATGTATTTACAATGATGGTCCAGCCATCTTCAGGGAGTGGCTGGTAGGTGAGATAGTGAATGGGCTACATACACACACAAACATAAAATGACTGATTAGGGAACGTGATAGGCCGCTCTGAACAAATGAGTTTTGAGTGAGCGCCTAAAGCTATGCAAGTTGTGGATGGTCCTAATATCTTGGGGTAGAGCATTCCAGAGGATTGGCGCAGCACGGGAGAAGTCTTGGAGTCGGGAGTGGGAGGTACGGATTAGTGCAGAGGTTAGTCGAAAGTTGTTTGCAGAGCGCAGCGGTCGGCTAGGCCGATAGACAGAAATGAGGGAGGAGATGTAAGGGGGTGCCGCACTGTGGAGAGCTTTGTGGGTGAGAACAAGTACTTTGAATTGTATCCTGTAATGAATCGGCAGCCAGTGTAATGACTGGCGAAGAGCGGACACGTCCGAGTAACGATTAGCCAGATGGACGACCCTGGCTGCTGCATTAAGGATAGACTGGAGAGGGGAAAGTCACGTGAGGGGGAGGCCAATTAAAAGAGAGTTACAGTAGTCCAGGCGGGAGTGGATTAGGGCGACAGTGAGAGTTTTTGTTGTCTCCATGGTGAGAAAAGGGCGGATTCTAGAGATGTTCTTTAGGTGTAAGCGGCACGAGCGGGCAAGAGATTGTATGTGGGAGGTGAAGGAGAGATCGGAGTCAAACATGACACCCAGACAGCGTGCCTGCTGCCTAGGTGTTATTATGGTGCCACCCACGGAGAGGGAAATGTCAGATTTAGGGAGGTTAGTAGAAGGCGGGAGCAGAAGAAGTTCAGTTTTGGAGAGGTTGAGCTTCAGATAGAGAGCGGACATGATGTTAGAGACTGCAGACAGACAGTCAGTGGCGTTCTGTAGTACAGCGGGGGTAAGGTCAGGGGCTGACGTGTATAGTTGTGTGTCATCAGCGTAAAGATGGTACTGAAAGCCAAATCTGCTGATGGTCTGTCCAATTGGGGCCGTGTAGAGGGAGAAGAGAAGGGGGCCAAGGACTGAGCCCTGAGGTACCCCGACAGTGAGAGGAAGAGGAGATGAAGTGGAGCCGGAGAACGGAACACTGAAGGAGCGGTCAGAAAGATAGGAAGAGAACCAGGAGAGAGCAGTGTCCTTAATGCCTAGTGACTGGAGCCTAGAGAGTAGGAGAGGGTGGTCAACAGTGTCGAAAGCTGCAGAAAGATCGAGGAGAATGAGCAGAGAGTGGTCACCGTTACATTTTGCTGTCAGAAGGTCATTGGTCACCTTGATGAGTGCAGTTTCTGTTGAATGTAGGGGGCGGAACCCGGACTGTGAAGGGTCTAGGAGGGAATGAGTGGAGAGGTAATGGGTAAGGCGGGAGTAGACTAGGCGCTCCAGGAGTTTTGAGATGAAGGGTAGATTGGAGACCGGTCTGTAGTTGTTTGCACATGATGGGTCAAGGGTGAGTTTTTTTAGTAATGGAGTAATGATAGAGTGTTTGAAGGAGGAGGGGAAAATGCCAGAGGAGAGGGAGAGATTAAAGATTGCAGTTAGGTGAGTTGTGACGACTGGAGAGAGAGACTGGAGGAGGTGTGAGGGAATGGGGTCGGTGGTGCATGTAGTCGGACGAGAAGAGGAGAGGAGCTTGGAGACTTCTTCTTCTGTGATGGGATCGAATGTGGAGAGTGAGCCAGGGGAGATGCAGGGAGGAATGGGAGTCATTGCACTTGGTGTCTGGGAGCGGATTTCCTGACGGATGTTATCTATTTTCTCTATAAAGTGGGAGGCCAGGTCATCAGCACAAATGTCTGTGATAGGGTCTTGTGCTTTTGGCCTGAGGAGGGAGTGAAACGTGTCAAAAAGTTTCTTGGGGCTGTTGGATAGTGAGGAGATCAGGGTGGTGAAGTAGGTCTGTTTGGCAAGGTGAAGGGCAGAGTTATAGGTCCTTAACATAAATTTGAAGTGCAAGAAGTCTTCTGGGGTGCGAGTTTTCCTCCATAAGCGTTCAGCACACCTGGAGCATCGCTGGAGAAATCGGGTTTGCGATGTGAGCCAGGGCTGTTTCACTCTGTGTTTGGAGGTTCTGAAGGTGAGGGGAGCTACTTGGTCTAGGGTGCTTCTAAGAGTGTCATTGAAGTAATGTACAGCCAGATCAGGACAGGAACAAGAGGAGACTGGGGACAGTGATGAGTGTAAGGAGTCTGAAAGTGTGTGAGGATTAATAGCATGTAGATTTCTGAATGTGTGGTAGGTAGGAGAGTGCTGGGGTGGGCGAGGAATTGTGAGTGTGAAGGAGAGAATGTTGTGGTCAGAGAGGGGAAGTGGTGAGTTATCTAGGTGGGGAATTGAACAGAGCCGGACAAAGACCAGGTCCAGGGTGTTACCGTCTTTGTGTGTTTCAGAGGTTGAGAGCTGTGAGAGGCCGAGAGAAGTGGTTAGTGATAGAAGCTGGGATGCAGATGTGGACGTGGGGCTGTTAATGGGAATGTTGAAGTCTCCCAGGATAAGGGTTGGTAATTCTGAGGACATGAAGTGCGGCAGCCAGGCTGAGAAGTCGTCCAGGAAGTGGGTAGGTGAGCCTGGGGGCTGGTATATGACCGCTACTCTGAGGGAGAGGGGACGGAAGAGCCTGATGGTGTGGACCTCAAAAGAAGGGAATGAAAGTGAAGAAACTGGGGGTATAACCTGGAACGTGCATTGGGGGGACAAGAGTATGCCGACTCCACCACCAGGTCTGTTAGTGGGTCTTGGGGAATGGGAGAATTGTAAGCCACCATGGGAAATGGCAGCAGGGGAGACAGTGTCAGAGTCTTGGATCCAGGTTTCAGTGAGGGCCAACAGATTGAGAGAGTTGTTCAGAAAGTAGTTGTGCAGGAAAGGGAGCTTGTTACATACAGACCGTGGATTCCAAAGGGCACAATTGAAAGGGAGAGGTGAGGGAGTGCAAGTAATATTAATAAGGTTAGTATGGTTTTGATATGAGATAGGGTAGCAGTTGAGGTTGGGGGATGGGGGACCGGGGTTGGGGGATATGTCCCCCGAAATCAGTAGGAGTAACAAGATAAAAAGCAAGTAGTTTTTTGAAATGTTTGAAGTTTTTTTGTGCAGTGTGTTTGGGTAAGATGGGCTGAGGTTTTTCAGGAAGGTGAGAAGTGCATGGGAGCTGTACATGGGAGAGGGAAGCAGTGAGGAGCTGATGTGTATGAGTCGTGGTGGAGGGGGGATTGGGCGGTGAATGTGGATTGCAAGGGAGCATAGGAGGATAGGAATAAAGCACATGGTGAGAAGGGAAAACAGAGTGTGGGTTACCTGACTCCTGCCCTGACTAACTGCCATGGAATAACTGCGGTATCACGACGCTTATCTTCAGTGACGCTTTGCTTATGTGACGCGTGCACCCCCACTAGCATGCCCCCCTAAGGATGGTTCTACATTTATAGTCCAGTGATGGGTCAGAAGAGATGGATTATGGGACCAGGGTGGGGATAATTTGGCAGCTGGGGCCAGCACACCAGGGGGTGGTTAAATGATCAAAGGCATTGTAGCTGGCAACATGCTATAACACCTTCACCTGATTGTATCTAGAGTGGCCACAGTAATTGATATACATCAAACAGTGAGTACATCCTACAATACATACATACATGCTACATACATGCTACATACATACATACATACATACATGCTACATACTACATACATACATGCTACATACATACATTCTACATACATACATACATGCTACATACATGCTACATACATACTACATACGTGCTACATACATACTATATACACACATACATGCTACATACATGCTACATACATACATACATACATGCTGCATACTACATACATACATGCTACATACATACATACATACCACATACATACTACATACATACATACTACATACATGCTACATACATACTACATACATGCTACATACATACTACATACATGCTACATACTACATACATACATGCTACATACATGCTACATGCTACATACATGCTACATACTACAAACATACATACTACATACATACATACATGCTATATACATGCTACATGCATACATACATACTACATGCTACATACATGCTACATACTACGTACATACTACATACATGCTACATGCATGCTACATACATGCTACATACATACATACTACATACATGCTACATACATACTGCATACATACATCCATACATACTACATACATGCTACATACATACTACATACATGCTACATACTACATACATCCATACATACTACATACATGCTACATACATACATTCTACATACATACATACATGCTACATACATACTACATACGTGCTACATACATACTATATACATACATACATGCTACATACATGCTACATACATACATACATACTACATACATACATGCTGCATACTACATACATGCTGCATACTACATACATACATGCTACATACATACATACCACATACATACTACATACATACATACTACATACATGCTACATACATACTACATACATGCTACATACTACATACATACATGCTACATACATACTACATGCTACATACATGCTACATACTACAAACATACATACTACATACATACATACATGCTATATACATGCTACATGCATACATACATACTACATGCTACATACATGCTACATACTACGTACATACTACATACATGCTACATGCATGCTACATACATGCTACATACATACATACTACATACATGCTACATACATACTGCATACATACATCCATACATACTACATACATGCTACATACATACTACATACATGCTACATACATACATACTACATACATCCATACATACTACATACATGCTACATACATACATACTACATACATGCTACATACATACTGCATACATACATCCATACATACTACATACATGCTACATACATACTACATACATGCTACATACATACATACTACATACATCCATACATACTACATACATGCTACATACATACATGCTACATACATACTGCATACATACATCCATACATACTACATACATGCTACATACATACTTACATACTACATACATCCATACATACTACATACATGCTACATACATACTACATGCATACATACTGCATACATACATACATACAATACAAACATATAGACATACAGTACATTAAACATAGATTACATACTCACCATTACTTGTCATTTTGATCCCCGAAGCCAGTGTCATCTGTAAAAAATATGAAAAAAACAAACAACCAATATACTCCCTGTCCGCAGAAATCCACGAGTGTCCCACGACGATCTCCCGTGGAGAGCAGCAGCAACAGCTGTTGCAACTGCTCTCCAGGGGCCCCAGGAACACAATGATGGGAGGAAGGTATCCTTCCGCCACTGTATTCCTCTGCCGCTTTAAAAGAAAAAGTCCCTAGTCTCACTTTATGGCATTGCTGGCTGACAAATTTTCCCAGGCAGCAATTGCCATAAAGTGACACTTTGAACTCAGGTAACCTCAGTGATGCACTGCAGGAGCCATTGTCTCCTGTCAGTGTGTCACTGAGGGTCCTATAGAGCAGTGACATCACCCGATGTCACTGTTCTATAGGGGAGATCATCATGGGACACTCGTTATTAATTGGACTACGGCGGACAGGTAGTATACGGTTTATTATTTTACGTTTTTTGCAGGCGCTGAAGTATGGTAAGTATGGTGAAATGAAGAATATTAAAATACTTTTTCCTAATGTGTGTGTGTTTTATTAACCCTTTTATTACTATTGGATTAACCCCTTCCCGACCTTTGACGCCACTTAGGCGTCATGAAAACCCGTGCCAATCCGACCCATGACGCCTATGTGGCGTCATGGAATGATCGCGTCCCTGCAGATCGGGTGAAAGGGTTAACTCCAATTTCACCTGATCTGCAGGGACAGGGGGAGTGGTACTTCAGCCCAGGGGGGGTGGCTTCACCCCCCCGTGGCTACGATCGCTCTGATTGGCTGTTGAAAGTGAAACTGCCAATCAGAGCGATTTGTAATATTTCACCTAAAAAACTGGTGAAATATTACAATCCAGCCATGGCCGATGCTGCAATATCATCGGCCATGGCTGGAAACACTGATGTGAGCCCCCCCACCCCACCGATCGCCCCCCCCAAGCCACCGATCTGTCCCGTAGTCCCCTCCGTCCTGTGCTCCGCTCCCCTGTCCTCCTGTCCGCTCCCCCCCTGCTCCTATGCCACCCCCCGTGCTCCGACGCCCCCCCGTGCCCCGATCCCCCCCCCCTTATACTTACCGAGGCTCCCGGTGTCGGTCCGTCTTCTCAATGGGCACCGCCATCTTCCAAAATGGCGGGCGCATGCTCAGTGCGCCCGCTGAATCTGCCGGCCGGCAGATTCGTTACAAGTACAAGTAGGTTCTATCACAGCGATCAAAATAAAAAAAATAATAAATAACCCCCCCCCTTTATCACCCTCATAGGTAGGGACAATAATAAAATAAAGAAAATATATTTTTTTTCTTTTTCCACTAGGGTTAGGGTTAGAACTAGGGTTAGAACTAGGGGTAGGGTTAGGGTTAGGGGTAGGGTTAGGGGTAGGGGTAGGGTTAGGGTTATGGCATGTGCACACAGTGCGGATTTGGCTGCGGATTGGCCGCGGATCCGCAGCGGATTGGCCGCGGATCCGCAGCGGATTGGCCGCTGCGAATTCGTAGCAGTTTTCCATCAGGTTTACAGTACCATGTACACCTATGGAAAACCAAATCCGCTGTGCCCATGGTGTGGAAAATTCCGTGCAGAAACGCTGCGTTGTATTTTCCGCAGCATGTCAATTCTTTGTGCGGATTCCACAGTGTTTTACACCTGTTCCTCAATAGGAATCCGCAGGTGAAATCCGCACAAAAAAACACTGGAAATCTGCTGTAAATCCGCAGGTAAAACGCAGTGCCTTTTACCTGCAGATTTTTCAAAAATCGTGCGGAAAAATCTCACATGAATCTGCAACGTGGGCACATAGCCTTAGAGTTAGGGTTGCAATTAGGGCTAGGGTTGGAAATAGGGTTAAGATTAGGCTTGTGGTTAGGGTTACGGATAGGGTTAGGGGTGTGTTGGGGTTACAGTTTGGTTAGGGTTGGGATTAGGGTTAGGGTTGGGATTAGAGTTAGGATTAGGGTTGGAATTAGGGTTACGGGTGTGTTGGGGTTAGGGTTGTGGTTAGGGGTGTGTTGGGGTTAGGGTTGTGATTAGGGTTATGGCTACAGTTGGGATTACGATTAGGGGTGTGTTGGGGTTAGTGTTAAAGTTAGAATTGAGGGGTTTCCACTGTTTAGGCACATCAGGGGTCTCCAAACGCAACATGGCGCCACCATTGATTCCAGCCAATCTTGCGTTCAAAAAGTCAAATGGTGCTCCCTCCCTTCCAAGCCCCGACGTGCGCCCAAACAGTGGTTTACCCCCACATTTGGGGTACCAGCATACTCAGGACAAACTGGGCAACAACTGTTGGGGTCCAATTTCTCCTGTTACCCTTGCAAAAATAAAAAATTACTTGCTAAAACATAATTTTTGAAGAAAGAACAATTATTTTTTATTTTCACGGCTCTGTTTTATAAACTTCTGTGAAGCACTTGGGGTTTGAAAGTGCTCACCACACATCTAGATAAGTTCCATGGGGGGTCTAGTTTCCAAAATGGGGTCACTTGTGGGGTGTTTCTACTGTTTAGGCACATCAGGGGCTCTGCAAATGCAACGTGATGCCCGCAGACCATTCCATCAAAGTCTGCATTTCAAATGTCACTACTTCCCTTCCGAGCCCTGACATGCGCCCAAACAGTGGTTTACCCCCACATATGGGGTACCAGTACACTCACAACAAACTGGGCAACAACTATTGGGGCCCAATTTTTCTTGTTACCCTTGTGAAAATAAAAAATTGCTTGCTAAAACATCTTTTTTGAGGAAAGAAAAATGATTTTTTATTTTCACGGCTCTGCGTTGTAAACTTCTGTGAAGCATTTGGGGGTTGAACGTGCTCATCACACATCTAAATAAGTTCCTTGGGGGGTCTAGTTTCCAAAATGGGGTCACTTGTGGGGTGTTTCTACTGTTTAGGCACATCAGGGGCTCTGCAAATGCAATGTGACGCCCGCAGACCATTCCATCAAAGTTTGCATTTCAAATGTCACTACTTCCCTTCCGAGCCCTGACGTGTGCCCAAACAGTGGTTTACCCCCACATATGGGGTATCAGCATACTCACAACAAACTGGGCAACAAATATTGGGGTCCAATTTCTCCTGTTACCCTTGTGAAAATAAAAAATTGCTGGCTAAAACATCTTTTTTGAGGAAAGAAAAATGATTTTTTATTTTCACGACTCTGCGTTGTAAACTTCTGTGAAGCACTTGGGGGTTGAATGTGCTCACCACACATCTAGATAAATTCCTTGGGGGGTCTAGTTTCCAAAATGGGGTCACTTGTGAGGGGTTTCTACTGTTTAGGCATATCAGGGGCTCTGCAAACGTAACATGATGCCCGCAGACCATTCCATCAAAGTCTGCATTCCAAAACGTCACTACTTCCCTTCCGAGCCCCGGCATGTGCCCAAACCGTGGTTTACCCCCACATATGGGGTATCAGCGTACTCAGGAGAAACTGGACAACAACGTTTGGGGTCAAATTTCTCCTGTTACCCTTGCAAAAATAAAAAATTCTGGGCTAAAAAAATATTTTTGAGGAAAGGAAACACATTTATTATTTTCACGGCTCTGCGTTATAAACTTCTGTGAAGCACTTGGGGGTTCAAAGTGCTCACCACACATCTAGATAAGTTCCCTTGGGGGTCTAGTTTCCAAAATGGAGTCACTTGTGGGGAGTTCCTACTGTTTAGGCACATCAGGGGCTCTGCAAACGCAACCTGACGCCCGCAGAGCATTCCATCAAAGTCTGCATTTCAAAACGTCACTACTTCCCTTCCGAACCCCGACGTGTGCCAAAACAGTGGTTTACCCCCACATATGGGGAATCATCATACTCAGGAGAAACTGGACAACAACTTTTGGGGTCCAATTTCTCCTGTTACCCTTGGGAAAATAAAAAATTGTGGGCTAAAAAATCATTTTTGAGAAAAGAAAAATTATTTTTTATTTTCATGGCTCTGCGTTATAAACTTCTGTGAAACACTTGGGGGTTCAAAGTGCTCACCACACATCTAGATTAGTTCCTTGGGAGGTCTAGTTTCCAAAATGGGGTCACTTGTGCGGGAGCTCCAATGTTTAGGCACACAGGGGATCTCCAAACGCGACATGGTGTCCGCTAATGATTGGAGCTAATTTTCCATTCAAAAAGCCAAATGGCGTGCCTTCCCTTCCGAGCCCTGCCGTGCGCCCAAACAGTGGTTTACCCCCACATATGGGGTATCATCGTACTCAGGACAAACTGGACAACAACATTTGGGGTCCAATTTCTCCTATTACCCTTGGGAAAATAAAAAATGCTGGGCTAAAAACCATTTTTGAGGAAAGAAAAATTATTTTTTATTTTCACGGCTCTGCGTTATAAACTTCTGTGAAGCACCTGGGGGTTATAAGTGCTCACTATGCATCTAGATAAGTTCCTTGGGGGGTCTAGTTTCCAAAATGGGGTCACTTGTAGGGGAGCTCCAATGTTTAGGCACACAGGGGCTCTCCAAACACGACATGGTGTCCGCTAACGATTGGAGCTAATTTTCCATTCAAAATACAAATGGCACGCCTCCCCTTCCGAGCCTTGCCGCGCACCCAAACAGTGGTTTACCCCCACATATGAGGTATCGGCGTACTCAGGAGAAATTGGCCAACAAATTTTAGGATCCATTTTATCCTGTTGCCCATGTGAAAATGAAAAAATTGAGGCTAAAAGAAATTTTGTGTGAAAAAAAAGTACTTTTTCATTTTTATGGATCAATTTGTGAAGCACCTGAGGGTTTAAAGTGCTCACTATGCTTCTAGATCAGTTCCTTGGGGGGGTCTAGTTTCCAAAATAGGGTCACTTGTGGGGGAGCTCCAATGTTTAGGCACACAGGGGCTCTCCAAACGTGACATGGTGTCTGCTAGCGATGGAGATAATTTTTCATTCAAAAAGTCAAATGGCGCTCCTTCCCTTCCGAGCCTTACCATGTGCCCAAACAGTGGTTTACCCCCACATGTGAGGTATTGGTGTACTCAGGAGAAATTGTCCAACAAATTTTAGGATCCATTTTATCCTGTTGCCCATGTGAAAATGAAAAAATTGAGGCTAAAATAATTTTTTTGTGAAAAAAAAGTACCGTTTCATTTTTACGAATCAATTTGTGAAGCACCTGGGGGTTTAAAGTGCTCACTATGCTTCTAGGTAAGTTCCTTTGGGGGGTCTAGTTTCCAAAATGGGGTCAATTGTGGGGGAGCTCCAATGTTTAGGCACACGGGGGCTCTCCAAACGCGACATGGTGTCCGCTAAAGATTGGAGCCAATTTTTCATTGAAAAAGTCAAATGGCGCTCCTTCCCTTCCGAGCCCTGCCGTGCGCCCAAACAGTGGTTTACCCCCACATATGAGGTATCAGCGTACTCAGGACAAATTGGACAACAACGTTCGTGGTCCAGTTTCTCCTTTTACCCTTGGGAAAATAAAAAATTTTTTGCTAAAAGATCATTTTTGTGACTAAAAAGTTAAATGTTCATTTTTTACTTCCATGTTGCTTCTGCTGCTGTGAAACACCTGAAGGGTTAATAAACTTCTTGAATGTGGTTTTGAGCACCTTGAGGGGTGCAGTTTTTAGAATGGTGTCACTTTTGGGTATTTTCAGCCATATAGAACCCTGAAACTGACTTCAAATGTGAGGTGGTCCCTAAAAAAAATGGTTTTTAAATTTTGTTGTAAAAATGAGAAATCACTGGTCAAATTTTAACCCTTATAACTTCCTAGCAAAAAAAAAATTTGTTTCCAAAATTGTGCTGATGTAAAGTAGACATGTGGGAAATGTTATTTATTAACTATTTTGTGTCACATAACTCTCTGGTTTAACAGAATAAAAATTCAAAATGTGAAAATTGCGAAATTTTCAAAATTTTTGCCAAATTTCCGTTTTTTTCACAAATAAACTCAGAAATTATCGACCTAAATTTACCACTAACATGAAGCCCAATATGTCACGAAAAAACAATCTCAGAATCGCTAGGATCCGTTGAAGCGTTCCTGAGTTATTACCTCATAAAAGGACACTGGTCAGAATTGCAAAAAACGGCAAGGTCATTAAGGCCAAAATAGGCTGGGTCATGAAGGGGTTAATAACGGATAGGCGTCTTATTGACGCCTCTCCGTTATTAACCCGGCTTAATGTCACCTTACGATAGCAAGGTGACATTAACTCCTTATTACCCCATATCCCACCGCTACACAGGAGTGGGAAGAGAGGGGCTAAGTGCCAGTATTGGCGCATCTTACAGATGCGCCATTTCCGGGGTGGCTGCGGACTGGTATTTGTAGCCGGGGGGGGGGGGGGCAATATCCATGGCCCCTCTCTAGGCTATGAAAATCAGCCTGCAGCTGTCTGCGTAGCCTTTCTGGCTATAAAATATAGGGGGACCCCACGTCATTTTTTTGGGTGGTCCCCCTATTTTAATAGCCAGTAAAGGCTACGCAGACAGCTGCAGGCTGATATTCATAGCAGGCTACAAATATTGGCCCCCGGCCGTCGGCTTTCCCCCTCTGGCTCAGAAAATTGCGCGGGAGCCCACGCCGTTTTCTTTTTTACATTTTTTTTTTTTAAATTCAACGCTCATGAAGGCCTCTTTCACACTTGCGTCGGTACGGGTCCGTCGCTATGCGTCGGGCCGACGTACCGACGCACGTTGTGAAATTTGTACACGACACATGCGCGGTAGAAAATGGCAGATGCGACAGACAAAAAAACGTTCACTTGAACGTTTTTTCGCGCCAACGGTCCGACAAAACACGACGGATCCTGTTGTGAATTTGCTTTTTGCTCCCTCTAGTGGTTACTAGTTTTTTGACTCTGGTTTTTCTGTCATTCCTTTTATCCGCACCTGGGTCGTTAGTTAGGGGTGTTGCTATATAAGCTCCCTGGACCTTCAGTTCAATGCCTGGCAACGTAGTTATCAGAGCTAGTCTGCTGTGCTCTTGTCTACTGATCCTGGTTCCAGTTATATCAGCTAAGTCTGCCTTTTGCTTTTTGCTATTTGTTTTGGTTTTGTATTTTTGTCCAGCTTGTTCCAAATCTATATCCTGACCTTTGCTGGAAGCTCTAGGGGGGCTGGTGTTCTCCCCCCGGACCGTTAGACGGTTCGGGGGTTCTTGAATTTCCAGTGTGGATTTTGATAGGGTTTTTGTTGACCATATAAGTTACCTTTCTTTATTCTGCTATCAGTAAGCGGGCCTCTCTGTGCTAAACCTGGTTCATTTCTGTGTTTGTCATTTCCTCTTACCTCACCGTCATTATTTGTGGGGGGCTTCTATCCAGCTTTGGGGTTCCCTTCTCTGGAGGCAAGAAAGGTCTTTGCTTTCCTCTACTAGGGGTAGCTAGATTCTCCGGCTGGCGCGTGTCATCTAGAATCAACGTAGGAATGATCCCCGGCTACTTCTAGTGTTGGCGTTAGGAGTAGATATATGGTCAAACCAGTTACCACTGCCCTATGAGCTGGATTTTTGTATTCTGCAGACTTCCACGTTCCTCTGAGACCCTCGCCATTGGGGTCATAACAGTTTGCCAGGCCAGTATTAAATGTTTAATGCATTGCAGAAGAGGGATTATAAGAAAGAAGATTCTGAGTTTTTTTTTTTTTTCTTCTTCCCCTTTACCTCAGAGTGGCTATGCTTGCTGCAGACATGAATGTCCAGACCTTGATTACAAGTGTGGACCAGCTGGCTACTCGTGTGCAGGGCATACAAGACTATGTTATCAGAAATCCTAGGTCAGAACCTAAAATACCGATTGCTGAACTGTTTTCCGGAGACAGGTTTAAGTTTAGGAATTTCGTGAATAATTGTAAATTGTTTTTGTCCCTGAGACCCTGTTCATCTGGAGATTCTGCTCAGCAAGTAAAAATTGTGATTTCGTTCTTACGGGGCGACCCTCAGGATTGGGCTTTTTCGCTGGCGCCAGGAGATCCGGCATTGGCTGATCTTGATGCGTTTTTTCTGGCGCTCGGTTTACTTTATGAGGAACCCAATCTTGAGATTCAGGCAGAAAAGGCCTTGCTGGCTATGTCTCAGGGGCAGGACGAGGCTGAAGTGTATTGCCAAAAATTTCGGAAATGGTCCGTGCTGACACATTGGAACGAGTGTGCACTGGCCGCTAATTTTAGAAATGGCCTTTCTGAAGCCATTAAGAATGTTATGGTGGGTTTTCCCATTCCCACAGGTCTGAATGATACTATGGCACTGGCTATTCAAATTGACCGGCGGTTGCGGGAGCGCAAAACCGCAAATTCCCTCATGGTGTTGTCTGAACAGACACCTAATTCGGTGCAATGTGATAGAAAAACCGCAAATTCCCTCATGGTGTTGTCTGAACAGACACCTGATTTAATGCAATGTGATAGAATCCTGACTAGAAATGAGCGGAAAATTCATAGACGCCGGAATGGCTTGTGCTACTACTGTGGTGATTCTACACATGTTATCTCAGCATGCTCTAAACGTATAGCTAAGGTTGTTAGTCCTGTCACCGTTGGTAATTTGCAACCTAAATTTATTCTGTCTGTAACTTTGATTTGCTCACTGTCATCTTATCCTGTCATGGCGTTTGTAGATTCAGGTGCTGCCCTGAGTCTCATGGATCTCTCATTTGCTAAGCGCTGCGGTTTTACTCTTGAACCATTAGAAAATCCTATTCCTCTTAGGGGTATTGATGCTACACCATTGGCAGCAAATAAACCGCAGTATTGGACACAGGTTACCATGTGCATGACTCCTGAACACCGCGAGGTGATACGTTTCCTGGTTTTACATAAAATGCATGATTTGGTTGTTTTAGGGCTGCCATGGTTACAGACCCATAATCCAGTCCTGGACTGGAAGGCTATGTCAGTCTCAAGTTGGGGCTGTCGTGGTATTCATGGGGATTCCCTGCCTGTGTCTATTGCTTCTTCTACGCCTTCGGAAGTTCCGGAGTATTTGTCTGATTATCAGGATGTCTTCAGTGAGTCTGAGTCCAGTGCACTGCCTCCTCATAGGGAATGTGACTGTGCAATAGATTTGATCCCAGGCAGTAAATTTCCTAAGGGAAGACTGTTTAATCTGTCGGTACCTGAACATACCGCTATGCGTTCATATATCAAGGAGTCTCTGGAGAAAGGACATATTCGTCCGTCTTCTTCCCCTCTTGGTGCGGGATTCTTTTTTGTGGCAAAAAAGGACGGATCTTTGAGACCTCGTATTGATTATCGGCTTTTAAATAAGATCACTGTCAAATTTCAGTATCCTTTACCGCTGTTGTCTGACTTGTTTGCCCGGATTAAGGGTGCCAAGTGGTTCACCAAGATAGACCTTCATGGTGCGTACAACCTTGTGCGCATTAAGCAAGGTGATGAATGGAAAACCGCATTCAATACGCCCGAAGGTCATTTTGAGTACTTGGTGATGCCTTTTGGGCTCTCCAATGCGCCTTCAGTTTTTCAGTCCTTTATGCATGACATTTTCCGGAAATATCTGGATAAATTTTTGATTGTTTATCTGGATGATATTTTGGTTTTTTCTGATAATTGGGATTCGCATGTGGAGCAGGTCAGGTTGGTCTTTAAAATTTTGCGTGAAAATTCTTTGTTTGTCAAGGGCTCAAAGTGTCTCTTTGGTGTACAGAAGGTTCCCTTTTTGGGGTTCATTTTTTCCCCTTCTGCTGTGGAGATGGACCCAGTCAAGGTCCGAGCTATTCTTGATTGGACTCAGCCCTCGTCAGTTAAGAGTCTTCAGAAGTTCTTGGGCTTCGCTAACTTCTACCGTCGTTTTATCGCTAATTTTTCTAGCATTGTGAAACCTTTGACGGATATGACCAAGAAGGGCTCCGATGTAGCTAACTGGGCTCCTGCTGCCGTGGAGGCTTTCCAGGAGTTGAAACGCCGGTTTACTTCGGCGCCTGTTTTGTGCCAGCCTGACGTCTCACTTCCCTTTCAGGTTGAGGTGGATGCTTCGGAGATTGGGGCAGGGGCTGTTTTGTCGCAGAGAGGCCCTGGTTGCTCTGTTATGAAACCTTGTGCCTTTTTCTCTAGGAAGTTTTCGCCTGCCGAGCGAAATTATGATGTGGGCAATCGGGAGTTGTTGGCCATGAAATGGGCATTTGAGGAGTGGCGTCATTGGCTCGAGGGTGCTAAGCATCGTGTGGTGGTCTTGACTGATCACAAAAATCTGATGTATCTCGAGTCTGCTAAACGCCTTAATCCGAGACAGGCCCGCTGGTCATTGTTTTTCTCCCGCTTTGATTTTGTTGTCTCGTATTTACCAGGTTCAAAGAATGTGAAGGCCGATGCTCTTTCTAGGAGCTTTGTGCCTGATGCTCCTGGAGTCGCTGATCCTGTTGGTATTCTTAAAGATGGAGTTATCTTGTCAGCTATTTCTCCGGATCTGCGACGTGTGTTGCAGAGATTTCAGGCTGATAGGCCTGAGTCTTGTCCACCTGACAGACTGTTTGTCCCGGATAAGTGGACCAGCAGAGTCATTTCCGAGGTTCATTCCTCGGTGTTGGCAGGTCACCCGGGAATTTTTGGCACCAGAGATCTGGTGGCCAGGTCCTTTTGGTGGCCTTCCTTGTCAAGGGATGTGCGGTCATTTGTGCAGTCCTGTGGGACTTGTGCTCGAGCTAAGCCTTGCTGTTCTCGTGCCAGCGGTTTGCTCTTGCCCTTGCCTGTCCCGAAGAGACCTTGGACACATATCTCCATGGATTTCATTTCTGATCTTCCGCTATCTCAGGGCATGTCCGTTATCTGGGTGATATGTGATCGCTTCTCCAAGATGGTCCATTTGGTTCCTTTGCCTAAGCTGCCTTCCTCTTCCGATCTGGTTCCTGTGTTTTTCCAGAACGTGGTTCGTTTGCACGGCATCCCTGAGAATATTGTGTCAGACAGAGGATCCCAGTTCGTTTCCAGGTTCTGGCGATCCTTTTGTAGTAGGATGGGCATTGATTTGTCGTTTTCGTCTGCTTTCCATCCTCAGACTAATGGACAGACGGAGCGAACCAATCAGACTTTGGAGGCTTATTTGAGGTGTTTTGTCTCTGCTGATCAGGACGATTGGGTGACATTCTTGCCGTTGGCTGAGTTTGCCCTTAATAATCGGGCTAGTTCCGCCACCTTGGTTTCGCCTTTTTTCTGCAACTCTGGTTTCCATCCTCGCTTTTCTTCGGGTCATGTGGAGCCTTCTGACTGTCCTGGGGTGGATTCTGTGGTGGATAGGTTGCAGCAGATCTGGAATCATGTGGTGGACAACTTGAAGTTGTCACAGGAGAAGGCTCAGCGCTTTGCCAACCGCCGCCGCGGTGTGGGTCCCCGACTACGCGTTGGGGATTTGGTGTGGCTTTCTTCCCGCTTTGTTCCTATGAAGGTCTCCTCTCCCAAATTTAAACCTCGTTTTATTGGGCCTTACAAGATATTGGAAATCCTTAATCCTGTATCTTTTCGTCTGGATCTTCCTGTGTCGTTTGCTATTCACAATGTATTTCATAGGTCCTTGTTGCGGCGGTACATTGTGCCTGTAGTTCCTTCTGCTGAGCCTCCTGCTCCGGTGTTGGTGGAGGGCGAGTTGGAGTACGTGGTGGAGAAGATCTTGGATTCTCGCCTCTCCAGGCGGAGGCTTCAGTACCTGGTCAAGTGGAAGGGCTATGGTCAGGAGGATAATTCCTGGGTGGTCGCCTCTGATGTTCATGCGGCCGATTTGGTTCGTGCCTTTCATACCGCTCATCCTGATCGCCCTGGTGGTCGTGGTGAGGGTTCGGTGACCCCTCACTAAGGGGGGGGTACTGTTGTGAATTTGCTTTTTGCTCCCTCTAGTGGTTACTAGTTTTTTGACTCTGGTTTTTCTGTCATTCCTTTTATCCGCACCTGGGTCGTTAGTTAGGGGTGTTGCTATATAAGCTCCCTGGACCTTCAGTTCAATGCCTGGCAACGTAGTTATCAGAGCTAGTCTGCTGTGCTCTTGTCTACTGATCCTGGTTCCAGTTATATCAGCTAAGTCTGCCTTTTGCTTTTTGCTATTTGTTTTGGTTTTGTATTTTTGTCCAGCTTGTTCCAAATCTATATCCTGACCTTTGCTGGAAGCTCTAGGGGGGCTGGTGTTCTCCCCCCGGACCGTTAGACGGTTCGGGGGTTCTTGAATTTCCAGTGTGGATTTTGATAGGGTTTTTGTTGACCATATAAGTTACCTTTCTTTATTCTGCTATCAGTAAGCGGGCCTCTCTGTGCTAAACCTGGTTCATTTCTGTGTTTGTCATTTCCTCTTACCTCACCGTCATTATTTGTGGGGGGCTTCTATCCAGCTTTGGGGTTCCCTTCTCTGGAGGCAAGAAAGGTCTTTGCTTTCCTCTACTAGGGGTAGCTAGATTCTCCGGCTGGCGCGTGTCATCTAGAATCAACGTAGGAATGATCCCCGGCTACTTCTAGTGTTGGCATTAGGAGTAGATATATGGTCAAACCAGTTACCACTGCCCTATGAGCTGGATTTTTGTATTCTGCAGACTTCCACGTTCCTCTGAGACCCTCGCCATTGGGGTCATAACAGGATCCATTGCACGACGGACGTGACTTGTGGCCTTCCGTCGCGATCCGTCGCTAATACAAGTCTATAGGTAAAAAACGCATCTTGCGAGCACATTTGCAGGATCCATTTTGTTCCACCAGATCCATGTTTTACCGCCGGATCCGTTTTTTTCCACCGGATCTGTTTTTTCTCGTTGTATTAGAGCCGGATTGCGCCTGATGGCCACACGTTTCATCTGTTTTTTTGCCGGATCCATCAAAAAAGCTGTTTCTGCCTGACGGATAACACATACAGAGGAACGTTTTTTCTGTCCGGTGAAAACACGCACAGCGACGGATCCGGCAAAAAACGTATGAAACAGATGTGAAATGATGAATCCGGCCTCTGAATCTGTTTTTTCATGCATGTTTCCATTCAAATCATGCACATTTTCCGTTTATTTTTTTCCAGAAACCGCATCAAAACTGCTCCAAAAACTGCATCAAAACTGCACCAAAAACTGCATCAAAAACCGCACCAAAAACCTGCATCAAAAAAGCACCAAAAAGCTACATCAAAAACAGCATCAAAAACCGCACCACAAACCTGCACCAAAAACTGCAACAAAAACCGCACCAAAAACCTGCACCAAAAACTGCATCAAAACTGCACCAAAAACTGCATCGAAAACTGCATAAAAAACCGCACCAAAAACCTGCATAAAAAAAGCACCAAAAACTGCACCAAAAACACACATCAAAAACAGCACCAAAAACAGCACCAAAAACTGCATTAAAAACCGCACCAAAAACCTGCACCAAAAACTGCATCAAAACTGCACCAGTTTTTTATGCAGGTTTTGATGCACTTTTTGGTGCAGGTTTTTGGTGCGGTTTTTAATGCAGTTTTTGGTGCTGTTTTTGGTGCTGTTTTTGATGTATGTTTTTGGTGCAGTTTTTGGTGCAGGTTTTTGGTGCTGTTTTGATGTAGGTTTTTGGTGCTGTTTTTGATGCAGTTTTTGGTGCTGTTTTTGATGTAGGTTTTTGGTGCAGTTTTTGATGCAGTTTTTGGTGCTGTTTTTGATGTAGGTTTTGGTGCGGTTTTTGATGCTGATTTTGATGCAGTTTTTGGTGCGGTTTTTGATGCGGTTTTTGATGCAGTTTTTGGTACAGTTTTTGGTGCAGGTTTTTGGTGCAGTGTTTGGTGCACGTTTTTTATGCCGTTTTTGGTGCAGTTTTTGATGCAGTTTTTGGTGCTGTTTTTGATGTAGGTTTTTGGTGCGGTTTTTGATGCTGATTTTGATGCAGTTTTTGGTGCTTTTTTGATGCAGGTTTTTGGTGCGGTTTTTGATGCTGATTTTGATGCAGTTTTTGGTGCGGTTTTTGATGCAGTTTTTGGTGTGGTTTTTGATGCAGTTTTTGGTGCAGGTTTTTGGTGCGGTTTTTGATGCAGTTTTTAGTGCTGTTTTTGATGTAGCTTTTTGGTGCAGTTTTTGATGCTGTTTTTGATGCAGTTTTTGGTGGTTTTTTTGATGCAGGTTTTTGGTGCGGTTTTTGATGCAGTTTTTGGTGCAGTTTTGATGCAGGTTTTGATGAGGTTTTTGGAAAATAAATAAATGGAAAATGTGCATGATTTGAATGGAAAAATGCATGAAAAAAACGGACAAAAACCGTTCCTATGTGTTTTCCGTCCGGCGGAAACAGCTTTTTTGACGGATCCTGCAAAAAACGGTTGAAACGTGTGGCCATCAGGCGCAATCCGGCGCTAATACAACTCTATGAGAAAAAACCGGATCTGGCGGAAAAAAACGGATCCGGTGGAAAAAAACAGATCTGGCTGAAAAAAACAGATCCAGCGGAAAAAACGGATCCTGCAAATGTGCTCGCAGGATGCGTTTTTTTTCTCATAGACTTGTATTAGCGACGGATCGCGACGAATGGCCACACGTCGCGTCCGTTGTGCAACGGATCCGTTGTGTTTTGGCGGACCGTCGGCATGAAAAAACGTTCAAGTTTTTTTGTCCGTCGCGTCCGCCATTTTCTACCGCGCATGCGCAGCAGAAACTCTGCCCCCTCCTCCCCGCACTTCAGAATGGGCAGCAGATGCGTTGAAAAACTGCATTCGCTGCCCACGTCGTGTACAAATTTCACAACGTGCGTCGGTACGTCGGCCCGACGCATAGCGACGGACCCGTACCGACGCAAGTGTGAAAGAGGCCTTTATGAGCGTTGAATTTAAAAAAAAAACGGAAAAAAACGGCGTGGGCTCCCGCGCAATTTTCTGCGCCAGAGGGGGAAAGATGACGGCCGGGGGCCAATATTTGTAGCCTGCTATGAATATCAGCCCGCAGCTGTCTGCGTAGCCTTTACTGGCTATTAAAATAGGGGGACCCCCCAAAAAAATGACGTGGGGTCCTCCTATATTTTATAGCCAGAAAGGCTACGCAGGCAGCTGCGGGCTGATTTTCATAGCCTAGAGAGGGGCCATGGTATTGCCCCCCCCCCCCCCCCCGGCTGCAAATACCAGTCCGCAGCCACCCCGGAAATGGCGCTATCGTAAGGTGACATTAAGCCGAGTTAATAATGGAGAGGCGTCAATAAGACGCCTATCCGTTATTAATCCAATAGTAAGAAAAGGGTTAATAAAACACGCACACATTAGTAAAAAGTATTTTAATATTCTTCATTTCACCATACTTACCATACTTCAGCGCTTGCAAAAAACGTAAAATAGTAAACCGTATACTACCTGTCCGCCGTAGTCCAATTAATAACAAGTGTCCCACGACGATCTCCCCTATAGAACAGTGACATCGGGTGATGTCACTGCTCTATAGGACCCTCAGTGACACACTGACAGGAGACAATGGCTCCTGCAGTGCATCACTGAGGTTACCTGAGTTCAAAGTGTCACTTTATGGCAATTGCTGCCTGGGAAAATTTGTCAGCCAGCAATGCCATAAAGTGAGACTAGGGACTTTGTAGCATGTATGTAGTATGTATGTATGTAGCATGTATGTATGTAGCATGTATGTAGCATGTATGTATGTATGTAGCATGTATGTATGTAGCAGGTAGCATGTATGTAGCATGTATGTATGTATGTGTGTAGCATGTATGTATGTATGTAGCATGTATGTATGTAGTATATCGCATGTATGTATGTATGTAGAATGTATGTAGAATGTATGTATGTAGCATGTATGTATGTATGTAGCATGTATGTATGTAGCATGTATGTATGTAGCAGGTAGCATGTATGTAGCATGTATGTATGTATGTGTGTAGCATGTATGTATGTAGCATGTATGTATGTAGTATATAGCATGTATGTATGTATGTAGAATGTATGTATGTAGCATGTATGTATGTAGCATGTATGTATGTATGTAGCATGTATGTATGTATGTAGCATGTATGGAGTATTTTTTTTTTCATTCAACACATTAGCTGGATGATGGGACTACTACTGTCCCATCATTGGCTAATGTGTCAATCACTGTCAGTGTAGCAGGCATAGCCTGATGGGACTTGTAGTCCCATTGGACGATGCCCGCACTGAGACCCCCGCACGCCGCACTGATACCCCCCCACGCCGCAGAGACACCCCCCACGCCGCAGAGACCCCACCCCACGCCGCAGAGACCCCCCCACGCCACAGAGACCCCCACACTGCAGAGACCCCCCCACGCCGCAGAGACACCCCCTTGCCTCACAGAGACCCCCCACGCCACAGAGATCCCCCCATGCCGCAGAGACCCCCCACGCCGCATAGAGCATGGGCAGCCCGGATACAGAGCTGCATAGAATTAGATCCCTGGCAGGCCAGCACAGACCCCGCCCGCACACACAGACACTCACAGTGTCTGCCCACGCACCGCCCACACTCTTCCCCCCTCCAGAACAGCATATAGAAGGACAGAAAGGGCTGATTTACTTTCCGATATTTGTGTCCCATTCACTTGTATTGGTATCGGGTATCGGCGATATCCGGTATTTTTTGGATATCGGCCGATCCAATCCGATACCGATACTTTTGAATATCGGAAGGTATCGCTCAACACTAGTCATAAGTATTCAGACCCTTTGCTCATACACTCATATTTAAGTCACATGCTGTCCATTTCCTTGTGATCCTCCTTGAGCTGGTACTACTCCTTCAGTCCAGCTGTGTTTAATTAATCTGATAGGACTTGACAAGGCACACACCTGTCTATATAAGACCTCACAGCTCACAGTGCATGTCAGACCAAATAAGAATTATGAGGTCAAAGGAACTGGCCAAGGAGATCAGAGACAAAATTGTGGCAAGGCACAGATCTGGCCCAGTTTACAACAGCATTTCTGCAGTACTCAAGGTTCCTAAGAGCACAGTGGCCTCCATAATCCTTAAATGGAAGAAGTTTGGGACCACCAGAAGTCTTCCTAGACCTGGCCGTCCAGCCAAAGGGAGCAATCGTGGGAGAAGAGCCTTGGTGAGAGAGGTAAATAAGAACCCCAAGATCACTGTGGCTGAGCTCCAGAAATGCAGTAGGTAGATGGGAGAAAGTTCCACAAAGTCAATTCATTGCAGCCCTCCACCAGTCGGGTCTTTATGGCAGAGTGGCCCAACTGAAACCTCTCCTCAGTGTAAGACATATGAAAGCCCACATAGAGTTTGCTAAAAAACACGTGAAGAACTCCCAGACTATGGTAGATAAGATTCTCTGGTCTGATGAGACGAAGATAGACCTTTTTGGTGATAATTCTAAGCGGTATGTGTGGAGAAAACCAGGCACTGCTCATTACCAGCCCAATACAATCCCAATAGTGAAACATGGTGGGCATGCATCATGCTATGAGGGTGTTTTTCTGCTACAGGGACAGGACGACTAGTTTTCATTGAAGGAAACATGAATGCAGCCAAGTACAGAGATATCCTGGATGAAAACCTCTCTCAGAGTGCTCTGGACCTCAGACTTGGCCAAAGTTTCACCTTCCAACAAGACAATGACCCTAAGCACACAGCTAACATAACAAAGGAGAGGCTTCAGAACAACTCTGTGACCATTCTTGACTGGCCCAGCCAGAGCCCTGACCTAAACCGAATTGAGCATCTCTGGAGAGACCTGAAAATGGCTGTCCACCAACGTTCACCATCCAACCTGATGGAACTGGAGAGGATCTGCAAGGAAGAATGGCAAATGATCCCCAAATCCAGGTGTGAAAAACTTGTTGCATAATTCCCAAGAAGACTCATAGCTGTACTTGCTCAAAAGGGTGCTTCTACTCAATTGTGAGCAAAGGGTCTTGAATACTTATGACCATGTGATATTTCAGTTTTTCTTTTTTATTAAATTAGCAAATAATTCTACATATCCGTTTTTTTTTCAGTCAAGATGGGGTGCAGAGTGTACATTAATGTGAAAAAAATGAGCTTTTTGAAATTACCAAATGTCTTCAATGAAACAAAGAGTGAAAAATGTAAAGGGGTCTGAATACTTTACATACCCACTGTATACACCTGATTAATCATTTGCTACTTTTCAAAATATGCAAAAATGTGTCACAAAAGTACTTTTGTGCCCCCTTTAGTGATTCTATGTATGCCAAATGATTTGGTGCACTTTTTGTGCCATTTTCAAAAACTTGTGACTTTTTACTCCAAAAGGTTGCAATAATTGTTAAATACATAAATTTAGACCATTTTTTTTTACTTTGCATGATATTCATGAACTGCGTGTGAGATTTGAATTTTTTAATATTAGAGACTGATCACCTCACCTCACCCATTTCAGCACACTTTCATTCGACTGGCAACAGATTCAGCAATGCATGAGGTTAAGTAGGACTGGCTCATTCGGGTACAAGTATCTGTAGCATAAGTGAGGTACTCCAGGACTTCGAAATCAGTAAAAAAAAACTTCTGCTCTTTTGGTATGAACAGACATAGAATACAAAAATTTTCCACTTTACTGTTGGTCTTAATGATGGCATAGCGTGATAGACAAGGCCACCAGAACTTTTATCCAAAAGGGGGAAAGGGCTGGACAATACTGCAAGTATAGCTACTGTACATACAAATTAAATCCAATAGATACCCGAAAGGTACAAACTTGTCAAATAATTATTTAAATTGAGCCTTTTTGGGTGCCGTGTATCAACATTAATATGGAGAAATGAAAGGCATTCTTATTTTATTTAAGGCCATGATCAACATCTTTGAGAGACAAAAACATTGGCTGTCCTTACTTTTCCCATATGCTGACTTATCAATAATACTCAAACTTTAAAGCTACAACATCCATTGATTAACATGACAATCCATCATTCCGCCATGATTGCCTTGTGAGGGACAATGGAAGCCTGCGCCCACATCCATCGGTGATCGCTCTATTTAAATGCGGCTGTTAGTGACTTACAGCTCTGTAATGAGATCAGTAGAGCAGGGAACATCCATTACACATCACAATGGTAATTTCCCCTTAATTTATAATGATCCCTGGAGGCAAAGACTCATGCCCATAGATCATAGTACGGTATGTTGATTTCTCTGGAATAAGACACCAGAATGCAGACATGAAGGTATAATTTTATACAGCTTCCTATCACCTACATTCCCTTGTAAATGACCTGGAAGGGTTGCTCCTACTGACAAATTCCCTATAACAATTGTTTTTCAGTCTTATTCTGATTGGTCCTTTCAAAATTTATTTACTGCAACATTTTCTAAAGCTGACAGTGCCAATATTGGAGATATGCTGCCAAGTAATAAAACAGCATACGTGATGGAAATACAGTATATAAGTGGCCAGAACTACAATCAGTTTTAACATTGATAATTATAGTTTTTGTGCAATGTTGCCCGTTTCAGTACTTATTCTGAACAATTATTGTTACGATAGTTTTGAAAAAATCTTAAGAATAATGTTAGCAAGTGTAATTGGAAATGTCAAAAAATGTAGGTGACATGCCATGTGGTAGCCGTAGAAATTAGATCACCCACCTAGGAGACATAGAGAATGCAAAAATGGTAGATTAGTATCTGTCAGTAAATTAGAACTGAAGCTGACTAGTATCAGGAGCGATCCCAGTCAGACTTTTGTGTTTATAAGCAACATTCCCATGCAATGACTAGTAAATAATAGTGATGAGCGAACGTGCTCGATGAATGTCTTATCTGACCATGCTCGGGTGTTATCCGAGTATCTTGGACGTGCTTGAGTCCCTGTGGCTGCATGATTTTCCGCTGTCTGATAGCCTCAGAGAGGAACTATGGCGCTTCCAGTAAGGATCAGGTGCCCGGATAGGATCCCAATCCGTAATATAGAGGCTCTAAGAAGAATCCAGCACTCTGAGGTGAGTATAGTGAAAAAAATGAGACTTTTTTTACATTGGTCATTATAGATATTGTGTATCATACATGATGTTTCAGTCAGTAAAGACCTTTATCAAGCATACACATGCGTGTCAGGCCGCAAACTATGGAAGAAGAAATAAAAAAGGCAGCGCTGTGTGTATGGGCAACGCTAGAGTTCTCTCAGTACTCTCCTCATTAAAATGCATCAGCTAGACCGAGTTTGCATGTGTATGTAGGAGCTGTCAGCTGAGCAAGCAATTTATCAACACTTGTGGGCTCCTTAATAATTTGACAGATCTGTAAGAATTAGCAGATTATAGTGGAATATAGGCATACCTTCATTACAGATTATTACCAAGCCGTGCTGTTGTCATTGTTTTAAAGGCTCAGTCCCCTAAACAAGTTATCCCTTATCCATAGGATAGGACCTAACTTGTTGATTACTAGGGGTCAAACCCTTTTAATCTGCCATTTTGCTTATGCTTGACGTTGTCAAAACGTTGCTTTGATGATGCATTTTGGATGAATAAAGGGATGAAATTACTACTCTGGTGCCTTGGAAACAATTTGTCGAACCTCTGGGAGATCCAGTGATCCCAAGGCCAGAGTTTTGGAACCCCCAAAACGAGTACCTTGGTCTCGAATGGAACGAAGGTGTGAATACTTGGCTTCTGCTCCTGCTCCATTCATTGTCTGTGGGACTGTTGGAAATAGTTGAGCATTGTTTTTAGTAGTTCCAGCGATGATGAATGGAGCGGAGGCTGGGCATGTGCGTTCAAGATGGGGCTGCAGAGCCCCATTCTTTAGGTTTCAAAGCTGTGATTCCTAGTGATCAGACCCCCAGCGATCATCAAATTATGCACTACACTGGGGATAGGGGATAAATTGTTTTTTTGTAACAATCTTTTAAAAGAAGATTTCACCTTGTTAAATCTTAAATAACTTCTTTAGGCAAAATTAGCTTTTGTGGTAGTAACACACGTTATACATTAAATTATTAAGTACCTGAAAGGGTTACAAACTCCAAATGACGTCTGTGGTGCACGTGACTAAAATGCCTTCCTGAGTACAATGAAATGCCTCATTCCTTAAATGCATTATTTATATTGGTCAAGTAACCACATTAAATTTGTAGTGGTACAGTTGAGCGGTACCGTATGACATTTGGTAATGCAACGCAGGCATTGGTGAATGACCAGAATAATACCATTACTATCCTTCACTGTCCTAGGCAATATGGAGGAAATTGAAATGTTTGTAATGTAAAAAAGCCATATACTTCTTGAAATGCTTGTAAGGTAGATAATATTATATCTAATTGGTATGTGCATTCTAGTAAATCTTTCTTCCTCAAGCTTTGGCACATTTAATTTCAAAGCACATAGACTATTCGACAGCCTTGGTTTCTTACTCATATGCTTATTCATACTTAAAACATTGAGCTGACAAACTAATGAGCTGTGTTTTATACACTCTTTAGGTATATATTTCAGCCCAGATGCTGACAGTCTGCAGTATTACAAGGACTACATAGAAAATCTGCCCTTAACTGATGATCCAGAAATTTTTGGAATGCATGAAAATGCCAATTTAGCTTTCCAGGTTTGTGTGCTTATGGGTACTTGCTCTAATTTAATTGTGGGAAGCATGGATTCCGCTATCGCTCAAAGGAAAATAATGATTTAATCATAATACTCTGTTAAACACAAATAATAGGCAGTAGCTGCTATTGTATGTCAATCTGCCAGTAATATTATTCCTCATGGAAGAAAAAAAAACGGCAATAGAAATCACAACTGTTACTCTGGCAGCTCTAAGGATATGTTCACACTGAGGGGTTTTTTTTAACAGTTTTTGAAGTAGCAACTGGGCGGAGACTATCCAAAGTGTCCTCAAAAACTCAAAACTCCTTAAGTCTACGTTCACATTTGCGGTCTGCGCCGCAGCGTCGGGCGCCGCAGCGTCGCCGCATGCGTCATGCGCCCCTATATTTAACATGGGGGCGCATGGACATGCGTCGCACTTGCGTTTTGCGCCACATGCGTCACTGCGGCGCACACGTCCGGGCGCAGAGGACGCAGCAAGTTGCATTTTTGCTGCGTCCAAAATCAATCAAAAAAAGGACGCATGCGGCGCAAAACGCAGCGTTGTGCATGCGTTTTGCTGCATATTTGTTTGCGTTGTGCGCTGCGGCGCCGACGCTGCGGTGCACAACGCAAATGTGAACGTAGCCTAATAACGTCCTCCCCAAAACTCAACAAAACACCTTAGTGTGCAAATACCCTTATGATATGGTCCTATGACGAGCTTTGGTGTGTTTTTGATGTTGTAGATTTTCATTACCATTTCTGCACCTATTAAGTAAATAAAGTTATTTGCATTTTGCATGCATTTATCATTTTATCATTTGTTTCTGGACGCTAAGTTTTTTGTCTCTTGTTGGTATGTCATGTCTTAAACAAAGCTGCTTTGTTTTTAATACCTCCTGGTAGTTGGCTTATAATGCACATACTGATGTATGTATGTTACAGTTGAAACCAAAAGTTTACATACACTATATATAAAGACACATATGCATGTTTTTCTCAATATCTGATATGAAATCAGAATAAACCTTTCCCGTTTTAGGTCAATTAGGACTACTATAATTATTAGTATTTGACAAATGCCAGAATAATGAGAGAGAGAGGGAGTGTTTTAATACAGGAAAGATATATATCTTGGCACCATGTTAGCCAGTAGATAGAAAAATATTTAGAATTGAGAGTCCTCAGTGGTTGATACCTTTTAATGGCTAACTGAAAAGATGGTAACAAATTGCAAGCTTTCGAGACTACTCAGGTCTCTTCATCAGACATAGACTAAAAGAAATTCTGGAGAATCACATATTTATGCACAACACAGCACAGAAAAATGCCATAGATAAGACAGGTGACATGAAGCAGAATTACCATGAGTGATAAACAGTTATGTCCATAAATATTGGACCAGTTTTTTGATAAGGAGTGTTTAATTGTCCTCTGATTGGGTTCAGGTTCTGTTGTGATGACCTCACATGGTCTGAGGGGAAAATTCCTAAGTTCCTTAGTTGATGTGAAAAGACATAAATCGATGCGACACATTCATTCCTGCCAAAAGACTGTCAAAGATTATCATCAGCTTATATTCCCAAACTCTTTTGTCTCTGTGAGAATTGAAGTTACCTTTTAATACAAGTAATTCATGTCCATAATGTTATGATTGGGGAGACAAAAATGTATTGCCACAGGTAGATCCATTCTTTTTTCTCCTATTGTATGGCGATGGTTGATTAAAAGGTATCAACCACTGAGGACCCTTAATTTGGAATGTTTTAAGGCATTTTTATTACTTACTGCAAAGTCAAAAGTTTACACACATTTCATTAGTATTTGGTACCATTGTCCTTAAACTGAATGACTTGGGTCAAATGTTTGGATATTCTTCCAAAAGCTTCTCACAATAGTTGGTCGGAATTTGGGCCCATTCCTCCTGACTAGTGTTGAGCGATACCTTCCGATACTTGAAAGTATCGGTATCGGATAGTATCGGCCGACCAATACAAGTCAATGGGACACAAGTGTCGGAAGCTATCCTGGATGGTTCCCAGGGTCTGGAGGAGAGGAAACTCTCCTTCAGGCCCTGGGATCCATATTCATGTAAAAAATAAAGAATTAAAATAAAAAATATGGATATACTCACCCCTCCGGCGGCCCCTGGACCTTACCGATGTAACCGGCAGCCTCCGTTCCTAAGAATGAGGAGTTTAGGACCTTCGATGATGTCGCGGCTTGTGATTGGTCGCGTGACCGCTCATGTGACCGCTCATGCGACCAATCACAAGCCGCGACGTCATCGCAGGTCCTAAACTCCTCATTCTTAGGGACGGAGGCTGCCGGTTACATCGGTAAGGTCCAGGGGCCTCCGGAGGGGTGAGTATATCCATATTTTTTATTTTAATTCTTTATTTTTTACATGAATATGGATCCCAGGGCCTGAAGGAGAGTCTCCTCTCCTCCAGACCCTGGGAACCATACACTGGGAACTTCCGATTCCGATTTCCGATATCACAAAAATATCGGAACTCGGTATCGGAATTCCGATACAGCAAATATCGGCCGATACCCGATACTTGCGGTATCGGAATGCTCAACACTACTCCTGACAAAACTGGTGTAACTGATCTGGTTTGTAGGTCGCCTTGCTCGCACCTGCGTTTTCAGCTTTGCCCATACATTTTCAATAGCATTAAGATGAGGGCTTTGTGATGGCCACTCAAAAACATTGACTTTGATATGATTTTGACAGTATGCTTCTGGTTATTGTCCATTTGGAAGACCCATTTCCGCCCAAGCTTTTCACTTTATAATTCTTTGAATATATTCAATTACTACTCATTTAACATTCTGAAATCAGCTTGTTAAAATGCACCTCAAATGTTTGTGTAATGGTGCAATATGTTAGCATTTGGGGCCCCACTTTTAATTTTTGCCCTGGACCACACTTTGTCTAAAACCAGCCCTGGGAAAGAGGCATCAAATCTTCATTTTGATCTTATCTGTCGAAACACTGGTGGTTTGTTTAGATATAACTTTGCAAAGTTTATCCTGGCTGCCGTGTTCTTTATGAAAAGAAGAGGCTTTTTGTTAAGAATGTGTTCACACTCACACATGAGAAATGCCGCACCTGCACCCAACTGGTTTCCTCCTTGGCATTGTGTTAATATGCACCTAAATGCTCCAGACCAGAAAATTGCCCAAACTTCTGTTTTTATAGTCACACTTGCTGATGAACAAGGGTATTTTATTAGCAGCATCTGTCTATTACTTACCTTCTCAACTCCAGTGGAAGCAGTAATAAAACACACTCTGCACTATGGCCTCATTTTTGTTAAAGAAATGGTAGTTACGTTATTGTTTCTAAAAACTGATTTGTAGTGCTTGAACCTTCAGTATACTAAATGTTATGTTTTAATATTTAGAATGAGGAGGGACAATATTTTCTAGATAAAAAATAGAAATCCTCTTGATTACCTATATATCCATCTTTCTATAGCGCAAGGAAACCAGTACTCTAATTAATACAATATTGGATGTACAACCAAGATCTACATCACAAGGAGCAGGAAAAAGTAATGATGAAATTGTTAGTGAACTCGCTGCTTCAATCCTGTCAAAGTTACCAGGTAATATTTGGATGATATCTTCAACGCAATATATTCATACTGATATTATTTGAATCCAACATCAGTGGGACCTGATAGGTGCCAGATTATATTCTGGATAATTGGATCATCATAAAAAATGTAGAATGAATTAAAGAAAGGAAGCCTGCCATTTACCTAGTCTTTCAAACTGTAATAGGTACAACACATACTTTATGTGTTCTCCAAAACTGTATTAACTGTAAACTCCAAAAGGTGTTCTCCAAAAACTGTGTCATAATGACCGTCGTAATATAATCCACATGACTGCCTGGCTTTGTCACTTGTCAGAACAGACTGCAGTCTGAAGAAATACCGATCGCAACTCACACATGACAAATAAATCTTTTCCTCTGGTGACTGAGCACAACGGATATTTTGTTAAGCCTTAGTCCACCTGAGCAGTCAGTGAGATTTATTTCTTCTCATGTCGCCCTTCTCTGACTAAAGTATATGTATTTACAATACAGTTCCTTTGTCAGTTGAGTCACAGATCTCAGGAGCTGTGTTTCTTAGTTTCTTCAGACTGTGGTCCCTCCTGACATGTCTAGGATGGGCTGTCATTTCATTTCGTGAAAGAAGATATCTTACTATGTTCCTGAAGAACCCATTTAATGTAATAATAGGTATGAATTCTATTATTTTGAAAACTGTTGTGGTGATAATAATATATATTACATGGCAGATGTTCATTATGTTCACAATATCATCTCTCAATCAAGTCACCGTGCTTGTTGAACCATCCAGGAACAAAACATTTGGCATTTTTCTGGCAGAATATCGCTCTGAGATGCTTATGTCCTTATATTCATGTTTCTAACAAAATTACATAAAGCAGGGTCAACACATTATTTGTACTAGTTCATATTCCTGCTTAATATTACTTAGCATTCAAAAGGTATGGTCAATTTTCTGTAAATTCCATTAACGTGTTCTAATTACTGAACTTGATATTGGATTCATGAACCGACACTCTCTTTAAAGGTACACTCTTTTGACTATTGAATCATTTTAATTTGACCAGAGCAATTTACAATAATTGTATATACCTGTATACAGTATATTATATTATGTATTATAATGCTCCAAATGTTTGCTGCAAGAGATCCAATATCTCTATCTATCTATCTATCTATCTATCTATCTATCTATCTATCTATCTATCTATCTATCTATCTATCTATCTATCTATCTAGAAAAGACAAATAGCAGCATAATATGGCAGCATCTATGTATCTATCTAGTACCATATGCAATACTTTTAGGTAGGTGTTGAAAAAATGGTGCAAAGTAGAATGCTTTAAAAAATAGAAGTGTTAATAGTTTTATCAGTTAACAAAAGCCAAAGTGAACGAGAGGAGAAATTTAAATCAAATCAATATTTGGCATGACCACCTTTAGCCTTCAAAAAAACAATTCTTCCAAGTACACTTTATTATTATTATTATTATTATTATTATTATTATACATTTTTATAGCTCCATTTATTCCATGGCGCTTTACATGTGAAAAGGGGCAAGCATAGGCAAATACAACAAACATGAGCAAAAAACAAGGCACTAAAAGGTACAGAAGGAGGGAGGACCCTGCCTGCGAGGGCTCACAGTCTGCAGGGGATGTGGGAGGATACACTAGGAGAGGGTAGAGCTGGTTGTGCGGCAGTTCAGTAGGCTGAGGATCACTGCAGGCTGTAGGCTTGTCAGAAGAGGTGAGTCTTCGGGTTCTTTTTGAAGGTTTCTATGGTAGGTGAGTGTCTGATGTGTTGAGGTAGAGAGTTCCAGAGTATGGGGGAAGCACGGGAGAAGTCTTGGATGCGGTTGGGGGAAGAAGAGATAAGAGGGGAGTAGAGAAGGAGATCTTGTGAGGATCGAAGGTTGCGTGTAGGTAATGTCATTTCGGACGCTGTTCACACTAGGGCATCTGACAGACAGCGATAATTCCTCATTCGTCCACTATATGCTCAGTGGTGCCGGTTAGATTTGATCCAGATTATCCGGGGTTAATCTCGCTGGTACTTGGGTTGAAGGCTGAGTCACGCCCACTGCCTTTAAATAGTTTTGCTGGGCTTTGGGCGTCGCCGATTATAGCTTGTGTCTTGTGCCTGGTGATCTCGGTTCGGAGTGGTGTACTTGGAGAGGAAATATTGTATCTGGTGGTGTATTATCCTTTGTCATATTTCTCCTTCCTATATTTGTGTCTTGTTTTGCCCTGTGCACATTATAGTGTTTTCCTGTGTGTATGCGGCGTGTTGCGTTTTTAGTTTTCCCTGTCTGTGCTTTCTGTAGGGGTTTGGTGTGAGGTCTTATCACTGGGTGGTGGGTGGAGGTTTCAGCTTAGTTCTGAAGCAGGATTCAGGGAGACGCTGGCGGCCCAGACATGCACACCATCAGTGTAAACTCTGGGAGAGGGACAGACAGGGCTTCCCTAGCATGAGGGATATTGCAGGGGCCGGGGTAATCAGTTGTAGTCTACCCAGTATCCCCGTGACAGGTAAGTACTGGGAGACCAAGTCACAGATGTATGGAGGTGACTGGTTGTGGATGGCTTTGTGTCATGATCTCAATGGCAAGAGATCATAGCATCAGCATATAAAGGAACTAGCTCTTGGAAGATGGGAACTGAGCTGACCATGAACTAAACCTAACGCACAACTAGCAGTGGCCGGGTAGCATGCCTACGTTGATTCTAGATGCCCAGCACCAGCCGGAGGACTAAATAATGCTAGCAGAGGAAAATATTAGTCCTAGCTCACCTCTAGAGAAATACCCCGAAAGGAGACAGAGGCCCCCCACATGTATTGGCGGTGAATTAAGATGAAATAACAAACGTAGTATGAAAATAGGTTTAGCAAATTTGAGGTCCACTTACTACATAGCAGAAGACAGAAAGGACACTTTCATGGTCAGCTGAAAACCCTATCAAAACACCATCCAGAAATTACTTTAAAACTCTGGCATTAACTCATAACACCAGAGTGGCAATTCCTGTTCACAAGAGCTTTCCAGACACAGTAACGAAACTACAGCTGTGAACTGGAACAAAAATGCAAAAACAAACATGGACAAGAGTCCAACTTATCTAGTAGTTGTCTAGGAGCAGGAACAAGCACAGAGAGGCTTCTGATAACATTGTTGACCGGCAAGCAACTAACAGAGCAGCAAGGTTATATAGCGACTCCCACATCTTGATGGGAACAGGTGAACAGAGAAGATGAAGACACCAGTTCAATTCCACCAGTAGCCACCGGGGGAGCCCAGAATCCAAATTCACAACAGCTTTGTATGTCATAGTAAGGGTTTTGAACTGGAGTCTCTGGACGATAGGAAGCCAGTGAGGGCTTGGCATAGGGGAGAGGCTGGGGAGTAGCGGGGAGACAGGTAGATTAATTGGGCAGCAGAGTGTAGGATGGATTGGAGTGGGGCCAGAATGCTAGAGGCAGTTTGTGAAGAAACTCGGCAGAAAGGTTGTTCCAGATATCTTGGAGAACTAACCAAAGAATTTCTCTGGATGTGGGCTCTTGCAAATTTGTCTGTCGCTCCATGTAATCTGACAGACTTGATGTTGTTGGTGTTAGGGCTCTGTGGGGACCATATTATCACTTCCAGAACTCCTTGTTCTTCTTTACATTGAAGATAACTAAAAATTACATTGGTTGTATGCTTGGTGTCGTTGTCCTGCTGCAGAATGAATTTGGAGCCAATTAGATGCCTCCCTGATGTTACTGCATGATGGATGAGAGTATCCCTGTATTTTCCAACATTGAGGACACCAAGAAATGGGCAGTGTTGAGGACTGTAGACATGCTGGTTGGCCATTGAAGCAGATGAAAGACAAATCATGCTTACTTCCCTTCTAAACTGGAAGATGTTCAGCAGTGCCATCAGCTCATAACTGGCAAAAAAAAACAGCGGGACCAGCTACACTCAGCTACTGCTCCAATAAGTTTGGCTAAAAGTAGTCTTTATAGAAGACATGTGGCCAAAAAGTTTTACCTTTCGGAGTTGAGGGTTTGGTCAAGATTAATGGTGGCTCAGATAATTATCAATCATGCAATACCATTATCGAGGCTTCTGATTGGCTCTACATTTATTCTGCTGTTGGGAAATAACCCCCAAGAAAACAGCCAATGCCATAAAACTATTTTCATTGTAAAGAAGAACAAGGAGCACTGGAAGTGATTATAGACCTATACAGAGCCTTGATCGCAACATCCTTGAGTCTGTCTTGGGTTACATGAAGAGACAGAAGGATTTTGCACAAGCCTACTTCCACAGAAGGTCTGTGCAGAAGTGTAGCTAGGGGTTCAGCTTCAGGAGGACACATCAGAATGGGCCCCTAACTAGATAACTCTGATTACAACTACCGTTGTGAACCCTAATAGTCGGTATAGTGAAACCTCAGCAGATGTCCGCGACATGACTGAAAATAAATTTCTATACAAAGGCCAACACCGATATTACCAATATATGATAACCATATAGCGCTATAGTGGTAGATTCCAGTTCTACAGAACATATAAGAGATTACATTACAGTTAGGATAGTGTCTTACAGCTGATGTTCTTTCTTATGGAGTCATCCACGTTTCCTGTCTTTTCCAGGCTGGCATGATGACTTTTCCAGCGACAACTCATGCAGAGATTACAACAAAGACACATTTGACTTCTCACATTTCCAGCACGATCCCCATCTATTCTCAACCTGACAAACTCCTTATCCTGCTGATACCCTAATACTGAGACGCTATTGCCGTATGTGTCCCTTTCACTCTACATGATGTATGACACAAAACAGTGCTCCTCTTACTGCCCCACATAGTAGATTAGGGAGACAAAAAGTGCATATAGGGTCTTATCCTCAGATTAAGTGCAGTTTTTTAACAGGGAGCTGCTCATCTGATGGTGTAAGGCAAAAAGCATGTGCGTATCGGCTGCTGCAGATCCACGAGCCGCCCACGCGACCTTCTCAGACACGTTGTGCAGGACAGATGTCTTTGTGGTATTTTCCTGATGAGGTCAGATAGACCTTGAAACGCGTTGAATAAACCACCAGAGCTTTTCATTACATTTGAATCTGTATTATTGTGGCAGCACAAACTTAATCCACAAACTATCCTGTACTGCCCCACATAGTAATATCCACCTCTGCGCTCCTTACAAAGTATAATGCCTCAATGCTCCTTTGTGCCTTCTGTATGGTAAAATTTTCCTCTAGAAAATATTAATGCCATGTGCATGTGCCCTAGAAAAGAGCCCACATTTTGCCCCTAGAAAGTAATAATGGCCCATGTTCAACTTTGACGGTTTCAATACTATAAATGGCCCTATAACAGTAATGGTTCTTAAGTGTCCACTAAATATTTAATATCCTCCGACTCCCCCCATGAACAGCTCCCCCATATACAGTATTATGGGCCCACAGCTTCCTATGCACAGTATAATGGGCACACAGCTACCCTATACATAGTATGATGTCTTTACTGCTCTCCTATACACAGTATGATATGATAGGCTCACAGTTCCTCTATACACAGTATTAGGGGCACACACCTACTATATACAAATTATGATGTGCTCCCTGCTCACCGAAAACACAGTATAATGCCCCTCACAGTAGCCCTCAAACTATATAAGGGTCCACACATTAGCTCCCATACTATATGAGGGCCCCCACAATAATCCCCTCACTACATGATGGCCCCCAATTTATCCCCCATACTGTATTATAGCCCCTACAGTTTGATGGCCTCCCACAGTAGCCCCCACAATGTATGGGAGCCGCCTTCCTTCCTCACTGTAAGAGGGTCCCCCACACTGTATGATGCCCCCACAGCAAAAGTTTTAAGTAAAATAAAAAACATTGTATACTCGCTTAATGCAGGAGCTTAACGAGTCCACGAGGTAAGACCAACGTGTTGATGTACCTGTGCTACTTCTCTAATCCACTGCAGGATGATGCAGTGACCGAGTCGGCCTCACACATACAGTACGCCAGAGTCCTAACACAGTCGCCCTGTATACTCCAAGTGTTTCCCACAGCAGGTAACATGGTGTTTCCAGGAGCTGTGCACTGTTCTCAGCAATGCTGACCCCCTGATCTTCCCTGTCTGTACTGACTCAGGCTTCCAGAATACATTTTAATTTCATTGCTTCCGTCTCATCTCCAATTTGTGTGAAGTCCAAACATATTAATGCTTTGCCCAACATTGAGTCCTACTTATCTAAATTATAGAAGACCAGAAAAAAATGAATGTATCCAATATCTTCCCAAAAGAAGTAGAATATTCAGATCCCATATGATAAGAAAGTGAACAGGAAGTGTTGTCATAGGGACACAAGTGCACAAGCTCACTTGACAAGGCTAACACTATGGGCAACAGTAGAATCCCTTTTCTATCTGCTATTTCACGGTGGGATGGGTGCTGGGTATTCACCATGTCACTTCCAGCCTCACACAGGGGAGAGGATATAATCATCTCTTTTTGGATGCTCCAATGGCCGTGGCACCAGTGATCACACAGTACATCAGAGTCCTGACGAAGGGCGATGACTTCGCTGCCCTATGACTCTGACATCCTCTGTGTGCACTGGCACCTCAGTTACTGCATTATCCTGCTATGGCCAAGAGCGGTAGTGCAGAGAGATTGTGTTTCCGCACAGCTTAGCTGTGTATCCGCAGAGTTTATCTGTATCAACGCACTGTGCATGCCTATAGAGTTAAGGGTAGCGTAGCTCCAGGTGGGCCCCTCGGAGCGTGGAGCCGTGGGTGCCCCCTCTGCCCCCCGGTCTGTGGCTAGTCAGCTAGAATTGCTCATGTAGTGTGTATGTGTATATATATATATATATATATATATATATATATATATATATATATATATATATATATATACTGTATATATACAGCTCTTGCAAAAAATGAGAGACTACTGCACAGTTTTACTAAAATCAGCTTCTCTACATATCTAGCAGCCATTCCATTCCAGTGTCAGTGGAATTCCGACCAGTGTACACCTCATTAATGTGCTTCTGATTAGGTGATCACCTGAACCAAATCTTATTTAATGAAGCAAAGTCTTAAAAACACTGCTGTCCTGTGGTGTTCACAATCCTCGTGTAATAGGACAGGCTGGATGGCAAGACAAGTGCTAGTAATATCCCAATAGTAATAGGAATGAAAAAATAACTTTTAACCATGCAAAAGGAGTTGAAAAGAAAAGTCTTGAGTGAGGAAAAGAAGGGCTCAACTCTGGCTTTACTAGCAGAGGGACACAGTGAGCGTAATGATGCCTTCATCCTTAAAATTTCTAAGATGGCAGACCATTACAACAAGGTCAAGCAGCAGACATTGGAGAAGACAAAGCTACAGACCGGCAGAGGAAAAAAATGACTCTCCACTGACTGGGATGACCGTCATCTTATTCGAATGTCACTCAGCAACCACAGGATGTCATCAAGTGACCTACAAAAGGAATGGCAAATGGCAACTGAGGTGAAGTGCATGGCAAGAACAGTTCGTAACAGGCTCCTAGAGGCAGGACTCAAGTCATGTAAAGCTAGAAAAAAGCCTTTCATCAATGAGAAGCAAAGGAGAGCCAGGCTGAAGTTTGCCAAAGACTATAAGGATTGGACCATAGAGGACTGGAGTAAGGTAATCTTCTCTGATGAGTCTAATTTTCAGCTTTGCCCAACACCTCGTCATCTAATGGTTAGACGGAGACCTGGAGAGGCGTACAAGCCTGTGTCTTGCACCCACTGTGAAATTTGGTGGAGGATCGGTGATGATCTGGGGATGCTTCAGCAAGACTGAACTCGTGGATGATTGTGTGAGTGATTGGGAGAAGGTGCTGTGGTCAGATAAGACAAAAATTGAGGTCTTTGGCATTAACTCAACTCGCTGTGTTTGGAGGAACCGAAATGCTGCCTATGACCCAAAGAACACTGTCCCCACTGTCAAGCATGGAGGTGGAAACGTTATGTTTTGGTGGTGTTTCTCTACTAAGGGCATAGAACTAATTCACCGCATCAATGGGAGAATAGATGGAGCCATGTACCGTAAAATCCTAAGTGACAACCTCCTTCCCTCCGCCAGAACATTACAAATGGGTCATGGCTGGTTCTTCCAGCAAGACAATGACCCAAAACATGCAGCCAAGGCAAAAAAGGAGTGGCTCAAAAAGAAGCACATTAAAGTCATGGAGTGGCCTAGCTAGTCTCCACACCTTAATCCCATAGAAAACTTATGGAGGGAGTTGAAGCTCCGAGTTGCCAAGCAACAGCCTCAAAATGTTAATGATTCAGAGATTATCTGCAAAGAGGAGTGGATCAAAATTTCTCCTGTCATGTGCGCAAACCTCATCATCAACTACAAAAAAGTCTGACTGCTGTGCTTGCGAACAAGGGTTTTGCCACCAAGTATTAAGTCTTGTTTAACCAACATTCATGAAGAAATAATAGGACGGCACAAGCAAAATACGAGCTCCATTGAATAGGGCTGATTAATGGACAACCAGCATGCAGGTTTCACGACAGCTGTGGGCATGTGGTGCTCTGCATGAAAAAACCAACAACGAAGATCCACAATGCAGTAAAAGACTGAAAGATGCAGCACTCACCCAATTGATGCTGTGTAATTCGTGAATTTTATTGAAGACAAGCTTTAAACATCCAAATTACGAATTACACAGCATCAATTGGGTGAGTGCCGCATCTTTCAGTCTTTTACTGCATTAAGTCTTGTTTGCCAGAGGGATCAAATACTTATTTCTCACTGCGAAATGCAAATAGATTTATATAATATGTACAAATGTGATTTTCTGGATTTTATTTTTGATATTCTATCTTTCAATGTTAAAATTAACCTACCCTTAAAATTGTAGACTGATCATGTCCTTCTCAGTGGGCAAACTTACAAAATCAGCAAGGAATCACATACTGATTTCCCCCACTGTGTATATACACTCACCGGCCACTTTATTAGGTACACCATGCTAGTAACGGGTTGGACCCCCTTTTGCCTTCAGAACTGCCTCAATTCTTCGTGGCATAGATTCAACAAGGTGCTGGAAGCATTCCTCAGAGATTTTGGTCCATATTGACATGATGGCATCACACAGTTGCCGCAGATTTGTCGGCTGCACATCCCAAAGATGCTCCATACAAGGCAGGATGGATCCATGCTTTCATGTTGTTTACGCCAAATTCTGACCCTACCATCCGAATGTCGCAGCAGAAATCAAGACTCATCAGACCAAGCAACGTTTTTCCAATCTTCTACTGTCCAATTTCGATGAGCTTGTGCAAATTGTAGCCTCAGTTTCCTGTTCTTAGCTGAAAGGAGTGGTACCCGGTGTGGTCTTCTGCTGCTGTAGCCCATCTGCCTCAAAGTTCGACGCACTGTGCGTTCAGAGATGCTCTTAGGCCTACCTTGGTTGTAACGGGTGGCGATTTGAGTCACTGTTGCCTTTCTATCAGCTCGAACCAGTCTGCCCATTCTCCTCTGACCTCTGGCATCAACAAGGCATTTCCGCCCACAGAACTGCCGCTCACTGGATTTTTTTTCTTTTTCGGACCATTCTCTGTAAACCCTAGAGATGGTTGTGCGTGAAAATCCCAGTAGATCAGCAGTTTCTGAAATACTCAGACCAGCCCTTCTGGCACCAACAACCATGCCACGTTCAAAGGCACTCAAATCACCTTTCTTCCCCATACTGATGCTCGGTTTGAACTGCAGGAGATTGTCTTGACCATGTCTACATGCCTAAATGCACTGAGTTGCCGCCATGTGATTGGCTGATTAGAAATTAAGTGTTAACAAGAAGTTGGACAGGTGTACCTAATAAAGTGGCCAGTGAGTGTATATTGTGATGCTGTGGTAGCACCGTACACAGTGAAAAGGCAGTGACCCACAAAGTTCAAGCACAAAAGTCTCTTTAATGTGTTACTTCACACATAAAGGTGCATAGCATTTTATAGTACACAACATCATAGTTCAATACACACAGTTGCATCTCGTCTTAGTGCCCGTTTCATAGCACTACACATCATACGGCTTTAGATTGCAGTCCCTAAACAGGCTGGACTTCCCTTTGTCCAGTTTCTCTGGGCAACCGCATGCCATACTAAAGTCTCCAAACACAGCTTCACATGTTGCAGACACTACACACGCCAGTCCTCCTCTGACTAGTTCCCGTGGGTGTCCTACATCGCTGTATCACAGTCTCTTTACTCACACAGCCCAGGATATCCTCCGGATAGCAGCATGGCACCATATCCACCTGTTTGCAATCGTTACCCATGCCAGTCCTCTTTCGGGCACAGGACATCCACCTCTGGGCACAGGACTGTCCACATCCGACTCTTTTAGGCACAGGACATCCATCTCCGGGCACAGGGCTGTCCACATCCAAGACCAGTACCATGGACGACTTACATCGCTGTGTACGCTGCGGGTGCCAGGCTATTCAGCTGCCCTGCGTGCTGGCTCTGCCGGTCTGTGCCTCCATGCACTCAGCCAGCGCTCTGCAAGCCTCTGCTCCGACTCTGCTCTGACACCAGACTGACATTGACGTTGCACCTGACACACCTATACCCCTTACTGCAGGGTTTTTAACACACAAACCTGTGGCCTTCAGCCACATGGAAAACCCGAACCGGAAATCTGTGACTCCCATGCACACCTATGGACTTCATCCATCTCCATGCACAACCTTGGGAGAACACACAGCCACCCCTACCTGTGACACGAGTCACTGACACCTGTCACTGCCATGCACACTTATAGCCTTCATATGCCTCTGTGCACATTCTGGGGAGCACAAACAGCACCCCCCTAGCTGTAACAGGGGTCACTGCCTCACAATGTATATATATATATATATATATATATATCTATAATATAACGCTGGGAGCGTCACTCTGTCCGAAGCCTTTATAGACTGCGCAAGTGCCGGCGCAGTCTGGACCCCACAGAGTGACGCAGCCCAGGAGATCGCGATATGCGTAAGCACTGAACGCATACCGCGATCTCCAACAGAGAAGCAGGGACGTGCCAGGAGGGTGAGTATGCTATATTCACTTGTCCCGTTCCAGTGATGCGTGCTGCTCCGTCCTCCACATCCTCTGCCTGTGACGTTCAGTTCAGAGGGCGCGATGACGCGCTTAATGCGCGCCGCCCTCTGACTGAACAGTCACAGCCAGAGGACCCGGAAGACGGAGCGGCACGCAGCACTGGATCAGGGCCAGGTGACTATAGCAAGTGTCGGGGGCCTGAGCTAGTGGCGACTCCGACACCCGACCCCCACAGCGCGCCGGTGTCTCCGCCTGCTCAGGCCCCCCAGCACTCGGCGCCCAGCGACGATAGGTGAGTATGTTATTTTTTTTTATTATTGCAGCAGCATACAGGGCATATAATACTATGGAGCATCTTATGGGGGCCATCAACCTTTATGGATCAGCATACAGGGCATATACTATGGAGCATCTTATGGGGGCCATCAACCATAATGGAGCAGCATATGAGGCATAAACTATGGAGCATCTTATGGGGGCCATCAACCATAATGGAGCAGCATATGAGGCATATACTATGGAGCATCTTATGGGGGCCATCAACCATAATGGAGCAGCATATGAGGCATATACTATGGAGCATCTTATGGGGGCCATCAACCATAATGGAGCAGCATATGAGGCATATACTATGGAGCGTCTTATGGGGGCCATCGACCATAATGGAGCAGCATATGAGGCATATACTATGGAGCATCTTATGGGGGCCATCAACCATAATGGAGCAGCATATGAAGCATATACTATGGAGCATCTTATGGGGGCCATCAACCTTTATGGAGCTGTATGGGGCATTTGGATGGGAGCAGCAAATTACAGAACGGTGGCGCAGGTTGGGAGCAGCACATTACAGAATAGAGCAGCACATGACAGAACGAGGGTGCAGGATGGCAGCAGCACATGACAGAACGGGGGCGCAGGATAGGAGCAGCACATGACAGGATGGGGGCAGCAAATGACAGAATGGAGGCGCAGGATGGGTGCAGCACATGTCAGAATGGGGGCGCAGGATGGGAGCAGCACATGACAGAATGGGGCCGCAGGATGGTAGCAGCACATGACAGAACTGGGGTGTAGGATGGGAGCAGTACATGACAGAATGGGGGCTCAAGATGGGAGCAGCGCATGACAGCATGGGGGCACAGGATGGGAGCAGCACATGACAGAATGGGGGCGCATGATGGCAGCAGCACATGACAGAATGGGGGAGCAGGATGGCAGCAGCACATGACAGGATGGGAGCAGCACATGACAGGATGGGGGCACAAGATAGGAGCAGCACATGGCAGTATAAGGGCACAGGATGGGAGCAGCACGTGACAGGATGGGGGCGCAGGATGAGAGCAGCACATGAAAGGATGGGGCACAGGATGGGAGCAGCACATAACCAAAATGGAGGCACAGGATGGGAGCAGCACATGACAGCATGTGGGTGCAGGATGCAAGCACTACATGACAGGATGAGGGCGCAGGATGGGAGCAGCACATGTCAGCATGGGGGTGCAGGATGGGAGCACCACATGACAGCATGGGGGCGCAGGATGGGAGCACATGACAGGATGAGGGCTCAGGAAGAGAGTAGCACATGATAGGATGGGGGCGCATGATGGTAGCAGCACATGACAGGATTGGGGTGGAGTATGGGAGCACCACATGACAGGATTGGGGTACAGGATGAGTGCTCAGGAAGACAGTAGCACATCACAAGATGGAGGCACACAAAACAGGATGGGGGCTGCACATGACAGGATGGGGGCGCAAGATGGTAGCAGCACATGACAAGATTAGGGCGCAGGATGGAAGCAACACATACCAGGATGGAGACCATATACCAATATAAATGCTCGCCACCCGGGCGTAGAACGGGTTCAATAGCTAGTATATATATATATACAAAAACACAGACTGCAGGGGGATCGCAGGGGGAGCCCAGTATCACACAGGATAGGATTACATACACGGCTCAGCAGACTGTATCACACAGGATAGGATTAGATACTCAGCCCAGTATCACTAAGGATAGGATTAGATACACAGCTCAGCAGACAGTATCATACAGGATAGGATTAGATACACAGCTCAGCAGTCAGTAACACAGGATAGGATTAGATACACAGCTCAGCAGAATGTGTCACACATGATAGGATTAGATACACGACTCAGCAGACAGTAACAGACAGGATAGGATTAGATACATGGCTCAGCAGACAGTATCACACAGGATATGTTTAGATACATGGCTAAGCAGACAGTATCACACAGTATAGGATTAGATACACAGGTCAGCAGACAGTATCACACAGAATAGGATTAGATACACAGCTCAGCAGTCAGTATCACACAGGATAGGATTAGATACACAGCTCAGCAGACAGTAACACACAGGATAGGATTAGACACACAGCTCAGGAAACAGTATCACACAGGACAGAATTAGATACACAGCTCAGCAGATGGTATCACACAGGATGTGCAATGTCCATAAACAAGGCCCAGGGACAGTCCTTGAAAGTAGTAGGGATCGATTTGCAATCTCCATGCTTTTCTCATGGTCAAATTTATGTGGCCTGTTCAAGAGTTGGAACTGCCAAAAATCTGCTCATCTTTGCACCCGAAGGAAAAACCAAAAATGTTGCGTATCAAAAAGGCTCTTGAATGAGTTGACAATAAAGTACTTTCAATACTTGGGTAATCATTAAGTTAATTTTTGTTGCAAATCTGTAGTGTTGAGTATATGATGTGAAATGTTTTTATGTGCAATATAATCATTGTAATTTGTTATAACTAACCACAGTTAGTTACTACGCCCAGGCAACGCCAGGCTCTTCAGCTAGTACATACACCATGTTCAAAATTATTATGCAAATTATATTTTTCTCAGATTTTCCTAAATGGTCGGTGAAAATGACAGTCAGTCTAATAAAAGTCATCACCCGTTAGAGTATACATCAAATTGTATTGAAAAAACCTCCCAATGATAATAGTATAATCTCCAAAATGAATAAAAACTCAAAATGCACTGTTCCAAATTATTAGGCACAGTAGAATTTCTAAACATTTGATATGTTTTAAAGAACTGAAAATGCTAATTTGTTGAATTTGCAGCATTAGGAGGTCACATTCACTGAACAAAAAAGCTATTTAACTCCAAAATATCCTAACAGGCCAAGTGACATGGTAACATAGGAACTCTACTTTGATATCACCTTCACAATTCTTGCATCCATTGAACTTGAGAGTTTTTGGAGAGTTTCTGCTTGTATTTCTTTGCATTAAGTCAGAATAGCCTCCCAGAATTGCTGTTTTGATGTGAACTGCCTCCCACCCTCATAGATCTTTTGCTTGATGATGTTCCAAAGGTTCACTATAGGGTTGAGATCAGGGGAAGATGGTGGCCACACCATGAGTTTATTTCCGCTTATGCCCATAGCAGACAATGACTCAGAGGTATTCATTGCAGCATTAGATGGTGCATTGTCATGCAAGAAGATGATTTTGCTCCTGAAGGCACGTTTCTGCTTTTTATACCATGGAAGAAAGTTGTCAGTCAGAAACTCTATCTACTTTGCAGAGGTCATTTTCACACCTTCAGGAACCTTAAAGGGCCCTACCAGCTGTTTCCCCATGACTCCGGACCAAAACATGGCTCCTCCACCTCCTTGCTGACGTCACAGCCTTGTTGGGACATGGTGGCCATCCACCAACCATCCACTACTCCATCCATCTGGACCATCCAGGGTTGCTCGACACTCATCAGTAAACAAGACTGTTTTATAATTGGTTTTCATATACGTCTGGGACCACTGCAACCGTTTCTGCTTGTGAACACTGTTTAGGGGTGGAGAAATAGTTGGTTTATGCACCACAGCAAGCCTTTGAAGGATCCTACACCTTGAGGCTTGAGGGACTCCAGAGGCACTAGCAGCTTCAAATATCTGTTTGCTTGTTTGTAATGGCCTTTTAGCAGCTGCTCTCTTAATCCAATGTACTTGCCTGGCAGAAACCTTCCTCATTCTGCCTTTATCAGCACGAACACATCTGTGTTCAGAATCAGCCACAAATCTCTTAACAATATGATGATCACACTTAAGTTTTCGGGAAATATCTAATGTTTTCATCCCTTGACCAAGGTATTGCACTATTTGATGCTTTTCGGCAGCAGAGAGATCCTTTTTCTTTCCCATGTTACTTGAAAACTGTGGCCTGCTTAATAATGTGGAACATAATTTTTAAGTACGGTAGTTTTCCTTTAATTAGACTCACCTGGAAAACTAATTATCACGTGTTTAAGATTGATTTCAGTGATCCATTGAGCCCTGAGACACAATACCATCCATGAGTTTACTTGAAAAACAAAACAATTAAATCTTTATGACACTTAAATCCAATTTGCCTACTAATTTGGCACATTATATATATATATATATATATATATATATATATATATATATATTTTTTTTTTTTTTTTCTTCCAAACCCTATCTACTCAGCTTAATCTATACCTCTTTACCTAATATTTTTCTGCAGACAAGTTAGACATGGAGGTTGCTTCGGAGATGCTGTTTGCTAAAGACTCTAAAGGTCGAGTAAGTTCATTGACTACAGTACTTGGGCAAGAAGTGGACAGATTTAATAATCTTCTCAGAGTTCTTAAGGTGAGTCACTTGATAAAGTATAAGCTAAATTTCTGATCGAATTATTTATGAATATCTAAACAAATGAATGATTAGCCTTTGCATAGTTATGAATTTTTGAAATATACTTCATTACTTTATTTACTTCCTTCTCTTCCAAACACTATGTTGTAATGCCACTATGACTAATTCAAGCTTCTTAACCCCTTAGTGACAGAGCCAATTTGGTACTTAATGACCAGGCCAATTTTTACAATTCTGTCCACTGTCAATTTATGAGGTTATAACTCTGGAACGCTTCAACGGATCCTGCTGATTCTGAGACTGTTTTTTCGTGACATATTGTACTTCATGTCAGTGGTAACATTTCTTCGATATTACTCGCGATTATTTATGAAAAAAACAGAAATATGGCAAAAAAAATTAGCAATTTTGTAATTTTGCAATTTTCAAACTTTGTATTTTTATGCCCTTAAATCAGAGAGATATGTCACAAAAAATAGTTAATAAATAACATTTCCCACATGTCTACTTTACATCAGCACAATTTTGGAAACAACATTTTTTTTTGTTAGAGAGTTATAAGGGTTAAAAGTTGACCAGCAATTTCTAATTTTTACAACACCATTTTTTTTTAGGGACCACATCACATTTGAAGTCATTTTGAGGGGTCTATATGATAGAAAATAACCAAGGGTGACACCATTCTAAAAACTGCACCCCTCAAGGTGCTCTAAACCACATTCAAGAAGTTTATTAACCCTTTACATGCTTCACAGGAACTGAAACAATGTGGAAGGCAAAAATGAACATTTAACTTTTTTTTTTGCAAACATTTTAATTCAGAACCATTTTTTTTTTATTTTCACAAGTGTAAAAACAGAAATTTAACCATAAATGTTGTTGTGCAATTTCTCCTGAATATGCCGATACCCCATATGTGGGGGTAAACCACTGTTTGGGCGCACCGCAGAGCTTGGAGGAGAAGGAGCGCCGTTTGACTTTTTCAATGCAGAATTGGCTGGAATTGAGATCGGATGCCATGTCACGTTTAGAGAGCCCCTGATGTGCCTAAACAGTGGAAACCCCCAAGTGACCCCATTTTGAAAACTAGACCCCTTAAGGAACTTAACTAGATGTGTGGTGAGCACTTTAGACCCACAGGGGCTTCTCAGAAGTTTATAACGTAGAGCCGTGAAAATAAAAAAAATCGCATTTTTTCTACAAAAATGATCTTTTTGCCCCAAAATTTTTATTTTCACAAGTGTAACAGGAGAAATTAGACCACAAAAGTTGTTGTGCAATTTCTCCTGAGTACATCGATACCCCATATGTGGGGGTAAACCACTGTTTGGGCGCACCGCAGAGCTTGGAAGAGAAGGAGTGCCGTTTTACTTTTTCAATGTAGAATTGGCTGGAATTGAGATCGGACACCATGTTGCGTTTGGAGAGCCCCTGATGTGCCTAAACAGTAGAAACCCCCCACAAGTGACCCCATTTTGGAAACTAGACCACTTAAGGAACTTATCTAGATGTGTGGTGAGCACTTTAAACCCCCAAGTGCTTCACAGAAATTTATAAAGTAGAGCCGTGAAAATAAAAAATCCTTTTTTTTTCCTCAAAAATAATTTTTTAGCCTGCAATTTTTTATTTTCTCAAGGGTAACAGGAGAAATTGGACCCCAAAATTTATTGTGCAATTTATGCTGAGTAGGCTGATACCCCATATGATGGGGTAAACCACTGTTTGGGCGCATGGCAGAGCTCGGAAGGGAAGGAGTGCCGTTTTGGAATGCAGACTTTGATAGAATGGTCTGCGGGCGTTCTGTTGCGTTTGCAGAGCCCCCGATGTACCTAAACAGTAGAAACCCCCCACAAGTGACCCCATTTTGGAAACTAGACCCCCCAAGGAACTTATCTAGATGTGTGGTGAGAACTTTGAATGCCCAAGTGCTTCACAGAAGTTTATAATGCAGAGTCGTGAAAATAAAAATAACATTTTTTTTACCACAAAAAAGATTTTTAAGCCCCCAAATTTTTATTTTGACAATGGTAACAAGAGAAATTGGACCCCAAAAGTTGTTGTCCAATTTGTCCTGAGTACACTGATACCCCATGTGTGGGGGGGGACCACTGTTTGGGTGCACGGCAGTGCTCGGAAGGGAAGGAGCGCCGTTTTGGAATGCAGACTTTGATAGAATGGTCTGCAGGCGTTATGTTGCGTTTGCAGAGCCCCCGATGTACCTAAACAGTAGAAACCCCCCACAAGTGACCCCATTTTGGAAACTAGACCCCCCAAGGAACTTATCTAGATGTGTGGTGAGAACTTTGAATGCCCAAGTGCTTCACAGAAGTTTATAATGCAGAGTTGTGAAAATAAAAAATATTTTTTTTCCCACAAAAAGGATTTTTTAGCCCCCAAGTTTTTATTTTCACAAGGGTAACAGGAGAAATTGGACCCCAAAAGTTGTTGTCCAATTTATCCCGAGTACGCTGATGCCCCATATGTGGGGGTAAACCACTGTTTGGGAGCACGGCAGAGCTCGGAAGGGAAAGAGCACCATTTGACTTTTTGAGCGCAAAATTGGCTGTGGCGTTTAGAGACCCCCTGATGTACCTAAACAGTGGAAACCCCCCAAATCTAACTCCAACCCTAACCCCAACACACCCCTAACCCTAATGCCAACCCAATCCATAATCCTAATCACAACCCTAAGGATAATCGCAACCCTAACCCCAAAACAACCAAAACCCTAATCAGAACCCTAAATCTAACACACCCCTAATCCTAATCTCAACCCTAACCTCAAACCTAACCCTAATCCCAATACACCCCTAATCCCAACCCTAACCTTAACCCTAATCCCAAACCTAACCCTAATCCCAAACGTAACCCTAATGCCAACCCTAATCCAAACCCTAATCCCAACTCTAACCCTAACTTTAGCCGCAACCCTAGTCCTAACTTTAGCCCCAACCCTAGCCCTAACTTTAGCCCCAACCCTAACCCTAACTTTAGCCCCAACCCTAACCCTAAATTTAGCCCCAACTCTAACTCTAGCCCTAACTTTAGCCCCAAACCTAACCCTAGCCCTAACCCTAAATTTAGCCCCAGCCCTAACCCTAAATTTAGCCCCAACCCTAACCCTAAATTTAGCCCCAACCCTAGCCCTAACCCTAGCCCTAACCCTAGCCCTAACCCTAGCCCTAACCCTAGCCCTAACCCTAGCCCTAACCCTAACCCTAGCCCTAAATTTAGCCCCAACTCCTCTATCTGCCAGCCGGCAGATCATGGCGGGCGCACTTCGCATGCGCTCGCCATTTTCTTACAGAAGGAAGAAGCCGGCGGCCAGAAGAGGACACAGGAGGACCCAGGGACACCGGTAAGTATGATAGGGTCCCCGAATCCCCCTATTTCTCTGTCCTCTGATATGCGATCACATCAGAGGACAGAGAATTACACATCGCTTTTTTTTTGCGGTCGTCGGTAAACAGTTAATTACCGGCGATCGCAAAACAGGGGTTGGTAAAAACCGATACCGATCATGTTCTTTGGGGTCTCAGCTACCCCCGGCAGCCGAGACCCCAAAGATCTCCCGGGTGCCGGCCGGCCCGCCATTTTTTTGCCGAAAGAAGATGGCGGCGCCCATTGGGAGCCACGAGGAGCACCGGGGGAGACAGGTGAGTATCGGGGGGTGATCGGGGACCCCATTTCTCTGTCCTCTGATGTGCGATCACATCGGAGGACAGAGAAATTAAATGGCACATCGCGTTTTTGTTTTTTTTGCGATCGCCGGTAAACGGTTAATTACCGGCGATCGCAACTCGGGGGTCGGTAAAAAAACCCCGAATCATGTTCTCTGGGGTCTCGGCTACCCCCGGTAACCGAGACCCCAGAGAAAATCCGACTCTGGGGGGCGCTATTCACTTTTTCCACAGCGCCGTTAATTAACGGCGCTGTGGTTTAAGTACCCTTAGCGGCCGCCGTTAAAAGGCGTATCGGCGGTCGTTAAGGGGCTAAGAAGCTGCTTTGAAATGCTGCTCAATGAGATATGTACCTTATATTTAAACAGTTTACATGAATTTCCCTCTCTATCTCTAAGTACCTATCCCCCATACTGAAATATTTTGTTCCCTGCAATGGGGACAACAATCATCCATATTTAGGCCCATTCTATACAATACCTATAAACTGTATGAACTTGAAACAGTTGAGACCTTCTCTGCATCGTGTTTATTCAAAGCAACCCTTAAACTTCCAGCTCCTCTTCCCATTTCTCTGTAAAAATGTTACCCATATCCTGCTCCCACTTACTCTGAACCTGAGCCATTGGGTCACTCAAAATCTTTAGCAACAATGAGTTGTAAACCTGAGAGATGAATCCCTTCATTGCTTTTGCCTGTACTATGAAGTTTTACAGCCCGTTTGAAGAAATAGGAAGATCAGAAATGGCTTCCTGAGCCCATATTGCATGTCTTATTTGCAAGTATTTACGCAAATTAAACTCCTGTTTCAGCTCTTCGAACAACTTGAGATGGTTATCATAGTATAACTGATGCACATATTTCAACCCAAGATTTTTCCATTCTCCAAACCCCCCCAATCTCTGCAACTCTAGACTAAAGTTCTTCCAGATAGGCGTGTACTTTGAGCAGTCTGTCATCCCTAGCAGTCTTTTAAATGTCCACCAAATTTTATGGACCAGTGACCAGGTAGGGTATATACTCGGACTACCTACAAATTTGTGATTCCAATATCTCCAGTAAATTCCCTTTCACCCAAGTATTTTAATACTACTGATTCTACTTCCTGGGCCTCCTTCAATGCCCAGCCTCGGGAGTGCTGAAACTGGGAAGGTATGTAGTACTCCCATAGGCAAAGCTAACCTCGCTGATTTTTTGGTAATTGCAGTTTTTCCAGTATTATTCTGGGGGTTCTCTTTTCCACACCAAATCTCTAAATATGTTGTGCATTTTCCAAAACCAGTATATAGGAATCCAGAGAGGTGAACTATGCATAACATACAGAATGCATGGCACTAGCACATCTTATTGAGGTTTACTCTACCCAAGGCTTCCCATATACACACTTTATTCCTCATTTTATAACCAGTGGACTTACATTTAATGGAATAAACTACTATAATTTCATGGTAACGTAAATCCCCAGATACTTAAATTTCAGAAGTACTGGAATGTTGGACAGACTCTTCCAAATAGCAGTACTCCTGGAGTCCAAAGTTAGAAGAGCGTATTTATACCAATTTATTGTCAGACCTGAAAAGGTCCCAAATCTCTCAATTGTGTTCATTATGTTTGGAATAGAGTTATTAGCGTTATTAATGACTAATTGGTCATCAGCATATTGAGCAATTTTTTCTTCTATGTTCCCATACTTAAAACCCTCTATCCCTGGGTGTTTTCTATTAATATAAGCTAACGGTTCTACTGCAAGTGTAAAGAGAAATGATGATAGCGGGCAGCCTTGTCTAGTCCCCCTGAAAAGCTCAAATCGCTCTGACATTCCCTGTTTAGCCCTTACTTTAGCCTTTGGGGATACATATAGTATCTTAATCCATTTCATGAAATCAGGACCAAATCCCATCTTCCCTAGCACCGCCCTTTAAAGTAGCTATGAAAGAAACTTAAATTGGGCATTGAAACAGAACTGAAGCATAGTGCTTGAAAGAGAAGGAAGCAAGTTACAATAAAGAAGTATAATTACCAAATATTATTTTTCTTTTCTTATTTAAAATTTATATACCTGAAGACCCTCACATACAAGCCCATATCTATCTATATAATTGTCTAAGGGGTACTTCCATCTGTTTGTCTGTTTGTCTGTCACGGAAATCCCACGTCACTGATTGGTCACGACCGGCCAGAACCAATCAGCGACGGGCACAGTCCGGCCACGAATTCGCCCTTCCCTACTCCCCTCCAGTCAGTGCCCCCTCCCTACTCCTCTCCAGTCAGTGCCAGTGTGTCGCCCCATCCCGGACGAACTTTTTACTATTGATGCTGCCTATGCAGCATCAATAGTAAAAAGATATAATGATAAAAATAATAATAGAAAAAAAAATCGTGCTATTCTCACCTTCTGGCGTCCACCGAAGCTGTCCCACTCTTCACGATGTGGCCGGCAGCTTCTGTTCCCAGTGATGCATTGCGAAATTACCCAGATGACCGCTACCTAGATGACCGATAGTATGTAACTATTTTTTATTTTTATTTTTTTTAACAATGATATGGTGTCCACACTGCTATATACTATGTTTGCTGTGATATATACTGCGTGGGCTGTGCTATATACTTCGTGGGCTGTGTTATATACTTCGTGGCTGCCATATACTACATGGCTGCTATATACTACATGGCTGTGCTATATACTACGTGGCTGTCTGTGCTATATACTACGTGGCTGTGCTATATACTACGTGGCTGCTATATACTACGTGGTTGTGCTATATACTACGTGGGTTGTGTTATATACTATGTGGCTGTGCTATATACTACGTGGGCTGTGTTATATACTATGTGGCTGTGCTATATACTACGTGGGCTGTGTTATATACTATGTAGCTGTGCTACATACTATGTGGGCTGTGTTATATACTACGTGGCTGTGCTATATACTATGTGGGCTGTTTTATATACTACATAGCTGTGATATATACTATGTGGGCTGAGTTATATACTTCGTGGGCTGTGCTATATACTTCATGGGCTGTGTTATATACTATGTGGGCTGTGCTATATACTATGTGGCTGTGTTATATACAACGTGGGCTGTGCTATATACTACGTGGGCTGTTATATACTGCGTGGCTGCTATATACTACTTGGATGTGCTATATACAACATGGCTGCTATATACTACGTGGCTGTGCTATATACTACGTGGTTGTGTTATATACTATGTGGGCTGTGCTATATACTACGTGGCTGCTATATACTACGTGGCTGTGCTATATACTACGTGGCTATGTTATATGCTGCGTGGCTGTGTTATATACTAGGTGGCTGTGCTATATATTACGTGGCTGTGCTATATACTATGTGGCTGTGCTATATAATACGTGGCTGTGCTATATACTACGTGCCTGTACTATATACTATGTGGCTGTGCTACATACTACGTGGCTGCTATATACTATGTGGCTGTGCTATATACTACATGGCTGTCTCTGTTATATACTACGTGGCTGTACTGTATACATATATATAGTAGTAGTTTTGACCTTTTTTAACTTTTATATTTTAATATTTTTAAAAACATTTTTTTTTTACTATTGGCATGCTTCAATGTTCTCCATAGGAGACTAGAAGCTGCCACAACCCGATCGGCTCCGCTACATAGAGGCGATGTTCCAATCGCCTCTATATAGCAGAATTGCTCACTTGCTATGAGCGCCGACCACTGGGTGGTGCTCAAAGCAAGCCGACACTGACAACCATAGAGGTCTACAGGAGACCTCAGGTTGTCATGCCAACACACCGGTTGTCACCGGGGGTCACCGTTGTGCGTATTTCTGGCCCGATGGCCGGAAGCGCGATTTAAATGCTGCTGTCAGAGTTTGACAGCGGCATTTAACTGGTTAATGGCTGTGGGTGGATCGCGATTCCACCCGCGTCTATTGCAGGCACATGTCAGCTATTCAAAACAGCTGACATGTCCCCGGAAAGATGTGGGCTCACCGCCAGAGCCAACATCAAAGGGAGGGAGTCCGCCATAAATGTACGTGCGATGTCGGTAAGGGGTTAACCACTAACTTTTAGGCTTTGTGCCCACGTTGCGTTTTTTATGCGTTTCTGCCACGTTTTTTGCTGCAGTGGAAACGCATAAAATGCTTAAAAACCACATTCCCATGCAATCCTACGGGATTCCGCTGTTGCTGTGCCCATGCTGCGTTTTTTCCCCCTGCAGAGTCGCATAGCGGTAAAATCCGCAGCATGTTCATTATTTCTGCGGAAACGCGGCGATTCCGCAGCCATAGGATTCCATTGAAATGCTCACTTTACGCATGTGGCTATGCCCACTATGCGTAAAGTGAGCACTTCATGAGCGGATGGTACCCGGGTCTGGAGGAGAGAAGACTCTCCTCCAGGTTCTAGGGAACCATATTTCTGTAAAAAAGAAAGAATTAAAATAAAAAATAGGGACATACTTACCATTTGATGGCCCCCGGAGTAGTCCCAGCTCTCAGCGGTGCATGCGGCAACTTCTGTTCTCAGGGATGCATTGCGCGAATCACCTGGGATGATGTCACGCGACCTGTTATGGTTTCCAATGGCAAGGAAACATCAGAAGCATAGAATAAACGGACAAGCTCTCGGGTGATGGAAACTAGAGCTGACCGCGATGCTAAACCTACACACCACACTAGAAGTAGCCAGGGGGCATTCCTGCGTTGTCTCTAGATGCCGTGCGCCAGCCGGAGAACTAACTACCCCTGGTAGAAGAAAACACAGTCCTGGCTTGCCTCCAGAGAATGTCCCCACAGGAGATAGCAGCCCCCCACATATAATAACGGTGAGAGCAGATGAAAAGACACACGTAGTATGAAAGCAGATTTAGCACAGAGAGGCCCGCTAACTAAATAGCAGAAAGATACAACAGAGGACTTCGCGGTCAGCTGCAAAACCCTTCAAAACACCATCCTGAAATTACCTTAACTCATGTGACAACTCATGCCACTGGAGTGGTAATTTCAGCCCAACAAGAGCTTCCAGCTGCAGAGATTCACATAAGTGCAAACTGGACAAAACATACAAAAATAGGCTTAAGGACTAAAGTGTCCAACTTAGCTGAGCAGAAAACTGGGAGCAGGAACATGCAACAGAATCACTCTGGATACATTGATGGTCAGCATTAGAATGACTGAGGAGCAAGGTTAAATAGGATACTCCCACATCCTGATAGGAACAGGTGAACTGAGAAGGCAAAGCTTGCAGGACACCAGTACCACAAGAGACCACCGGGGGAGCCCACGAACCGAATCACAACAGTACCCCCCCTTAAGGAGGGGGCACCGAACCCTCACAAGAACCACCAGGGCGATCTGGATGAGCCCTATGAAAGGCACGGACCAAATCAGAAGCATGAACATCAGATGCTGTAACCCAAGAATTATCCTCTTGACCGTAGCCCTTCCATTTCACCAGATATTGAAGTCTCCGTCTGGAAACACGGGAGTCCAAGATTTTCTCCACCACGTACTCCAATTCACCCTCAACCAGCACAGGAGCAGGAGGCTCAACAGAAGGCACAATTGGTACCTCATACCTCCGCAATAATGACCGATGGAAGACATTATGGATAGCAAAGGATGCTGGGAGGTCCAAACGAAAAGACACAGGGTTAAGAATTTCCAAAATCTTATAAGGACCGATGAACCGAGGCTTAAACTTAGGAGAAGAGACCCTCATAGGGACAAAACGGGAGGACAACCACACCAAGTCCCCAACATGAAGACGAGGACCAACACGACGATGGCGATTAGCAAAACGTTGAGTCCTCTCCTGGGACAACTCCAAATTGTCCACCACCTGCCCCCAAATACGATGCAACCTATCCACCATGGTATCCACTCCAGGACAATCCGAAGACTCCACCTGACCAGATGAAAAACGAGGATGGAACCCTGAATTGCAAAAGAAAGGGGAGACCAAAGTGGCAGAACTGGCCCGATTATTAAGGGCAAACTCAGCCAACGGCAAAAAGGAGACCCAGTCATCCTGATCAGCAGACACGAAACACCTCAAATAAGTCTCCAAGGTCTGATTAGTACGTTCCGTCTGGCCATTTGTCTGGGGATGAAATGCAGACGAAAAAGACAAATCAATGCCCATCCTGGCACAAAACGCCCGCCAAAATCTGGACACAAACTGGGATCCCCTGTCGGAAACGATATTCTCCGGAATACCATGCAGCCGAACCACATTCTGAAAAAACAGGGGCACCAACTCAGATGAGGAAGGCAGCTTGGGCAAGGGCACCAAATGAACCATCTTAGAAAAGCGGTCACACACCACCCAAATGACGGACATCTTCTGAGAAACAGGGAGATCAGAAATAAAATCCATAGAGATGTGTGTCCAAGGCCTCTTAGGAACAGGCAAGGGCAACAACAACCCACTAGCCCGAGAACAACAAGGCTTGGCCCGAGCACAAACATCGCAAGACTGCACAAAAGTACGCACGTCCCGAGACAGGGAAGGCCACCAGAAGGACCTAGCCACCAAATCTCTGGTACCAAAAATTCCCGGATGACCTGCCAACGCAGAAGAATGAACCTCCGAGATGACTCTATTGGTCCACTCATCCGGCACAAACAATCTACCAGGCGGACAACGATCAGGCCGATCCGCCTGAAACTCTTGTAAAGCACGTCGCAGGTCTGGGAAGACAGCAGACAATATCACCCCATCCTTAAGTATACCCGTAGGTTTAGAATCACCAGGGGAATCAGGTTCAAAACTCCTAGAAAGGGCATCCGCCTTCACATTCTTAGTACCCGGCAGATACGAAACCACAAAATTAAACCGGGAGAAAAACAACGACCAGCGCGCCTGTCTAGGATTCAGACGTCTGGCCGACTCAAGATAAATCAAATTTTTGTGATCAGTCAAGACCACCACCTGATGTTTAGCACCCTCAAGCCAATGACGCCACTCCTCGAATGCCCACTTCATCGCCAAAAGCTCCCGATTACCGACGTCATAATTTCGCTCGGCGGGCGAAAATTTTCGAGAAAAGAACGCACAAGGTCTCATCACTGAACAATCTGAACTTTTCTGCGACAAAACCGCCCCCGCTCCGATCTCGGAAGCATCATCTTCCACCTGAAAAGGAAGAGAAACATCAGGCTGGCACAACACCGGAGCAGAAGAAAAACGGCGCTTAAGCTCCCGAAAGGCCTCCACAGCAGCAGGAGACCAATCTGCAACATCAGCACCCTTTTTAGTCAAATCAGTCAAAGGCCTGACAACGCTAGAAAAACCAGTTATGAATCGACGATAAAAGTTAGCAAAGCCCAAAAATTTCTGAAGGCCCTTAAGAGAAGTCGGTTGCGTCCAGTCACAAATAGCCCGAACCTTCACAGGATCCATCTCAATAGAAGAGGGGGAAAAAATGTACCCCAAAAAAGAAATCTTCTGAACCCCAAAAACACACTTTGAACCTTTAACAAACAAAGAATTGGTCCGCAAAACCTGAAAAACCCTCCTAACTTGTTGAACATGAGATTCCCAGTCATCCGAAAAAATCAAGATATCGTCCAAATACACAATCATAAATTTATCCAGATATTCACGGAAAATATTGTGCATAAAAGACTGAAAGACCGAAGGGGCATTTGACAGACCAAAAGGCATCACCAAATACTCAAAATGGCCCTCGGGCGTATTAAATGCGGTTTTCCACTCATCCCCCTGCTTAATTCGCACCAAATTATACGCACCGCGAAGATCAATCTTAGAGAACCACTTCGCCCCCTCAATGCGAGCAAATAAATCTGTCAGCAATGGCAAAGGATACTGATACTTGACTGTGATCTTATTCAAGAGTCTATAATCAATACAAGGTCTCAAAGAACCATCGCTTTTAGCTACGAAAAAGAACTCCGCTCCAAGAGGAGACGAAGAAGAACGAATATGTCCCTTTTCCAAGGACTCCCTAATATACTCTCGCATGGCAGCATGTTCAGGTACAGACAGATTGAATAGACGACCCTTAGGAAATTTACTGCCAGGGATCAAATCTATGGCGCAATCGCAATCTCTGTGAGGAGGAAGAGAATTAAGAGTAGATTCCTCAAAAACCTCACGATAATCAGACAAAAACTCAGGAATTTCAGAGGGAATAGATGAAGCAATGGAGACCAAAGATGTGTCCCCATGATTTCCCTGACATCCCCAGCTTAGTACAGACATTGTTTTCCAGTCAAGGACTGGGTTATGAGTTTGCAACCATGGCAATCCCAGCACCAACACATCATGTAGATTATACAGTACAAGGAAGCGAATCACCTCTTGATGGTCTGGAGTCATACGCATAGTCACTTGTGTCCAGTATTGTGGTTTATTACTAGCCAGTGGTGTAGAATCAATACCCTTTAAAGGTATAGGAACTTCCAGAGGCTCTAGATCAAACCCACAGCGCCTGGCAAAGGACCAATCCATAAGACTCAAAGCGGCGCCAGAATCCACATACGCATCCGCAACAATAGAAGATAACGAACAAATTAGAGTTACAGACAAAATAAACTTGGACTGCAAAGTGCCAATAGCAGAGGATTTATCAACTTTCTTTGTTCGTTTAGAGCATGCTGATATAACATGAGTAGAATTTCCACAATAGAAGCACAAATGATTTTTGCGCCTATAAATCTGTCGTTCGCTTCTGGACAGAAAGCTATCACATTGCATACTCTGTGGTGCCTCTTCAGAAGACACCGCCAACTGGTGCACAGGTTTGCGTTCCCGTAAACGCCGATCAATCTGAATTGCCATTGTCATGGACTCATTCAGACCAGTAGGCGCAGGAAACCCCACCATGACGTCTTTTACAGCATCAGAGAGACCTTCTCTGAAAATTGCCGCCAGAGCGCACTCATTCCACTGAGTAAGCACAGACCATTTTCGAAATTTTTGGCAATATATTTCGGCTTCATCTTGCCCCTGAGAGAGGGCTATTAGGGCTTTCTCAGCCTGAATCTCCAAATTTGGTTCCTCATAAAGCAACCCCAAAGCCAGAAAAAACGCATCCACATTGAGCAACGCAGGATCCCCTGGTGCCAATGAAAATGCTCAATTTTGGGGGTCACCCCGCAGTAAAGAAATAACAATTTTTACTTGCTGGGCAGGATCTCCAGCAGAATGAGATCTCAGCGAAAGAAACAATTTACAATTGTATTTAAAATTTAGAAAACAAGATCGATCTCCAGAAAAAAACTCCGGTATAGGAATTTTAGGTTCAGACCGAGGAGCATGTAACAAAAAATCTTGTATATTCTGAACTTTAGAGGCAAGATTATACAAATTGGTAGCCAGACTCTGGGAATCCATATTTCAACAGATAAAGTCTGAGCCATTCAGGGGTTAAGAGGAGAGGAAAACAGGAGACTGCAATTAGAGCTGGAGTGCAACTTCAGAGGAAAAAAAAAAAAAAAGTTTCACACAGTTCCTTTTCTCTCCTGCTTCAGCCTATAGATTAAACATTCGGGCTGGCCATACTGTTTTGGTTTCCAATGGCAAGGAAACATCAGAAGCATAGAATAAACGGACAAGCTCTCGGGTGATGGAAACTAGAGCTGACCGCGATGCTAAACCTACACACCACACTAGAAGTAGCCAGGGGGCATTCCTGCGTTGTCTCTAGATGCCGCGCGCCAGCCGGAGAACTAACTACCCCTGGTAGAAGAAAACACAGTCCTGGCTTGCCTCCAGAGAATGTCCCCACAGGAGATAGCAGCCCCCCACATATAATAACGGTGAGAGCAGATGAAAAGACACACGTAGTATGAAAGCAGATTTAGCACAGAGAGGCCCGCTAACTAAATAGCAGAAAGATACAACAGAGGACTTCGCGGTCAGCTGCAAAACCCTTCAAAACACCATCCTGAAATTACCTTAACTCATGTGACAACTCATGCCACTGGAGTGGTAATTTCAGCCCAACAAGAGCTTCCAGCTGCAGACATTCACATAAGTGCAAACTGGACAAAACATACAAAAATAGGCTTAAGGACTAAAGTGTCCAACTTAGCTGAGCAGAAAACTGGGAGCAGGAACATGCAACAGAATCACTCTGGATACATTGATGGCCAGCATTAGAATGACTGAGGAGCAAGGTTAAATAGGATACTCCCACATCCTGATAGGAACAGGTGAACTGAGAAGGCAAAGCTTGCAGGACACCAGTACCACAAGAGACCACCGGGGGAGCCCACGAACCGAATCACAACAGCGACCGTGATGTCACAAAGGTCCTTCACGCAAAGCATCCCTGGGAACAGAAAGTACCAGGAGTGCCGCTGAGGAGATCGGGGGCTGTTGGAAGGTAAGAATAACCATATATTTTTTTTTAAATTATTTTTAACATTTTATCTTTAACTATTGATGCTGCATAGGTGTCATGCAAGGACAAAAGACATCCTGTTTCTACATAGAGCTTAGAAGGATTCAGCTAGTCTGTTTGTAACTAGGTGAAGTCTTAGACCTATTGGAAAAGAGAAGAATTAGCTGGGTAGAAAGGTAACATGAGCAATTGTAAGTACATAGTTCTGTATAATGTGATGATTGCAATATATTAAGAAGATAAAAACTTTGATGGGATGATGCTTCTTTAAGTGTACACAAATACAGTAAAGACCAAAAGTTTGGACACACCTCATTTAAAGATTTTTCAGTATTTTCATGACTATGAAAATTGTACATTCACACTGAAGGCATCAAAGCTATGAATTAACACATGTGGAATTATCTACTTAACAAAAAAGTCTGAAACAACTGAAATTATGTCTTATATTCCAGGTTCTTCAAAGTAGCCACCTATTGCTTTGATGACTGCTTTGCACACTCTTGGCATTCTCTTGATGAGCTTCAAGAGGTCACCTGGAATGGTCTTCCAACAATCTTGAAGGAGTTCCCAGAGATGCTTAGCACTTGTTGGCCCTTTTGCCTTCACTCTGTGATCCAGCTCACCCCAAACCATCTCAACAGAGTTCAGGTCTGGTGACTGTGGAGGCCAGGTCCTTAGCAGTGGTTTTCTAGCAGCTATTTTACCATGAAGGCCTGCTGCACAAAGTCTCCTCCTAACAGTTGTTGTACAGATGTGTCTGCTGCTAGAACTCTGTGTGGCATTGACTGTTATGATCCTTAGCGGTTGAGGATCACAAACTACTCCAGCCAAGTAACATACACAGGACAAGCTCTAGGGAGGTGGCAAACTGGACTGACCGCAAATCTGAACCTATCCAAACACACTAGAAGTAGCCGGTGAACGTGCCTAAAAATCCTAGACGTCTCGAGCCAGCCTGAGGAACTAACTACCCCTAGAGAGAAAGAAAGACCTCTCTTGCCTCCAGAGAAATAATCCCCAAAGAAATAGAAGCCCCCAACATATAATAACGGTGAGGTAAGAGGAAGGCACATACACAGGGGTGAAAACAGATTTAGCAAATGAGGCCCACTAATACTAGATAGCAGAAAATAGTAAAGGGGTCTGTGCGGTCAGTAAAAAACCCTTACAAAATATCCACACTGAGATTTCAAGAACCCCCGCACCAACTAACGGTGTGGGGGGAAGAAACTCAGTCCCCTAGAGCAACCACCAAGCGAGGAAATCACATTTTAGCGAGCTGGACTAAAAACATAATAAATGCTGATAATCAAAAAATGATCAAACAAAAACTTAGCTTGTCTTGGAGAGACTGGGAGCAAGGTAGTCACAAGGAATCTGAAGAGCACTGAATACATTGAGAGCAGGCAAGGAACTGAGTATCCAGGTGAACTAAATAGGAAACCAACAAAGGATAACGAACCAGCTGATGCTGCCAACCTGCAGAAAGACAACACTACACAGTACCGCTTGTGACCACTAGAGGGAGCCCAAAAACAGAGTTCACAACAGTACCCCCCCCTTGAGGAGGGGTCACCGAACCCTCATCAAGACCCCCAGGGCGATCAGGACGAGCCGCGTGGAAGGCACGAACCAAATCGGCCGCATGAACATCAGAGGCGACAACCCAGGAATTATCCTCCTGACCATAGCCCTTCCACTTCACCAAATACTGAAGCCTCCGTCTAGAGATATGAGAATCCAAAATCTTCTCCACCACGTACTCCAATTCGCCCTCGACCAGCACCGGAGCAGGAGGCTCAACAGAAGGAACCACAGGTACCACATACCTCCGCAACAAAGACCTATGGAACACATTATGAATGGCAAACGATGCTGGGAGATCCAAACGAAAAGACACCGGGTTAAGGATTTCCAAGATCTTATAAGGACCGATGAAGCGAGGCTTGAATTTAGGAGAGGAGACCTTCATAGGAACATACCGAGAAGACAGCCACACCAAATCCCCAACACGAAGTCGGGGACCCACACCGCGGCGGCGGTTGGCAAAGCGCTGTGCCTTCTCTTGTGACAACCTCAAATTGTCCACCACATGGTTCCAAATCTGCTGCAACCTATCCACCACAGAATCCACCCCAGGACAGTCAGAAGGCTCAACCTGACCCGAGGAAAAATGAGGATGGAAACCAGAATTGCAGAAAAAAGGCGAAACCAAAGTACTCAAAATGGCCTTCAGGCGTATTAAATGCTGTTTTCCATTCATATCCCTGCTTAATGCGCACAAGGTTATACGCACCACGGAGATTTATCTTGGTGAACCAACTGGCACCCTTAATCCGAGCAAACAAATCAGACAATAGTGGTAAAGGATACTGAAATTTGACTGTGATTTTATTCAGAAGACGATAATCTATACAAGGTCTCAAAGAACCGTCCTTCTTGACCACAAAAAAAAATCCTGCACCAAGAGGGGAAGAGGATGGACGAATATGTCCCTTCTCCAAAGACTCTTTTATATAACTCTGCATCGCGGCATGCTCTGGTATAGACAGATTAAAAAGTCGTCCCTTAGGGAATTTACTACCAGGAATTAAATTTATAGCACAGTCACAATCCCTATGAGGGGGCAGGGCACTGGACCTGGGTTCATCAAATACATCCTGGTAGTCAGACAAAAACTCAGGGACCTCAGAAGGAGTGGAAGAAGCAATAGACACCAACGGAACATCGCCATGAATTCCCTGACAACCCCAACTTGACACAGACATAGCTTTCCAATCTAAAACTGGATTATGAGCCTGCAGCCATGGCAGACCCAAAACGACAACATCATGCAAATTATGCAGAAGAAAGCGAATCACCTCCTGATGTACGGGAGTCATGCACATGGTCATTTGCGTCCAATACTGAGGCTTATTCTCAGCCAATGGCGTAGCATCAATTCCCCTCAGAGGAATAGGAATTTCCAAAGGCTCCAGGACAAAACCACAGCGACTGGCAAACGACAAATCCATCAGATTCAGGGCAGCACCCGAATCCACAAAAGCCATAACCGGGTAGGATGACAAAGAACAAATCAAAGTAACAGACAAAATAAACTTAGGCTGCATAGTACCAATGGTGACAGGTTTAGCGATTTTTTTTAAGCGTTTAGAGCATGCTGAGATAACATGAGTAGAATCACCACAGTAAAAGCACAACCCATTTTGACGTCTATGACTTTGTCGCTCAATTCTGGTCAGAGTTCGGTCACATTGCATAGACTCAGGTCTCTGTTCAGAAAATACCGCCAAAGGATGAGCAGATTTGCGCTCCCGCAAACGCCGATCAACCTGAATGGCTAAAGCCATAGAATCACTCAGACTTGTAGGGGTGGGAAACCCCACCATAACATTCTTAACGGCCTCAGAAAGACCTTCTCTGAAATTTGCAGCCAAGGCACACTCATTCCATTGAGTAAGCACCGACCATTTCCGAAATTTTTGACAATACACCTCTGCTTCATCCTGACCTTGAGAGATAGCCAGCAACGCTTTTTCTGCCTGATTCTCAAGATTAGGCTCCTCATAAAGCAGTCCAAGAGCCAGAAAAAATGCATCTACATTAAGCAATGCAGGATCTCCTGGCGCCAGAGAGAAAGCCCAATCTTGAGGGTCGCCACGCAACAAGGAGATAACAATTTTAACTTGCTGAGCGGAATCACCAGAGGAACGAGGTTTCAGAGATAGAAATAACTTACAATTATTCTTAAAGTTTAGAAACCTAGATCTATCACCAGAAAACAACTCAGGAATGGGTATCTTTGGTTCTGACATAGGGCTATGAATAACAAAATCCTGAATACTTTGCACCCGTGCAGTCAGATGATCCACACTAGAAGTTAGAGTCTGAAAATTTATGTCTGCAGCTGAGCTCAAAACCACCCAGAGTTCAAGGGGATGAAAGAAGCTAAACAGACTGCAGCAAAGGAAAAGCGGGAGGAAAAAAAAAAATGTACTCAGGTCTTCTTTTTATCCCACTTCTGCGATGCATTAAACACTTTTGAGGCCTGCTCTACTGTTATGATCCTTAGTGGTTGAGGATCACAAACTACTCCAGCCAAGTAACATACACAGGACAAGCTCTAGGGAGGTGGCAAACTGGACTGACCGCAAATCTGAACCTATCCAAACACACTAGAAGTAGCCGGTGAACGTGCCTAAAAATCCTAGACGTCTCGAGCCAGCCTGAGGAACTAACTACCCCTAGAGAGAAAGAAAGACCTCTCTTGCCTCCAGAGAAATAATCCCCAAAGAAATAGAAGCCCCCAACATATAATATAATAACGGTGAGGTAAGAGGAAGGCACATACACAGGGGTGAAAAGAGATTTAGCAAATGAGGCCCACTAATACTAGATAGCAGAAAATAGTAAAGGGGTCTGTGCGGTCAGTAAAAAACCCTTACAAAATATCCACACTGAGATTTCAAGAACCCCCGCACCAACTAACGGTGTGGGGGGAAGAAACTCAGTCCCCTAGAGCAACCACCAAGCGAGGAAATCACATTTTAGCGAGCTGGACTAAAAACATAATAAATGCTGATAATCAAAAAATGATCAAACAAAAACTTAGCTTGTCTTGGAGAGACTGGGAGCAAGGTAGTCACAAGGAATCTGAAGAGCACTGAATACATTGAGAGCAGGCAAGGAACTGAGTATCCAGGTGAACTAAATAGGAAACCAACCAAGGATAATGAACCAGCTGATGCTGCCAACCTGCAGAGAGACAACACTACACAGTACCGCTTGTGACCACTAGAGGGAGCCCAAAAACAGAGTTCACAACAATTGACCTGGTCTCTGCTTCTGAGGATAAGTTAACAGAAATCCCAGGTTAACAGCAGCTCAGATTAGAGGTGACTCTTGGTCTTCCTTTCCTGGGGCGGTCCTCATGTGAGCCAGTTTCTTTGTAGCGCTTGATGGTTTTTGCCACTGCACTTGGGGACACTTTCAAAGTTTTCCCAATTTTTCGGACTGACTGACCTTCATTTCTTAAAATAATGATGGCCACTCCTTTTTCTTTAATTAGCCGCTATTTTCTTCCTATAATACAAATTCTAACAGTCTATTCAGTAGGACTATCAGCTGTGTATCCACCAGACTTCTGCACAACACAACTGATGGTCCCAACCCCATTTAAAAGGCAAGAAATTCCACTTATTAAACCTGAAGCTCATCAAGAGAATGCCAAGAGTGTGCAAAGCAGTCATCAAAGCAAAAGGTGGCTACTTTGAAGAACCTAGAATATAAGACATAATTTCAGTTGTTTCACACTTTTTTGTTAAATATATAATTCCACATGTGTTAATTCATAGTTTTAATGCCTTCAGTGTGAATGTACAATTTTCATAGTTATGAAAATACAGAAAAATCTTTAAATGAGAAGGTGTGTCCAAACTTCTGGTCTGTACTGTATATGTCCTAAGGCCTCATTCAGATGTTTTTTCACATATGCAAAAAAATGGTGCAAGCATCATAAGTTTTTTGGATTTGAGTTTCATCCGTGTTTGGTCAGTGTGTTAGCTTTTATCATCCAATTTTCACGTATTCATAAATAAATCAATGAATTACAAAGCTTCTCCTCTAAGGACGGCGCCACACTAGGCGTAAGTAAATACGATCCGTTTTTTACGGCCGTAATATGCAGTAATTGTCCCAAAACACTGTTCCGTATCAATGCGAGGATGCGATTTTTATGCACAAATTTATCCGTATGTCATCCGTATGGCATCCGTATGGCTTCCGTAATGCGATTTTTTTCTCGCAGGCTTGCAAAATGGGCATATCATGGACCCATCGGCTCAAATATTCTTAAAAACATACATACAGTCTATATATATATATATATATATATATATATATATATATATATATATATATATATGTCAGTGAGACACACATATATATATATATATATATATATTTATATTTAATTCAGCGCTAGATAGCAGAAAAGCCGGTAATTCAATTGCCGGCTTTTCCTATCTACTTCACTAACCCGACAGGATATGAGACATGGTTTACGTACAGTAAACCATCGCATGTCCCTTATTTTATTACATATTCCTCTTTACTAATGTAAGAAGTGTCTTTGTGTAAAATTTTGGGGCTCTAGCTATTAAATTAAAGGGTTAAATCCTGGAAAAAATTGGCGTGGGCTCCCGCGCAATTTTCTCCGCCAGAGTGGGAAAGCCAGTGACTGAGGGCAGCTATTAATAGCCTAGAGAGGGTCCATGGTTATTGCCCCCCCTGGCTAAAAACACCTGCCCCCAGTCACCCCAGAAAAGGCACATCTGTAAGATGCGCCTATTCTGGCACTTAGCCTCTCTCTTCCCACTCCCCTGTAGCGGTGGGATATGTGGTAATGAAGGGTTAATGTCTCCTTGCTATTGTGACATTAAGCCAGGTTAATAATGGAGAGGCATCAATTATGACATCTATCCATTATTAGTCCAATAGTATGAAATGGTTAATAAAACACACACATTATTAAAAAGTATTTTAATGAAATAAAGACACATGGTGTTGTAATATTTCATTATACTCTTAATCCACCTGAAGACCCTTGTCACCTGAAATAAAGTAAAAAAACCAAACAACAATATTCCATACCTTCCGTCGTTACAGTCTTGTCCCACGCTGTAAATCCATCTAAAGGGGTTAAATCATTTTACACCCAGGAGCTCTGCTAATGCAGCTGTGCTCCTGATTGTAAAACTTGGTGAATGAATGGAATGCAGGGGAATGTACTGTAGTTACCTCGAGTCTCGGTGATGCGCCCTCTGCTGGATGAACTCATATGAACTCGAGCCTGGGAAAATATTCTGAAAAGTTCCCACACTTTCATGAACCTATTGACTTGCATTGGTACATATCATCCGATACGCTGATACAAAAAAAAATGTCCGTCTCCATGATCTTTTCACAAACACAGTCTGCAAAGAAGCTCAGACATGTGAAGAATCCCATAGATTATAATGATTACATGTTCTATCCATAAAAATCACAGACAGAACACGTACGTGAAATACGGACTTCTGAATGAGGCCTAAGCAGTGTAGGTATTCTGATAACTGGACAGCTGAGAAACAGAAGCCTTGGATAATTTTACTAACCAATAATTACAATAATGTAAAGCTCTATTGGATTGTTGAATAACGGGGCCGGATATGAATAGACTACTATGTAGATCCTGGTGGAAAGTGGAAGTGGACCTGAACCATAAACCTATCATCATTTCAACATGCACTGCTACCAAGAAAACAACTAATTGTAAGGGACCCAATTGATCAACTTTATCTTATGTTTATTTGTTTCACTTGAGTACAGATGAGTCCAGTCCTTCCACATACAGTAGGCACCCTTTAAAAAGTATTGCATCATTACATCTACTGTATATAATTGAATGTAATCCTATTTACGTATCAGTCTGCTATTTTTGTATTGTTTTATTGTTCTATACAGGCTGGCAACTCAGTAGTCAAAAACGTATAGATGTGATTAAGGACTCATTTTAAAACTTAGATTCTTGGCTTTAAAATAAGACCAGAATTGCTGTTAAGGTCATGAACCAGCCCCAGATATTTAAACTAAAAGTTGAGTATGCGATTTTTCAAACCCTGTAAACACCATAAAAAAAACTGAAAAAAAAACAACGCTAGATTTACATTTTTTTTTATCATATAATTTAAAGAAATTGGATACAATACTATCAAGTCTTATGAACTCCATAAGAAGACCAATAAATAGTACAATTTATCACACAAAAAATAAGCCCTCAGTTATGGCTCCTACAATATGACAACACATATAAGCAATATTTTTTAATGAATTTTATTGTAAAAAAAAGTAATAAAAGCTAAGTAAACAATACATATTTGGTATCAGCCTATTAGTAACAATCAAAGCTATAAAATGAAGACACTTTTTATGCTGCCCAGTGAGCACCATTAGAAAAAACAATAACAGAATCGCTATTTTGTATGTCACCATGTCTCACAAAAGATGGAAAGAAAGTGACCAACAGACTCATCTGCCTTAAAGTGTTCAAATTAAAGCTAAGACTCAGCCTGCAAAAATAAGCTCTCATAGAGATTCATTAACTGGACAGTAAGTAGATTATGTCTCCCAGAATTTGGCGACCCAAAAATACATATATTTTTTTACAAACTATTTTAAATGTAGAAACATAGGAAAATAAATAAAACTATACCAGTTCAAGTTCCTTTTATTATCAACTTATCCCAAGTTATAAAGTTAATATCGGACTCATACCACATCAACATAGAAAATTTTTTTGCCATGTGCTACACATTAATTTCTTGGAGACACTTTTGGGGTCAAAATAGCCACTATTCCACTTCATAAGTTCCTTAAGGGTTTTAGATTCTAAAAATTGTTTCACTTATTGGGAGTTTTCTCTACACCAATACCTCAGGGGCTCTGTAAATGCATTATGGCAATAGGAAAGCATTCTTAAGCTATGCCGTGTGCCCAAACCGTAGTGTACAAGCACATGAAAGGTATTTCTATAATCAAAACAAATTTCAAAGAAAATTGTGGGCTATATTTTTCGACTTTTACTTTTTTGAAAATTAAAAAATTTAGCTAAAAGTACATTTTTAATGGAAACATTTTTTTAAATATATTAATTCCACTTTGTTTTATATCATATGAAGCTCCTGAGGCGCTAACAAACTTATACAACAATTTTTTTAAATACTATAGGCAGTGCATTTTTTTTTTTTACATAGTGAAATTTGTGTGTGTAGGGGGCCGAGAAGGTGGCAGGGTAGGTCAGGGGCAGGGACATAACATGAATGTAATACAGAGGCCAAAAAGTAAGTGGGCCCACTAGTACCTCCAAAGATGGTAGAATTGTGCATTATGGTGAGCTATTGGACTGAAAAGGCTGTATATTGTTACAGTGGTGGGTGTGGACCCAGTGCATAACAGACCGAGAAAACCTGGAGGGGTGTAACTAAGCAACCACCTGGTTCCTTGCTAGAACCCCTGATGGCATGGTTAGACTTGAGCTGCAGGTGGTCACCAACTACCACTCCAGAACAGACCTCGGAACCACAGCAGCTGAACTCAAAGGGACAGGGATGAATGTATACACTCGGACTAGCTGGTAGGGCTGAAACAAGATCATGGCCACAACGGATATTGGAGCTAGTTCAGACGAAGCGGATTCAGGAACGGAGGACAAGCTCAGAGTTTGGGCAGAACCAATTGGCAGGTTCAGACAAGGCGGACTCGGGTACAGGTACAAATTCAGACAGGACGGACTCAGGAACGGGAAACTGATATCCCAAAACAAATAAATGAAGGTATAGAAAATTAAAGTAAAATAAAGTACACATATGATAAATGTCAGTGATTAACAATTTTGTGTGGCATGGCTGTGTTTTCAGGGTAGACACAGGAAAAGTGCAGTTTTTATTCACTTTGAAAAAAGTTACTATTATGTAAAGTACAGTGTGTCATGGAAAAAACATTCTGAGAATCAAGGGGATACATAAAGGTATTCCACAGTTATTAGTATATAAAGTGACGCATGCCAGATTTGAATTTTCCAGCTTAAAACCAGATGTTTGGTCTTTCTGATCATTTAGTAAAGAAGATATATCAAATGTGGCAGAGGAGTCAAATGTAAAAAAAGCAACCTGATTTAAGGGATTTTTAGTGATAGATAATGAAGTATATAACAAAAATTCATAATTTTGCAAAGGTTCATGAATGGGGCAGCAAGGTGGCTCAGTGGTTAGCACTGCAGCGCTGGAGTCCTGGGTTCAAATCCCACCAAGGACAACATCTGCAAGGAGTTTGTATGTTCTCCCCGTGTTTGCGTGGGTTTCCTCCGGGTACTCCGGTTTCCTCCCACATTCCAAAGGCATATTCTGCTTTCACACATTATTTTTTTGTCGTCAGGCACAATCCGGCGAATATTGAAGAAAACTCTGAAATTGTGAAAAACTGATGCGATGGATCCGTTTTTTTCGCCGGATCCGTCTCTGTGCGTTTTTTCGACAGACACAAGAAACGTTCCTACGTCCATTTTCTCCGGCTGCTGGAAAACGAATTTTTGACGGATCCGGCAAAAAACGGATGAAACGTGAGGCCATCCAGCGCAATCCAGCGCTAATACAAGTCTATGAGAAAAAAATCCGGCGGCAACTTTTACCGGATCCTTTTTTTTTCAAAATTTGCCTGATGTGTGAAAGCAGCCATACTGATAGAGAATTTAGATTGTGAGTGATGATAATGTGTGTAAAGCGCTGCGGAATATGTTAGCACTATATAAAAATAAATAATAATTAATTAATAATTCTGACAAAAATTAGTTACTTCTTAAGACTGGGTTCATCATTTAATGGACATGTAAAACTCTGGGTGCAGGAGATACCTGCTAGTTTTTATTTTGGTTTATAAAATGGACCTAAATTATACGTATTGCTATTTTTTTATAATCTGTGTGGAAAATCTAGTTTTTTGGCCAACAGATTTCTAACAGCCACTGTATCTCTACTGACTCCCTCCACCCATATATACAGGCACATTTAGCTTAGCTGAGAATGTATATTTTTGATGGGGTTAAAATTCAACATGCACATTCTTTCTGTCTCCTGACATCACCCTTTTTTTCCTTCTGACATAACTTGTTTGGTAAGAGGAGTAGTGATAATCAGGATTTAGGTATCTGAATGTGTTACACATTTAACAACTGAAATGCCTAAAAGGACCCTCATGCTTGAATCTCAAACATATGATTAATATAATGTGTTTTTAACTTACCAAGGAATCCATGTTAATATTCCTATTTATTTCATCCTGCAGAATTCTCTAGAGACCCTTAATAAAGCTATCGCTGGATTTGTGGTTATGTCAGAGGAAATGGAGAGAATATACAAAAGCTTCCTGAATAATCAGGTTCCTACACTGTGGGCTGATGCTGCTTATCCATCCCTGAAACCCTTAGGATCGTGGGTCAAAGATCTGCTTCTGAGGACATCATTTATTGATGTGAGTACCAGAAATTTTTACACAGTTGTTCTCAACACTTTTTGTTTATTTCCTAGGTGATCTATAGGAACCCAAAACTGAATAATACAAGAAAACTTGTGTTTAGGATGTTCTGCATAATTCTGAAATCAGATAGTATTTTTAATCAGGACTAGAGATTGGCAGTCCCCTGGATGTTTGGGTCCGGCGGGTTCGGCCGACCAGTTAAAAAAAAGTTTGGGTCCTATACCCGAAGCCGGACCCCATTCACTTGAATGAGGAGCCCGAGCATCCAGTGTTTGCCACGCTGTAAGGTGCATGACAGCGCGATAAACACTGCTTCTGATTGCCGGTAAAATCATTATCGCCGGTCAGAAACCCGCGGTTCCCACACTGTCAAATTTCAGCAGGAGCCCGCAGCTGTGATCGAAGGTATAAAATTTACCTCCGGTCACTGTTGTCAGCCGATGGGACTACTGCTCCTATCAGCTGAAGCCTGCTGCCGCTAATAACAGTGAGAGAAGGCAGTGGCTGATGGGAGTATTCATCAGCCGGAGCCTGCATTCTAAATAAATATTTAAAAAAAAAAAACAGCGTGGGTTCACCTGTATTTTTGATAACCAGCCAGGCAAAATGTCTCATGAGAAAGTCTCACAGTGCAGAGACGAGTTCACCGCAGTTCAAATTAACTCCAGCGAAAGTTTCCCGGTGAACTGCGGTGAACTAACCTCTGCACCATGATACTTTTTCTCACTGTGCTAGGTTTGATCTCACTGCAGGTAGGTCACCGCAGTTCATTGGCCTAGCTGGGAACTCAGCGTCAGTGACTTGCGGTAACCTTGATGAGGTCACCGCTGCTCACTGATACTGCACTCGCAGCAGCTCATTCATCAGTGATTCTCAGCCTGGATGGTCGCATCTTGGCACTGTCCGGGTTGAAAACTACACTGCTCAAAAAAATTAAGGGAACACTAAAATCCCACATACTAGATATCACTGAATGAAATATTCCAGTTGTAAATCTTTATTCATTACATAGTGGAATGTGTTGAGAACAATAAAACCTAAAAATTATCAACGTAAATCACAACTAATATCCCACGGAGGTCTGGAGTTGGAATCATGCTCAAAATCAAAGTGGAAAATGAAGTTACAGGCTGACCCAACTTCAGTGGAAATGCCTCAAGACAAGGAAATGATGCTCAGTAGTGTGTGTGGCCTCCACGTGCCTGTATGACCTCCCTACAACACCTGGGCATGCTTCTGATGAGGCGGCGGATGGTCTCCTGAGGGATCTCCTCCCAGACCTGGACTAAAGCATCATCAGCCAACTCCTGGACAGTCTCTGGTGCAACGTGACGGTGCATGGTGTGAGACATGATGTCCCAGATGTGTTCAATCGGATTCAGGTGTGGGGAACGGGAAGGCCAATCCATAGCTTCAATGCCTTCATCTTGCAGGACCTGCTGACACACTCCAGCCACATGAGGTCTGGCATTGTCCTGCATTAGGAGGAACCCAGGGCTAACCGCACCAGCATATGGTCTCACAAGGGGTCTGAGGATCTCATCTCGGTACCTAATGGCAGTCAGGCTACCTCTGGTGAGCACATGGGGGGCTGTGCGGCCCTCCAAAGAAATGCCACCCCACACCATTACTGACCTACTGCCAAACCGGTCATGTTGAAGGATGTTGCAGGCAGCAGATTGCTCTCCATGGCATCGACAGACTCTGTCACGTCTGTCACATGTGCTCAGTGCGAACCTGCTTTCATCTGTGAAGAGCACAGGGTGCCAGTGGTGAAATTGCCAATCCTTGTGTTCTGTGGCAAATGCCATGCGTCCTGCAAGGTGTTGGGCTGTGAGCACAACCCCCATCTGTGAACGTCGGGCACTCAGACCATCAGCATGGAGGCGGTTTCTAACCGTTTGTGCAGATACATGCACATTTGTGGCCTGCTGGAGGTCATTTTGCAGGGTTCTGGCAGTGCTCCTCCTGTTCCTCCTTGCACAAAGGCTGAGGTAGCGGTCCTGCTGCTGGGTTGTGGCACTCCTACGGCCCCCTCCACATCTGGTGTACTGGCCTGTCTCCTGGTAGCGCCTCCAGCCTCTGGACACTACGCTGACAGACACAGCAAACCTTCTTGCCACAGCTTGCATTGATGTGCCATCCCGGATGAGCTGCACTACCTGAGCCACTTGTGTGGGTTGTAGAGTCAGTCTCATGCTACCACGAGTGTGAAAGCACAGCTAACATTCAAAAGTGACCAAAACATCAGCCAGAAAGCACTGGTACTGAGATATGGTCTGTGGTCCCCACCTGCAGAACCACTCTTTTATTTAGTGTGTCTTGATAATTGCCAATAATTTCCATCTGTTTTCTATTCCATTTGCACAACAGCATGCGAAATTGATTGTCAAACAGTGTTGCTTCCTAAGTGGACAGTTTTATTTCACAGAAGTTTGATTTACTTGGAGTTATATTCTTTGTTTAACCCCTTTACCCCAAGGGTGGCTTGCACGTTAATGACCGGGCCAATTTTTACAATTCTGACCACTGTCCTTTTATGAGGTTATAACTCTGGAATGCTTCAATGAATCCCGGTGATTCTGACACTGTTTTCTCATGACATAATGGGCTTCATGATAGTGGTAAAATTTCTTTGATATTACCTGCGTTTATTTGTGAAAAAAAAAGGAAATTTGACAAAAATTTTGAAAATTTCGCAATTTTCCAACTTTGAATTTGTATGCTCTTAAATCACAGAGATATGTCACACAAAATACTTAATAAGTAACATTTCCCACATGTCTACTTTACATCAGCACAATTTTGGAACCAAATTTTTTTTTTGTTAGGGAGTTATAAGGGTTAAAAGTTGACCAGCAATTTCTCATTTTTACAACACCATTTTTTTTTAGGGACCACATCACATTTGAAGTCATTTTGATGGGTCTATATGATAAAAAATAACCAAGTGTGACACCATTCTAAAAACTGCACCACTCAAGGTGCTCAAAACCACATTCAAGAAGTTTATTAACCCTTCAGGTGTTTCACAGGAATTTTTGGAATGTTTAAAAAAAAAAAGAACATTTAACTTTTTTTCACAAAAAATTTACTTAAGCTCCAATTTGTTTTATTTTACCAAGGGTAACAGGAGAAAATGGACCCCAAAAGTTGTTGTACAATTTGTACTGAGTATGCCGATACCCCACATGTGGGGGTAAACCACTGTTTGGGTGCATGGCAGAGCTCGAAAGGGAAGGAGCGCCATTTGACTTTTCAATGCAATATTGACTGGAATTGAGATGGGACGCCATGTTGCGTTTGGAGAGCCCCTGATGTGCCTAAAAATTGAAACCCCCCACAAGTGACACCATTTTGGAAAGTAGACCCCCTAAGGAACGTATCTAGATGTGTGGTGAGCACTTTGACCAACCAAGTGCTTCACAGAAGTTTATAATGCAGAGCCGTAAAAATAAAAAATAATATTTTTCACAAAAATGATTTTTTCGCCCCCAATATTTTATTTTCCCAAGGGTAAGAGAAGAAATTGGACCACAAAAGTTGTTGTACAATTTGTCCTGAGTACGCTGATACCCCATATGTGGGGGTAAACCACGGTTTGGGCGCAAGGGAGAGCTAGGAAGGGAAGGAGCGCCATTTGACTTTTCAATGCAATATTGACTGGAATTGAGATGGGATGCCATGTTGCGTTTGGAGAGCCCCTGATGTGCCTAAAAATTGAAACCCCCCACAAGTGACACCATTTTGGAAAGTAGACCCCCTAAGGAACTTATCTAGATGTGTAGTGAGCACTTTGACCCACCAAGTGCTTCACAGAAGTTTATAATGTAGAGCCGTAAAAATAAAGAAAAAAAATTCCCACAAAAATTATTTTTTAGCCCCCAGTTTTGTATTTTCCTAAAGGGTAACAGGAGAAATTGGACCCCAAAAGTTGTTGTCCAATTTGTCCTGAGTAAGTTGATACCCCATATGTGGGGAGAACCACCGTTTGGGCGCATGGGAGAGCTAGGAAGGGAAGGAGCGCCATTTTGAATGCAGACTTAGATGGAATGGTCTGCAGGCATCACAGTGCGTTTGCAGAGCCCCTAATGTACCTAAACAGTAGAAATCCCTCACAAGTGACCCCATATTGGAAACTAGACCCCTCTCGGAACTTATCTAGATGTGTTGTGAGAACTTTGAACCCCCAAGAGTTTCACTACAGTTTATAACGCAGAACCGTGAAAATAAAAAATCCTTTTTTTTCCTCAAAAATTATTTTTTAGCCCCCAGTTTTGTATTTTTCCAAGGGTAACAGTTGAAATTGAACCCCAAAAGTTGTTGTTCAATTTGTCCTGAGTACGCTGATACCCAATATGTGGGGGAGAACCACCGTTTGGGTGCATGGCAGAGCTCGGAAGGGAAGGAGCGCCATTTGGAATGCAGACTTAGATGGATTGGTCTGTAGGCGTGAGGTTGCATTCACAGAGCCCCTGGTGTAACTAAACAGTTGAAACCCCCCACAAGTGATCCCCATATTGGAAACTAGACCCCCCAAGGAACTTATCTAGATGTGTTGTGAGAACTTTGAACCCCCAGGTGTTTCACTGCAGTTTATAACGCAGAGCCGTGAAAATAAAATAAAAAATATTTTCCACAAAAATTATTTTTTAGCCCCCAGTTTTGTATTTTTCCAAGGGTAACAGGAGAAATTGGACCCCAAAAGTTGTTGTCCAATGTGTCCTAAGTATGCTGATACCCCATATGTTGGGGTAAACCCCTGTTTGGGCACACGGGAGAGCTCAGAAGGGAAGGACCACTGTTTTACTTTTTCAACGCAGAATTGGCTGGAATTGAGCTCGGACGCCGTGTCGCGTTTGGAGAGCCCCTGATGTGCCTAAACAGTGGAAACCCCCCAATTATAACTGAAACCTTAATCCAAACACACCCCTAACCCTAATCTCAACGGTAACCCTAACCACACCCCTAACCCTGTCACACCCCTAACCCTATTCCCAACATAAAAATGTAATCCTAACCCTAACTTTAGCCCCAACCCTAACTTTAGCCCCAACCCTAACTGTAGCCCTAACCCTAGCCCCAACCCTAACCCTAGCCCTAACCCTAGCCCTAACCCTAACCCTAGCCCTAACCCTAATGGGAAAATGGAAATAAATGCATTATTTTTATTTTTCCCTAACTAAGGGGTGATGAAGGGGGTTTGATTTAGTTTTATTGTGGGTTTTTTAGCGGATTTTTATGATTGGCAGCCGTCACACACTAAAAGACGTTTTTTATTGCAAAAAATATTTTTTTGCGTTACCACATTTTGAAAGCTATAATTTTTCCATATTTTGGTCCACAGAGTCATGTGAGGTCTTGTTTTTTGCGGGACGAGTTGACGTTATTATTGGTAACATTTTCGGGCACGTGACATTTTTTGATCGCTTTTTTTTCCGATTTTTGTGAGGCAGAATGACCAAAAACCAGCTATTTATGAATTTCTTTTGGGGGGGGCGTTTATACCGTTCCGCGTTTGGTAAAATGGATGAAGCAGTTTTTATTCTTCGCATCAGTACGATTACAGCGATACCTCATTTATATATTTTTTATGTTTTGGCGCTTTTATACTATAAAAACTATTTTATAGAAAAAATAATTATTTTTGCATCGCTTTATTCTGAGGACTATAACTTTTATATTTTTTCTCTGATGATGCTGTATGGTGGCTCATTATTTGCGGGACAAGATGTCGTTTTCAGCGGTACCATGGTTATTTATATCCGTCTTTTTGATCGTGTGTTATTCCACTTTTTGTTCAGCAATATGATAATAAAGCGTTGTTTTTTGCCTTGTTTTTTTTTTTTTTTTAACGGTGTTCACTGAAGGGGTTTACTAGTGGGACAGTTTTATAGGTCGGGTCGTTACAGACGCGGCGATACTAAATATGTGTACTTTTATTGTTTGTTTTCTTTTATTTAGATAAAGGAATGTATTTATTGGAACAATATATATATTTTTTTTTATTTATTTAGGATTTATTTTTTTTCCACACATGTAAAATTTTTTTTTTTACTTTTTTACTTTGCCCCAGGAGGGGACATCACAGTAAAGTGACAGATCGCTGATCTGACACTTTGCTGTGCACTGTGTCAGATCAGCGATCTGACATGCACAGCAAGGAGGCTTCCCGGCGCCTGCTCTGAGCAGGCACTGTGAAGCCACCTCCCTGCAGGACCCGGATGTAGCCCTGTGGCCATTTTGGATCCGGGCCTGCAGTGAGGAGGAGGTCAGAGACCCTCGCAGCAACGCGATCACATCGCGTTCCTCTGGGGGTCTCAGGGAAGCATGCAGGGAGCCCCCTCCCTGCTCGATGCTTCCCTGTACCGCCGGAACACTGCGATCATGTTTGGTCGCAGTGTGCTGGGGGTTAATGTGCCGGGGGCGGTCCGTGACCGCTCCTGGCACATAGTGCCGGATGTCAGCTGCAATAGTCAGCTGACACCCGGCCGCGATCGGCCGCGCTCCCCCCGTGAGCGCGACTGATCGCTCTAGACGTACTATTCCGTCTTTGGGAAGTAAGGCCCACCCCACATGGACGGAATAGTACATCCAATGGCAGAAAGGGGTTAAGTGTTCCCTTTATTTTTTGAGAAGTGTATTTATAACCAGACATGGATTATAGTGTAGGACAGAATGACGGACAAGTGAGGGATATTATTGCTTTTTATTTTTGCTCTATTACAGGAGACAAGGGATTCAATGGAATGGGTGTTAGATGAGTATAACTGTGTTATTTTTAAATAAAAAAAAGGAAAAGTGTGTTTTGTTTTTATTTCAAATATAAGACTTTATTCTTGCTGTGTGTTTATTTAAAATATAACTATAGGATTAGTAATGGATGGGTAACTTATAGGCACCTCTCCATTACTAAGCTGTGGGCTTGATTTCACCAGACAATACAAATTTGATATCCACCCTACAAATATGAACCCTACTTGCCACCGCTACAGGGCAAGTGGAAAGAGCCTGGCAAAATACCAAAATTGGTGCATCTAATAGATGTGCCTTTTCTGGGCAGCTGCAGGCCGCTCTTTTTAGGCTGTGGCAGGCCAATATACATGGCCCCTTACCTGCCTGGGAATACCAGCCCCCAGCTGTTTTCTTTGCCAAGACTGGTTGTCAAAAATGAGGGGGACCCTACGACATTTTAAAATTATTTGTTTAAATAATTAAAAAAACAGCGTGGGGACCCCTCTATTCTTGATAACCAGCCTTGCTAACGCTGACAGCTGAGGGTTGCAGCCCGCAGCTGTCAGTTTTGCTTGGCTGGTTATCAAAAATTCAGGGGAACCCACACCGTTTTTTTCTATAATTAGTTATTTAGCGCACAGGCGCCCTCTGATGAATGCTCCCATCAGCCGCTCCTGCTCTCACTGTTAGCTTAGCGGTAGCAGATGTAGACTGATAGGAGCAGTAGTTCCATCAGCCCATGCCAGTGACTGGAGGTAAACTTTATACCTCTGATCACAGCTGCGGGCTCATGCTGTCATTTTACAGCGTGGAAACTGCCGCTGTCTGACCGGCGGTAATGATTTTACTGCTGATCAGAACCAGTGTTTGCCGTGCTGTCATGCACATGACAGCGCAACAACCATGCAGTGTTCAGAGAGCTGACTCCGAACAGTAACACAGACAAACTTTACTGTTCGGGTTCGCCAATCTCTAATCAGGGCTGAATTTTATTAATCATTCTAAAATACAAGCGCACTAAATATGTTGTCACTTACTCATAAATGTTAGATTAATGGGGATCTGACCACTGGTACTCCTACATATCGTTAGAGGTCCTACCTTGGTCACTTGTTCCCTCGAGCTAGAAGACTGCAGCAAAGAGAAGTTTGAGTGGAGCAGTGATCGAGCATGTGTACTGCTCAATTCAAAATCTATCAGACTGATAGAGACATTGCTGAACCCTCTCCACAGTCAACCCCTACTAATTTAAAAGTTGTAATACCCCTTTGAAGTTTCTTAAGCACATATTCCTTATATTTATTCCAGGAACAAGCTTGTACCATCAGAATGTAGGTAGACAAATGTTCAACCCAGGCTGCCTTCCTGCAGATATTGTTGACAAGGTCAACACTCAGAAACATTATTTTAATAGATTCCCAAATATTGTTATTTTAGTGAGATTTATGAAATCCCCAAACACCATTTTAAGCTGCTTAGAATAATATTCTCTGTCAAATTGCAATATGGTTACATAGATTTCTCTTGTGTCTAAATATTTGGAAACAAAATGCAGCATTGTGCAGCAATTTTAAAGTGGATCTGCCATCAGACAAACCTATGTAAGGGGAGGTTCAGATCTGCTCTCCTGTTAGCCAAAGTGGTCGATTAAAAAATGTGCCTTTTGGCAATTAGGAGCAATCATAGAATACCCTTAACATATAGGGCTTGACTCCTTAAGACTTGTGTTTTGACTCTTTCCACTTAATAAATTAGATGTACCTTACAACTGGTGGGCGTCATTACCAGACATGTTAAATTTGTGGCAAAATGTATGCCGATAAAATTGAGTAAATTATGATGAATTATATGGGCGGGTTTAGCCATGGCAACTTCTGAGCTGTGTAAAAATGTTGCAACATTAGGAAGTCTTTTATACCAGAAAACTGGTGGAAAAAACCTTCATAAATCAGGGCCATGATTTATAAGGGGAGTTCCCCCCTCATCTACTCTCACTGCTTGACAACTGGCTGCTTTATATCTACAAGAACAGCGGCCCACCAATCACTGTGAGGGGGTTCAGAACAGATATGCATAGCAGAAACCTCTGGATTCAGTTGTAGAAGCAGGACTGCTGCAGATAATCTGCAACATCAAAAACTCAGGAGAAACTAATTGTAGGAACATAGCCTTAAAGATGTATTCTCATGTTATTAAATTTATTTTGTCAGACAGTATGAAAGTAAGTAATTTTGCAATTGCCTGGTATTTTCTATTAGTTGCCATTCTCTTTCATTGAGAGCTTTTATATTTCATGGTGCACATCTGGTTTCCATGAAGCTCAGCCATTAGTGCCTACTAGTAATGAGCGAGTATACTTGTTACTCGAGATTTCTCGAGCATGCCGGGGTGGTCTCCGAGTATTTCAGCGTGCTCGGAGATTTAGTTTTTACAGACACAGCTGCATGATTTGCGGCTGCTAGACAGCTTGAATACACGTGGGAATTGCCTAACAAACAGGCAATCCCCACATGTATTTAAGCTCTCTAGCAGCCGCAAACCATGCAGCTGTGTCTGTAAAAACTAAATCTCCGAGCACGCCGAAATACTCGGAGACCACCCGAGCATGCTCGGGAAATCTCGAGTAATGAGTATACTCGCTCATCACTAGTGCCTACCCAAACCCAAACCAAGAGTGTGCATTAGTTATATTCTAGGAGAGGTGTTAACTCATAACATACCAGTGAGTTCTCTCCAGCCTATTGATTTCTACAATGCAGTTAGCTGTTCACCTCTCAGCTTCTGCCTACTGTTATAAATCTTGCAAAATCACCAGCCCCCACTTTTGGCAACTTTCAGAGCAGGTCTCCTAATGAGGGCTATAACATTTCCTGTGTGCTTGTTCAAATGCCTTTTTATCTCTATATGGGGTAACGTTTCTCATTATGGAGAGTGACATACCAGCTGGCTTGTCAAGGTAAGGAGGCTTATTCGCCGTACAATGCTCCTCTGGGAAAATTAATATGCAAATTGTCTCTTCTGAGAAAAAGAGGACTTAACTCTATAGCGCCACCTGTTGGAAGTAGCGATCCTACAAGTCACAATCAACCCTTTAACGAGTCGTGCAGTATGACTTAGGATAAAAGCCAAATCAGTATCTCAATTCGCAGACACGGTGTTTCGGGCTGCTGGCCCTCGTCAGTGCCTTAGACCCCAGTCCAGAGCCTCTCACCTAGCCAAATCAGTTCTCATGCTTCGCACTGACGAGGGCCAACAGCCCGAAACACCGTGTCTGCGAATTGAGATACTGATTTGGCTTTTATCCTAAGTCATTTTGCACGACTCGTTAAAGGGTTGATTGTGACTTGTAGGATCGCTACTTCCAACAGGTGGCGCTATAGAGTTAACTCCTCTTTTTCTCAGAAGAGGCAATTTGCATATCTCTATATGTAAATTCAGTAATACCAGTGTAGACAAACCACTGATATCTGAATGTGTTATAGCAGAACTTGTGCTTTATAGTTCTACTAAGGCTGGAGTTACACTAAATGTATGGAAAATCGGTCCGAGTCTCCCTGCCGAGAGTTGCACGAATGTAATGCGAGTGTCATGCCAGTACAATCCGATTTTTCACATGTACGTGTAGCATCCGATTTACATCCAAATGCAGTGTGATTGCTATCTGACTGCAATGCGATTTTAACATGAGCTTTTACATACAGCAATTCTCTGTCAATCATTGTCAAAGGAAATATTTGTCAAAACATACACACACATATATTGAATATACTCGAGTATAAGCCGACCCGAGTATAAGCCGAGGCACCTAATTTTGCCACAAAAAACTGGGTAAGCTTAAGTCCAGTATAAGCCGGGTCTGCATTGTCCCTTCATCCATGTCCTGGTATGCATGGCTCCCCCGTCCTGTCCTGGTATGCATGACTCCCCCGCAGAGGCGTAGCTAGGGGTTTAGCTCGGGTGGGGGGGGGGGGGAAATATCTGTGTGGGCCCCTAGCCAAGTAACCCTGATTACAACTATAGTGGCACACACTAATTGTTGGCATAGGGGAACCTCTGCCGACGACCATGGTATTACTGAGAATAAATCTCTATAAAAAAAAATCACTGTTATTACCGCCATATGGTTCTAGATACCACTACTGCAGAACATATAGATTACAGTACAGTCAAGCTCAAACTGTCCCATAGGGGAACCCCTGTGTAGATATAGGCCCCCAAACCCACTGTATGGGCAGTACTTGGCATAATTCACTTGATTTACTGGGTACAGAAAAAACAGCATACCTACAGCTGCCATATACATAGCAGGGTGGCTCCACAGCTGTCCTATACACTATGAGGGGGCCGTAGCTGTCCTATATACAGTATGATGGGCCCACTGCTCCCTCAAACACAATATAATGACCCCCACAGTAACACCCACGCTATATAATGGCCTCCACACTGTCTAATTGCTCCACAGTAGCCCCAATACTATATAATGGAATTCACACTTTATATTAACCTCTATAGTAGTCTCCATTCTGTATGATGACTCTTAATCTGAAGAATGGCACTCATATTAACTCTGACCCTGTATAATGGCCCCACAGTAGTCCCCACACTTTATATTGGCTCCCACACTGTATGAGGGCCTCTCACAGTAGTCCCCATATTAGCCCCCAAGCTGTATAATGGCCCCTGCATTAGCTCCCTAATTGTATAATGGCCCCAACAGTAGTTTTCACAATGTATAATGGCCCCCACATTAGCTCACATGCTGTATAATGGCCTCCACACTATATGAGGGCCCCCTGAAATTTTATTCACATTGGACTAATTTGATTGTGAATATAATGTAATTCTTGTTGCATACCTCTCGAATGCTGAGTTCTACTCATATTAACATTTAATAATGTCCCTCCATGTACAGTAATAATGGCAAATGAGTCTCCCCATGTACAGTAATTATGGCCCCAGTATTGATGATGTGAACAGGCGGTCATGTGACTGCAGGTATACAACTTGCAGTCATGTGTCGATTACACTCTTTTTTTATTGAAAGATGCCAAACGTATCTGGTCGGAGCGTGCAAATAGCAAACATGCACTTGCATGACCGCCTGATCGCACCTGATCAGACTCATGGCAGCAGGCGCACTGCACTTTGTCATGATATGGCAGTCTGCAGTCACATAGATGACCGCAGACTTTTATCCCAAGCCTGGACTACCCCTTTAAAAGGTAACGTGACAGGTGATACAGGCTGCTCAAACTATGTGCAACACGTATCAGGCCCCAGTTGTAGTGTTTCACCAGGTATGTTTGGCTCTATAAAGCTGCTGAGTTACAGAGAAAAACATACTTTTAATAGGTGCTGGGGAGCAAGCGGCGCTGTGCAGTAGTCCTACAGACAGGTCCCTGGTTGCACCGCACTGTCAGCGGGCAGGGAGAAGCCGCCAGGCACCTGTCTGTAGGACTAGTGCACAGCACCGCACTGACAGCAGGTGGGGAGAAGCCACCGGGGACCTGTCTGTAGGACTAGTGCACAGCACCACACTGTCAGTGGGTGGGGAGAAGCCACCAGGGACCTGTCTGTAGGACTAGTGCACAGCACCGCACTGTCAGCGAGTGGGGAGAAGCCACCAGGGACCTGTCTGTAGGACTATTGCACAGCACCGCTCACTCCCTAGTGGCTATTATTATGTTTTTCTATGAAACACTGCAGCTTTAGGGTATGTGCAGACGTTACAGTAATTGGCAGCGCTTTGGACGCAGCACATGTACGTTGTGTCCAAAGTGCTGCCGCTATTGAACACAGGTGATTCCGCATGTGTTCACTGAACTGTGCCGATTCATCGCATCCAATACATTGTACGGGTGACATTTATCTTGGACATATCTGTCTCCACAGGTAAACCGTGGGCGTTGCAGGCGTCTATGGACGCATAGTGGACATGGAATTTCTTGAAATCCCATCCACCATGCTGTAACATCTGCACGAGGCACAAATACACAGCGTCCAACCGCAGCGTTTACTAATCGTATGCACCTACCCTTATAGAGACAAACATGTCTGCCTGGTACACTATAGACGGTGCTGATAGATACTGAACAAACCATGAGCGGCCAGTAACACCGCTCAGGCTCCCTTTAATAACTTTATAACAATAACAAGTCACTTACTATGACAGCATTACATATAATGCAGCTCACAACATGGTAACTGTATGGGGGCTTGTCAGGGTTGAACCTAGCCACACTGCTGCCTGAGGCGAACTTCAAAACGGCGCCCCCCCCCAAACACATATACAGTACAGCCCTCTCTATAGGGCTCCCATCTCATATACAGTCCCCCCATACATTACATGAGTGATAACTATTGTACATTCTACAATAGGTCATAAATCAGACAGTATAGTCCTCCATACAGTATTCTGGGCACCACAGTGCTCCATACAGAATAATGAGCCCCATATATTGCTCCATACAGTATAATGAGCCCCATATATTGCTCCCTACAGTATTGTGGGCACCGCACAGCGCCCCATACAGAATAACATGCCCTATATATTACTCCATACAGTGTAATGAGCCCCATATATTGCTCCATACAGTATAATGAGCCCCACATGATGCTCCATACTGTATAATGGCCACACAGTGCTCCATACTGTATAATGGCCACACATGATGCTCCATACTGTATAATGGCCACACAGTGCTCCATACTGTATAATGGGCACACATAATGCTCCATACTGTATAATGGGCACACATGATGCTCCATACTGTATAATGGCCTCACATGATGCTCCATACTGTATAATGGGCCCACATGATGCTCCATACTGTATAATGGCCACACATAGTTACTGCTACACACGTGGCAGTGCTCCGTACACCTTGCACACACGGCTCCACTCCATACACCTCGCACACACCCGGCTCTGCTCCATACACTTCATATATACCTGGCTCCACTCCATACACCTCATACACACCCGGCTCTGCTCCATACACCTCATACACACACGGCTCCGCTCCATACACCTCATACACACACGGCTCCGCTCCATACACCTCATACACACACTTACCATGGCAACCAGCACAGCAGAGTCCTGCAATCCATGGAGGTCCGATCATGTGACCCGACTCCTCCCCTCATGTGACCTCATCACAGGTCCTGTTAGCACAGAGCTGCCAATATGTGGTGTGCTGCTCTGCGGGTGCAGGGATGACCGGCTGATATTGCACACCGTGGGTTGTGAGCAGGGGCGCGCTCACCGCACTAGTGACAGCAAATGTCAGGGATTATGGAGAGTCGGCACCAAGTGTTCTGACCGCCGCTCTGCCGCCCCCTGTCTTTCAGTGACGCCTGCCGCCTGAAGCAAAGGGCTCAACTTGCCCCATGATAGCGGCGCCCCTGGGGCTTGTTATACTAGCAGGCTGGGGCTTATAAGACCTCGGCTATAAGAATAATAAACCCGCTATTGCCCCATCAGCCCCCCAAACAGCACTTATTTCATGTGATGTGGTGCAGAGCACTAAACACTATTATAGTAAATATAATAATAAGGCCCCTGCCCTGTCCTCCCTCCACCACCCCTTCAGTGCCCACCCTGCCCCATCCGCTCACATTCACCCCACTGTGACCTTTACCTGAATTTAATTAGCCTACATTCTGGCAGCCCTCAGATGGAGTTTGCAGGCACTGCAGGTAGTTCATGGATGGCACTGCAATGTTTCACCAAGTGCTGCAGGCAGAGAGCGTGAGGTGAGGTTAGACATGGCCAGGCAGTGTCTGAGGTAAATCAGCAGTGAGCACTAGGACCCAGGGGAGCTCCAGCGTGCATGAAGGAGAGCACACAGGAGTGGAGCAGACCCTGTCAGAATCTTATTAGGTGAGCTCCTGCCGCACAGTACACTGTTCTAAGGACTCTGCCACTGTGCCAGCCAGCGTGCAGCGTTTCAGGAAGATAGGGAAGCAGGCAATTTGCCGTGCTCTCCCTCAGTGCTGCCTGATAACAGAAGTGGGTGTGGGTGGGCCCCTTCATGAAACTGGGCCCAGGTCGACAACCCCATCTGCCCCCCAGTAGCTACGCTACTGCTCCCCCATCCTGTCCTGGTATGCATGGCTCCCCCTTCCTGTCCTGGTATGCATGATTCCCCCATCCTGTCCTGGTATGCATGGCTCTTCCATCCTGTCCTGGTATGCATGGCTCCCCCATCCTGTCCTGATATGGATGGCTCCCCCATCCTATCCTGGTATGCATGGATCCCACATTCTGTCCTGGTATGCATGGCTCTCCTGTCCTGTCCAGGTATGCATGGCTCCCCCATCCTGTCCTGGTATGCATGGATCCCCCGTCCTGTCCTCGTATGCATGGCTCCTCCGTCCTGTCCTGGTATGCTTGGATCCCCCATCCTGTCCTGGTATGCATGGCTCCCCCGTCCTGTCCTGGTATGCTTGGATCCCCCGTCCTGTCCTGGTATGCATGGCTCCTCCGTCCTGTCCTGGTATGCTTGGATCCCCCATCCTGTCCTGGTATGCATGGCTCCCCCGTCCTGTCCTGGTATGCTTGGATCCCCCGTCCTGTCCTGGTATGCATGGCTCCTCCGTCCTGTCCTGGTATGCTTGGATCCCCCATCCTGTCCTGGTATGCATGGCTCCCCCGTCCTGTCCTGGTATGCTTGGATCCCCCATCCTGTCCTGGTATGCATGGCTTCCCCATCGCTGTCCTTATATGCATGGCTCCTTATCCCTTATCCTTGTATGAATGATTCCTATAAAAAAACAAACATCCTACTTACCTTCCACGCACCCTTGCAGCATCTCATTGGGTCCAGCGCCCACGCAGCATCTCGTTGGTCACGGTGCTGGCAGCTCTTCCTGTGCCGAGCGATCACGTGGCCCCGCAGCTGTCTGCAAAGCCTTTGCTGGTTATTAATTATAGAGGTACCCCACGTCATTTTTTTAGGGTCCCCCCCATTTTATTAGCCAGTAAAGGCTATTTATACAGCTGTGAGCCTGGGAAGCTCCATGGGTATTACTCCCTTCCCAGGCCATTAAACATCTTTCCCCAGCTGTCGGCTTTCCCTCTGCTGATTATGAAAATTGCACTGGAGCCCACTCCATTTTTTTTTTTTTAAAGTAATCTTTTATTAATTAAATACATGTACAGTAAGCTGCACACACACTGTACTAATTGTATTTGACATCTATTTATGTAGCTATTCTATTTGTATTTACTGTATGTAATCCATCTCTTCTATCCTGTCGGCTCCTGCTGTGATTTTACAGTACAGGGCACATGAATTGCCAGCTTTTCTTCTGTCTATTTATCTATGTAATATAAATACATATGTCTGTGCCACTGACATCTATAAATCTATGTTTTCTATGTGTATATGTATATTAGATCTATTCAATTCTATCCTGTCAGTGTGATTTTACTGTACACGACACATGAATTGCTGGCTTTTCTTCTGTCTATCTATCTATGTTCCGAATCCGCACAAAAACAAAAACCGCGGTAAATCTGCGGTAAAACCGCGATAAATCCGCAGGAAAAACGCAGTGTTTTTGCCCTGCGGATTTATCAAAATCAGTGCGGAAAAATCCGCAGACCAGTCCGCAGCGTGTGCACATAGCCTAAGGAGTCATCATAGCTATGAGCTGCTCAAGAGACAACTTGAGAATTACCCTCTTACTGTCTTCTATGTTTCTTTTTAAAAAGGTTTTCAAAAAATACTCAAGTTCTTTAATAATTCCCTGTTACAGAAGAAACAAATAAATGCAAATTATACAGTGATTTAAAATTTGTAGGCAAAAAAATTTCTGTTAAAGAACATGTATACTGTATTTGTTTAGAACTTTTTTTTTTTGTCATAGGCATGGATTCGCCAAGGTCAGCCAAAGTCATTCTGGATTTCAGGATTCTTCTTCCCTCAAGGTTTCCTGACAGGTAAAACATATGTATATGGCATAGTTTAAGTAAAACCTTTTTGTACATTTGTGAAAAACAGAGTAAAAGATTAGGGATGAGCGAACCCGAACTGTAAAGTTCGGGGTTCGTACCAGACACCTAGTGTCCAGTGCTGAATTCCGAACATGAACTTTTTTGTGGAAGTCCATCTTACTGTTCGGCTTTGCTGAAAGGCTGCAGCGCAGCCAATCAACAAGCTTTTGGGCTGTGGGTACTTCTGGAGCCATCACATCTATACCAAGTATAAACGCCGGATCATGGATTGTGCCTCCATTTTTATTCTCAGCCTGGGGCAGCATGTCCTAACAACATGGTGCAGCATGCTCTAACAGTCTTGTGCAGCGTGCCTTAACAGCCTGGTGAACAGTGCCATAGCAGTCTGGAGCAGATTGCCCCAACATCCTGGTGCACAGTGCCCTAACAACTTGGTGTAAAGTGCCCTAACAGCCTGGTGCTGAGTGCCATATTAGGCTGGTACAGAATGCCATAACAGCCTGGTGCAGAACATGTAAAGGCGGTTTTACAGTGGATGTCTGAGAGTGCAATCAGTTCTTTTGCATTATCTTCTACATAGACCTGCTGAAAGCGCAGAGTTGGTACCTGCGGACCATGGTCCTCTGGCTTCAACCTCACCCCTTGCAAATCAGCCAAGCAGTCTGAATCCCAAGTCATGCAGTAGATTTTTCTGCTTTTTGCTCTGCGGGCTGGGGTTCTGTGGGCCATCCACCTGGCTTTACCCCACAATTAGAAGAGATTGAGTTCACTGGCGCACATGAGCCAATAAATGCTTCTGTCTCTGTGCAACGATCGCCGAGCTGCCCATATTGTTACTATTGATGATTACTGGGTGGCTACCCTGTTGGATTCCTCCTCCAAGGACAACATACCATCCTTACTTCCGTCATTGGAGCAAGATCAGAAAATGCGGGAATACAAGCGCACTCTGATAGACTCACTACTGACAGCATTCAGTGGGGGCTCAGTCTTTAGAAATACCCTGGTTTAGGGAAAAAGGGAAAAAAAGAGACAAGTGCGGCGCTTCCTCTGAGCGTAATACGTTTTTACCAACAGTTAAAAAAAATTATTTTAGTTGCGGTTATGCTCACCTTCCATCGGTAAGAAATGCACGTTGAGATTCTCAAGGAATCAATTCTTTAGGCAACTCTTCTCCGTATGTTGTATAATCCAATAAGGTGTGCAGCTCACTTTGGAGAATTATGTGTTGATCCTGCTTCGGATCCACATAGGTGGCGAATTCAAAGGGAAAATAAACTCCAAGCAAATGTGGCGCTAAGCACCTACGGATTTTTTGAATGCATCCACTTCCAGTGAAAAATGTTAATAAAAATTCATAAATTTATAAATGAATTTTTATTAACATTTTTCACTGGAAGTGGATGCATTCAAAAAATCCGTAGGTGCGTAGCGCCACATTTGCTTGGAGTTTATTTTCCCTTTGAGTGGGGGCTCAGTGGAAGAACAAGGCAGAGAGGAGGTGGAAGTCCTCAGCACGCCACAATATTCGCACCACCTTCTAATATGATAATTATTAGGAGGAGGCAGCGTTTCAACAACATGGTGGTAGATGGATTAAGAGAATAATAAAATATTACAACAACCTGTGTCTTTATTTCATTAAAGGACTTTGTAATAATGTGTGTGTGTTTTATTAACCATTTCGTACTATTGGATTAATAATGGATAGGTGTCATAATTGACGCCTCTCCATTATTAATCTGGCTTAATGTCACCTTACAATAGCAAGGTGACATTTTACCCTTCATTACCCCATATCCCACCGCTACACGGGAGTGGGAAGAGAGTGGCCAAGTGCCAGAATAGCCGCATCTTCCATATATGCCTTTTCTGGGGTGGCTGGGGGCAGATGTTTGTAGCCAGGGGGGGCCAATAACCATGGACCCTCTCTAGGCTATTACTATCTGCCCTCAGTCACTGGCTTTACCACTCTGGCGGAGAAAATTGCGCGGGAGCCCATGCCAATTTTTTCCGCCATTTAACCCTTTATTTTAGCAGCTACAGTGCCAAAATTTTGCACATACACACTACTAACATTAGTAGTGTGGAATATGCAAAAAAAAAAGGGATATGAGATGGATTACTGTATGTAAACCATGTCTCATATCCTGTCGGGTTTGGGAAGGAGAAATGAAAAGCCGGCAATTGTATTACCGGCTTTTCTCTCTAACACCGGTGCGTATTTCTCGCAGATCACACTGCTGGTCCGTGTGTAATCCGTATTTTTCTCACCCCCATAGACTTTCATTGGTGATTTTTTTGTGCAACACGGTGACAAACGCAGCATGCTGCGATTTTGTACGGCCGTAGAAGACCGTATAATACGGATCAGTAAAATACGGCTGATAGGAGCTGGGACATAGGGAATCATTGGGCCGCGTGTTATGCGTATTTTACGGACGTAGTTTATGCGCTCATATGTCCGTAAAACTCGCTAGTGTGAGGCCGGCCTAACAGTGTTGGCTACCTCCTCCTCTGTCTCTTCCACCTACATTGCCATGTTAACATCCACCTTCTCATCAACCTCCCCCTCCACTTGGACCTCCGCCTCCTAGTTCAATATTGTTATTTTTATTTTTATTTTATTCTTTGTTATTTTAAGTCGTTTCCTTAAAAAATATAACTCTTACCCCCCAAAGAAAACAAAAAACCCACAAAAAACACAAAAACAGTGTTGGCTACCTCGGCCTTCTCCACCTACACTGCAACGTCCACTTCCACCTCCTCCTCCTACTCCACTTGGATCTCTGCTTCCTGGTTCAAGATTGTTATTTTATTTTTTTTTATTGTTATCTTATTTTAAGTCATTTCCATAAAAAATACAAAAAACACCCCCAAAAAGCATAACAGTGCTTGCTCCCCCTCTTCCACCTACACTGCAACAGCCACCTCCTCCTCCACTTGGACCTCCTTGTCTTGGTTCAGGATTGTTATTTTTTATTTTTTTTTAGTTCTATGTTATTTTGAGTAATTTTCCCACTTCCTTCCTTGCATCTTCCACCTACACCGCTCTGCCAACATTCACCTCCTCCTCCACTTGGACCTCTGCCTTCTAGATCAAGATTATTTTTGTTATTCTATATTATTTTGTTATTTTAAGTCATTGTCGTATCCATATTTGTTTGCAGGCAATTGTCATTCTCTTACCCACATTTTGCTTCCTTCTTCAGCCCCCTAGCTCTTACTGCGACCATTTTACAGTCATTTTACAATACTAAAATTTGAGTCTCCATTGGCTTCTATGCAGTTTCGAAAGGTTTGGGCTCAAGTATGGGTCAAATTCTGGTGCCCAAACCAAACTTTGGATTAGTTTGGCTGAACCTGACGAACCTGAACATCCACTGGTCCGCTCATCCCTATAAAATATTTGAATTTTTCAATCTCTACCTACTAAAATCATGTTTAGTATTATGTTTATTAACTTATATTTTCCATTCCCTGCAAGGTCATTAAATCATATCAGCTAGAACATGCATGCAATAGATAGAAATCTATTTATTTGAAAGACCAGCATGTAATGCTGCATATGCCCTGGTGTTTTTTGCACCAAGGGGGAATATGCAGCTTACTGTGTTTTCCTCCCATAATATTTTATAAGCTAATTGCTAGGGGAAAAGAAGCTGGCTTCCATTATCAAAAGCTTTGTAGCTTATTTAATGACCAGGATGGGGCCCAGCATAAGTGATATATATATATATATCAGGATGCGTCCCAGGATAAGCAACATACATACCAGGATCCACAGGATAAGGGACATATATACCAGAATGGGCAGGATGGGGGATATACAGGTGCTTCTCACAAAATTAAAATATCATCAAAAAATTAATTTATTTCAGTTCTTCAATACAAAAAGTGAAACTCATATATTATATAGAGTCATTACAAACAGAGCGACCTATTTCAAGTGTTTATTTCTGTTAATGTTGATGATTCTGGCTCATAGCCAATGAAAACCCAAACGTCATTATCTCAGTAAATAAGAATACTTTATAACACCAGTTTGAAAAATGATTTTAAAATCTGAAATGTTGGCCTACTGAAATGTATGTTCAGTAAATGCACTCAATGCTTGGTCAGGGCTCATTTTGCGTCAATTACTGCATCAACGTGGCATGGCATGGAGGTGATCAGCCTGTGGCACTGCTGAAGTGTTATGGAAGCCCCGGTTACTGTGATAGCAGCGTTCAGCTCATCTGAATTATTGGGTCTGGTGTCTCTCATCTTCCTCTTGACAATACCCCATAAATTCTCTATGGGGTTAAGGTCAGGCGAGTTTGCTGGCCAATCAAGCACAGTGATACTGTTATTTTTAAACCAGGTATTGATACTTTTGGCAGTGTGGACAGGTGCCAAGTCCTGCTGGATAATGAAATTTCCATCTCCAAAAAGCTTGTCGGCAGAGAGAAGCATGAAGTGCTCTAAAATTTCCTGGTTGATGGCTGAGCTGACTTTTATCTTGATAAAACACAGTGGACCTACACCAGCAGATGACATGGTTCCCCAAACCATCACTGATTGTGGAAACTTCACACTAGACCTCAAGCAGCTTGGATTGTGTGCCTCTCCACTCTTCCTCCAGACTCCGGTACCTTGAGTTACAAATGAAATGCTAAATTTACTTTCATCTGAAAACAACACCTTGGACCACTGAGCAACTGTCCAGTTCTTTTTCTCCTTGGCCCAGGTAAGACGCTTCTGGCGTTGTCTATTGATCATGAGTGGCTTGACACAAGGAATGCAACACTTATAGCCCATGTTCTGGGTACATCTGTGTGTGGTGGCTTTGGAAGCAATGACTCCAACAGCAGTCCACTCCTTTTTAATCTCCACCAAATTTTTGAATGGCCTTTTCTTAACAATCCTTTTTATGGCTGCGCTTATCCTGGTTGCTTGTGCACCTTTTCATGCCACACTTTTTCCTTCCACTCAAACTTTCCATTAATATGCTTGGATACAGTGTAACAAGGTATGGGGTGGTAGTAGTAGGCAAGTTCACTAAGTAACAGTCAGTGAGCACCCCAACACCTGTACATGAAAAGATAAAGTCCCTTGTACTGCATGTGCAGCATATACCATAGCACACTCACAGGCTCTGTCAGATTCCCCTCAGCTGCTGCCATGTTGCCTTCCGCATTCATGAGCTCCGCAAATCACTTCAGAGACGAGGTCTTTTTCCAACAGTTTAACTTTACTAGACGACAGCAGTGTCACAGCACAGTTCAAACACAGAGACAAACACAGAGACATCGTCTTATCTGCATTCTTCACACAGACAGCACAAGTTAAACACAGAAGTATCCTTACAGCCTCTATCCAACCTTGCAGCCTCTGTCTCACTCTTGGTCAATCTCTGACCCATTATTGGACAATCCCTGTCCCTCTTCTGGACAACGTCTGTCCCACTCGTGATCCAGGCCCACCAGCTTTCTACCATTTACCTGATCCGGCTGCGAGTTATAGGGCAACTGGCTTGACAACTCAGCTGCATCCTAGTCCCAGCCGCTAGCTTCGGATCCTTCCTTGGAACAGTACTGTATAAGCTGGTGACCACCTGTACTATTCTCAGCCTGGGGGCCCTTTCTGCCATCTGCAGACTTATCCCACACGGCCTATAATACTCTGCTCACACATCCTGTCCTTGGGCAAGGTGCCCGGGCATCTGACAGAACCAGGAAGTATCTGTCCTATACCCCCGTGCTCTGTGCTGCTCTGCTCTGTGACTTCTCCCATCTCCTTAACCTCTAAGGGTACCGTCACACAGTCACACTTTGATCGCTACGACGGCACGATCCGTGTCGTCGCAGCGATCGTATGAGTATCGCTCCAGCGTCGTAGACTGCAGTCACACATTGCAATCACGGCGCTGGAGCGATGCCGAAGTCCCCGGGTAACCAGGGTAAACATCGGGTAACTAAGCGCAGGGCCGCGCTTAGTAACCCGATGTTTACCCTGGTTACCAGCGTAAAAGTAAAAAAAAAACAAACAGTACATACTCACATTCTGGTGTCTGTCCTCCGGCGTCTCAGCTTCTCTGCACTGTGTAAGCACAGCGGCCGGAAAGCACAGCGGTGACGTCTGACGTCAGACGTCACCGCTGTGCTCGCTTTCTGGCTGGCCGCCGCTCACAGTGCAGAGAAGCTGAGACGCCGGAGGACAGACACCGGAATGTGAGTATGTACTGTTTGTTTTTTACGTTTACGCTGGTAACCACGGCAAACATCGGGTTACTAAGCGCGGCCCTGCGCTTAGTTACCCGATGTTTACCCTGGTTACAAGCGAACACATCGCTGGATCGCTGTCACACACAACGATCCAGCGATGTCAGCGGGAGATCCAGCGATGAAAGAAAGTTCCATACGATCTGCTACGACGTACGATTCTCAGCAGGATCCCTGATCGCTGCTGCGTGTCAGACACAGCGATATCGTATGGATATCGCTGGAACGTCACGGATCGTATGGTCGTAGCGATCAAAGTGTGACTGTGTGACGGTACCCTAAGGTGCCTGTATCTAACTAACACTCTTATCTATCCTATTCTCTATCTCTAATGTGCCCCCTCTATTCTAATCACCTTATGGTCCTGCACTACTTACTAATCTATCCATAGGCTAAAGCATAATACATCACATTAAAGTACATGACAAATACATTACAGTGCACCAATAGCAAAACATTAACAAAACATCAGGGTGCCGCTTGTGACACAGTTGAACAGCATTAATGAGAGACAAGGTACATGAGGGTCCCTGCCACCTCCTTACACTAGCACTCTGTGAACAGCCAGCTTCTTTAGCAATGACCTTTTTAGGCTTACCCTCCTTGTGGAGTGTGTCAATGACTACCTTCTGGCCATCTGTCAAGTCAGCAGTCTTTCCCATGATTTTGGAGCCTACTGAATCAGACTAAGGGACCTTTTTAAAAGTTTAGGAAGCCTTTGCAGGTGTTTTTTGTTTATTATTCTAATTTGCTGAAAAAATGACTTTTGGGTTTTCATGAGCTATAAATCATAGTCATCGACATAAACAGAAATAAATACTTGAAATAGATCACTCTGTTTGTAATGACTATGTAATATATCAGTTTCACTTTTTGTATTGAAGAACTGAAATAAAATACAATTTTGATGATATTATAATTTTGTGCGAAACACCTGTATATACCAGGATGGGGTCTAGAATAAGGGATATATACCCCAGGATGGGGCCCAAGATAAGGGACATATATGCCAAGATGGAGGACATATGTATACCAGGATGGGGCCAGGATGAGGGACATATATATACAGTGGGGAAAATACGTGTTTGATACAGTACAGATTTTGCAAGTTTTCCCACCTTCTGTGAGAGACAAAATCTAAATTAAAAACCAAAAAATCACATTAAATAATTTTTAAATAATTAAATTGCATTTTATTGCATGAAATAATTATTTTATCACCTACCAACCAGCAAGAATTTTGGCTCTCGCAGACCTTTTAGTTTTTCTTTAAGAAGCCCTCCTACTCTGCACTGATTACCTGTATTAATTGCACCTGTTTGAACTGGTTACCTGTATAAAAGACACCTGTCCACACACTCAGTCAATCACATTCCAACCTCTCCACCATGGCCAAGACCAAAGAGCTGTCTAAGGACACCAGAGACAGAACAATAGTCAAACAGATTGGTTAGAAGTAGTGTTGAGCGATACCGTCCGATACTTGAAAGTATCGGTATCGGAAAGTATCGGCCGATACCGTCACAGTATCGGAATCCAATCCGATACCGATACCCGATACCAATACAAGTCAATGGGACTCATGTATCGGACGGTATCCCTGATGGTTCCCAGGGTCTGAAGGAGAGGAAACTCTCCTTCAGGCCCTGGGAACCATATAAATGTGTAAAAGAAAGAATTAAAATAAAAAATATCGCTATACTCACCTGTCCGACGCAGCCGGGACTTCAGCGAGGGAACCGGCAGCGTTGTTTGTTTAAAAATCGCGCTATTACTTGGTTACGTGAATTCCCGGCTTGTGATTGGTCAGGTCGGCCATGTTGCCGGGACGCGGACCAATCACAGCAAGCCGTGACGAAATTACGTCACGGCTTGCTGTGATTGGTCCGCGTCCCGGCAATATGGCCGCCCTGACCAATCACAAGCCGGGACGTCACGGGAGGCTGGACACGCGCTCATTTTAAAATGGGCGCGTGTCCAGCCTCCCGTGACGTCACGGCTTGTGATTGGTTGCGCCGCGATCAACCAATCACAAGCCGGGAGGCTGGACGCGCTCATTTTGAAATGGGCGCGTGTCCAGCCTCCCGTGACGTCACGGCTTGTGATTGGTTGCGCCGCGATCAACCAATCACAAGCCGGGAGGCTGGACGCGCTCATTTTGAAATGGGCGCGTGTCCAGCCTCCCGTGACGTCACGGCTTGTGATTGGTTGCGCCGCGATCAACCAATCACAAGCCGGGAGGCTGGACGCGCTCATTTTGAAATGGGCGCGTGTCCAGCCTCCCGTGACGTCACGGCTTGTGATTGGTTGCGCCGCGATCAACCAATCACAAGCCGGGAGGCTGGACGCGCTCATTTTGAAATGGGCGCGTGTCCAGCCTCCCGTGACGTCACGGCTTGTGATTGGTTGCGCCGCGATCAACCAATCACAAGCCGGGAGGCTGGACGCGCTCATTTTGAAATGGGCGCGTGTCCAGCCTCCCGGCTTGTGATTGGTTGACCGCGACGCAACCAATCACAAGCCGTGACGTCACGGGAGGCTGGACACGCGCCCTTTTTAAAATGAGCGCGTTTCCAGCCTCCCGTGACGTCACGGCTTGTGATTGGTTAATGGCGGCCATGTTGCCGGGACGCGGACCAATCACAGCAAGCCGTGACGTATTTTCGTCACGGCTTGCTGTGATTGGTCCGCGGCCCGGCAACATGGCCGCCCTGACCAATCACAAGCCGGGACTTCGCGTAACCATGTAAAAGCGGGAATTTTAAACAAACAACGCTGCCGGTTCCTGCGCTGAGGTCCCGGCTGCGTCGGACAGGTGAGTATAGCGATATTTTTTATTTTAATTCTCTATTTTACACATTTTAACATTAATGTTGTTCCGATACCCGATACCCGATACCACAAGAGTATCGGAATCCCGGTATCGGAATTCCGATACAGCAAGTATCGGCCGATACCCGATACTTGCAGCATCGGAATGCTCAACACTAGTTAGAAGGCAACAACTGTTGGCACAATTATTAGAAAATGGAAGAAACATAAGATGACTGTCAATCTCCCTCAGTTTGGGGCTCCATGTGAGCTCTCGCCTCGTGGTGTAAGGATGATTCTGAGAAAGGTAAGGAATCAGCTCAGACCTACATGGAAGGACCCGGTCAATAACCTGAAGAGAGCTAGGACCACAGTCTTATTAACACACTATGCCATCATGGATTAAAATCCTGCAGGGCACGCAAGGTCTCCCTGGTCACGCCAGCACATGTCCATCTGGATGATCCAGAGCAAGCATGGGAGAAGATCAATCGCCGTGATTGGAGGAAGCAGAAGGATGAGTACAACCCCATGAACACCATCCTAGCGACGAAGCATGGTGGGGGAAACATCATACTTGCTTTTCTGCAAAGGGGACAGTACAACTGTACCGTATTGAAGGGAGGATGGATGGGGTCATATATCACAAGATTTTGGCCAATAGCCTCCTCCCCGCAGTAAGAGCATTGAAGATGGGTCGTGTCTGGGTCTACCAGCATGACAATAACCTGAAACAAACAGCCAGGGCAACTAAAGAGTGGCTCCGTAACAAGCATTTCAAGGTCCTGGAGTGGCCTAGCCAGTCTCCAGACCTGAATCCAATAGAAAATCTTTGGGGGGAACTGAAACTCAATATTACCCAGCAACAGCCCTGAAACATGAAATTAAATAAATACGTTTAAAAAAAACTTGTTGGGTCTCCTCCATTTTTGACAAGCAACCAAGCTAAAGCAGACCGCTGTGGGCTGATAAGGGGCCATGGATATTGGCTCCTCCCAGCCTAAAAATAGCAGTCCACAGCTGCCCAGAAAAAATGCATCTATTAGATGTGCTATTTCTGGCAATTTGCCCAGAAAAAGTCTCACAGTGCAGCATTGAGTTCACCGCAGTTTATTGTGAGAACTAACCGCTGCACCTTGAGACTTTTTCTCACTGTAATAGTGGTAATCTCACCGAGGTCAATGCAGTTCAGAAGCCCAGCTGGGACCTGCTTCAGTGACCTGCAATAATCTCAATGCAGTCACTGCTAGTCACTGAGGCTGAGCTCAAAGCAGCTCATTCTTCAGTGGTTTTCAGCCTCAATGGTCACATCTTGGCACCGTCCAAGTTGAAAACTGTTTATCCCAGACATGGATTACGGCATGGGACAGAAGGACGGACAGGTGGGTGATGTGGTTGTTTTTTATTTTTGCTTTGTTTTTTTTACAGGAGACCATGGCTTCAATGGAATCGGCGTTAGGTGAGTATAACTGTGTTTGTTATTTTTAAATAAAAAAGTTGTGTTTTTTTATTTCAAATAAAGGACTTTACACTGGATGTGTGTTTATTTGCAATATAACTATAGGATTACAGAGGCCTCTCCATTAATAAGCCATGGGCTTAATTTCACTAACATACAAAGGTTACATTGTGACATCAACCCCACAAATATGAACCCCACTTGCCACCGCCACAGGGCAAGTGGTAGAATTGTCACATCTAATTGATAGGCCTTTTCTGGGCCAAAGCAGTCTGCTCTTTTTAGGCTGGGGGTGGGTTATATCCATGGCCCCTTACCAGCCTCAGAATACCAGTCCCCAGCTGTCTGCTTTAGCTTCGCTGGTTGTAAAAAATGGGGCGTCCGCATGCCATTTTTTAGAATTATGTAAATAATTGGATAAAACAGCATGAGGATGCCTCTATTTTTGATAACCAACCTTGCTAAAGCTGACAGCTGAGGGTTGCAGCCTGCAGCTGTCAGTTTGTCAGTTTTGCCTGGCTGGTTATCAAAAATACAGGGGAACCCATGCTGTTTTTTTTTTTTACATTATTTATTTAGAGTGCAGGCAGCGGTTGATGAATACTCCCATCAGCTGCTGCCTGCTCTCACTGTATTTAGCGGCAGCAGACGTAGGTTGATCGGAGTAGTAGTCCCATCAGCCTACACCAGTGACCGGAGGTAAACTTTTTATCTCCGGTCATAGCTGCAGGCTCATGCTGTTATCTGACTTCATGAGAACCGTAGCTCTCTGACTGGTGGTATTAATCTTACCTTCGATCAGAGCCACCAGTGTTTCTCGCGCTGTCATGCAGATGACAGCACGAGAAAGACCCGGTGGTTCGGGGGTCTGAACCCAAACTGTAAAACAAACTTCCTGGTGAAGTCTGTGTTTCAGGGTTTGTGCCCAAATGGTAGGTGTTTGGTATGAACCCCAAACTTTACTGTTCGGGTTCATCCATCTCTATTTCCTAATTATCCTATTAGCCTGAGACTGCGACATTATAAATGTGTATAAAGCTACTTTATTATTTATTTTTCTGAGGCAGCCATCTCCTGTCCTTTCTATTGTTGATTTGATAGCTTTCTATGTGATCATCATTCTCTTGCTCGGGTGTTATATAATATAAGAAAATTTTGAACAAATCGGTATAACTTTAATTTTAAACATCATCTTACAGTTAAAATAGTAAATAATTTTGTTATTTCCTTATTTGAAAACTATTGATCTTGAGTTACATTAGGTTATGAAATACATCCAAAATTTGCAGGCTTCATGTCAGCAGCCCAGCTACAGGATCTCTGATCTCTGCGCCACTTGCAGGCTCAGTGTCCATGCTCTGCTATGGTGGTGTATTGTGGGCATTGTATTTTATTCCTTATAAGTCTTTTGTATGCTCTCAGATATCAGTAATACTTCTCAAGAATTGTTCTGCAGTGTAATCTATTACAGGAGTTCAACAAGCCACTGCTGATGTTTCATCAAAATTACAACCTACAACCCTGGCTGCCCATTTATACTCCTCTTCTGACATCAATCCTGTAAAGCTTCATTCGTAAATGAACAATATCTTGTTTTCTTCATTTCTAGTCTCACGTCACCTCCTGCCCTCTTAATCCTATTCTATCTCATTCCCGACCTGTTCTTTTTTTCAACCCAGTCTGTTTTTCCTCTTCTGTACCAGCAGATTGCCTTCATTGGTTATATATATTGCTGTAATACCAAAAAAATGAACAAAAAAGCTTTAGGCCATGTTCACACGTTCCTGATTTCCCTGCTGTTTTTCTGCACTAAAAACCGCAGCTCTTGGCAGAAAACGCAGGTGCGGTTTTTGGTGCGGTTTTTGGTGCAGTTTTTGGTGCGTTTTTTGATGCGGTTTTTAGTGCAGTTTTTTATGCAGTTTTCTCTGCAGATTGTCTGTGTTTGACACAAATAAAGCTTTAACTGCAGTGGGGAAAAAAAAAAAAGAAATGATGTCCTTTCCTTGTCCAACCCTTTTCTTCTTCCATCCTCCATTTTGGGACTAAACACCAAAATGAGTGGACGTGTTTTGAATGACAGCGCTCCGCAGAGTGCTAAGCGTAGGCCAGATAACAGCCCGCGGATCCAGCTCTATCCAGCTATTTAAGTGCCACGTATTTAAGGCTATGTTCACATTTGCGTTGTGCGCCGCAGCGTCGGCGACGCAACGCACAACGCAAACAAAAACGCAGCAAAACGCATGCACAACGCTGCGTTTTGCGACGCATGCGTCCTTTTTTTGGTTGATTTTGGACGCAGCAAAAATGAAACTTGCTGCGTCCTCTGCGCCCGGACGCGTGCGCCGCAGTGACGCATGCGTCGCAAAACACAAGTGCAACGCATGTCCATGCGCCCCCATGTTAAATATAGGGGCGCATGACGCATGCGGCGACGCTGCGGCGCCCGACGCTGCGGCGCAGACCGCAAATGTGAACGTAGACTTAGTGCCACGTATCACGTATTTCAGTGACACGTATTTAAGTGCAACGTATTTAAGTGCCACGTATCACGTATTTCAGTGCCACGTATTTCAGTGCCACGTATTTCAGTGCCACGTATTTCAGTGCCACGTATTTCAGTGCCACGTATCACGTATTTCAGTGCCACGTATTTAAGTGCCACGTATCACGTATTTAAGTGCCACGTATCACGTAGTTAAGTGCCACGTATCACGTATTTCAGTGCCACATATTTCAGTGCCACGTATTTCAGTGCCACGTATTTCAGTGCCACGTATCACGTATTTCAGTGCCACGTATCACGTATTTAAGTGCCACGTATCACGTATTTCAGTGCCACGTATCACGTATTTCAGTGCCACGTATTTAAGTGCCACGTATCACGTATTTCAGTGCCACGTATTTCAGTGCCACGTATTTCAGTGCCACGTATCACGTATTTAAGTGCCACGTATCACGTATTTATGTATTTATGTATTTACGTATTTATGTATCACGTATCACGATCTTCCATGGAGAACAGACACATCCAGAGATATGTCTGCTCTCCACGGCTGCAGCAACACACTGACAGGAGCCATAGTTCCTGTCGGTGTGTCACTGCACATGCGCGAGCGAGTTTACCGGCGGTCATTGACCCCGGCACTCTCGCTTAACGGCAGTGCTGCGTGGGAAAGTTCAACGCAGCTGTACTGCCGTTAACCGAGACGCCGGAGCCATTGAACTCCGGAACAGTACGCGATACACTGCTAGGAGCTTCGCTCCTGGCAGTGTATCGCCGGAGAGCAGCCGATCGGCGTGGGACACTCGTTTTATGGATTCTGCGGACAGGGAGTATGGATTTGATTTTTTATTTTGGGATTTTTTCTAGGGGATCGAGGGCTTCGCCTACCAGTGTGCTGTTGGTGAGTATATACTCTGTGTTATATGTTGTATGTACTGTGTGTCATGTATGTGTATTGTGTGTGTTTTGTGTAACTTTACAACTGTGCTAAGTCGCCGGACACAGGGACAACTCTCCCATCCTAATACCGGATGGGAGTAGTAGTCCCATACGGCGACTTAGCACAGTGGTGGCACTAGCGTCGCATGGGGACACACACGCATACACACACACGCATACACACGCATACACACACACACACATACCAAATCTATCAAACAGCCGACATCGATCCCCATGCGACGGTATGCCTCCGTCACTTCGGAACACACTCCGCCCACGCACTTCCGCCGACGCACTTCCGCCCACTTCCCCGCACTTCCTGCTGCAGCGGTTTCTCCACCCATAACCGCAATAAAACCCGCAGATATATTTTTGATCTGCGGGTTTTACTGCGGGTTTGACCTCACAATGGAGGTCTATGGGTGCAGAACCGCTGCAGTTCCGCACAAAGAAGTGACATGGTCCTTCTTTTTTATCGCAGCTATTCAGCGCGGCTTTTTTAGTGAATTTCTGCATCATGTGCACAGCGTTTCCTGTTTTCCATAGGGTTACATTGTACTGTACCCTGCATGGAAAACAGCTGCGGACCCGCAGCGACAAAATCGCTGCGGTTCCGCGGTAAAAAACGCATTGTGTGAACATGGCCTTAGTCCTTTTAATCTAATGATGTTGGTTGCTTCTACAATAACTGAAACATGAACTGTTTTTCAGTCTCTCTTCTAATTTGGCTGTGATCAAACTATTTTAACTTTAACTACAAAAATTTTACCTCCACTAAGATTGCTAAATATCTCCTAGCTTCTAGCCTCTGCTCGAATCTGATGCTCTTCTTTATTTCTCCACATACGAGTTTGATGATTTTGTCCAACTCATCAATTTATTTAGAATGTCTTCTAATAAGAATGTATTATTTTATTCTGAAGAGAATAATATCTATCATAACTTTAGTTTTCTACTCTTTTTTTTTACCATATATTTAATCTGTTCCCCAAATCTAACATCAAAAATTAATTCCCTGGTAACCATCTTTGTCATATGGCATCACGACACTAACCTTTTCCATCATTCTGACTTGTCTTAGAGTGGCATTTCTTAGAGTAGACAATTTTGAAATAGAAATCACTTCCACGTTTTTATCCCACTAAATTCTTCTGGATTCCACCATAAACAAGCAGACTTGGCTTAATATGTATGGTTTTTTTTTCATATGGGAGATAGAATTAAGTTATTGTCATACACCTCCAGCACCTGTATACTGTATATCCTTGGGGAGAAATATTTACTGTTTTACTCCTCCAAACTATAACTATGATTAACTTGGATCAGACTTTTAAAGAAACTTTCACTAGAGATGAGCAGATTGTTTTACACTGTCCTGATTACTATTATTATTATTTATTGTTACAGCGCCATTTATTCCATGGCGCTTTACATGTGAGGAGGGGTAAACATAATAAAAACAGGTACAATAATCTTAAACAATACAAGTCATAACTGGTACAGGAGGAGAGAGGACCCTGCCCGCGAAGGCTCACAATCTACAAGGGATGGGTGAGGATACAGTAGGTGAGAGACTCCTGATCAGTAGTCTCTGGTCATGGACAGGCTCAACTTATTATTGTGGGCTTGTAAAACGTCACCAGTGTTTCTACACAATTCAGATGATGTCTGCCAGCCCGGCTAATATGAGCTGAGCCTGGGATCCTAGAGGGTAAGTAAATTGCCCATGGCCAGAGACTAATTACCTGGACCATAGACTGGGGTCGCGCAAAGCGATTCGCTCATCTCTAACTTTATTACATGGTGTTCTGATGCAGTTTTTGATACCAAAACAAGAACAGTTGACTCTTTACTAAATGCTTCCCTTCTCATTACCATGCACTCTAGACATTAACTTGAAAAACTGTATCAAAATGGCACTTGTAAAACATTCAAACTGTTAATGTCAAGATGGAGAGTTTAAACATAATTTCTACATTTTAGGGATCCTTCAAAATCATGCAAGGAAATATAACTTGCCGATAGATGAACTTAGTTTTCATTACAATGTCCTCCCATGTTATCGAGACCAAGCAGCTGTCATTGAAGCAATAAAAACTATGAAGTTCGGAGAGGAGTTGCCCATGGATAAAGAGGTAAAGTCTATTACTATTTCTTAAGATTTTGTACAACAGCTAAAACCCTCCAAACGTGAGTTGATGATACAAGGGGATGGGAAATTAGATGACAGATGGTCTGTTCTGAAAAGCACATTTCTATCAGACATGGTATACAACAGATTGCAGCCTGTCTACAATTCTAAGCTCATCATCAAGGGCAAGTAATGATTTTCTTTTTCTTTTGGTTTAAATAATTACTGACATTTTCTATATGATTCACCACAATTTACCTTTTGTAATAGGTTCATAGATGCGGCTGTTGACACAGAAGGTCCTCTATTTAGGATCTTGTTATCTTTTATACATCGTTGAGGAGTTACAGTCTATCAGAATAAATTAGAATTGTTTATTTTAAAGTTGTAATTTTCAAAATTAAATACAAATTGTCTATATAAATTCAATCTTTTTATCCCCCGAAATATTGTAATTGCTATTCCTAACTGTATGTAATTTGTTAAAGAGAATCTGTCAGAAGATTTTTGGTATTTAATCTGAGAGTAGGATAATATAGGGCAAGTGATCATGATTCCAGGGATGTGTCACTTATTAAGCTGTTTGCTGTAATTTCAATATAAACAGTGTTTTATCAGCAGGAGATTAACACTGCTGGAGTACATCACACCTGCAAAGAAGGCCAACTAATCACAGTAACCCCAACACCACCACTGATTGGCAGCCTGCTGACAATTCACAGTATACTCAGGAAGCTGCCAGTCAGGGGTGTGGGCAGGATTATACACAGCCCAGAAGACTTAGTTTTGCTCTACCTACATCAGACAAAACAGGGATTCTATGAAAACTGCACCATTCAGCCCAGTAAGTGATACATCCCTGGAATCAGGCTTTCTTGCCCCATGTTATGCAACTCACAGATTAAAACCTATTGAACGATTCCTTTTAAATGATAATAGAACTACGGTAAGTAAATTCATTATCATTTCTTTAGAATGTGGAGACAGATGTGTCTTTTTCCTTCATACATTTAACTTTTTTCTTGGATCCAAACGTGGCATTGGTTTAAACATGTAGTTTTTCATCTTCAATTTTAAGTGCATTTTTCAAAACACTATATGCTGGTCAAAAAACTCAGGGGCCAGAAATTATTTTATGGTATTTTGCGCAGATTATTCATTTTTAATCTCCTATTTCCTTTGAAATTCAGAGAAACAAAGACTTCACAAGTTCAAAGCCCTAATCTCATAGGAATTTCATAATCATATTCAGTTTTAGAATTTGACATTATTCCATGAAATTCACTAATAACGTAAATGATTATATATTTTTGTAACACGTTATGCTAATACCTCCAATAATAATAATACTTCCATAAATCATGTTCCTATAGTACTTATCAGTCAGTAACAAATTGATAATCATATATCTTTTTCAGTTACCTACTCCTGAAGATGGTGTTTTGGTTCATGGGATGTTTATGGATGCCAGTCGCTGGGATGATGAAAATATGATAATAGAGGATGCATTGCCAAGGCAGATGAACCCAATGCTGCCTGTGGTCCACTTTGAGCCTCAACAGAATTATTATCCCAGTCCTGCATTATATCAAGCACCTCTATATAAAACTGGATCCAGAGCTGGCACACTATCCACCACAGGTAATTCCTAATGGCAACCTAGCGTACCTAGCTCAGTTTCTTTGTGCATGTAATTGCCTAGCTTTAAAGGTATCATGGGAGGAGTTGTAAGTGATACTCACCAATGCAATCTCCCAGGAAGATGGGTCCCAGAGAGAGCCTCAGGCTCCTGGGAACGCGGGACAAGCGAGACTGGAGAGAGACTGCTTCAGGCCTGACAGGACCTGAAACACCTGACTGCTGGGGGGCAAGGCCTAAGCTCCAGAGAGCTAGGAGCTGAAGGAAGACTGCTAGAAAGGTAACTAAAGGACAGGGCTACCAAGGGGCACAGACAGGGACGTAAACCAGATCAGGCCGGGGTCAGAGCACGGGATAGTGGGACGGTACCAATGGACTAGACAGAACGGATAGTAGGGGCCAAGCAGAGGTCAATACCAAATGGACAGAGAAAGTATAGAGATAGAATCCAGCAAACAGTATCCAGAGAACAGACCAAGTCAAAAACCAAAGAATCAGGCGAACCAGCACGCGGCACAAAACACACTCAGGGTTCAACACACTCAGCCAAGGGCGAAAGTATCACTGACAAAGGAAATTGACATATGGAGGCTATAAAAAGTCCACCCAGGGTCAGAGTAAGGCTACAGGAATTAACGCTAGAAGAACAGACCCAGACAAACCATGACAGTACCCCCCTCTCAACGGGGTCCACTGGACCCCCAGGCTTACCAGGATACTTAGAATGAAATGCACGAACCAAGCGATCTGCATGCACCAAACGGGTCGGAACTCAGAACCTGTCCTCTGGCCTACACGCCTTCCAATGAACCAGGTACTGTACCGACTGCCACACCAACCTGGAATCCACGATATGATCAATCTCATATTCCATGTGTCCCTTAACCAAAACAGGAGGAGCAGCGGACTTGGACTCCCCCCGAACTGCCTCAAAAGGTTTCAGAAGGGATTTATGGAAGATGTTAGGGATCTTGAATGAGACTGGAAGACACAACCTGTATGCCACTGGATTGATCTTTTCCACAATCTGGTATGGGCCAATGAACTTGGGGCCCAACTTGGCTGACGGAACCTTTAACTTAATGTTTCAAGTGGAGAGCCAAACTTTCTCCCGAACCCGAAATACAGGACTGGGGTTCTGTACTTGTACCTCCCTTGAGACCTGGAGATATTCCGCTGGACCTCCGCCCACGTATTCTTTAATCTCTGAACAGAGCCCTCAGTCCCAGGACACCCAGAATCCAAACGAGAAAACTCACCGAAATGTGTAATAAGTCCATAATTGATCATGAAAGGAGACATACCGGTAGCTTGGCTCACCCGACTATTGAAGGCGAACTCTGCCAACAGCAGTACATAACACCAGCCATTCTGTCTTGCAGAAGTCAGACACCTGAGGATCTGAGGACTGATTAGTGCGTTCCGTCTGACCATTGCTCTCCGGATGGTATGCAGACGAAAAGGATGGAGAAATCCCCAATTTATTACAGAAAGCAGGCCAAAACTTTGCCACAAACTGCACCCCATGATCAGACACCACATTCAGGGGTACCCCATGCAACCGGATCACATGCTGCACAAACAATCTGGACAAAGTCTCAGCTGAGGGTAGTGTGTTAAGGGTCCAAAATGAGCCTGCTTCGAGAACCTTTCCACCACTACTCATACCACTGTATTGCCCCTAGACAGTGGAAGACTGGTAATAAAGTCCATGGACAAGTGAGTCCATGGCCTTTAGGGAACTGCCAAGGGCATCAGTTCCCCAGCTGGCCGGCTATGTTAGTTTTTAGAATGAGCGCAGACCCCACAACCAGAAATGAATCTTTTAACATCAGAACTTAGAGTAGGCCACCAAAAGATCTTCGCCACCGCCAGGCGCGTGGCCGAGGTACAAGGGTGAGCCCTAAGCTTGGATTCATGAAACTCCTGCAGGAGTTTAAGCCAAAGCTGCTCCGGGACAAACAACTTACCCCCCCGGCTTGCCAGTAGGAGCCAGAGACTGGGCCCCCTCAATCTCCCGTTCCAACTCAGACGAAACCCCTGCCAACACAACCCCTGGGCGAAGAATGGAGGACAGTGGCTCAGGGGAAGACATCAGATGAAAACTGCAAGATAAAGCAGCCACCTTGATATTCTTTGACCCCGGACGAAATGTAATAGTAAAATGAAAACGGGAGAAAAAAGCGACCAACGGGCCTGTCTGGGTGTTAGTCGTTTAGCAGACTCGATATACGATAAATTTTTGTGGTTGGTAATCACAGTGACCGGGTGACTGGCCCCCTCCAAAAAGTGCCTCCATTCTTATTTTAGATGAGAGGGGGCTTTATCAGTGTGATATTTAATGGCCTCTCTCCTGATCTCCCTGCAGAGCTGTGTGTGATTATAACTGACACAACTGCAGGTTCCTCTCAATGATTCAGCTCCCATCTCACAGGCAGTGCAATATTATTGCTATACAGCAGAACGGAGAGCTGCAGAAAATGTGTTTGGAAGAAGACAAGGTTCAGTTCTACTGTTCTGTGTTAGTTACTTGTCTCACACTGGTAACACCTACTTTTATTTCAAATAATCTCTGGAGGCAGATTCTCATGCAGATCAGTGTGCGGCCCATAACCTGGAACAGCTCATTTACACTTTTTTCCACAAGAAAAATGTGGATATCTCTGGAATAAAACATCAGACTTCAACTATCATGGTATCATTTATCTTGCTTCCTATGACCTATATGCCTAGATGACTTAAGGATGTTGATCCCACTGACAGATTCCTTTTAACTTTATTATAACTGCTATACTAAATATCAGAAAAGCTCATTTTATTGCTATTTTTGAACTTGTGACTTTAGCAAAGTACCCCTGAGTCTTTTTCATAGAGTTGCGAAAGTGTTTATTCTTACTTATTCCTATTTTCTTTCATCAGGTCACTCCACTAATTTTGTGGTTACTGTGCTTCTACCTTCAAAAAGACACAGCGATTACTGGATATCAAAGGGCTCAGCGCTGCTCTGCCAGCTAAATGAATAACTTCAAAATTAAAAATGTTCGCCCTTTCAATGAAATGTGCCAAATAAAAATGTTTGTTCATAAAGTATGTTAATAAAATATCTGTATTCTGAAGAGCTTTCCTTATTATTTTAGGCACTTGATCTTGGATGCTGAATTTTTTTTCTCTTAAAATTCCTATTCTAAATTTTTTCTCTTTTAAAATTCCTCTAATTTACATAAGCTAAAATCTAATACAGATTTTGTTATTTCTAACTTAAATCTGTTGCTTAGAATAGTAAAGCCCCTTCATATAAATGTTCGGCTGACAGCTATCACTTCCTAGTCCCCTATATACAGGAATTTGGCTTGACTGTCCCCTCCTGTGTTCTCTATGATAAACCTGATGCCAGAGTCCTCTGGCATCAACTTACCGGTATCTCCTGGAGAAATAAAGGCTGTCAGAATCAGCTGTCAGAAATTCAACGTGCCTTCTCTCCAGCGACATCATCAAAGACTGTCAGCTGATCCTACTGATATTGGTGGCTTCGACCGAGTTTAGTCTGTGTATGGAGACCTTAAAAGGTTGTTCAGAGTGTACTGAAAATCCACATTCACAGGAATTCTATCAAACCACCAAAGCCCATAGACCAAAGACAAGAGTTTTACTTGGGATTTTAACTCCTAACCGACATCGGGAGTTATAGTACACCAATGTCAGTATCCCTCCCTTTGATGGGAGTATCCTGCCCTTTGGGCGGTGAGCCCACATCTTTCCGGGGACATGTCAGCTGTCTCTGACAGAGGCATTTAAATGGCTCTTCTGGCAATTGCACCGGAAATACGCACACCGGTGACCTGTGTCACGTGATCGCGGGTCACCGGTGTGTCGGCATGATAACCCGAGGTCTCATGGAGACCTCTATGGTTGTCAGTGCCAGATTGCTGTGAGCACCACCCAGTGGTCACCACTCATAGCAAGTCAACAATTCTACTACATAGAGGTGATCTGAGAGGAAATAATGCACCGGAGCCTCAACCTAAGCAGACGGGCTAAGCACTTACCCATATGAATGGGACCTGTCAGAGGGGGATACACCCTGGCATGCGGTGAGAGCGTTCCAATTGATTATACTGGCAAGCATATCAACTCTTTCTAGTATTGAGAGGAGACAGTCTGATTTTCTGCCAATACTGATTATTACTGTCAGTCTTTGAGGGATTGCATGTATTGATAGAAGGATAAGCAAGAGTTATACCTAAGTGACCGCACAGAGTAGTCTGATTTTTTGTGTCTGCATGTTTTTTATATTTCTAATTACAGCCCACATGGGCTTTAAGTCTTTGGTCTCACTTGATTTTAAAAAGATTAATTAAAAGTTAATTAATTCATATTCATACATATTCATCACTATTTTGGTTTCAATTTGACCTCTGTCAATTAAGCTGAGGCTAATACTGAGAGCGGTGACCATTTATCACACACCCTTGCTATATTATTTTTACATAGAGGCGATCTGACCATCGCCTCTATGTAGCAGAGCCGATAGAGTTGTGCCATCTTCTAGCCTCCCATGGAGGCTATTGAAGCATGGGAAAAGTAAAAAGAAAATGTTTTTAAAAATATAAAAAAATAAAAGTTTAAATCACCCCCTTTTGCCCCATTTAAAATAAAACAATAAAAAAATCAAACCTACACATATTTGGTATCGGAGCATTCAGAATTGCCCGAACTATCAATAAAAATAAGATTAACCTGCTTGCTAAGCGATGTAGCGAGAAAAAAAGTCAAAACATCAAAATTATGTTTTTTCAGTTGCCATGAAACTGCATTAAAATAATATAATTAAAAATGTCATCTCGGCGCGCAAAAAATAAGCCCTCACCCAACCCGAGATCACAAAAAATACAAACGCTACGGGTATTGGAAAATGGCACAATTTTTTTTTAAACAAATTTTGGAATTTTTTTCACCACTTAGATAAAAAAGAACATAGACATGTTTGGTGTTTATGAACTCATAATCACCTGGAGAATCACAAAGCCAGGTCAGATTTAGCATTTATTGAACATGGTAAAGAGGTTTAAATTTGGTTTAAAGAGGACCTTTCACCAAATGTTTCATGTTGATCAAGACACAGAATATAATAAGCATGCAGAGCAGATTAAAACATTTTTTTTATTTTGCCTCTGTGGTGGAGATATAAGCAATCAATTATTTGGTACCTAAAATTAAATTTTCAAGCTCAAGTGGGAATTACCAGAGAGATTTAACAGAGGGTGTGTATTTCTTCCTCTTTCTGATGCTGACCAATGATAAGTAGGGAGCAACAGACTGGGGAAAGAACACGCCCCCACAATTGCTTAGAACAGGCTCAGTGTGACACATAGTAGTCACATATTAACAAGCAGTCTGCTCGCTTCACTGCAGAGTGATGATGTGCTGTAGCACAGCAGACCTGAATGTGATTAACTGATAGCTTTCAGATTATATCTCTGCAGTCAGTGTGGAGGGAGGACCAGTGCTACAGATTGAGAATCATTGCAAACATTTTCAATACTGATCCCATATATACCATCGCCCCTTTTCTTGGCTTTATACTAATTGTAGCTGTAATGCAAAATCTATTTATTTACAGATAACAGACTGTTATGACCCCAATGGCGAGGGTCTCAGAGGAACGTGGAAGTCTGCAGAATACAAAAATCCAGCTCATAGGGCAGTGGTAACTGGGTTGACCATATATCTACTCCTAACGCCAACACTAGAAGTAGCCGGGGATCATTCCTACGTTGATTCTAGATGACACGCGCCAGCCGGAGAATCTAGCTACCCCTAGTAGAGGAAAACAAAGACCTTTCTTGCCTCCAGAGAAGGGGACCCCAAAGCTGGATAGAAGCCCCCCACAAATAATGACGGTGAGGTAAGAGGAAATGACAAACACAGAAATGAACCAGGTTTAGCACAGAGAGGCCCGCTTACTGATAGCAGAATAAAGAAAGGTAACTTATATGGTCAACAAAAACCCTATCAAAATCCACACTGGAAATTCAAGAACCCCCGAACCGTCTAACGGTCCGGGGGGAGAACACCAGCCCCCCTAGAGCTTCCAGCAAGGGTCAGGATATAGATTTGGAACAAGCTGGACAAAAATACAAAACCAAAACAAATAGCAAAAAGCAAAAGGCAGACTTAGCTGATATAACTGGAACCAGGATCAGAAGACAAGAGCACAGCAGACTAGCTCTGATAACTACGTTGCCAGGCATTGAACTGAAGGTCCAGGGAGCTTATATAGCAACACCCCTAACTAACGACCCAGGTGCGGATAAAAGGAATGACAGAAAAACCAGAGTCAAAAAACTAGTAACCACTAGAGGGAGCAAAAAGCAAATTCACAACAGTACCCCCCCCTTAGTGAGGGGTCACCGAACCCTCACCACGACCACCAGGGCGATCAGGATGAGCGGCATGAAAGGCACGAACTAAATCGGCCGCATGAACATCAGAGGCGACCACCCAGGAATTATCCTCCTGACCATAGCCCTTCCACTTGACCAGGTACTGAAGCCTCCGCCTGGAGAGGCGAGAATCCAAGATCTTCTCCACCACGTACTCCAACTCGCCCTCAACCAACACCGGAGCAGGAGGCTCAGCAGAAGGAACTACAGGCACAATGTACCGCCGCAACAAGGACCTATGAAATACATTGTGAATAGCAAACGACACAGGAAGATCCAGACGAAAAGATACAGGATTAAGGATTTCCAATATCTTGTAAGGCCCAATAAAACGAGGTTTAAATTTGGGAGAGGAGACCTTCATAGGAACATAGCGGGAAGAAAGCCATACCAAATCCCCAACGCGTAGTCGGGGACCCACACCGCGGCGGCGGTTGGCAAAGCGCTGAGCCTTCTCCTGTGACAACTTCAAGTTGTCCACCACATGATTCCAGATCTGCTGCAACCTATCCACCACAGAATCCACCCCAGGACAGTCAGAAGGCTCCACATGACCCGAAGAAAAGCGAGGATGGAAACCAGAGTTGCAGAAAAAAGGTGAAACCAAGGTGGCGGAACTAGCCCGATTATTAAGGGCAAACTCAGCCAACGGCAAGAATGTCACCCAATCGTCCTGATCAGCAGAGACAAAACACCTCAAATAAGCCTCCAAAGTCTGATTGGTTCGCTCCGTCTGTCCATTAGTCTGAGGATGGAAAGCAGACGAAAACGACAAATCAATGCCCATCCTACTACAAAAGGATCGCCAGAACCTGGAAACGAACTGGGATCCTCTGTCTGACACAATATTCTCAGGGATGCCGTGCAAACGAACCACGTTCTGGAAAAACACAGGAACCAGATCGGAAGAGGAAGGCAGCTTAGGCAAAGGAACCAAATGGACCATCTTGGAGAAGCGATCACATATCACCCAGATAACGGACATGCCCTGAGATAGCGGAAGATCAGAAATGAAATCCATGGAGATATGTGTCCAAGGTCTCTTCGGGACAGGCAAGGGCAAGAGCAAACCGCTGGCACGAGAACAGCAAGGCTTAGCTCGAGCACAAGTCCCACAGGACTGCACAAATGACCGCACATCCCTTGACAAGGAAGGCCACCAAAAGGACCTGGCCACCAGATCTCTGGTGCCAAAAATTCCCGGGTGACCTGCCAACACCGAGGAATGAACCTCGGAAATGACTCTGCTGGTCCACTTATCCGGGACAAACAGTCTGTCAGGTGGACAAGACTCAGGCCTATCAGCCTGAAATCTCTGCAACACACGTCGCAGATCCGGAGAAATAGCTGACAAGATAACTCCATCTTTAAGAATACCAACAGGATCAGCGACTCCAGGAGCCTCAGGCACAAAGCTCCTAGAAAGAGCATCGGCCTTCACATTCTTTGAACCAGGTAAATACGAGACAACAAAATCAAAGCGGGAGAAAAACAATGACCAGCGGGCCTGTCTCGGATTAAGGCGTTTAGCAGACTTGAGATACATCAGATTTTTGTGATCAGTCAAGACCACCACACGATGCTTAGCACCCTCGAGCCAATGACGCCACTCCTCAAATGCCCATTTCATGGCCAACAACTCCCGATTGCCCACATCATAATTTCGCTCGGCAGGCGAAAACTTCCTAGAGAAAAAGGCACAAGGTTTCATAACAGAGCAACCAGGGCCTCTCTGCGACAAAACGGCCCCTGCCCCAATCTCCGAAGCATCCACCTCAACCTGAAAGGGAAGTGAGACGTCAGGCTGGCACAAAACAGGCGCCGAAGTAAACCGGCGTTTCAACTCCTGGAAAGCCTCCACGGCAGCAGGAGCCCAGTTAGCTACATCGGAGCCCTTCTTGGTCATATCCGTCAAAGGTTTCACAATGCTAGAAAAATTAGCGATAAAACGACGGTAGAAGTTAGCGAAGCCCAAGAACTTCTGAAGACTCTTAACTGACGAGGGCTGAGTCCAATCAAGAATAGCTCGGACCTTGACTGGGTCCATCTCCACAGCAGAAGGGGAAAAAATGAACCCCAAAAAGGGAACCTTCTGTACACCAAAGAGACACTTTGAGCCCTTGACAAACAAAGAATTTTCACGCAAAATTTTAAAGACCAACCTGACCTGCTCCACATGCGAATCCCAATCATCAGAAAAAAACAAAATATCATCCAGATAAACAATCAAAAATTTATCCAGATACTTCCGGAAAATGTCATGCATAAAGGACTGAAAAACTGAAGGCGCATTGGAGAGCCCAAAAGGCATCACCAAGTACTCAAAATGACCTTCGGGCGTATTGAATGCGGTTTTCCATTCATCACCTTGCTTAATGCGCACAAGGTTGTACGCACCACGAAGGTCTATCTTGGTGAACCACTTGGCACCCTTAATCCGGGCAAACAAGTCAGACAACAGCGGTAAAGGATACTGAAATTTGACAGTGATCTTATTTAAAAGCCGATAATCAATACAAGGTCTCAAAGATCCGTCCTTTTTTGCCACAAAAAAGAATCCCGCACCAAGAGGGGAAGAAGACGGACGAATATGTCCTTTCTCCAGAGACTCCTTGATATATGAACGCATAGCGGTATGTTCAGGTACCGACAGATTAAACAGTCTTCCCTTAGGAAATTTACTGCCTGGGATCAAATCTATAGCACAGTCACAGTCCCTATGAGGAGGCAGTGCACTGGACTCAGACTCACTGAAGACATCCTGATAATCAGACAAATACTCCGGAACTTCCGAAGGCGTAGAAGAAGCAATAGACACAGGCAGGGAATCCCCATGAATACCACGACAGCCCCAACTTGAGACTGACATAGCCTTCCAGTCCAGGACTGGATTATGGGTCTGTAACCATGGCAGCCCCAAAACAACCAAATCATGCATTTTATGTAAAACCAGGAAACGTATCACCTCGCGGTGTTCAGGAGTCATGCACATGGTAACCTGTGTCCAATACTGCGGTTTATTTGCTGCCAATGGTGTAGCATCAATACCCCTAAGAGGAATAGGATTTTCTAATGGTTCAAGAGTAAAACCACAGCGCTTAGCAAATGAGAGATCCATGAGACTCAGGGCAGCACCTGAATCCACAAACGCCATGACAGGATAAGATGACAATGAGCAAATCAAAGTTACAGACAGAATAAATTTAGGTTGCAAATTACCAACGGTGACAGGACTAACAACCTTAGCTATACGTTTAGAGCATGCTGAGATAACATGTGTAGAATCACCACAGTAGTAGCACAAGCCATTCCGGCGTCTATGAATTTTCCGCTCATTTCTAGTCAGGATTCTATCACATTGCATTAAATCAGGTGTCTGTTCAGACAACACCATGAGGGAATTTGCGGTTTTTCTATCACATTGCACCGAATTAGGTGTCTGTTCAGACAACACCATGAGGGAATTTGCGGTTTTGCGCTCCCGCAACCGCCGGTCAATTTGAATAGCCAGTGCCATAGTATCATTCAGACCTGTGGGAATGGGAAAACCCACCATAACATTCTTAATGGCTTCAGAAAGGCCATTTCTAAAATTAGCGGCCAGTGCACACTCGTTCCAATGTGTCAGCACGGACCATTTCCGAAATTTTTGGCAATACACTTCAGCCTCGTCCTGCCCCTGAGACATAGCCAGCAAGGCCTTTTCTGCCTGAATCTCAAGATTGGGTTCCTCATAAAGTAAACCGAGCGCCAGAAAAAACGCATCAAGATCAGCCAATGCCGGATCTCCTGGCGCCAGCGAAAAAGCCCAATCCTGAGGGTCGCCCCGTAAGAACGAAATAACAATTTTTACTTGCTGAGCAGAATCTCCAGATGAACAGGGTCTCAGGGACAAAAACAATTTACAATTATTCACGAAATTCCTAAACTTAAACCTGTCTCCGGAAAACAGTTCAGGAATCGGTATTTTAGGTTCTGACCTAGGATTTCTGATAACATAGTCTTGTATGCCCTGCACACGAGTAGCCAGCTGGTCCACACTTGTAATCAAGGTCTGGACATTCATGTCTGCAGCAAGCATAGCCACTCTGAGGTAAAGGGGAAGAAGAAAAAAAAAAAACAACTCAGAATCTTCTTTCTTATAATCCCTCTTCTGCAATGCATTAAACATTTAATATTGGCCTGGCAAACTGTTATGACCCCAATGGCGAGGGTCTCAGAGGAACGTGGAAGTCTGCAGAATACAAAAATCCAGCTCATAGGGCAGTGGTAACTGGGTTGACCATATATCTACTCCTAACGCCAACACTAGAAGTAGCCGGGGATCATTCCTACGTTGATTCTAGATGACACGTGCCAGCCGGAGAATCTAGCTACCCCTAGTAGAGGAAAACAAAGACCTTTCTTGCCTCCAGAGAAGGGGACCCCAAAGCTGGATAGAAGCCCCCCACAAATAATGACGGTGAGGTAAGAGGAAATGACAAACACAGAAATGAACCAGGTTTAGCACAGAGAGGCCCGCTTACTGATAGCAGAATAAAGAAAGGTAACTTATATGGTCAACAAAAACCCTATCAAAATCCACACTGGAAATTCAAGAACCCCCGAACCGTCTAACGGTCCGGGGGGAGAACACCAGCCCCCCTAGAGCTTCCAGCAAGGGTCAGGATATAGATTTGGAACAAGCTGGACAAAAATACAAAACCAAAACAAATAGCAAAAAGCAAAAGGCAGACTTAGCTGATATAACTGGAACCAGGATCAGTAGACAAGAGCACAGCAGACTAGCTCTGATAACTACGTTGCCAGGCATTGAACTGAAGGTCCAGGGAGCTTATATAGCAACACCCCTAACTAACGACCCAGGTGCGGATAAAAGGAATGACAGAAAAACCAGAGTCAAAAAACTAGTAACCACTAGAGGGAGCAAAAAGCAAATTCACAACAGTACCCCCCCCTTAGTGAGGGGTCACCGAACCCTCACCACGACCACCAGGGCGATCAGGATGAGCGGCATGAAAGGCACGAACTAAATCGGCCGCATGAACATCAGAGGCGACCACCCAGGAATTATCCTCCTGACCATAGCCCTTCCACTTGACCAGGTACTGAAGCCTCCGCCTGGAGAGGCGAGAATCCAAGATCTTCTCCACCACGTACTCCAACTCGCCCTCAACCAACACCGGAGCAGGAGGCTCAGCAGAAGGAACTACAGGCACAATGTACCGCCGCAACAAGGACCTATGAAATACATTGTGAATAGCAAACGACACAGGAAGATCCAGACGAAAAGATACAGGATTAAGGATTTCCAATATCTTGTAAGGCCCAATAAAACGAGGTTTAAATTTGGGAGAGGAGACCTTCATAGGAACAAAGCGGGAAGAAAGCCATACCAAATCCCCAACGCGTAGTCGGGGACCCACACCGCGGCGGCGGTTGGCAAAGCGCTGAGCCTTCTCCTGTGACAACTTCAAGTTGTCCACCACATGATTCCAGATCTGCTGCAACCTATCCACCACAGAATCCACCCCAGGACAGTCAGAAGGCTCCACATGACCCGAAGAAAAGCGAGGATGGAAACCAGAGTTGCAGAAAAAAGGTGAAACCAAGGTGGCGGAACTAGCCCGATTATTAAGGGCAAACTCAGCCAACGGCAAGAATGTCACCCAATCGTCCTGATCAGCAGAGACAAAACACCTCAAATAAGCCTCCAAAGTCTGATTGGTTCGCTCCGTCTGTCCATTAGTCTGAGGATGGAAAGCAGACGAAAACGACAAATCAATGCCCATCCTACTACAAAAGGATCGCCAGAACCTGGAAACGAACTGGGATCCTCTGTCTGACACAATATTCTCAGGGATGCCGTGCAAACGAACCACGTTCTGGAAAAACACAGGAACCAGATCGGAAGAGGAAGGCAGCTTAGGCAAAGGAACCAAATGGACCATCTTGGAGAAGCGATCACATATCACCCAGATAACGGACATGCCCTGAGATAGCGGAAGATCAGAAATGAAATCCATGGAGATATGTGTCCAAGGTCTCTTCGGGACAGGCAAGGGCAAGAGCAAACCGCTGGCACGAGAACAGCAAGGCTTAGCTCGAGCACAAGTCCCACAGGACTGCACAAATGACCGCACATCCCTTGACAAGGAAGGCCACCAAAAGGACCTGGCCACCAGATCTCTGGTGCCAAAAATTCCCGGGTGACCTGCCAACACCGAGGAATGAACCTCGGAAATGACTCTGCTGGTCCACTTATCCGGGACAAACAGTCTGTCAGGTGGACAAGACTCAGGCCTATCAGCCTGAAATCTCTGCAACACACGTCGCAGATCCGGAGAAATAGCTGACAAGATAACTCCATCTTTAAGAATACCAACAGGATCAGCGACTCCAGGAGCCTCAGGCACAAAGCTCCTAGAAAGAGCATCGGCCTTCACATTCTTTGAACCAGGTAAATACGAGACAACAAAATCAAAGCGGGAGAAAAACAATGACCAGCGGGCCTGTCTCGGATTAAGGCGTTTAGCAGACTCGAGATACATCAGATTTTTGTGATCAGTCAAGACCACCACACGATGCTTAGCACCCTCGAGCCAATGACGCCACTCCTCAAATGCCCATTTCATGGCCAACAACTCCCGATTGCCCACATCATAATTTCGCTCGGCAGGCGAAAACTTCCTAGAGAAAAAGGCACAAGGTTTCATAACAGAGCAACCAGGGCCTCTCTGCGACAAAACGGCCCCTGCCCCAATCTCCGAAGCATCCACCTCAACCTGAAAGGGAAGTGAGACGTCAGGCTGGCACAAAACAGGCGCCGAAGTAAACCGGCGTTTCAACTCCTGGAAAGCCTCCACGGCAGCAGGAGCCCAGTTAGCTACATCGGAGCCCTTCTTGGTCATATCCGTCAAAGGTTTCACAATGCTAGAAAAATTAGCGATAAAACGACGGTAGAAGTTAGCGAAGCCCAAGAACTTCTGAAGACTCTTAACTGACGAGGGCTGAGTCCAATCAAGAATAGCTCGGACCTTGACTGGGTCCATCTCCACAGCAGAAGGGGAAAAAATGAACCCCAAAAAGGGAACCTTCTGTACACCAAAGAGACACTTTGAGCCCTTGACAAACAAAGAATTTTCACGCAAAATTTTAAAGACCAACCTGACCTGCTCCACATGCGAATCCCAATCATCAGAAAAAAACAAAATATCATCCAGATAAACAATCAAAAATTTATCCAGATACTTCCGGAAAATGTCATGCATAAAGGACTGAAAAACTGAAGGCGCATTGGAGAGCCCAAAAGGCATCACCAAGTACTCAAAATGACCTTCGGGCGTATTGAATGCGGTTTTCCATTCATCACCTTGCTTAATGCGCACAAGGTTGTACGCACCACGAAGGTCTATCTTGGTGAACCACTTGGCACCCTTAATCCGGGCAAACAAGTCAGACAACAGCGGTAAAGGATACTGAAATTTGACAGTGATCTTATTTAAAAGCCGATAATCAATACAAGGTCTCAAAGATCCGTCCTTTTTTGCCACAAAAAAGAATCCCGCACCAAGAGGGGAAGAAGACGGACGAATATGTCCTTTCTCCAGAGACTCCTTGATATATGAACGCATAGCGGTATGTTCAGGTACCGACAGATTAAACAGTCTTCCCTTAGGAAATTTACTGCCTGGGATCAAATCTATAGCACAGTCACAGTCCCTATGAGGAGGCAGTGCACTGGACTCAGACTCACTGAAGACATCCTGATAATCAGACAAATACTCCGGAACTTCCGAAGGCGTAGAAGAAGCAATAGACACAGGCAGGGAATCCCCATGAATACCACGACAGCCCCAACTTGAGACTGACATAGCCTTCCAGTCCAGGACTGGATTATGGGTCTGTAACCATGGCAGCCCCAAAACAACCAAATCATGCATTTTATGTAAAACCAGGAAACGTATCACCTCGCGGTGTTCAGGAGTCATGCACATGGTAACCTGTGTCCAATACTGCGGTTTATTTGCTGCCAATGGTGTAGCATCAATACCCCTAAGAGGAATAGGATTTTCTAATGGTTCAAGAGTAAAACCACAGCGCTTAGCAAATGAGAGATCCATGAGACTCAGGGCAGCACCTGAATCCACAAACGCCATGACAGGATAAGATGACAATGAGCAAATCAAAGTTACAGACAGAATAAATTTAGGTTGCAAATTACCAACGGTGACAGGACTAACAACCTTAGCTATACGTTTAGAGCATGCTGAGATAACATGTGTAGAATCACCACAGTAGTAGCACAAGCCATTCCGGCGTCTATGAATTTTCCGCTCATTTCTAGTCAGGATTCTATCACATTGCATTAAATCAGGTGTCTGTTCAGACAACACCATGAGGGAATTTGCGGTTTTTCTATCACATTGCACCGAATTAGGTGTCTGTTCAGACAACACCATGAGGGAATTTGCGGTTTTGCGCTCCCGCAACCGCCGGTCAATTTGAATAGCCAGTGCCATAGTATCATTCAGACCTGTGGGAATGGGAAAACCCACCATAACATTCTTAATGGCTTCAGAAAGGCCATTTCTAAAATTAGCGGCCAGTGCACACTCGTTCCAATGTGTCAGCACGGACCATTTCCGAAATTTTTGGCAATACACTTCAGCCTCGTCCTGCCCCTGAGACATAGCCAGCAAGGCCTTTTCTGCCTGAATCTCAAGATTGGGTTCCTCATAAAGTAAACCGAGCGCCAGAAAAAACGCATCAAGATCAGCCAATGCCGGATCTCCTGGCGCCAGCGAAAAAGCCCAATCCTGAGGGTCGCCCCGTAAGAACGAAATAACAATTTTTACTTGCTGAGCAGAATCTCCAGATGAACAGGGTCTCAGGGACAAAAACAATTTACAATTATTCACGAAATTCCTAAACTTAAACCTGTCTCCGGAAAACAGTTCAGGAATCGGTATTTTAGGTTCTGACCTAGGATTTCTGATAACATAGTCTTGTATGCCCTGCACACGAGTAGCCAGCTGGTCCACACTTGTAATCAAGGTCTGGACATTCATGTCTGCAGCAAGCATAGCCACTCTGAGGTAAAGGGGAAGAAGAAAAAAAAAAAACAACTCAGAATCTTCTTTCTTATAATCCCTCTTCTGCAATGCATTAAACATTTAATATTGGCCTGGCAAACTGTTATGACCCCAATGGCGAGGGTCTCAGAGGAACGTGGAAGTCTGCAGAATACAAAAATCCAGCTCATAGGGCAGTGGTAACTGGGTTGACCATATATCTACTCCTAACGCCAACACTAGAAGTAGCCGGGGATCATTCCTACGTTGATTCTAGATGACACGCGCCAGCCGGAGAATCTAGCTACCCCTAGTAGAGGAAAACAAAGACCTTTCTTGCCTCCAGAGAAGGGGACCCCAAAGCTGGATAGAAGCCCCCCACAAATAATGACGGTGAGGTAAGAGGAAATGACAAACACAGAAATGAACCAGGTTTAGCACAGAGAGGCCCGCTTACTGATAGCAGAATAAAGAAAGGTAACTTATATGGTCAACAAAAACCCTATCAAAATCCACACTGGAAATTCAAGAACCCCCGAACCGTCTAACGGTCCGGGGGGAGAACACCAGCCCCCCTAGAGCTTCCAGCAAGGGTCAGGATATAGATTTGGAACAAGCTGGACAAAAATACAAAACCAAAACAAATAGCAAAAAGCAAAAGGCAGACTTAGCTGATATAACTGGAACCAGGATCAGTAGACAAGAGCACAGCAGACTAGCTCTGATAACTACGTTGCCAGGCATTGAACTGAAGGTCCAGGGAGCTTATATAGCAACACCCCTAACTAACGACCCAGGTGCGGATAAAAGGAATGACAGAAAAACCAGAGTCAAAAAACTAGTAACCACTAGAGGGAGCAAAAAGCAAATTCACAACAACAGACCATAGACCACAAGTTAGACAGAAGGTAGTCAGTACTGGAGTACTTTTCAGGGGTAAAGCAGATCGACCAAAAAAACTTAATTCTGGAATTTTGACTTTTTTTCTCGTTCCTTATTCCTACCGTGGACGTATTTAGATGTAACTATCATTTGTTTGCCCTCTCTAGTGCCCACAAAATGGCATCTGATTTATGCGTATGACATCTAGAGGATGTCTTCCTCCATGGAGGATAATGAACACAGAATCCAACTTGTGCACACCGGAGAATCACTAACGGCACCTGTTTATGACGCGTGCGGGTCAATGACGTCATTGGGGAGTTCCCTGTGACCCACATCATCAGCAAGGCTGCTGGATATTGTTTCATATTACAGGTGCTGCTCACAAAATTAGAATATCATCAAAAAGTTATTTTATTTCAGTTCTTCAATACAAAAAGTGAAACTCATATTATATACAGTCATTACAGACAGAGTGATCTATTTCAAGTGTTTATTTCTGTTAATGTTGATGATTATAGCTTACAGCCAATGAAAGCCCAAAAGTCTTTATCTCAGTAAATTAGAATAATTAACAAAAAACACCTGCAAAGGCTTCATAAGCATTTAAAAAGGTCCATTAATCTGTTTCAGTAGGCTCCACAATCATGGGGAAGACTGCTGACTTGACAGATATCCAGAAGGCAGTCATTGACACACTCCACAAGGAGGGTAAGCCATAAAAGCCCATTGCTAAAGAAGCTGGCTGTTCACTGAGTGTTGTATCCAAGCATGTTCATGGAAAGTTGAGTGGAAAGGAAAAGTGTGGAAAAAAAAAGGTGCTCAAGCAACCGGGATAACAGCGGCATTGAAAAGATTAAGAATAGGCCATTCAAAAATTTGGGGGGAGATTCACAAGGAGTGGACTGCTGCTGGAGTCATTGCTTCAAGAGCCACCACCACACAGATGTATCCAGGACATGAGTGTCGCATTCCTTCTGTCAAGCTAGTCATGACCAATAGACAAAGCCAGAAGCGTCTTACCTGATCCCAGGTCCCAGAGTTTGAAGGAAGAGGAGAGGCACACAATCCAAGCTGCTTGAGGTCTAGTGTGGAGTTTCCACAATCAGTGATGGATTGGGGAGCCATGTCATCTGCTGGTGTAGGTCCACTGTATTTTATCAAGACCAAAGTCAGCGCAGCTGTCTACCAGGAAATTTTAGAGCACTTCATGCTTCCCTCTGCCTACAAGCTTTTTGGAGATGCAAATTTCATTCTCTAGCAGGACTTGGCACTTGTCCACACTGCCATAAGTACCAATACCTGATTTAAAAACAACAGTATCACCATGCATGTTCATGAGCAAGACTGCCTAGTGCAGTCGAAATGCGTCGACTGGGTCATGTCAGCCATGGAAATTTTTCTTTTGTATGGACCATATTTTCTTTTGATAAATAAAAAGAAAAGGAAAATCCAGTCCTGTTGAGCCAGACTCCAATTTTTTCTATTATCCTTGATGTCAGGCCAGGGCGAGGCTGGTGTCTGAGCCCTTGGTTGATGAGCATAGAGCAACTGGGTGAGCTGGAATCAAGTTCCCATAGAGAGTCTATGGGGTCTTTTCAAGAAGAAGATGAGCGACACCAGACTCAACAAAGCAGACAAGCTGAAGGCTACTATCAAAGCAACCTGGGCTTCCATAACACCTCAGCAGTGCCGCAGGCTGATTACCTCCATGCCACACCACATTGATGCAATAATTGATGCAAAAGGAGCCCCGACCAGGAATTGAGTGCATTTACTGAACATTTCAGTAGGCCAACATTTCGGATTTTGAAATAATTTTTCAAGCTGGTGCTATAAAGTATTCTAATTTACTGAGATAATGACTTTTGGGTTTTCATTGGCTGTAAGCCATAATTATCAACATTGACATAAATAATCACTTGAAATAGATCACTCTGTTTGTAATGACTCTATATAATATATGAGTTTTACTTTTTGAATTGTAGAACTGAAATAAATTAACTTTTTGGTTATATTCTAATTATGTGAGAAGCACCTGTATACTCTATGGGGCTGCATTATACAGGGTGGGCCATTTATATGGATACACCTAAATAAAATGGAAATGGTTAGTGATATCAACTACCTGTTTGTGGCACATTAGTATATGGAGGGGGAAAACTTTTCAAGATGGTTGGTGACCATGGCGGCCATTTTGAAGTTGGCAATTTTGGATCCAACTTTATTTTTTCCAATGGGAAGAGGGTCATGTGTCACATCAAACTCATTGAGAATTTCACAAGAAAAACAATGGTGTGCTTGGTTTTAACGTAACTTTAATTTTTCATGAGCTATTTTAAGTTTATGACCACTTATAAAATGTTTTCAAAGTGCTGCCCATTTTGTTGGATTGTCAATGCAACCCTCTTCTCTCACTCTTGACACACTGATAGCAACACCACAGAAAAAATGCTAGCACAGGCTTCCAGTATCTGTTGTTTCAGATGCTGCACATCTCATATCTTCACAGCATAGACAATTGCCTTCAGATAAACCCAAAGATAAAAGTCTAAGGGAGTCAGATCAGGAGACCTTGGTGGCCATTCAACTGGCCAATGATGACCAATCCGCTTTCCAGGAAACTGTTCATATAGGAATGCTCAGACCTGACACCCATATTGTGGTGGTGCACCACCTTACTGGAAAAACTCAAGGAACGTGCCATCTTCAGTGCATAAAGAGGGCAACACATCATGATGGTCGTCGTGATAGTCGTCGCTTTATCACACCTATGGATTTTTTCACTTATTTGTGTATATGAAACCCATGTAATTAGTATTTGTCACATATGTTATTTATTTCTAATAAAACTTTATTCTTTGGTATTTTTGACTCCATTTCCTCCTTATTATGTATTGATCTATAAGTCACCATTCACATGGGTATATGTTACTATTTTTTACTGGTACCCTTTTAGATGTACTATATGGAGGCTGCATTATACTATATGATGCTGCAGTATACTATATCAAGGATTATGGGAGTGCATTATACTGTATGGAGTACTATTTGGTGCATTATACTGTATAGTGTACTATGGGAAATGCATTGTACTGTATGGAGGACTATGGGAAATGCATTGTACTATATGAAGGACTATGGGGTGCATTTTACTATGGGGAGTGCATTGTATTATATAGCGGACCATGGGGGTGCGTTATACAATTTGGAGGCATTATACTATATGGAGGACTATGGGGAGTGCATTATACTGTATGGAGGACTATGGGGTGTGCATCATAGCATATGGAGAACTATGAGGAGTGGATTATACTATAAATAGGGCTATGGGGAGTGTATTATACTATATGGAGGACTATGGAGAGTGTATTATACTATATGGAGGACTATGGTGGGTGAATTATACTATATGGAGGACTATGGTGAGTGTATTATGCTATATGGAAGACTATGCGGTGTGGATTATACTATATGGAGGACTATAGGGTGCATTATACTAAACTAGCAAAATGCTGCCTGTTCATCTGTTGATTGGCTTGTATATGTCGAAACAAAAATCATTGTTCTTAGCAGCACATCACCCGATGTATACTGTAAATGTGCTGCTGTTAACATGATATGTATGAGGACCAACAAGTGATCATTCTGTGCCCATCATTCTTCCTGTAAAGAGGCTGGGAAACAAGTGTCAAACGACTTCAGTATTGTCGATCGAACTCATTTAAAGGCCTCAACTCAGCTCATGTAAATACAACCGAATTGTTTCTGTGTGATGGTGCAATATATTAGCTTTTGGGGCCCCACTTTATCTAAAACCACCCCTAGATACATGTATGGTAAAAATGGGCACTCAGACTAAAAATGGATGTAAATCGATTTCAATAGATATAAAACCTAATAGGTTTAGAGATCAAGGAGTTTATATGAAGTTGGAGACTGAACACAATATGAAATATATTTATTAACATAATTTCTATCTTAATGTTATTAAGTTTACATATTTTGCCATACTGTGAGAAACTTGAGATATTTTTGATGGATGGGCTATTTTTCATACAGTCCATTTAATGCATTTTTGCAGAACTTATTTGTAGGAAAGTAGCTTTAATACCTAAAGATAAACATCTCTTTTAGGATGTAACATATCAGACCTTATTCTTCCTCTGCCATGGGAATTGAGTGGAGTTTTAAAAGCTTTAGAACACAATGCGTTTTGAATTCATTTAAACATAAAAAATTAAATATTTATGTAGGAAAATTGCCTTTTTACTAGCGATTATGATTTGGAAAAGGACTAAGAGGTTTCAGCATTGCCTATCAAGGAAATGTCTAATCCTTCATGCAGCAGCCTTACACACTTTGTATGGTCTTTTAACTTATTTTGCTGGACTGCTTGTTTGCAATATACAGTATGTACAGTATGTGTACAGTATATATACTGTATTTGATACCTATCAGATAATCTCACAGCTCTTACTTTATCCATACCTATGTTCCTCATGGCACACCAACACTGGGCTTCATTTCTCAATTTCTCAGGCCAGTGTTCATATTAGCACTCTTTGGTAGGAGCCATTTCTCTACACAACTGACACTGTTTGTGTGTAGTGTGTGTAACATATAATATGCAGTATACATTTCATGGCAACCCTGCCTGTGATAATAATCAGTCTCTTATGAAGCTCAGTGGTCATAGTGAAAATTGCAAGATTTCAGTATATTTTTTTTAACTCTACAGTATTGTGGAAACGTTTTAGGCAAATGGGGACATATTCTCCATTTCAGAATGCTTTTACAAACAGAAGTGTTAATAGTTTATTTTTATCAATTAACAAAATGTAAAGTGAATGAACAAAAGAGAAATCTAAATCACATCAATATTTGGTGTGACTGCACTTTGTCTTCAAAACAGTATCAATTCTTCTAGGTACACCTGCACACCGTTTTTTTTTAAAGAACTGAGAGGTTTTTCCAAACATCTTGGAGAACTAACCACAGATCTTCTGTAGTAGATGTAAGCTTATGCAAATACATCTCTTTTCCTGTAATCCCAGATAGACTCGATGATATTGAGATCTGGCATCGGTGTATGCCATAAAATCACTTCCATCACTTCTTCTTTTCACTGAAATAGAGGTGAGGTGAAACATACCTCTCTCCCAGTATCCCAGGAAGAGATTAGCATATGAGGGTGCACATGCTCCCATGGCAGTCCCCCATCGCTGTAAAAAAAATTGTGAGTCAAAATGAATCGCAACAAGTCCAACATTAGGTCACAAATATCTGTCTCAATGTTGTTTGACTGAAGAAAGAATTGGACTTGGACTTACTCAGTGGTCCTCCTCAGCCACCCACACAGATGGACATACATTAGACCTGATCTTCACCTGTCTCTGCTCTCTATCTAACTTCACAACCTCCCCTCTCCCTCTATCTGACCACCATCTGTTATGACCCCAATGGCGAGGGTCTCAGAGAAATAGGTAAGTCTGCGAAGTACAAAAATCCAGCTCATAGGGCAGTGGTAACTGGGTTGACCATATATCTACTCCTAACGCCAACACTAGAAGTAGCCGGGGAACATGCCTACGTTGGTCGCTAGATGTCTCGCGCCAGCCGGAGAACTAACTACCCCTAGAAGAGGAAAACAAAGACCTCTCTTGCCTCCAGAGAAAGGACCCCAAAAGTAGGATACAAGCCCCCCACAAATAATAACGGTGAGGTAAGAGGAAATGACAAACATAGAAATGAACCAGGTTTAGCAAAGAGACGCCCGCTTACTAATAGCAGAATGTAGTAAGATAACTTATATGGTCAACAAAAACCCTATCAAACATCCACGCTGGAAATTCAAGAACCCCCGAACCGTCTAACGGCCCGGGGGGAGAACACCAGCTCCCTAGAGCTTCCAGCAAGGACAGGATACAGATTAAGTACAAGCTGGACAAAAATGCAAACAAAAACAAATAACAAAAAGCAAGAAAGCAGACTTAGCTTAATCTAGCAGAAACCAGGATCAGTAGACAAGAGCACAACAGATTAGCTCTGATTACAACGTTGCCAGGCATTGAACTGAAGGTCCAGGGAGCTTATATAGCAACACCCCTGAACTAACGGCCAAGGTGAGCATACAAGGGATGACTGACATATCCAGAGTCAAATCACTAGTAACCACTAGAGGGAGCCAAAAAGCAAATTCACAACAGTACCCCCTCCTTAGTGAGGGGTCACCGAACCCTCACCAAGACCACCAGGGCGATCAGGATGAGCGGCGTGAAAGGCCCGAACTAAATCGGCCGCATGCACATCAGAGGCGACCACCCAGGAATTATCCTCCTGACCATAGCCCTTCCACTTGACCAGGTACTGAAGCCTCCGCCTGGAGAGACGAGAATCTAAGATCTTCTCCACCACGTACTCCAACTCGCCCTCAACCAACACCGGAGCAGGAGGCTCAGCAGAAGGAACCACAGGCACAACGTACCGCCGCAACAAGGACCTATGAAATACGTTGTGAATGGCAAACGACACCGGAAGATCCAGGCGAAAGGACACAGGATTAAGGATTTCCAATATCTTGTACGGACCAATGAAGCGAGGCTTAAATTTGGGAGAGGAGACCTTCATAGGAACAAATCGAGAAGACAGCCATACCAAATCCCCAACACGAAGTCGGGGACCCACACCGCGGCGGCGGTTGGCAAAACGCTGAGCCTTCTCCTGTGACAACTTCAAGTTGTCCACCACATGATTCCAGATCTGCTGCAACCTATCTACCACAGAATCCACCCCAGGACAGTCAGAAGGCTCCACATGTCCCGAGGAAAAACGAGGATGGAAACCAGAGTTGCAGAAAAATGGCGAAACCAAGGTGGCGGAACTAGCCCGATTATTAAGGGCAAATTCAGCCAACGGCAAGAAGGTCACCCAATCATCCTGATCAGAAGAGACAAAACACCTCAAATAAGCCTCTAGTTCGCTCCGTTTGTCCATTAGTCTGTGGATGAAAAGTGGACGAAAACGACAAATCAATGCCCATCCTACCACAAAAGGATCGCCAGAACCTGGAAACAAACTGGGATCCTCTGTCCGACACAATATTCTCAGGAATGCCGTGTAAACGGACCACGTTCTGGAAGAACACAGGAACCTGATCGGAAGAGGAAGGCAGCTTAGGCAAAGGAACCAAATGGACCATCTTGGAGAAACGATCACATATCACCCAGATGACAGACATGCCCCGAGACACCGGAAGATCAGAAATGAAATCCATAGAGATGTGTGTCCAAGGTCTCTTCGGGACAGGCAAGGGCAAGAGCAACCCGCTGGCACGAGAACAGCAAGGCTTAGCTCGAGCACAAGTCCCACAGGACTGCACAAAAGACCGCACATCCCTAGACAAGGACGGCCACCAAAAGGACCTGGCCACCAGATCCCTGGTGCCAAAAATTCCCGGGTGCCCTGCCAACACCGAGGAATGAACCTCGGAAATGACTCTACTGGTCCACCTAGCAGGCACAAACAATCTGTCAGGTGGACAAGAGTCAGGCCTACCAGCCTGAAATCTCTGCAACACACGTCGCAGATCCGGAGAAATAGCTGACAAGATAACTCCTTCCTTAAGAATACCCACAGGTTCAGCGACTCCAGGAGCATCAGGCACAAAGCTCCTAGACAGAGCATCGGCCTTCACATTCTTCGAACCTGGTAAATACGAGACCACAAAGTCAAAACAGGAGAAAAACAATGACCAGCGGGCCTGTCTAGGATTCAGGCGTTTAGCAGACTCGAGATACATCAGATTTTTGTGATCAGTCAAAACCACCACACGATGCTTAGCACCCTCGAGCCAATGACGCCACTCCTCAAATGCCCACTTCATGGCCAACAACTCCCGATTGCCCACATCATAATTTCGCTCAGCAGGCGAAAACTTCCTAGAGAAAAAGGCACAAGGTCTCATAGTAGAGCAACCAGGACCTCTCTGAGACAAAACGGCCCCTGCCCCAATCTCCGAAGCATCCACCTCAACCTGAAAGGGCAGTGAGACATCAGGCTGGCACAAAACAGGCGCCGAAGTAAACCGGCGTTTCAACTCCTGGAAAGCCTCCACGGCAGCAGGAGCCCAGTTAGCTACATCAGAGCCTTTCTTGGTCATATCCGTCAAAGGTTTAACAACGCTAGAAAAATTAGCGATAAAACGACGGTAAAAGTTAGCAAAACCCAAGAACTTCTGAAGACTCTTAACTGACGAGGGCTGAGTCCAATCATGAATAGCTCGGACCTTGACTGGGTCCATCTCCACAGCAGAAGGGGAAAAAATGAACCCTAAAAAGGGAACCTTCTGTACACCAAAGAGACACTTTGAGCCTTTAACAAACAAAGAATTTTCACGCAAAATCTTGAAAACCATCCTGACCTGTTCTACATGCGAGTCCCAATCATCAGAAAAAAACAGAATATCGTCCAGATAAACGATCAAAAATTTATCCAGATACTTCCGGAAAATGTCATGCATAAAGGACTGAAAAACTGAAGGCGCATTAGAGAGCCCAAAAGGCATCACCAAGTACTCAAAATGACCTTCGGGCGTATTGAATGCGGTTTTCCATTCATCTCCTTGCTTAATGCGCACAAGGTTGTACGCACCACGAAGATCTATCTTGGTGAACCACTTGGCACCTTTAATCCGGGCAAACAAGTCTGACAACAGCGGCAAAGGATACTGAAATTTGACAGTGATCTTATTTAAGAGCCGATAGTCAATACAAGGCCTCAAAGATCCGTCCTTTTTGGCCACAAAAAAGAATCCCGCACCAAGAGGGGAAGAAGAAGGACGGATATGCCCCTTCTCCAGAGACTCTCTAATATATGAACGCATAGCGGTATGTTCAGGTACCGACAGGTTAAATAATCTTCCCTTAGGAAACTTACTGCCTGGAATCAACTCTATTGCGCAGTCACACTCCCTATGAGGAGGCAGTGCACTGGACCTGGACTCGCTGAAAACATCCTGATAATCAGACAAATACTCCGGAACTTCCGAAGGCGTAGAAGAAGCAATAGACACGGGCAGGGAATCCCCATGATTTCCACGGCATCCCCAACTTGACACAGACATGGCCTTCCAATCCAAGACTGGATTATGGGTCTGCAACCATGGCAACCCCAAAACAACCAAATCATGCATTTTATGCAAAACAAGAAAACGTATAACCTCCCGATGTTCAGGAGTCATACACATGGTAACCTGTGTCCAAAACTGCGGTTTATTTTCTGCCAACGGCGTAGCATCAATACCCCTAAGAGGGATTGGATTTTCTAATGGCTCAAGAACAAAACCACAGCGCTTGGCAAATGACAGATCCATAAGACTCAGGGCAGCACCTGAATCTACAAACGCCATGGCAGGATAAGATGACAGTGAACAAATCAAAGTTACAGATAGAATAAATTTAGGTTGCAAATTACCAACGGTGACAGGACTAACAACCTTAGTTAGACGTTTAGAGCATGCTGAGATAACATGTGTAGAATCACCACAGTAGTAACACAAGCCTTTCTGGCGTCTATGAATTTTCCGCTCATTTCTAGTCAGGATTCTATCACATTGCATTAAATCAGGTGTTTGTTCAGACAGCACCATAGGTGAATTTGCGGTTTTTTATCACATTGCCTTAAATCAGGTGCCTGTTCAGACAACACCATAAGGGAATTTGCGGTTTTGCGCTCCCGCAACCGCCGGTCAATTTGAATAGCCAGGGCCATGGAATCATTTAGACCTGTGGGAATAGGGAAACCCACCATCACATTCTTAATGGCTTCAGAAAGGCCATTTCTAAAATTTGCGGCCAGTGCACCCTCGTTCCACTGAGTCAGCACGGACCATTTCCGAAATTTTTGGCAATACACTTCAGCCTCGTCCTGGCCCTGAGACATAGCCAGCAAGGCTTTTTCTGCCTGAATCTCAAGATTGGGTTCCTCATAAAGTAAACCGAGCGCCAGAAAAAACGCATCAATATCCGCCAATGCCGGATCTCCTGGCGCCAGCGAGAAGGCCCAATCCTGAGGGTCGCCCCGTAAAAAAGACATAACAATTTTCACTTGCTGAGCGGAGTCTCCAGATGAACAGGGTCTCAGGGACAAAAATAATTTACAATTATTCCTGAAATTTCTAAACTTAAATCGGTCTCCGAAAAACAATTCAGGAATCGGTATCTTAGGTTCTGACATAGGATTTCTGGTAACATAATCTTGTATGCCCTGCACACGAGCAGCAAGCTGGTCCACACTTGTAATCAAGGTCTGGACATTCATGTCTGCAGCAAGCTTGAGCCACTCAGAGGTAAAGGGGAAAAGAAAAAAAAATGAGAGAAAAAAAAACTCAGAATTTTCTTTCTTATAATCCCGCTTCTGCAATGCATTTAACATTTAATACTGGCCTGGCAAACTGTTATGACCCCAATGGCGAGGGTCTCAGAGAAATAGGTAAGTCTGCGAAGTACAAAAATCCAGCTCATAGGGCAGTGGTAACTGGGTTGACCATATATCTACTCCTAACGCCAACACTAGAAGTAGCCGGGGAACATGCCTACGTTGGTCGCTAGATGTCTCGCGCCAGCCGGAGAACTAACTACCCCTAGAAGAGGAAAACAAAGACCTCTCTTGCCTCCAGAGAAAGGACCCCAAAAGTAGGATACAAGCCCCCCACAAATAATAACGGTGAGGTAAGAGGAAATGACAAACATAGAAATGAACCAAGTTTAGCAAAGAGAAGCCCGCTTACTAATAGCAGAATGTAGTAAGATAACTTATATGGTCAACAAAAACCCTATCAAACATCCACGCTGGAAATTCAAGAACCCCCGAACCGTCTAACGGCCCGGGGGGAGAACACCAGCTCCCTAGAGCTTCCAGCAAGGACAGGATACAGATTAAGTACAAGCTGGACAAAAATGCAAACAAAAACAAATAACAAAAAGCAAGAAAGCAGACTTAGCTTAATCTAGCAGGAACCAGGATCAGTAGACAAGAGCACAACAGATTAGCTCTGATTACAACGTTGCCAGGCATTGAACTGAAGGTCCAGGGAGCTTATATAGCAACACCCCTGAACTAACGGCCCAGGTGAGCATACAAGGGATGACTGACATATCCAGAGTCAAATCACTAGTAACCACTAGAGGGAGCCAAAAAGCAAATTCACAACAACCATCTACTCACTTTCTCATCCCTGTCCTCCTCTTCTGTCACCCATGTCCAGCAACATCCACACCCCCGCAGAAATCTCGCACACCTAGACACCCACATGCTCTCTGACTCTATCCTACCACTGGCATCCATATCCTCACTCCACAACACAGACAGTGCCACTGCTTTCTACAATGCCACTTTCGCATCAGCTATTGACACGGTCGCCCCTCTCGTTCATGGCAGAATGCAAAATATCAATAGACAACCCTGGCACAATAACATCACTAAAAAGCTCTGGCAAGTATCCAGGGTTGCAGAGCAGCGTTAGAAGAAAACAAATTAGCAAGATGATTTCACTGCACTCAAACAAGCAACACTCGCTTCCAAATCTGCCCTCACCTTTGCTAAACAGACCTACTTCACAGTTCTCATATCTTCCCTATCCTACAACCCCAAACAGTTATTCAAAACTTTTAACTCCCTCCTCTGCCCACCACTGCCCCCTCCAACCTCCCTCATCTCTGCTGATGACTTTGCAATGCACTTCAAAAATAAGATTGACCAAACAATGCAAGTCTTTATTGTTCAACCACCACAACAACTTTGTATGCCAGACCAATGCCCTTCCCCCATAACCTCCCTCTCCATCATCACTGAAGGGGAGCTTAATTGTCTCCTCTCCAAATCACACCTCACCACTTGTGCACTAGACCCCATCCCACCTCCTCCCCAACCTCACCACAACACTTATCCCATACCTAACCCATCTCTTCAACCTATCACTAACTTCTGGTACCTTCCCTTCTGCTTTCAAACATGCCACAATCACAAATATCCTTAAAAAGCCAACCCTCGACCCAACCGCTATGCCCAGCTATCGCCCATAATCGTTGCTTCCATTCGCTTCCAAACTCCTGGAGCAGCACATCCACGCTGAACTTTCCTCCCACCTCTCATCTAAATTGCTCTTTGACAATCTACAATCTGGTTTCCGTCCCCGTAATTCCTCTGAGACGGCACTGACCTAAATTAGTAATGACCTACTTACAGCCAAAGCTAACAGACAATACTCTATACTCCTTCTAGACCTGTCCTCTTTTTTAACACAGTTGACCACTGCCTCCTACTACAGATCCTCTCTTCCTTTGTCATCAAAGACCTCGCCCTATCCTGGACCTCCTCATACCTTTCCAACTGCACATTCAGTGTCCCCCACTCCCACACTACCTCCTCATCCCACCCTCTCTCTGTTGGAGTCCCCCAAGGCTCTGTTCTGGGACCCTCAATCTACTAAAATGCTTGTGCATGCCCTCATCATCAACCCACCATGACTACTGCAACATCCTTTTCTGTGGCCTCCCTGCTAACACTGTCGAACCTCTCCAGTCCATCCTTAACTCTGCTGCCCGACTAATTCATCTCTCCTCGCTACTCCTCCGCTTCTCCCCTCTGCAAATCTCTTCACTGGCTTCCATTCCCTCAGCGTATCCAGTTTAAATTACTAATAATCATGACCGACAAAGCCATCCATAGCCTGTCTCCTCCATATGCAGCACAGAGCAAAAGTTTGGACACACCTTCTCATTTAAAGATTTTTCTGTATTTTCATGAAAATTTGGATAGACAACCAAGGTTCAAAAAATCAAGAAAAAAACACACAAAAAAACCTTGTACCCTAACAGATAATAGATAAAACTACATTTTTATTGTTCACTTTTTAAATATTGAACACACAATCACCATACAGACAACCGTGCTTGACTAAAACTGTCCCTCACACTGTTGATGCTCTAAATCTTCCCTGCCTATACAGCGGAGGTTGGCACCCTAAAATTAATTTGAGATAGGCGCCCCCGCTCGATGGCGGCTGTCCCTCTTACTCCTGTTTAACCGCTATGAATGGTGTGATACAGTTATACTCCAATCTAGCATGACAGGAAAAATGAAAGGGACAGTGATTGCCTTGCAAATTAATCATCTATGGCAATCATTAGACAGTGTGAGGCAGAGTGAATAACAAAGTTACTTAAAGTGCAGAAAAAGTGCATAATACACAGAGAGTACCTCTCTGTAACTGTTGGGGATTGGAGTAGAACGTATCCAATACTCCCTGTGGAGAACTTTCAGTTTAGCTTGGGAAAATTCATGGGGAACATTATCTGGATCCATAACCTCGCCATATAGTTGCCTCAAGAAGCTTTGTGTCTTGGTTACACATTGTGAGCCACATATAGCTTTGGGATTCTTAAATATTGTTTTTCAGGCATGTTGTAATGCTCAAAGACTGGTATAGACTAATGACAAGTAGTTGGTATGAAAGCAAACTAATGAAGTGGAGTTTTACTGACTACAGTGGTGTAGGCTGAGTTCACATGAATTTGTGATTTGTCGGACAAGTCAATTCTGCACTTTGCAGATGGGACTGCAACTGTGAGCTACTCAGTTCACTCTTCTGCATTGCATATGGCTGCAAGAGCTAGGTGCTATTAAAACTAGCAATGTCTCGGCCACAAAACAGATGGAACTAGTGTAAGGAGGTGAACCAGCTGCTGTGTTTTCCCCTGAAGGCATCAATGCCACTGTAGTATAGAATATCTAGGATGTAAATAATGTTTTGTTCCTGATAAGTTTCCTTGTGATGTGATAATTTCCCTGCTGCAGTACTAACGGTTACAAGATGTCACTGTCTAGAATGTAGGTGAAAGGTGAAGTCTGCCCAGTAACACAGCAGGCACAGAGACAGTGTTACGGTTAAGGCCAGCCTAAATTGGGGAGGGGAAGCTGAGTTAGTACCAAGTTCAGGAAGTATCACAGTCAGAAATGAAGTGAAAGCAGCGGTCACAGCCAATTGGCTACTTGGGACAACGTGAGCCTGTTAATCGGGGCAGTGAATTGCCAAAGAACCCTTTGTGTGAATTTGTCTGTCAGACTGGGAACCCCAAAATGGACATTGGAGCCCTTGGGCACACTAAGCCTGCGGAGTTGCAGGGAAAGAAGGACTCAAACTCTCAAAGTTGGGAGATGATGGAATCAGGGGCACTGCTTGTGGTGCAGAAGAATTTTTAGTGCTACGGAAGTTAGCAAGAGGGATGCCCTACTCAGACTGAGAACTAGGACTGAAGTTCAGGCTGGTACTTGTGGGAAAGACTGTAACCCATTGTGCTCTATCCTATATGCCTGATTGTAGTGATTGTAAGCTGCCAAGTAAATGTTTGACTGTTTTAACGAATTCAGTGTCCTCTGGATTGTGTGCTGCGAAGGTTCTGGAAGATGAAAACCTGGAGCAAGTGGAGGCCTTTTTTGCAAAAAAGTAAGTGTGATGCACCCCACACACAGCAGCATACCAGGACAGGGACATGATTTTGCTGTAGAGTGCCAGAGAGTGTAGAAGCAGCAGCTCACCAGTGACTACATTACTCAGGCAACTCACACTAATGCATGCTGCAATTTTTTTAAATACAAAGGCTAGTATGTCATCCTCCAGTAAAACAAAAGAACATGTCAATGCCATAAAGCGCAGTGCATTTTCATAATTACAATACAATAAGGTTGAATGAAGGTTGGTATCTTTACTTTTTATATTATTAATCTCATTCATTTATTAATTCGTTATTGTTAGAGTTGGAGAAACCATAGAAATGGTACTTTCTTGTAATTAAAGGGATTTAATTTGAATGGCTGCTATGTAATACATGGGGCTTAGACAAACAAGACTCGTTTTGATTCCATTTGAAGAGTTATTGGCAACATGAGATAACTCCATTAATGAAGTCACTGACATCAATTAACACATATTGTCACTATTAACCAGGACTAATCTAGAATCTCTTTAGCCCAGCACCAGAAACGACATGAGTATGGTATGTAGTACAGCATATCATATAGGGTTTATTAGTCAGACCAGGCCAAAAATGATCAATTCTATGTCTCTCGTAGACCTCAACCATATACCAGGAAGTTGTCACTCCAGTCAGCGTTGTTGAACTACACAATAAATGCTGTGAATTTCTATAGATTTTATTTTCAGCTGAAAGAAAATTGTCCAATTTACAATAGCACAACATTTTTAGCATATGCAAATTTTGGTTACATTTATTATAGTGCAGAATAATATTTTCAACCTTTAGATTTCTCTTTTATGTTTGAAACATATCAACTTAACAGCTCAAATTTTATATACAGTATACCTATTTTGCTCATGTTAGATCAATACTTGGCCACTTGCTTTGTTGCACTATTTTTTCAATCAGCATTTATATTGGCACTCTCAGGTAGGAGGCATTTCTCTACACCACTTAAACTAAAATCTTAAGGACTGTATCTAGAGGGTAAAATGTATCTTTTATTCTTTCCTCTACATAAGTTGAACATGTAAATTATAATTTATTATAACTAGAGATGATCTAATTGATTAGCTTCAAATCATCTTTGAATTGAATTTCCTGAAAATTGCAGGTAATGGTGAATTTGAGCAGTTTACAAATTGATTTCTGTGTATCACAAAAAAAATGCATGGCGCCATTTCACACATTGCTGAAAAGCGTACTAAAACCAGAAAAGCGTACTAAAACCACATCCAGCTCAGCCGCATGTGCATTTGTATAGTGCTTTCTAGCTATTACATCACATGGTCTAGCACAGCCAATCAGAGGGGACTATCATGGACACTATAAATGATGTGGGAAGGGAAAGCAGTGGCCATTTTGCAGCCTTGTTATAGAAGGCCAGGGCGCACAGCTATCATTGCAGAAAAAGGGCTAAAAATGCCTTACTCAGATGTGGTGTACTACTGCAGCACTGAAGATCATAGAAAATGGGTGTAGTAGTCTCAGTCTGAATGATAATTCATAGATTTAAGTGACTGGGAAGTGCTGGACCTGCAGAGGCTATGTGATTGTGAATTGATTGGTCCATGATATGCTGAAGTACAGCACCTTAATACAATTTATATTGTTGTTATTATTTTTTATGCACTTAAAAAAGAAAACAGATCGTTTTATTCCCCTCATTGCTAATTTTTGTACTAAAGGAAAATACTCAAACCAAGGCTTGACTATCATAAAAAGTTGCTTCCAGGCTTGTGAGACAGACAAACCATAAGTGATATCATTGTATGCATTACTTTTGAGTTGCTGTTTTTTTTAAAGTCAGGGTGTTTTTCTTTCTCTCTTTTTTTTAAAAAATACTAAAAACAAATCTCAAGATTTCACAAAATTCTCTTGTACCTTGCAAAGCGTGTGAGTTAAACAAAATAATTTTTTGCGCTCACTTGTAATAGTCTAATTTTACACACAGTTGTGTTCAAAAGTTTACTCTAGAGAGTTTTCAAGCGCGCAGTTTATGCTAGACAGCCCAGGAATTTACAGGAACTGGAGACTTTTTGCCAAGAAGAGTGGGCAGCTTTACCATCTGAGAAAATAAAGAACCTCATCCACAACTACCACAAAAGACTTCCAAGTTGTCATTGATGTTAGAGGGGGCAATACACGGTATTAAGAAATTAAGAAATGGGGATTGTAAACTTTTGATCAGGGTCATTTAGATGTTTTGGGTTGTCATTATGATTTAAAAAAACACAGTGGTTTGACAATAAATGGCTTCACCCAACCACTAACCTTGAGTGGAGAAAAAGTTTTGGTGTTATCATTCATATTCTCTGAAAAAAGGCCAAGAAAGCAAAAATTCTGCCTGGGTAGGTACATTTTTGAGCACAACTGTACATGCCACCAAAATATAGTTGTCTTTTGGAACATGAACCTGCCTAGCTTTTCTTGTCACATCCTTTTGCGGTAAAGGCCCAATGGGTGTTATTTATTTACTTATTTATTTAGTTACTTTTTTGATCTTTAAAAAAGGACACATTAATTTCTGCATGCTTGATTTTCTTGTCCAATTTAGCAACCATACAGGCCACAACAATAATGCTGACTTTTGCTTAACCTTTCTTTTCTTAGGAAGTTACTGTTTTAGTGTTGTGTCATTTTTGTAAAGGGGGAGAATTTAACCAAAAAAATACATATAGGAAAAATATAAAAAAGGTGGAGATTTTGGGCTGTTGCTGCATTTGAAAGCAGTGTACATATCTCCTGGTGTTTTTCACATCATGCTTTTTGGGCAGGGGGATGTAATCTGTTTACCAAAAAATCTGAAAATAAATTCTTACGCTAAATCGAGATATATAACTGTGCAGGTATGTTTTGTTACACCTGTTTAAATTTTCAAACTGGAGTCAAATGCACACCACACTGATTTTGTAGGGAGGTTGGAATTTCATTAGCCCATTTTGCCCATTACGTGTACCTCACCTGGTGTGCTAAAATTTTTGGGAAAATATTATAATTATTTTCAAAATGTATGGTAAATGAAAAAGTGGCATTGCCAATGGATGTGGTAGTGTGAGGGAAAAAAACTCCAATATTGCTGGCGTTGAGTGGTAGAACCAAATGCTGGCCACATATTATTATTATTATTTATTTATATAGCACCATTGATTCCATGGTGCTGTACATGAGAAGGGGTTACATACAAATTACAGATATCACTTACAGTAAGCAAACTAACAATTACAGACTGATACAGAGGGGCGAGGACCCAGCCCTTGCGGGCTTACATTCTACAGGATGGTGGGGAAGGAGACAATAGGTTGGGGGATGCAGGAGCTCCGGTGTTGGTGAGGTGGTAGCTTAGGTAGTGGTGAGGAGGCAGTGGGGTCAGTGCAGGCTGTAGGCTTTCCTGAAGAGGTGGGTTTTCAGGTTCCGTCTGAAGGATCTGAATGTGGTTGATATCGGACATGTTGGGGCAAAGAATTCCAGAGGATGGGAGATATTCGAGAGAAGTCTTGGAGGCGGTTGGGTGAGGAGCGGATAAGTGTGGAGGAGAGAAGGAGGTCTTGGAAGGATTGGAGATTACGTGAGGGAAGATATTGTTAGATTACTTCAGCGATATATGGAGGAGACAGGTTATGGATGGCTTTGTAGGTCAGTGTTAGTAATTTGAACTGGACACGGTGAAGGAATGGGAGCCAGTGAAGAGATTTGCAGAGGGGTGAAGTGGAGGAGTAGCGAGGAGAGAGATGAATTAGTCTGGCAGCAGAGTTAAAGATAGACTGGAGAGGTGCAAGGGTGTTAGCAGGGAGGCCACAGAAAAGGATGTTGCAGTAGTCAAGGCGGGAGATGATGAGGGCATGCACAAGCATTTTAGTAGATTGACGGTTGAGAAAAGGACGGATTCTGGAGATATTTTTGAGCTGGAGGCGACAGGAGGTGGAAAGAGCTTGGATGAGTGGTTTGAAGGACAGTGCAGAGTCAAGGGTTACTCCGAGGCAGCGGACTTCCGGTATGCAGGAAGCGTGATGTTGTTAATTGCAATAGATAAGTCAGGTAAGGAAGATCTATGAGATGGAGGTAAGATGATGAGTTCAGATTTGTCCACATTGAGTTTGAGGAAGCGAGAGGAGAAGGAGGATATGGCTGATAGATACTACGGGATTCTGGACAGCAGAGAGGTGACGTCTGGGCCAGAAAGGTAGATCTGAGTGTCATCAGCATGAAGGTGGTACTGGAATCCATGGGACTTTGTGAGTTGTCTCAGGACAAGTGTATAGATTGAGAAGAGTAGGGGTCCTAGAACTTTGGCAAGTAGCAAGCATATTAGTGGGGATGAAGTGTAGGGCATTATTGAATATATGTCACATTACTCGTCTCGGTCACAGTAGGATGGTGTTACTTCTGAGCAACACCGTTAGCTTGAGTTATTGTTCTGCTCAGTGTACCTATTTCTCAGTTTGCTATGGGCATACTGTCATGTCCAGTCTACTGTTAGTGAGGCTATTCAGCATGACCAGTGGCTTTTTCATACCCAAACTTACCAGGTTTCTTGTGCAAGTGTGGAAAACTTATATTTGTCAAAATAAAACTGGCATGCATCAGTGTGAACTTTTCTTCACCTACGTTTGATGCCAGTAATCGGATCAATCATACTATCTGCCTGTCTGTCTGTTTGTTGTCTGCTTTCTACATTCTTTTGTTGCCACAAGTGCTGGGTAATTACTCTCTGCCTATCATGTCATCTATTATGTATTGCTGATGCCATTGCTCTTGTCTAGCCTATCATATTTTTATACTGTGAAGCAAAGAAACATATCTCTTGGCTGCACCCTGTTTTACAATGCTATACTGTATTGCTTCTGCTGGGGCTGCCATTGCTGGCCCTACACTGCCAGACATCTTCTTGCCTGATCCTACATACAGTTATACCAAGTGGCCTCTGCGACTATAGACCTACACACAGTGTCGGACTGGGGTGCCAAGGGCCCACCAGTAACATTGACTTTGGGGGCCCACTTGCATACAAATATTACACTACCCTCGTTCACAAATGTACCTATATCTCTATAAAATAATAAAACTGGGTAGTTTGATTAATGAATGATGAGATTTTGCCTTTTCTATACAGAATCAATTGAATTATGGCAAGTACTTCTCATAAAGTGGGGTTGGGGGCCCAGATCTGCACAGGGCCCACCGGGGGATTCCCCTGTTACCCTATGGGCCAGTCCGAGCCTGCCTACACACATCTCCTGCACTTGTTCAGTGTGTTGTATAGCTATACTGCACTGCTGCTGGTAAGCATACTCTCTTGAGGGTATACAACCATGAAACGGCTCTCAAAATAACAATTATTTTTTTTCACTCCTAGTTGAGAAGCCATTACTTCTCCTTTTTTTTAAACAGATATTTGTTTGTGCTCCCTAAATAAAGGAATAATTTCAGGATGACTTGAAAAAAGCCTTTGTATTTGATAAATCATTATGACAATAGCACAAGTGTTGTGGATCACAAATGGGAAGAATTTTTTGACTCCTAGTTCAGAAGCCTTTACTTCTTCACTTTCAAAACAGCTAATCTGCTCCAGCGTGGACGGAAAAGCTATCACTTCATTTAGCAAACAATAAAGCTCTTAATAGTTCCCAAAAAGAGATAATTTTTTGCAACAACTCTTTTGAAAAAGATACAACCTTTTCTGTTTGCACCGCCTGTGTATAAACTCCAGCAAGGCAGGCTACTGCCACCCAAAAACGATTATTTTTAGACCCTTTTTCAATACACTCCTAAGAGGCCTCATGGTGGTACACATCTTTTTTGGGCAATTTTAGGCTTAGCAGCACTTTAGAAAAATCTAATTTTTGGCAAAGACTTTTTTGAAGGTGGTGTATTTGCATTTCAAAAGATTTGAAAATCTCAAATTGTAACACCTTTAGCATCTTGTAAATGTTGTTATTCTGCCTGCAGCTTCTCGGTTAAGGTTAGCAAAACTCAATTATCAAATAATCCATCTACAGCTATAGATAATGGTGGACAGGAAATAGGGGGATGCAGTTTCAGTTTCTCAGGCAAGGTATGAAGCTATATGAGCTGAAAAAAGGGTAGAAGCAGGAATGGAGCAGCATGTGATGACTGTCATGGATGGCAGGAAGAGACCAAAATATAGGCACAAAGATTAAATAAGAACATTTCTGTCTGTTCATAGAGATTGCATAAGATATCATATCGCTATAAAACGGAACACAATCATTAGAGAGGAGAAGACCTCTCATGTAACCATGTTGGAGTACAACCTGTGTAAGATTTCTCCTTGTGAAGAGTGTAAGGATGGCATAAAGAACTTATTGGCCATGAAACGGTCTCCTGGGAGTTTAAATATGCAAATAGCCTCATGAGAGAGAAAGAGGACAGGAAGTCTTAGATCTGCGGATAAAATTAGGCTGGGGAGACAATAAAGCGCAAATAAGGTCTAATCCAGTGTAAAAGAGGGAAAACAGAAAACTGTTTATGCGCTCCATATTTCATTTCATCCCATTTCTTCATTCCTTTTTTCTCACGATATATGGCAATCAATAATTTTCACATCAGCAGTTTCAAATCCATTCTAAATTATATATAAACCTTTTCAGAAAATTTTTTTTTTTAACTAATATAAATGCTGCAGTCAAGGCAATCTCCTGGCGATAAAACATTCATTGTATTATTAGCCACTATGTGGAATAAATGACATATATTTGCTAGTGGATGAATGGTAGATCATTCCGAAGATTACTTTTAAACCAAAAAAGAGAGCCCTGAACTTATTATCTTAATAGGAAAAATGTGGAACAATCAGTGTGAAGATAAACATACCTTTATTGGACCAAATGGTAACCGTCCCTTATTCCAACACTCCATATCATATACAAAGCGGGCACCATCAACATTATATTACCATCCTCTGTTTAAATTCATCTTGCCTTGCTCATATGACCTGGCCGGAGCTGTCTGTGTCCTGGCTATTCTCCGCATCCCGCGTGTTCATGTGCCTGGTAACGCTGTGTCATGTGACTCTGTGTCATCGGTCACATGACGCGGGCGGCATTGACTTCCGACATCCTTCTATCGGCCTCCACACAGCCTCCCTTTTTAAACCCCATGGACAATACCCCCTGACAAAGGACACGTTCCAAAATGCGCTTCGATGTGTGCGCCGCAGTTGGACTGCGGAGTGCGGACCACTCAGGTACAACTCTCCATTGCCTCTTCATTACTTGCGCTGTTTGCACATTGTCTACATATTTGCACATTGTTTGCTCATTACCTGCTTCATTTGCATGCTTACTTGCACTTCTCAGTGCCGTATTCCTCTATTTTTGGCATTTTCTTCCCTTGCGCATACCAGTTGTCATATTATATATACAGTATATATATATTATTATTATTTAATATTATAGCGCCATTTATTCCATGGCGCTTTACATGTGAGGAGGGGTATACATAATAAAAACAAGTACAATATTCTTGAACAATACAAGTCACAGCTGGCACAGGAGGATATATATATATATATATATATATATATATTTATATATATATATATATATATATATATATATATATATATATATATACCATATGTCTTTATATTCTCTTGGTGCATTTCTTTCTGCCACATCTCCTTCCTGTTTGGTTCATATTGTTACTACTACACATATTCCCCAGGTAAAGATTTCAACATTTGTGCTTATATGGGAAACTCCCATGAGGGATAATTTTTCTTCCCTCCTTCTGGCAGTAGGTACACATTTAATGAGTCTGTACATAGTGGCTATTATAGTTTACTATGAAATATTGCAATTATACTTATATGGTCAGACTCATTCTATTACCCAGTGGTCCTTTGTAATTTCTTTATTGCATGTTTCTACTCTTGTATTTATTGTCTCCTTGCTTGAGGTGTTACCGTTTACCATTTTGTCCAATAAAGGTATGTTTATCTTCACACCGATTGTTCCACATGTTTCCTATTAAGATTTCCAGGTTCTCTTTTTGGTTTCCATTGTATTGAAACAATAGAATACAGCCTAAAAAGTATCACATCCCTGAAATCTCAGCCCCTACCTCAAGCTGTCCTCAGATTACACAGCAAACAGATGCCGACAGATTCCCTTTAAGAGATAATGTTTCTTCTTGTGGAAAGTACCAAGTCGGCATAGCAAGACTTATATGCAATACTTCCCTGGGAATTTAAAGGTAATCTGTCAGCATGCTTTTGCTTTGTAATATGAGAGCAAAATTAAGTAGAGTCAAAAACTCTGATTACAGTGATGTGTCACTTACTAGGCTATGTTTTTCTTTTTCAATAAAACCACTGTATTATCAACAGGTAATAATTATCACTACACGACTAGGTGTCTCGTGCTTCCTAGTCATTTTTGCTCTGTATAACCCCACCCCCATCACTGATTAGCAGCTTTTTGTCAATATACAACGTACACGGACAACTGCCAATCAGTGATGTGGGCGGGATTATACACAGCTCAGCATTTTGAGCACTGCTAGATCTCCAGTAAAGAAAACTGTAATGATTGTATCCCAATTGTTGCACTCAGAGTAAGCGACAAATCACTGGAGCCAGGGTCTCTGTCACTACCTCATGATGCTTTCAGATTACATAACTTGCTGACAGATTCCCTTTAAGTATGCAGATAGCCACTAATAAACATATACTGCATGTCACATTCATTCTGGCTGTTACAGCACAATGTTTTGGAAACTGAGATAGTATTGATCATTCACGATCTAGAATATTGGAGACATATTTCAGATATTATTCTGTGTTAGGCCGCCGTCACACATGCGAGTTTTACGGACGTAAGAGCGCAGAAACTACGTGCGTAAAACTCGCATAACATACGGCACAATGATTCTCAATGGGTCTAGTCCTATCAGCCGTATATTACGGATCCGTAATATACGGCGTTCTACGGCCGTACAAAATCGCAGCATGCTGCGTTTGTCAGCGTATTGCGCAAATAATATGCCAATGAAAGTCTATGGGGGCGAGAAAAATACGGATTCCACACGGACCAGCAGTGTGACTTGCGAGAAATACGCAGCGGTGTTAGTGAAAAGTCGGTAATTCAATTGCCGGCTTTTCATTTCTCCTTCCCAAACCCGACATGATATGAGACATGGTTTACATACAGTAAACCATGTCATATCCCCCTTTTTTTTGCATATTCCACACTACTAATGTTAGTAGTGTGTATGTGCAAAATGTGGGCGCTGTAGCTGCGCAAATAAAGGGTTAAATGGCGGAAAAAATTGGCGTGGGCTCCCGCGCAATTTTCTCCGCCAGAATGGTAAAGCCAGTGACTGAGGGCAGATATTAATAGCCAGGAGAGGGTCCATGGTTATTGGCCCCCCCTGGCTACAAACATCTGCTCCCAGGCACCCCAGAAAAGGCACATCTGGAAGATGCGCCTATTCTGGCACTTGGCCACTCTCTTCCCACTCCCTGTAGCGGTGGGATATGGGGTAATGAAGGGTTAATGCCACCTTGCTATTGTAAGGTGACATTAAGCCAGATTAATAATGGAGAGGCGTCAATTATGACACCTATCCATTATTAATCCAATAGTACGAAATGGTTAATAAAACACACACACATTATTAAAAAGTATTTTAATGAAATAAACACACAGGTTGTTTTAATATTTTATTGCTCTCTCAATCCATTTGCAAACCCTCGCTTGGCAAAATAATAAACGCACAAGATACATACCCTCAGATGAACCGTCACGTCCCACGAGGTAATCCATCTGAAGGGGTTAATTATTTTACAGCCATGAGCTGTGCTAATGCACTCGCTCGTGTCTGTAATCCCCGGGTAATGAAGGAAATCTGAGTGATCTGTACTTACATTGAGTTGCGGTGATGCGCCCTCTGGTGGATGAACTCATGAACTGCAGCCTTGGAAAAGTTCCCACGCTCGAGTTCATATGAGTTCATCCACCAGAGGGCGCATCACCGCAACTCAATGTAAGTACAGATCACTCAGATTTCCTTCATTACCCGGGGATTACAGACACGAGCGAGTGCATTAGCACAGCTCATGGCTGTAAAATAATTAACCCCTTCAGATGGATTACCTCGTGGGACGTGACGGTTCATCTGAGGGTATGTGTCTTGTGCGTTTATTATTTTGCCAAGCGAGGGTTTGCAAATGGATTGAGAGAGCAATAAAATATTAAAACAACCTGTGTGTTTATTTCATTAAAATACTTTTTAATAATGTGTGTGTGTTTTATTAACCATTTTGTACTATTGGATTAATAATGGATAGGTGTCATAATTGACGCCTCTCCATTATTAATCTGGCTTAATGTCACCTTACAATAGCAAGGTGGCATTAACACTTCATTACCCCATATCCCACCGCTACAGGGAGTGGGAAGAGAGTGGACAAGTGCCAGAATAGGCGCATCTTCCAGATGTGCCTTTTCTGGGGTGGCTGGGGGCAGATGTTTTTAGCCACGGGGGGGCCAATAACCATGGACCCTCTCCTGGCTATTAATATCTGCCCTCAGTCACTGGCTTTACCATTCTGGTGGAGAAAATTGCGCGGGAGCCCACGCCAATTTTTTCCGCCATTAACCCTTTATTTGCGCAGCTACAGCGCCCACATTTTGCACATACACACTACTAACATTAGCAGTGTGGAATATTAAAAAAAAAAGCGGATATGAGATGGTTTACTGTATGTAAACCATGTCTCATATCATGTCGGGTTTGTGCAGGAGAAATGAAAAGCTGGCAATTGAATTACCGGCTTTTCACAGATATCGCGCTGAATGAAATATAAATACAGAATATATATATATGTGTCTCAATGACATATATATATATATCTAATATATAAAGCTGAATGTGTGTGTGTGTGTATGTATGTATGTATGTATGTATGTCCGGGATTGGCATCTGAACCGTAGCAGCTACAGCCACAAAATTTTGCACAGTCACACGTCTGGACCCCGAGAGCGTCATAGGCTATGTTGTGAGGTGAAATTTTAACCCCGCGCTTTCCAATTCACCAAACAATTTTGCCCCTATCTACATAATGGGGAAAAAGTGAAAGGAAAAGTGTTGGAGGCGTCGCAGCTACAGGCACAAAATTTTGCACAGTCACACGTCTGGACCCTGAGAGCGTCAAAGCTATATTGTGAGGTGAAATTTTAACCCCGCGCTTTCCAAGTCACCAAACAATTTTGCCCCTATCTACATAATGGGGAAAAAATGAAAGGAAAAGTGTTGGAGGCAAATTAACAGCTGCCAGATGTGAACAAGGGGGACTTAAAGAATGACAGCGATGGCACCAAAGAGTATATACTGTACAGTTGCTAAGGTGGGGCCCCAACATGGGATAATCACACCACCACGGGGATATGAACACACACACAAAATGCGCCACACACTACCACGTGCTCGAACACATATACCACCCTCAGTGCACATTTCACCACACATACACCAACCTCGCCACATAAAAGTAGAAACACAAAAGTCGCCGCTCAAAACTCGCCACGCGCAAAACTCTCCACATGCAAAACTCGCCACACGTGCAAAACTCGCCACACGCAAAACTTGCACACGCAGAAAAATTGCCACACGCAGAAAAATTGCCACATGCACAAAAGTTGCAACACATGCAAAAGTTGCCTCACACAAAACTTGCACATACTCAAAAGGCACCACACATAAAACTCGCCACGCGCAAAACTCGCCATGCGCAAAACTTGCTGCACACAACTTGCTACACTAACCTGTCACATGCAACTCGACACACAAAAAGTTGCTACACGCATGTCGCCACACAAAACTCATCTCACAAAAGTCCCTACATGCATGTCGCCACACGCAACTCAACACACACAACTTGACACACGAAACTCGCCCTAAAACACACACAAGTCTGGTATCCTTCAAAAATAAAAATCTGATTAATAAGCAGACAAACTACAAGAGCAACAAATGTACCATATAGGAATCCGGCAGCTGTCAGTCACATGACCAGTCTATTATGTGTATGTGTGAGCTAATATATACTGCCAGGGGGTGGGCTTACTGTTGGCTGGGGATTTATCAGGCTGCCATTTTAGCTTACAAATACTGAGGTAAAAATACTGACCAAATAACGTGTGAACGAGGGCTAATACAGGAGGAGATGGCATACAGCTATATACTATATACAGGAGATGACACACAGGTATATACTATTTACAGGGGAGATGACACACAGGTATATACTATATACAGGAGGAGATGACACACAGATATATACTATATACAGGAGAGATGACACACAGGTATATACTATATAGAGGAGGAGATGACATACAGGTACATACTACATACAGGAGGAGATGACATACAGGTATATACTATATACAGGAGGAGATGACACACAGGTATATACTATATACAGGAGCAGATTACCTACAGGTATATAGTATATACAGGAGGAGATGACACAGGTATATGCTATGTATAGGAGGAGATGACATACAGGTATATACTATATACAGGAGATGACACACAGATATATACTATATATAGGTGAGATGACACACAGGTATATACTATATACAGGAGATTACATACAGGTATATCTAATATATAAAGCTGAATGTGTGTATGTATGTATGTGTGTATGTCCGGGATTGGCATCTGTACCGTCGCAGCTACAGCCACAAAATTTTGCACAGTCACACGTCTGGACCCCGAGAGCGTCATAGGCTATGTTGTGAGGTGAAATTTTAACCCCGCGCGTTCCAATTCACCAAACAATTTTGCTCCTATCTACATAATGGGGAAAAAGTGAAGGGAAAAGTGTTGGAGGAAAATTGACAGCTGCCAGATGTGAACAATGAGGACTTAAAGAATGAGAGCGATGGCGACAAAGAGTATATACCGTACAGTTGCTAAGGTGGGGCCCCGACATGGGATACTCACCACACACGGGGATATGAACACAAACACAAAATGCGCCACACACTACCACGTGCTTGAACACATATACCACCCTCAGCACACATTTCACCACACACACACACCAACCTCGCCACATAAAAGTCGAAACACAAAAGTCACCACTCAAAACTCGCTACATGCAAAACTCGCCATATGCAAAACTAGGCTCACGCAAAACTCGCCACACGTGCAAAACTCACCTCATGGAAAACTCACCTCATGCAAAACTTGCACACACAGAAAAATTGCCACATGTACAAAAGTTGCACCACATGCAAAAGTTGCCTCACACAAAACTTGCACATACTCAAAATGCACCACACATAAAACTCGCCACGCGCAAAACTCGCCATGCACAAATCTTGCTGCACACAACTTGCTACACTAACCTGTCACATGCAACTCAACACACAAAATGTTGCTACACGCATGTCGCCACACAAAACTCATCTCACAAAAGTCGCTACATGCATGTCGCCACACGCAACTCAACACACACAACTTGACACATAAAACTCGCCCTAAAACACACACAAGTCTGGTATTGTCCTTCAAAAATAAAAATCTGATTAATAAGCAAACTACAAGAGCAACAAATGTACCATATAGGAAATACGGCAGCTGTCAGTCACATGACCTGTCTATTATGTGTATGTGTGAGCTAATATATACTGCCAGGGGGGAGGGCTTCCTGTTGGCTGGGGATTTATCAGGCTGCCAATAGCAACCAATCACAGCTCAGCTTCTATTTTGCTACAGTTAATTAACCTGAGCTCTGATTGGTTAATATAGGCAACAAAGACATTCTCAGTATAACAAAGCTAATATATGTTGTGAAATGCTTCTATTTGCTTAGTTTTTGCCTTTTAATAATTACATTTCTATCTATTTGTTTTGTGGTTTTTGTGTGCAGAATAAATTTTTGTTAACACATTCTATTTTGCTAACAGCAGTCATTAACCCGGGCGAAGCCGGGTAGTACAGCTAGTATATATATATATATATATATATATATATATATATATATACTGTATATATGTTTTACCGAACATTTGAGCACATAGATCCATTAGATGTCAGTTTTGCAAGCCTGCGAGAAAATATCGCAGTTCGGATGCCATACGGATTACATACGGAGGATGCCATGCACAAAATACGCTGACACACCCTGACTACGGATCACTATTTTGGGAACATTTCTCCGTATTACGGCTGTAAAATACGGACCGTATTGTCTTACGCCGAGTGTGACGCCGGCCTTACTGTGTCTATTTCTGCATGTATGTAATCAGATATACAAAGCAGCAGAGTGGGTTATTCTGCACAAAGCCCAACATTTTGCATCTAACACTAAGGCCAGGATCACATTGCGTCAATGTCAGTGCGCTGACGGCATCCGTTACCCAGCGGCACTAACGCAATGTAACGGATGCTTCAGCGCATTATGTAGCGCATTGCTAATGCATGTCATAATCGGCATGCGTTAGCGATCGATATGCTGGCATTCTGTAACGGACCCTCGGACGCGGCCTTCAGCGTTTCCGGGTCTGTTACCGCTACGCAGATGCTATCGCGATCGTATAATGCGATCTTGGAAAAGGCACTAGCGTTGGTGCAGTCCGATTAACGCATGCGTTACACAGACTGCACCAACGGAATGTGAACCCAGCCTAAGAGCTACCGAAACAATGGAGAGATGCATCAATCTATGTGTACTACTGTACAGGCATGTGAGGTCCGGATGTATGGAGATAGTCTCCCTTAGAATGAATGCAGACTATAACGGAAGGCGCTATGTTTTTAATGTTTAATGAGTTTGTTTAATAAATTGAAGAATAAAAGAGGAACCAATATAGAGACTGTACAGAGCTGTAATACTACTATGTGCAGAAGCATTTATAAGTACACTATTGATTCCAATCCACTACATTATTTGTGAGCAAGGCAAATATTTGTTCTGAATTCCCAGCATTAACAATGGTAAAGATCCTTGATTCCTACTATGCCCTTAAGGCCGGGGTCACACTTACGAGTGCAATGCGAGAAACTCGTGCCAATACACGGCATTGCTGCTGACACTCAAGACCGGAGCGTGTGGATACATGTATTTCTATGTAGCTGAACGCTCCGACCCCGAGTGCCGGCGGCAGTGCCAGGTATTGATGCAAGAGACTCGTGCGAGTTTCTTGCATTGCACTCACACATGTGACCCCGGCCTAATACTGAAACCCATCAGATCTTCTTATAGTCACAAGAAAAGATAGATGTATTTTTCATAGAGTTAATATTATTCTCTGATAAATGAATCACATATTAAATCCTTTATCAGAAAGATCTTTCCACCTACTTAGATACCAGAACCTGGGTGCAACTTCTACCACTCCAACCCTTTTAGGTCCACGCCTGAAAATAACTATGAAGTTTACAACCTAAGGGCTGTCCCACACGTCCAGATAATTCCGGTACCGGAATAAATCGGTACCGGAGTTATCCGTGTCCGTGTGCCTGGGAACTCACGGAGGCCATACCTGCGGCACACGTGTGCCGCCCGTATGGCGAGTGGGTACCACACGGAGCGTGTGGTACCCACTCTGCATGGTGCTGAAGCTGCGATTCATATCATCCCTGCAGCAACGTTTGCTGCAGGGAAAATATGAAGAATAGTGTTTAAAATAAAGATCCATGTGTCCGCCGCCCCCCCACCCCCTGTGCGCCCCCCCCGCTGGTCAGAAAATACTCACCCGGATCCCCCGTCGGCAGTCGCTCCTTCCTGGTCTGGCCGCGGCTTACTGTATGCGGTCACGTGGGGCCGCTCATTTACACTCATGAATAGGCGGCTCCGCCCCTATTGGAGGTGGAGCCACATATTCATGAGTGTAATTGGCCGCATACAGTAGAGAAGCCGCGGCCAGACCAGGAAGGAGCGACTGCCGACGGGGGATCCGGGTGAGTATTTTCTGACCAGCGGGGGGGGGCGCACAGGGGGTGGGGGGGCGGCGGACACATGGATCTTTATTTTAAACACTATCATTCATATTTTCTCTGTAGCAAACGCTGCTACAGGGAACATATGAATGGCGGCTTCAGCACCATGTGGGGGGGACAGCGCTTACTGTAGCGCTGTCTCCGGCACGCCACACGGACCCCAGACGGAGAATGTCCGTGTGAGGTCCGTGTTTTACACGGACCCATTGACTCTATTGGGTCCGTGTAATCCGTGCGCTCCCACGAACACTGACATGTCTCCGTGTTTGGCACACGGAGACACGGTCCGCACACGGTCCGCACAAAATCAATGACATCTGAACAGATGCATTGATTTTTATGGGTCTACGTGTGTCAGTGTCTCCGGTACGGGAGGAAACTGTCACCTCACGTACCGGAGCCACTGACGTGTGAAACCGGCCTAAAGGAGATCAGGCATTCACCTTTCTGATAAGAATGAGCAGGACATGAAAATAAATAATGTTTTTATTAACGTCAATGTAGGCTCAGTCAGTTCTTGGATGTAATCCTCTCCATTGGCTGCAGTAATAGCGCATTGTGAAACATTGTGACACTTACGGTGAATGTGGCTAGTCCTTGTTTTCATATCACTTTATTATGTCTCACTTTTTTTTAATAGTTTTGTATAATTAACAGTATAATAGGATAATGTATGGCCAAACAGTTCTTTGATTGCTAATACTAACATTTGTACAATTTTTGCCTACATTTAAGACACCTTTTGATTTCCATTTCTTTAGTTGGCTGTATATTTTCAATAATATTTGTTCACTAACACACAATTATTTTTCTCAATTGTTATACATCTGAAGACATAACAAGCAATAACATTGAAACTCTTTTTTTTTTTGCCCGGCAGCAAAATTAGCTAAGTTTCCTTCATGTAAAGTCCTTGGAAACAGCTTCTACAAAGTTTGGTGCGGACATCAAGATGGCGATTGTACAGATAATGGCAAAAAGAGAGAAAGCTACAAGACACAAACGGTCAATGACTGCAGCAGCAAACTTCCATTCACTGCAGATCTCTTCTCCTTCATCGTGATCTCGGAATCGTCTGGCAATGTACTGCACCTCCTCTAATATCTTGGTTATTTCTGGCATGCACTCTCTTAAACACTTCTTCTGGAGGAGATCACTGTCTTCTAGAGAAGGGCATGCCACTCTACCACACATAACCCCAGAGTCACTGGTAGGTGGACAGCACGGGCTCTCCAGGTTGTGGTAACCACAGTAGAGAATGTTGCCATTTGTAGATTGGTGCCCAGATACAATGTTCATTTCGATACTGCTCATACTTGAATGGTGGTTCGGGTAAGTATATTTACAAGGGATCGGTATTCTATTTTCACCTGGTTTTCTCATTCTTAAAAACCATGCACACCAGTTGAGCAAGATCACCCTTACCTGAAATAGAAAAGGACAATTAATGAGTAATCATGAAAGTAATATTATGTCTATGGTACCAAATCAATAGAATCTGGACAAATTAATTGTTATAACCATATATGAATTTTAGTATCATATTTCATGTTATTATAGGACACACCCAATTCTGACGTGACAACAGGATATTTGTTTTTATCTTTACGTGATCAAAGTATTTTCTCATTTTATCTTACCTTATAGTATGCTATTGTAACGACCAGGCCGAACATTCCCTGCTATCCACCCCCACACAGTGTCCACAGCCGAATGAATGACCACAGACAACAGGTCTTGGGATAACAGTTGCTTTTACTTCAGCAGGAATGGGAAATATAACTTGGAACAAATATGTGGCATGCGGGTACTGGGTAGACTACAGCTGATTACCCGGGCCCCTGCGATATCCCTCAGACTAGGGAAAACCCTGTCTGTCCCTCTCCCAGAATTTACACTGATGGTGTGCTTGTCTGGGCCACCAGGCCTGACCCTGACTCCTGTTTCAGTCCTATGCTTAAACCTCCACCCGCCACCCAGTGATTAGACCACACACCAACCCCTACAGAAAGCACAGACAGGGAAAACTAAAAACGCACCATGCCGCAGACACACAGGAAAACACTAAAATGTGCACAGGGCAAAACAAATACAAATATAGGAAGGAGAAATATGACAAAGGATAATACACCACCAGATATGATATTTCTTCTCCTAGACCACCACTCCAGACCGAGATCACCAGGCACAAGACACAAGCTATAATCGGCAACGCCCAAAGTCCAGAATGACTATTTAAAGGCCACGGGTGTGACCCAGCCTCCAACCCGATTACCAGCTAGATTAACCCCGGACAACCTGGATAAAGTCTAGCCGGCGCTATAGAACGTATAGTGGACAAATGTGGAATTATCGCTGTCTGTCGGACGCCCTAGTGTGAATAGCGTCCGACATGACAATATGGAACAGCCTCTCATGAGTAGTCCACGGCAAATACAGTTCACACTTAGATGCTGACACAGAATTTAGGATCTGGAGCTTTAAGAACCTGTATTAGTGAGAAGCAGTGCCTGGCGTCCTGTATCCATTTCACAGCTTGTCGCAATCTCTGCAGAAATATACTTGAAGCAAATAACAGATAATTTGTGGTGAGGCGAGAGACCCTAAATTTCCTCAACACGAGGGGCAATAGGTTCTTCTGTGCACTGTAGTGCAACCTAATGCTGGAGAAGCATGGGTAAATAGGGACAGCGCAAGATCCAGGGTTAAAGGACAAATGTTAAAGTCTTTAGCCATCTTGGTTGTAGAAGCCAAGGGAAAAATCCTAGGCATTAGGCCTGGCTGTAAGTCTTTAGATGGATAATATGAAAAGATGGATGAACCTCCAGGCATGTAGCCTGGAGGGGTTGAGGAGACCCATCAACTGAGGTCTGCTCTGGGTCACATCTTGTACCAGACTCTTTGAGGACTTTCCAGTCTCTGTCTAGACAAGACAGAGATTTGGAGGTAGCTCCTCCTATTGAATCTTGGTGACAGGGTCACTGACCAATAGGATCTATACCCATTCTGTGTGAGATCGTACATTGAGGATAATATAAATCATGCATTTCACCAGCAAATGGTGCTGGAACCCACCAAATGAAAAGTGCACTTTATAGAACACTGAAACACATACCTGAGGAATATATGAGATTAACAGTGAAAGCATAACTTAGGAGTGAGTTGTAGTATAAGGCTGGAGTCACACTAGAGAGGAATACGGACGAGTGCTATGTGAGAAAAAATCACATAGCTCTCGGACCATTGTTAATCTATGGGGCAGCCCCCATCATCTGTTTTTTTCTCGGCCGTATTATACGTGCGAGTGAAAATGTAAGGAGGTTGCTTTCCCTGCTCCTTGCCTGGAACCACTTAGTCAGACAGCTGGGTTGTTGGGGGGAAGACTTTTTGCCCTGGACAGAGGGGGCCAGGTAACTGCTGGGAAGAGAGAGGGGCGTGGTCAGAAAAGAGCGGGAGAGCAGGGAGAAAGCAGCGCGCCAAAGAGAGGGCAGGCTGCAGCGCCGTGCTCCCCTAAAGGTAGTGCTCCCCGTGAGGGCACTGAGGCTGAGATACCCACCAGAGTGAAGGCTGGATGTGAGGGTGTAGACTCGAAAGCCTCCTGAATCAGAGACAGTGACTCGGGTGCAGCCCTGGTGACCTCAGTGACAAGCAAAGATCCCTGAGTGTGATAAGTAACTGCCCAGTGTGTGTGTGACATCGTTACTACAGAGAAACTGCCAGGCTAACATACAAGAGACTTCTGCAGCAGTGAACGAGACTGTGCTACTTCCTGATTTCAGTTTCACGTTGAAGAGAAAAGTCTTAACCCCGGAGTTTCCAGGAAACAGAGAAGAGACTTCTATTCCCTGGTCCCTGCAGTATCAGTACAGAGACTGTGATTCTTGGTGAGAGACTTAACAGTGTGGAGCCCCTGATTCCTGTCTGTGCTGTAAAAGCTAAAGACTTCATCTTGTGAGTACATGAAAGCGAACTCAACTCTGCTGATGACTGTACCCATGCCGGAATTAGGACCCTTCAGTCAGGACCTCCCTGGACTGACAAGTTACAAGAACACTCGTTAACCCTTTCATTTTCGCTTAACTGTTTACTGTTTGATTTACCTCTATTAACCCCCTGTTAACTCCCTGCAAGGAGAATCTTACTCCTGTTAATGAATTCCCCTCAACAGTTGGTCTGTCTGTTCCGTGGCGACATACGCAACCCTGCACCCTATTACACTTGGCGTAGTCGGCAGGATGTCACACGGTAGCACGGAGGGGGCACACCAAGCAGTTGAGAGAGGCCCCAGGTCTAGCTTCTCCCTGGGAGCCATGTTAGTTAACCTGCCAAAATTTTCAGGGAGCAATGTCATGTTGTGGAGTTGGACGGAGCGCATCTGAGGGATGATGTGGATGCATCCTATGACACCGGCTCTGCAGGCGGAAATAGCTGTGATGGCCCTAGAGGGGGATGCACAGGACTCTGTTATGCTCAGACCCCTCCAGGTGAGAGATACCCTGGACAAAGTATTACGTATACTTGAGGAGACGCATGGGGACCCCACTGACGTAGGGGAGCTGCGCATGCGACTGTTCCGCCGGGTACAAAGAGAGGGGGAGACCGTGACGCAATATATGAACGCGCTGCAGGAGCTTCAAACTGCCATTATACGGAAAGACGGCATAGGTGTGGGGTCAATTGACATTGTGCTGCGGGACCAACTGGTGACAGGCTTGCGAGATGTGTTGATGAAACAGGCCCTGCGAGAGCGCATGCGCATAAAGCTAGATATGACTTTCTCTGAGGTCGGGAGTGAGGCACGCACGTGCGAGCAAGAGCAAGGGGTGGTAGTGCCAGTGGGAAAGGTATGGAGCAGGGAGGTAACAGCCCCTCAATGGGTAGAAGACATGAAGAAGGAGGTTAAGCGAGTCCGTGAGGAGGTGGCTGAATATAAGAAGATCCCTGCTGCAGAGTACAGCCCTCCGGTGCGAGAAAGAGAGACCGCCCCCCAAAGTGAGACTAGTGCCGCTCGGCGAAGAAGACTGACTTGATGCTACAACTGCGGAGCACACAGTCAAAATGAAGAGGAGGCGATGTGGACCCAAGATTCCCAGCTGAAGATAAGAAGAATCTGGGAGGAGATGGAGAGTCTGGGGAAAGCCCTTACTGCCGTTTTGGGGACCAGCGGCATACCCCGAGGTAACGTGTGGATGCCGCCAGAAAGAGATAGAGGAGAGGTGAGCAGCATGAAGAAGGCTTCGGTGGTGGCCCCAGAGTGTAACTCCGTATCCTGGGGTGAAGAGCAACCGCAGATGAGAGATGTCCCCCGCCAAGGTCGACGATCCAGACTGAAGCGCCCTCCAGACAGACGCAGACGTGAGTGCTGGTCGTGCAGAAAGGTGGGACACATGTCCAGAAATTGCCCTACCCGAGAAGAGCGGTGGCAGAGATCTGCTCACCCGCTGAGGGTCCTGCTAACTGGAGGGAACGTCGCCCCTGGAGGGAATGGTACGGCAGGAAGAGAAGAGTTCCACCTAGGGCAAGACAGTACCACAATGTCGGACGCCAAGGAGAGGTGGAGAAGGTGTCAAGCATCTCTGGTGAAATGACTGTGCTGTCCCAACGCGTAAAGGCGAACCTGGTGCATCTACAGCCTGGGTCTGAAGGTTTTGTTGGTGAGACTCAGCCTGGAGGAAAGAAAGTGACGTTCACTCGAGAAGACCACCAAAGTGTTTTACTACCTTGCCCAGCACGAGTTCCTGAAGAAGGAGAGAAAGTGCCAAGTGTTCCTGCGACACTCGTTTTCAAGGTCCGAGCTGATGAGAAGGAGGAAACACTGATGTCATCCCCTGAGGTGAAGAATATGCTGGCTGTCAGCTCACCAGTTCCTCATCGGACAGGGGAAATGGAACAGCTGTGTGAGACAGGGCGTGTGGTTGAGATGCGCTGGGAAGTGATGCCCGCAGAGCCCGGCACAGATGACAAAGAGTCCGGCCTGCATGGTCTTAATTCATCTGACTTAAGCTTCGACGAGAATGCTCCCGTCAAAGAGAGGGGGAGCTATGGAGAAGAATTGCTTGTACTAAGCCCCCAGACTGAGGAACCCGAGCAAGAAGCCCCTACGCAAACACCTGCTACCGGCAAGGCTAAGAAGAAGAAAAAGAAGAGGAGGACAGAAGTTGTTGATGAAGCAGAGAAAGCATATCTCAACCTGACTGATGAACAGCTCCTAGACCATTTAGTTTGGGAGTATGTGCAAGAAGAAAGGCAGAAGGAGATGCGAGGATTGCCAGTATCTGACTCCCCTAAAAAGAACAAAGAGAAGCACGAAGAGACCTCGCCTGTGGAATGGCGAGCTTTAAGAGAATGTAGAGGGGGAATGTAAGGAGGTTGCTTTCCCTGCTCCTTGCCTAGAACCACTTAGTCAGACAGCTGGGTTGTTGGGGGGAAGACTTTCTGCCCTGGACAGAGGGGGCCAGGTGACTGCTGGGAAGAGAGAGGGGTGTGGTCAGAAAAGAGCGGGAGAGCAGGGAGAAGGCAGGGCGCCAAAGAGAGGGCAGGCTGCAGCGCCGTGCTCCCCTAAAGGTAGTGCTCCCCGTGAGGGCACTGAGGCTGAGATACCCACCACAGTGAAGGCTGGATGTGAGGGTGTAGACTCGGAAGCCTCCTGAATCAGAGACAGTGACTCAGGTGCAGCCCTGGTGACCGCAGTGACAAGCAAAGATCCCTGAGTGTGATAAGTAACTGTCCAGTGTGTGTGTGACATCGTTACTACAGAGAAACTGCCAGGCTAACATACAAGAGACTTCTGCAGCAGTGAACGAGACTGTGCTACTTCCTGATTTCAGTTTCACGTTGAAGAGAAAAGTCTTAACCCCGGAGTTTCCAGGAAACAGAGAAGAGACTTCTATTCCCTGGTCCCTGCAGTATCAGTACAGAGACTGTGATTCTTGGTGAGAGACTTAACAGTGTGGAGCCCCTGATTCCTGGCTGTGCTGTAAAAGCTAAAGACTTCATCTTGTGAGTACATGAAAGCGAACTCTGCTGGTGACTGTACCCACGCCGAAATTAGGACCCTCCAGTCAGGACCTCCCTGGACTGATAAGTTACAAGAACACTCGTTAACCCTTTCATTTTCGCTTAACTGTTTACTGTTTGATTTACCTCTATTAACCCCCTGTTAACTCCCTGCGAGGAGAATCTTACTCCTGTTAATAAATTCCCCTCAACAGTTGGTCTGTCTGTTCCGTGGTGACATACGCAACCCTGCACCCTATTACAAAATCGCAGCATGCTGCAATTTGCACCGTATATCGCCCGAGACTCGCCAATGAAAGTCTATGGGTGCGAGAAAAACTCCCACACCACACAGACCAGCAGTGTGACATTTGTATGCAATGCGATTTTAGCATGAGCTTTTACATAGAGAGAACTGCTGTATGTAAAAGCTCATGTTAAAATCGCATTGCATATGGATACCATACGGATGTCACACTGTTACTAGAAGCGAGGGAATCGCATCCTCGCATTGCAAACGGATTACATACAGATCACTGTTCGGGAACATTTGTGCGATTCTCGGCCGTCAAAATCGGACTGATTTTTTATACGGTAAGTGTGACTCCAGCCTAAAGAAGCTACTCACGGTCCAGGGTTACTTAAAGGGACATACATCGTCTGGACCGGGTCACTACACTATTACAATGTACACTTGCCAGGGAGCCCAATTTATATTTCCCATTTTGCAACAATATTAATATAGGTAGAATTTTCATGATTATATATATTATTATATATATATGTTTTACTTTAATGGAAAGAGGGCTATGTACATATATATATAGATAGATAGATATATAGATAGATATACACAGTACAGACCAAAAGTTTGAACACACCTTCTAATTTAAAGATTTTTCTGTATTTTCATGACTATGAAAATTGTACATTCACACTGAAGGCATCAAAACTATGAATTAACACATGTGGAATTATATACTTAACAAAAAAGTGTGAAACAACTGAAATTATGTCTTATATTCTAGGTTCTTCAAAGTAGCCACCTTTTGCTTTGATGACTGCTTTGCACACACTTGGCATTCTCTTGATGAGCTTCAAGAGGTAGTCACCGGCAATGGTCTTCCAACAATCTTGAAGGAGTTCCCAGAGATGCTTAGCACTTGTTGGCCCTTTTGCCTTCACTCTGGGGTCCAGCTCACCCCAAACCATCTCGATTGGGTTGAGGTCTGGTGACTGTGGAGGCCAGGTCATCTGGCGTAGCACCCCATCACTCTCCTTCTTGGTGAAATAGCCCTTACACAGCCTGGAGGTGTGTTTGGGGTCATTGTCCTCTTGAAAAATAAATGATGGTCCAACTAAATGCAAACCGGATGGAATAGCATGCCGCTGCAAGATGCTGTGGTAGCCATGCTGGTTCAGTATGCCTTAAATTTTGAATAAATCCCCAAACAGCAAAGCACCCCCACACATCACACCTCCTCCTCCATGCTTCACGGAGCGAACCAGGCATGTAGAGTCCATCCGTTCACCTTTTCTGCGTCGCACAAAGACACGGTGGTTGGAACCAAAGATCTCAAATTTGGACTCATCAGACCAAAGCACAGATTTCCACTGGTCTAATGTCCACTCCTTGTGTTCTTTAGCCCAAACAAGTCTCTTCTGCTTGTTGCCTGTCCTTAGCAGTGGTTTCCTAGCAGCTATTTTACCATGAAGGCCTGCTGAACAAAGTCTCCTCTTAACAGTTGTTGTAGAGATGTGTCTACTGCTAAAACTCTGTGTGGCATTGACCTGGCCCCTAATCTGAGCTGCTGTTAACCTGCGATTTCTGATGCTGGTGACTCGGATAAACTTATCCTCAGAAGCAGAGGTGACGCTTGGTCTTCCTTTCCTGGGGCGGTCCTCATGTGAGCCAGTTTCTTTGTAGCGCATGATGGTTTTTGCCACTGCACTTGGGGACAATTTCAAAGTTTTCCCAATTTTTCGGACTGACTGACCTTCATTTCTTAAAGTAATTATGGACACTCGTTTTTCTTTACTTAGCTGCTTTTTTCTTGCCATAATACAAATTCTAGTAGTAGATATTCACCGCACACTCTTTTTGTTGGTTTGCAAGCGTGGTTTCACAATTTATTCCAAAAAAATATATAGAAACCACAAGCAGTGAAGTGATATAGTCTGATACAAAAACCCAACGTTTCGACCCTCCTGGGTCTTAGTCATGGGGTTACTTGGTTGTTGGTGCAAGAGTAGAGGGTAGAGAATGTAGAGAGGGACCCTTGGTGTTTAGGTACCCGAAACTGCTGGTGGCGTAGTAGTAGATGCTGTAAAGCGGCGCTCCCGCGCCCTGCTGAGTGTGCGGCTGCTCAACAGTCATCAAAGCAAAAGGTGGCTACTTTGAAGAACCTAGAATATAATTTCAGTTGTTTCAAACTTTTTTGTGTTAATTCATAGTTTTGATGCCTTCAGTGTGAATGTACAGTTGTCATAGTCATGAAAATACAGAAAAATCTTTAAATGAGAAGGTGTGTCCAAACTTTTGGTCTGTACTGTGTATATATATATATATATATATATATATATATATATATATATATATATATATATATATATATATATATATATATATATATATATATATATATATTTTCCGTATATATACACAGTATATATATAGCGCCCTCTATCCCTGAAAGTGAAATACATACTGTAACTCTTTTGTTCTTTATAAATGGAAAGGTTAGATTTAAAAAATCCATAAAACTAATTTTAGTAGATTCACATTGGAGACTATCAGACATCTTCAGCAAATGCACCATGTCCGTGCAATGGGGTTAATCCATGTGTGGCACTCCAATAAGGATCCTGGGTGGAGAAATGTCTCTTTTTGAAGAATATTTTTAAATTAATGGCAGCAAAATTTGTATCTAGCAATGCAAATTTCTTTTTTTTTCGTTTTCAGAATTTACATACTTTGACATTGCTTATTGTACTGACTTCATATGCTGTATTTTAATGTTTATCAAAAAACTATTGAGTGACAAGAAGAAATGTTTCAAATTCTGTTTTTCACACAAGAGGCAGCCCCATATATCATTCAAGGCTCATTAGCAAGATTTTCTTTCACTTGAAGCCTCATGAAGAAACTTATGAGATGTGCTGTCATAGTTAAGAATGGAGCATATGTCGCTTCCTACCTGCTTTATGTTTAGCTCAACACAACCTACCGCCCATCCATTGCCAGAACCAATGTATTAGCTGTCATGCTCAGTAAAGCATTTAAGGAATAATGATGTTCCTGCAGTTACAGCTTCTTACGTTTTTTTTTTCTTTTGGCAATGCGATGCCTTTATTACTCAGCAGAAAGCAAGCCCATACTGTGGAAATACTATATTTTACCTTGTTTTCAGTGAGAAGTATAAATCCCAAATTTCTCTGCTGATCACTTGAATATTTCTATAAAACCTCTTTTCATCAAACTTGGGACCCTTCACTATAAGCAAGAGAACAGAGCCCCTCGGATGAGCTGGCCTTGTATTACAATGGTTTTATGGAATATAAATTAAAAAGCATACATAGTGCTCAGCGTAAATAAGTACACCCACTTTGAAAAGTAAAATTTCTATAAATATCTTACTGTTCACAAATACAATTTTCAAATATTGACAAGTCGGAGTTTCATAGAACATTTTTTAAACCGATATCATGAAAGGATAATAATATCCCGTAACTTGCATTACAAAATCTTTAGTTTCATTCACATTAATTGATGCAAAACTGAATACACCCCACATTAAAAACTACTACATCTAGTATTTTTTATGACCCCCATGGTTTTTAAGGACAGCACCAAGTCTTTGAGGCATGGAATGAACAAGTTGGTGACATATTTCAACATCTTTTTCTATTCTTCAGGAACGAACTCTTTTACGGCCTGGATGCTGGATTGAGAATGGTGCCCCACTTGTCTCTTCAGAATTCCCAATAGATGTTCGATTGGGTTCAGATCAGAAGACATACTTAGCCACTGAATCACTTTCACCCTGTTCTTCTTTCGAAATGCAACAGTCTCCTTACATGTGTGTTTTGAATCATTATTATGTTGGAAAAGTAAATGTCTGCCAATGGCACGGAGTGATGGAACACCTTCTTTTTCAATATAGAGCAGTATATCTGTGAATACATACTAGCATCAATTAAAACAAGCGCCCAAAGTACCCATGCAGCCCCATTCAATAGTTCTTGATGGGGGGGTGTATTAATTTTTGATTCATTAATTTCAGTAAAACTGGAGATTTTGTAATGAATGCTTTATTATTTACCTTACTTTCATGTTATGGGTTAAAAAATGTTCTATGAAATTGTTCTTGTGTTCACTAAAACATTGATTAAAATTTTACTTTTCAAAGGTGGTGTACTTATTAATATTGAAAACTGTATATAGCCAACAAGACAGACACAAAGATATGTTGGTGGGTGAGCCAACAAGGGAAACACCCATAATAAAATGAAGTCAATCACCATGAATGTATGAGAAAGTACAGTGGGTACGGAAAGTTTTCATACCCCTTTACATTTTTCACTTTGTTTCATTGCAGCCATTTGGTAAATTCAAAAAAGTTCATTTTTTTCACATTAATGTACACTCTGCACCCCATCTTGACTGAAAAAAAAACAGAAATGTAGACATTTTTGCAAATTTATTAAAAAAGAAAAACTGAAATATCACATGGTCATAAGTATTCAGACCGTTTGCTCAGTATTGAGTAGAAACACCGTTTTAAGCTAGTACAGCCATGAGTCTTCTTGGGAATGATGCAACAAGTTTTTCACACCTGGATTTGGGGATCCTCTGCCATTCTTCCTTGCAGATTCTCTTCAGTTTCGTCAGATTGGATGGTGAACGTTGGTGGACAGCCATTTTCTGGTCTCTCCAGAGATGCTCAATTGGGTTCAGGTCAGAACTCTGGCTGGGCCAGTCAGTTGTTCTGAAGCCACTCCTTTGTTATTTTAGCTGTGCTTAGGGTCACTGTCTTGTTGGAAGGTGAACCCTTGGCCAAGTCTGAGGTCCAGAGCCCTCTGGAAGAGGTTTTCATCCAGGATATCTCTGTACCTGGCCACATTCATGTTTTATTCAATGGCAACCAGTCGTCCTGTCCCTGCAGCCGAAAAACACCCCCATAGCATGATGCTGCCACCACCATGTTTCACTGTTGGGATTGTATTCGGCAGGTGATGAGCAGTGCCTGGTTTTCTCCACACATACCGCTTAGAATTATGACCAAAAAGGTCTACCTTCATCTCATCAGACCAGAGAATCTTATTTCTCATAGTCTGGGAGTCCTTCTGGTGTTTTTTTTTTTAGCAAACTCCATGTGGGCTTTCATATGTCTTGCACTGAGGAGAGGCTTCCATTGGGCCACTCTGCCATAAAGGCCCGACTGGTGGAGGGCTACAGTGACAGTTCACTTTGTGGAACTTTCTCCCATCTCCTTACTGCCTCTCTGGAGCTCAGATACAGTGATCTTGGGGTTCTTCTTTACCTCTCACCAAGGCTCTTCTCCCATGATTGCTCAGTTTGGCTGGATAGCCAGGTCTAGGAAGACTTTTGGTGGTCCCAAACTTCTTCCATTTAAGGATTATGGAGGCCACTGTGCTCTTGGGAACCTTAAGTACCGCAGAAATTCTGTTGCAACCTTGGCCAGAATTCTATCTCTGAGCTCCTTGGCCAGTTCCTTTGACCTCATGATTCTCATTTGGTCTGACATGCACTGTGAGCTGTGAGGTCTTATATAGACAGGTGTGCGCCTTTCCAAATCAAGTCCTATCAGTTTAATTAACCATAGCTGGACTCCAATGAAGGAGTAGAACACCTCACGGAGGATCATAAGGAAATGAACAACATGTGACTTAAATATGTGTCTGAGCAAAGGGTCTGAATACTTATAACAATGTGATATTTCAGTTTTTCTTTTTTATTAAATTTGCAAAAATTTCTACTTTTCTGTTTTTTTTCAGTCAAGATGGGGTGCAGAATGTACATTAATGTGAAAAAAAAAGAAGTTTTTCGAATTTACCAAATGGCTGCAATGAAACAAAGAGTGAAGAATTTAAAGTGGTCTGAATACTTTCCATACCCACTGTATATATGCTTAAACAGAACCCATCATTTTAATTTTCTTTCTCCTAAATAAATATTACACATGAAAATGAGAAACTTTGCAATATGTCTTATCAGAGACATCTGCTTATTTCTCCCCCTGGACTGATGATTTGTTTTCAAAATTCTCACCCCTGATAAAGTATTTGTGAAATGTACATGGTTGTTTGGTGGGTAAGCCCAACTACCTCTTTGCTATTATTATTACTTGCACTACTTGTACTTCATGTGATTCGCTTCTCATGCAGTTATTATTTGTTGGCACTCCAATTTCACCATAGATGCCTGACAATGCACTTTCTTATTGGGCATCATGATATGTTCTTAAGCATATATACTTTCTCATACATTGTCCTTTACTGGTTATTGGCATCATTTTATTATGGGAGTTCCCTTGCACACGCTGTGTAGACTCTGCCCTCATCCTTAGAAAGCCGTCTTCAGTTTGTGTGGAACTGAATGCGGATTTTCTTCAGAAACAGCATAGGGAAGCATCTTCTAGAAGATTTTAGAAATGTTTTCTTTCAGATAAAGTATATTTGAAATACTATTAAAATTGCATGCTCTGTTTTATCAATAAATAAAAATGACAAGGACAGTTACACTTTAAATTAACAGGGTTTTCTGAAAGTTTAAACCCTTAACGACCGCCGATACGCTTTTTAACGGCGATAGTTAAGGGTACTTAAACCACAGCGCCATTAATTAACGGCGCTGTGGAAAAAGTATATAGCGCCCCCCAGAGTCAGATTTTCTCTGGGGTCTCGGTTGTCGGGGGTAGCCGAGACCCCAGAGAACATGATTCAGGTCGTTTTTTACCGACCCCCGGTAATTAACCGTTTACCAGTGGCCGCAAAAACAAAACAAAATGTGATTTGCCATTTAATTTCTCTGTCCTCTGATGTGATCGCACATCAGAGGACAGAGAAATGGGGTCCCCGATGGCCCCCCGATACTTATCCGTGTCCCCCGGTGCTCCTCGTGGTTCCCCATGGGCGACTGCCATCTTCTTCCAGCAAAAAAATGGCACCCGGCAGATCTTTGGGGCCAAAGACCCCAAAAAACATGCTCGGTGCGGTTTTTACCGACCCATGTTTTGCGATCGCCGGTAATTAACCGTTTACCGGTGACCGCAAAAAAAAAATGCGATCTGTCTGTCATTCTTTGTCCTCTGATGTGATCACACATCAGCGGACAGAGAAATAGGGGGATCGGGGACCCTGTCATACTTACCGGTGTCCCTGGGTCCTCCTGCGTCCCCTCCTGGCAGCCGGCTTTTTCCTCCTGGGAGAAAATGGCGGGCGCATGCGCAGTGCGCCGACCATGATCTGACGGCCGGCAGAGGAAGATTCTTCTTCTTGTTTCATTTTGGTCACTGTGATAGATCCTATCACAGTGATCAAAATAAAAAAAATAGTAAATAACCCCCCCTTTATCACCCCCTTAGTTAGGAAAAAATAATAAAATAAAAAAAGTTTGTAATTCCATTTTCTAATTAGGGTTACAGTTAGGCTAAACTGAGTTGGGCTAAGGGGCTAGGGTTAGGGCTAGGGTTAGGGTTAGGGTCAGGGATAAAGTTAGGGTTAGGGTTGGGGCTAAAGTTAGGGTTGAGGCTAAAGTTAGGGTTGGGGCTAAAGTTAGGGTTAGGGTTGGGGCTAAAGTTAGGGTTAGGGCTAGGGTTGGGGCTAAAGTTAGGGTTAGAGTTGAGATTAGGGTTAGGGTTGGGATTAGGGTTTGGATTAGGGTTAGGATTGGCATTAGGGTTAGGGTTGGCATTAGGGTTTGGTTTGGGATTAGGGTTAGGTTTAGGATTAGGGTTAAGGTTAGGGTTGGGATTAGGGTTAGGGGTGTATTGGGATTAGTGTTTGGATTAGGGTTGGGTTTGAGGTTAGGGTTGAGATTAGGATTAGGGTTGTTTTGGGCTTAGGGTTTTGATTAGGGTTATGGTTAGGGTTGGGATTAGGGTTATGGTTAGGGTTGTGATTAGGATTATGGATCGGGTTGGGATTAGGGTTAGGGGTGTGTTGGGGTTAGGGTTGGAGTTAGAATTGGGGGGTTTCCAATGTTTAGGTACATCAGGGGGTCTCCAAACGCGACAGCCAATTTTGCGCTCAAAAAGTCAAATGGTGCTCCCTCCCTTCTGAACTCTGCTGTGCACCCAAACAGTGGTTTACCCCCACATAAGGGGCATCAGCGTACTCAGGACTAATTGGACAACAACATTTGGGGTCCAGTTTCTCCTGTTAACCTTGCGAAAATAAAAAAACTTGGGGGCTAAAAAATCATTTTTGTGGAAAAAAAAAAGATTTTTTATTTTCACGGCTCTACGTCAAACTTCTGTGAAGCACTTGTGCGCTCAAAATGCTCATCACATATCTAGACAAGTTCCTTGGGGAGTCTAGTTTCCAAAATGTTTAGGTACATCAGGAGCTCTGAAAATGCAGCATGACACCCGCAGACCATTCCATCAAAGTCTGCATTTTAAATCATCAATATTTCCCTTCCGAGCCCCAATATGTGCCCAAACAGTGGTTTATCCCCACACATGGGGTATCAGCATGCTCGGGACAAATTGGACAACAACTTTTGGGGTCCAATTTCCCCTGTTACCCTTGGGAAAATAAAAAATTGGGGGCTAAAAAAAATCATTTTTGTGGAAAAAAAAATATTTTTCATTTTCACGACTCTGCATTTTAAACTTCTGTGAAGCACTTGGGGGTTCAAAGTGCTCACCACATATCTAGATACGTTCCTTGGGGGGGAAGTCTAGTTTCCAAAATGGGGTCACTTGTTTGGGGTTTCTACTGTTTATTTACATCAGTGGCTCTGCAAATGCAACATAACGCCCGCACACCATTCTATCAAAGTCAGCATTCCAAAACGGCGCTCCTTCCCTTCTGAGCTCTGCCATGCGCCCAAACAGTGCCCCCCCACATATGGGGTATCAGCGTACTCAGGATAAATTGCACAATAAATTTTGGGGTCCAATTTCTCCTGTTACCCTAGTGAAAGTAAAAATTTGGGGGTGAAAAATCATTTTGTGGAAAGAATATGATTTTTTATTTTCATGGCTCTACATCATAAACTTATGTGACGCAGTTAGAGGTTCATAGTGCTCACCACACATCTTCTGTAGATAAGCTCTTTGGGGCTCTAGTTTCTAAAATGGGGTCACTTGTGGGGGGTTTCTACTGTTTAGGTACATCAGGAGCTCTGCAAATGCAACATGACGCCCGTAGACCATTCCATCTAAGTCTGCATTTTAAAACGTCACTACTTCCCTTCCAAGCCCCGATGTGTGCCCAAACATTTGTCCACCCACATATGGGGTATCAGGGTACTCAAGACAAACTGGACAACAATTTTTGGGGTCCAATTTCTTCTGTTACCCTTGAGAAAATAAAAAATTGTGGGCTAAAAAATAATTTTTGAGGGAAAAAAAAGGATTTTTTATTTTCACGGCTCTACGTTATAAATTTCTGTGAAGCACTATGGTATTCAAAGTGCTCACCACACATCTATATAAGTTCCTTAATGGGTCTAGTTTCCAAAATGGGGTCACATGTGGGGCGTTTCCACTGTTTAGGCACATCAGGGGCTCTGCAAACGTGACATGGCGTCCGATCTCAATTCCAGCCAATTCTGCATTGAAAAAGTCAAACGGAACTCCTTCTCTTCCAAGCTCTGCCATGCACCCAAACTGTGGTTTACCCCCACATATTGGGTATCAGCGTACTCAGGACAAATTGCACAACACCTTTCATGGTCTAATTTCTCCTGTTACCCTTGTGAAAATAAAAATTTGAGGGCGAAAATATCATTTTTGTAGAAAAAATGCGATTTTTTATTTTCACGGCTCTACGTTATAAACTTCTGTGAAGCACTTTGGGGTTTAAAGTGCTCACCATACATCTAGACAAGTTCCTTAAAGGGTCTAGTTTCCAAAATGGTGTCACTTGTGGGGGATTTCCACTGTTTAGGCACATCAGGGGTTCTCAAAACGCGACATGGCGTCCGATCTCAATTCCAGCCAATTCTGCATTGAAAAAGTCAAACGGTGCTCCTTCACTTCCAAGCTCTGCGGTGCGCCCAAACAGTGGTTTACCTCCACATATGGGGTATCTGCGTATTCAGAAGAAATTGTACAGCAAATTTTGTGGCTTATTTCTCTTTTTACACTTGTGAAAATTAAAAAAATTGGTTCCGAAGTAAAATGTTTGCAAAAAAAGTTAAATGTTCATTTTTTCCTTCCACATTGTTTCAGTTCCTGTGAAACACATAAAGGGTTAATAAACTTCTTGAATGTGGTTTTGAGCACCTTGAGGGGTGTAGTTTTTAGAATGGTGTCAAGTTTGGGTATTTTCTGTCATGTACACTCCTCGAAGTGACTTTAAATGTGAGATGGTCCCTAAAAAAATTGTTTTGTAAATTTTCTTGTAAAAATGAGAAATTGCTGGTCAACTTTTAACCCTTATAACTTCCTAACAAAAAAAAAATTGTTTCCAAAATTGTGCTGATGTAAAGTAGACATGTGGAAAATGTTATTTATTGACTATTTTGTGTGACATATCTCTCTGATTTAAGGGCATAAAGATTCAAAGTTTGAAAATTGCAAAATTGTAAAAATTTTCGCCATATTTCCGTTTTTTCCATAAATAATCGCAAGTAATATAGAAGAAATGTTACCACTAATATGAAGTACAATATGTCACGAAAAAGCAGTCTCATAATCAGCGGGGTCTGTTAAAGCGTTCCAGACTTATAACCACATAAAGTGACAGTGGTCAGAATTGTAAAAATTGGCTCGTCATTAAGTACCAAATTGGTTCTGTCACTAAGGGGTTAAAAAACTTGAAAAACATTTACCTTTGTGTCTTCGACTGAATTATAAAAGATTCTCCTAGAAATAATTACCACTTGTTGCCCTGAATGACTTGAGGTAGTGGAATATGTCATTATGCGAGGGTTTCATCATAAAACGGAGCTCTTTAAGGCAGTCTAGTTCAGCCCAGTACACGTCCTCTGTCTATGCAATGCGCGGCTTCCTACTTGTAACACTATCTGCTCATTATATCTCAGCTCCCACTTCTGAAACAACCCACGTATCCATACATGCACCTCTGCACAGGTAAAATCTTTTCCAAACACAAGAGCACCACAGCACTAGAACTGGCCCACGTATATGAAGTACAGTACAGACCAAAAGTTTGGACACACCTTCTCATTTAAAGATTTTTCTGTATTTTTATGAGTATGAAAATTGTACATTCACACTGAAGGCATCAAAACTATGAATTAACACATGTAGAATTATATGCTTAACAAAAAATTGTGAAACAGCTGAAATTATGTCTTATATTCTAGGTTCTTCAAAGAAGCCACCTTTTGCTTTGATGATTGCTTTGCACACTCTTGGCATTCTCTTGATGAGCTTCAAGAGGTAGTCACCGGGATTGGTTTTCACTTCACAGGTGTGCCCTGTCAGGTTTAATTAGTGGGATTTCTTGCCTTATAAATGGGGTTGGGACCATCAGTTGTGTTGTGCAGAAGTCTGGTGGATACACAGCTGATAGTCCTACTGAATAGACTGTTTGAATTTGTATTATGGCAAGAAAAAAGCAACTAAGTAAAGAAAAACGAGTGGCCATCATTACTTTAAGAAATGAAGGTCAGTCAGTCCGAAAGTGCAGTGGCAAAAACCTTCAAGCGCTACAAAGAACTTGGCTCACATGAGGACCGCCCCAGGAAAGGAAGACTAAGAGTCACCTCTGCTTCTGAGGATAAGTTTATCCGAGTCACCAGCCTCAGAAATCACAGGTTAACAGCAGCTCAGATTAGAGGCCAGGTCAATGCCACACAGAGTTCTAGCAGCAGACACATCTCTACAGCAACTGTTAAGAGGAGACTTTGTGCAGCAGCCCTTCATGTTAAAATAGCTGCTAGGAAACCACTGCTAAGGACAGGCAACAAGGAGAAGAGACTTGTTTGAGCTAAAGAACATAAGGAATGGACATTAGACCAGTGGAAATCTGTGCTTTGGTCTGATGAGTCCAAATTTGAGGTCTTTGGTTCCAACCACAGTGTCTTTGTGCAATGCAGAAAAGGTGAACGGATGGACTCTACATGCCTGGTTCCCTCCGTGAAGCATGGAGGAGGAGGTGTGATGGTGTGGGGGTGCTTTGCTGGTGACACTGTTGAGGATTTATTCAAAATTGAAGGCATACTGAACCAGCATGGCTACCACAGCATCTTGCAGCGGCATGCTATTCCATCCGGTTTGCGTTTAGTTGGACCATCATTTATTTTTCAACAGGACAATGACCCAAAACACATCTCCAGGCTGTGTAAGGGCTATTTGACCAAGAAGGAGAGTGATGGGGTGCTATGCCAGATGACCTGGCCTCCACAGTCATCAGACCTGAACCCAATCAAGATGGCTTGGGGTGAGCTGGACCGCAGAGTGAAGGCAAAAGGGCCAACAAGTGCTAAGCATCTCTGGGAACTCCTTCAAGATTGTTGGAAGACCATTCCCGGTGACTACCTCTTAAAGCTCATCAAGAGAATGCCAAGAGTGTGCAAAGCAGTCATCAAAGCAAAAGGTGGCTACTTTGAAGAACCTAGAATATAAGACATAATTTCAGTTGTTTCACACTTTTTTTTATTAAGCATATAATTCCACATGTGTTAATTCATAGTTTTGATGCCATCAGTGTGAATGTACAATTTTCATAGTCATGAAAATACAGAAAAATCTTTAAATGAGAAGGTGTGTCCAAACTTTTAGTCTGTACTTTATATTTTGATGACACATACATCAGTGGAAGCTGTCGGCCAAGGAAAGTCTTGTAATTAAAGCATAATCTTCGTTTTAATTTTTATTACATAAATCAATAGTATATATAAAAATAAGAAATTTTGTAATATATCTTATCAGAGAACTCTGCTTCTTTCTTTGTCAAAATTTGTCAGTTGATTATCAAAATTTTTAATTCCGAAGTAAAATCTGTATTCAGTGAAGACAGACTTTCCCATTACAGAAATGGGAGATGGTAGCTGCTACCGATAGGATTCTATCTAGATAGAAGAGACGAACAGATCAATTCTGGCAGCGAAAGAAGCAAATTTCTCCGATAATAATATTTTACAAATGTAGTTATTTTCATATATACTATTGATTTATGAAATAAAAATTAAAATGACAGTTACTCTTTAATGAATGGCACATAATTTTAGCCCATGATCAAAAGACCAACTTCATACCTGACAGATCTGGCTTCTAATTATACCTGTGTTTTACGTTCTATTAGCTTGCTCTGTTACAAAATAAATGTGAACGGAGGCAGAAAAGACAAATTGACTAGAATGGGGTCTGCTTAGTTTTTATTTTTGGATCTATTTTTTAATTTGTTCGAAATACGGATTTCACAACAGATTTAGCATCAGAGTATAAAGTTGAGCATGGAAAACCCCGTTAAGAAACACTTACCCATTTAGGCATTTTTCCTGCATGAGGATCATGATGGTGAAACTGTAGTACCAGCACCGTAACAACTACAGAGAGTCCAACAATGACCATAATACTTGCAAAATACTGAGCTGCAAGTAAAAAAACACATGTTATTGAGAATATACTGAATATACAAAACACTCCTTACATGGAACTTGACAACAGTAAATTGCAGATTAATCTGAACTCTTGCCTGTTCGGGCGCTCGAATGAAGATAATAATGCTGTTTGCAGCTAAACTGTACTATTACTTGTGGCATAGTTATAAAACAAAAATAATCCTATTCATGTGAAAACTGCTAATATGAGTTGTCAGGACGTTATAGCATGCTGGCCGAGTCACCGAGTTGTCCTTATAACCACACCCATTCTTTTTAGATTGATTGTTCCACAAAATGATAATGTTAGAGCAGACATTTCTAAAATCCTGAAATTTCTGCAGTGTATCCATGCATAACATGGGATTCACTGAGGCTGTTGTATTCATTGCATAGGATGCACTGAGACTGCTGTTTAGATAACATAGAATACACTCCGACTTCTTTTTATTTCACATAGAATTCACTTAGGCTCTTCTGTATACATCATATAGGATAGACAGAGACTGCTGTAATCATCACATACGATACACGGAGATATTGCTTTATTCATTGCATAAGATACACTGAAACTACTGTATACATCACATAGGATACACTCAGACTGCTTTTTATATCACATAAAAATCACTGATTCACTGAAACTCTAATGTATACATGACATAGGATACACGGAGACTCTGTTGCATACATCACATAGGATACACGGAGACTCTGTTGTATACATCACCTAAGATACACAAAGACTCTGCTTATACATCACATAGGATACATAAACTCTTCTGCATACATCACATAGGATACACTCAGACTGCTTTTTATGTCACATTGAATTAACTGAGAATCTACTGTATACATCACATAAGGTAAACAGAGACTGCTGTATACATTGCATAGGATACATTGAAACTCTACTGTATACATCATATAGGATGCTCCGAGATTGTTGTACACAGTCAATTGCACAGTCATTTGCGAAAGTATTCACCATCCTTGGCATTTTTCATGTTTTTCTGCCTCAGAACCTGGAATTTCACTGCTTTTTTCAGAGTTTGCTTCAGTTCATATAAAGAGCATGCCAACAACTGTGAACATTTTGTTTTCTTTTTATTGTAACGCAGACAAGAAATAGGACAAAATAACTGAAAACTTCAGCATGCTTAACTATTCCCCCCTAAAGTCAGTACTTTGCAGAGCCTCTTTTTTCAGCAACTACAGCTGCAAGTCATTTTAGATAAGTCTCTATGAGCTTTCCACATCTTGCTAATTGGATTTTTGCCCATTCCTCAAGGCAAAACTGCTCCAGCTCCTTCAAGTTAGATGAACAACAATCTTTATGTCTGACTACAGATTTTCAACTGGATTAAGGTCTGGGCTTTGACTAGGCCACTCTAGAACATTTACACATTTCCTCTTAAATAATGAGTGTTGATTTAGCAGCATGCCTTGTGCCATTGTCTTGTTTGAAAGTGATCATCTGTCCCAGTCTCAAATCACTGACAGACTAAAACAGATTTTGCTCAAGAATGTCCCTGTATTTCACACCACCTTTCTTCCCCTCGACTCAGACCATTTTTCCTGTCCCTGCTGCCGAGTAACATTCCCACTGCATAATGCTGCCACCAACATGTTTCACTATGGGGATGGTGTTCTTGGGGTAATGAGCTGGGTTGGTTTGCTGCCAGACATAGTGTTTACCTTGGTGCCCAAAAAGTTCAATTTTGCTCTCATCTGACCACAGCACATTCCTGCATACATTTGGGGAGACTCCCACGTCTTACCACATTTCACATAGGATACATTGAGGCTGCTATAAGTGACATAGGAAACACTAAGACTGAAGCACAAATCATACAGGATTAACTCTGTCGTCTATATTACATATGTCATACCTAGTATGTGACTGGCATCTATGTGGCATGTGTATAGCGTGTGATCTGTGTCTAAGTGACATGTATCTAGTGAATGACTGGCATCTTGTGGCATATTGTCAGGTGGGTGAATGGTCTAATGTGGTATGTGACTGTTGCAAGACTAGCATGTATGTGACAAGTGTCTAATATGCGACTAGTGTTTTTGTGATAGACGTTTAGTACAGGACTGGCAACTATGTGGCACGTGCCTAATGGGTGACTGGTTTCTTTGTGGTATGTGTCTAGTCCATACCTAGCATCTATGTAACATGTATCTCTCTATTTTTGTTGCCATAAAACAGAGAGGTTCCCAGAAACATTTCTTGCTCAGGGGCCCCAAACTGTACGTGTCCACCTCTAACGTAGGTAGTATAATTTGGGTATTAAATAGTAATAATTATAATAGTATAATAATTCCTCTCACACTTTAAAGACATACTGATAGGGAATTTAGATATTGAGCCCCAATGGACAGGGATGATGATGTCTGCAGAGTGCTGCAAAATATGGTGACAGTATATAAGTTACAAAAATAAATAAGAATAACGTATTTCTCATTGAGGCAGATAGTTGACTGAATATATGATATTTTATTACAATGAAGTGACAGATTTGGACTTTTGGACGTGTGAATTGTTGTATGAAATTTATTGTGCACCCATAAATAGGAAAAATACAACAAACCTGTTCTCCTCAGACAATACATTATGTCAAAACAATGCAACAAAATATCATGACTTCAGTAATCTGAAATAGTGAAACAAAACTTCATAAGATATTTCTGTGCACAGTATCAGGCCGGGAAGCAATGAAGTCTGACAGTGAGGATTATGGCAAACATTAAAATAGCTAGAACACGGTTATTAAAATAAGCAAAAATCAGGAATATGGAAACGTGATGTTCTCAGAATCAGTCCATATTACGTGTAATCGGAAATGGCAGATAAATGTTCCATGATGGCTTAGCCAGTCACATAGAACATCTGCACACAAGAACTAGCCAAGTACAAACTAAGGACACTCTCACAGGTTCACGCTTATATTAATATTAACCTCTTCACGACAACCAACATGACCTGAGTTCACACCCTAATTGTATTTTGAGCATTTGTGCTCAATTTTGGTGCACTTTCTTTTTCAACACTAACAGGTGCACTTACCCTGGCCGGAGTGCTCTGATCAGGATTGCTGCTGATCAGTGCCTGCGCAAAGGGACTTTTTATTTTTTATTTTTTTTGCTATAGGTAGAGTACCAGACGTCACAGTGTTAATGACATCTGATTTTCTTGTAGAAAAAAATAGTAGCTAGTACACAGAGTAGCTTTATAAATAGGGAGGCAGTGCATTAGGGGAGAAGACGTCGTAGTGTAAGTGACGTTAATTTTTCTTTTGCAGAAAAAAAATGATAGTTATTGCCAATTAGCTTTACAGGTAGTGCATTAGGGGAGCAGACGTCACAGTGTTATTGATGTCTGTTTCTCTTTTGCACAAAAAAAGGTAACTTCTTGGGTAGCATTTAAGGGAGCGTACTTGACAGTATGTGAAGTCCGTTTTTCTTTTGCCCCCCCCCAAAAAAAAAAGTTAGCACTGAAAAACTTCTTAGCTAGCGCATTAGGTGAGCATATGTCCCAGTGTTAGAAATGTAAATTTTTCTTTTGCAGTAAAAAGAAAGAAGAGTTAGCGTCAAGTAACTTCATAGGTAGCGCATCAGGGGAGCGGACGTCCCAGAGTTAGTGACAGCTTTTCCTTTGCAGAATAAAAGGAATAGTTAGCGCCGAGTAGCTTTATAGGTAATGTATAAGTGTAGTGAACGCCACTGCAATTTTTTAATACAATTTTTTTTTTAACTCTACTGAGTTTTCTTTTCATTTATTTTTCTAAGTGTTTCTTCTAAATTTTTCCTTTTTTACTTTTTCTCTATTTTTTTTTCAACTTTTTTTCAATCTACTTTTTTTGTTCTACTTCTTTCTCTACTTTTTTATATACTTATTTCTCAACTTTTTATAGTAAATTTTATTATAAATAGTACCTAATACACGTGTAAAGGAACAACTTACATCCCCACTGGTTAGAAAAATAAAGTAAAAATGGACAAGAAGACATTATTATTCAGCAGAGGAACCATATGCTTTCCTTGCCTCCGACACAGATTCAGACACTGAGGAAGATCCCATATTCCTTTTTTTTCCTTCCTACCCCACTCCTCATATAGTGAGGAGAGACTCCCAGCAAGGTGCCTAAGGCAACCTCTTCAGTAATTGATCACATATGGACTCCACCCCCCAGAAATTGTCAGTTTGTTATTCCAGATTTCACGGGCAAGTCAGGAATCCAATTTGACGTTACAGGGCTCACTGAAATTTACTTTTTCAAGTTCTTTTTCAGCGAGGCAATAATAAATCTTATGGCGGCCCAGACAAATTTGTATGTCCAGTAATTTTTCACTAAAAATCCCACATCATCATGTGCCAGATGGACCCCTGTAAATGCAGCACAGATTATGACATTTTGGGCAATACTGGAGTACTGATATAATCTACAGCACACCAGTATTCTGTATCGCCATTAGTGTTGAGTGATACCGTCCGATACTTGAAAGTATTTTAAAGTTACGTCACGGCTTGTGATTGGTTGCGTGCCGCCCATGTGACCACGACGCGACCAATCACAGCAAGCTGTGACGTAATTTTCAGGTCCTGAATGCAGAATTAGGCTTGCTGTGATTTGTCGCGTCGCGGTCACATGGGCGGCACGCAACCAATCACAAGCCGTGACGTAATTTTAAAATGCGCGCGTTTCCTGCCTCCCGTGACGTCACGGCTTGTGATTGGTCGCGTCGCCCATGTGACCGCGACGCGACCAATCACAAGCCGTAACGTAATTTTAAAATCCTGAATGCCTAGAATTAGGCATTCAGGACCTGAAAATTACGTCACGGCTTGCTGTGATTGGTCGCGTCGTGGCCACATGGGCGGCACGCGACCAATCACAAGCCGTGACGTCACGGAAGGCAGTAAACGCGCGCATTTTAAGCAAAGAACGCTGCCGGTTCCCTCGGTGAGGTCCAGGCTGCGTCGGAGAGGTGAGTATATCCCTATTTTTTATTTTAATTCTTTATTTTACACATTAATGTTGTTTCGATACCGATACCCGATGCCACAAAAGTATCGGATCTCGGTATTGGAATTCCGATACCCGCAAGTATCGGCCGATACCCGATACTTGCGGTATCGGAATGCTCAACACTAATCGCCATGAAAAGGACACAATTTGAAGCAATTAAAAAATTGTTGCATTATAATGATAATTTGTAGTCTCAGATGATCTCAACTTTGATCGGCTATTTAAAAATCAACCAGTAGTTGAAAACTTCAGCAGAAAATTTGCTGAGGTGTACTACCCCAAAAGGACGTCTGTCTAGATGAATCTCTGGTTAATTTCGAAGGGAGGCTAAAATTCTGATAATACCTGCCCAGTAACAGGGCAAGGTAAGGAATTAAACCGTACAAGCTGTGCAAAAGTACCTCAGGATACACCCACAGATTTAGGGTTTACGAAGGAAGGGACACCCCCTAAATGCCCTCCTGTCCTGGGGGTGTGTGGGTAAATTGTGTGGGAATTGATGCACCCACTGCTTGATAATGATTATCATCTCTACATAGATAACTTTTACACCAGCATCCCACTCTTTAAGACCCTCTCTGCCAGACATACAGTTGCATGCAAAAAAAGTCAGAGAGGCCTCCTCAAGCCACTAATTGGGCAACTACTGAGAAAGTTTGAGAGGAAAGCCCAATGCAGCAACAACATGCAGGTGGTCAAGAACAAGGACAAGAGGGATGTCCTTGTCATGACCAGCATAAAACAGCTCCCTTGTCACTGCATTATGTGTTTACTTGTGTTATCTTTGTCTAATATTTAAATTTGTTTGCTTATCTGAAACATTTAGGTGTGAAAAAGAATAGGAAATTAGGAAGGGAACAAACACTTTTTCACCCTCTAGCTGCTGGATGTACCGCATGGATTGCTGTGTGTCCGCAATTGCTAGCCAGACCCTGGTGCTAGTATTTTGTTAGGTTTAGCGGAACGCACAGAGTATATTTAGATATTATTATTGGTGTGTTCGCAGCCCGGGGTCCACCGTGCAGGAGACCAACCTGCTGCTAGCTAATGGTGGCACAATATGGCGGTAGAAGCGAACTCTGTTACTTCACAGAGTCGAACAGAAGGGAAAATGCTGTGCCCTGTTAGCGTCACAGGGGAATACAGCTGCCTAACAGAGCAAAAGCAATCAGTGGTCAGGGAGTAGCAAGCACACAAACACCTCCTCTCCGGTGGAGCCGGAATTCTAATGGCTTTACGCCAGCCCTGAATTCACCATACAATCTCCTCACCGGTGGTGCCGGTATTCTAGTGGCTTATTTCAGCTGGACCCTGACCACAAGCAGACAAAACCACTGAGTAGCTAAAGCTCATAACATAAGCTGAAACTTTTATAGCTGCAGCAACTTTAGGACCTTCCTAGAGGACCAATGGGAGCTGCTACAGTACCTGAGCAACTTCAGGACCTTCCCAGAGGACCAATGGGAGCTGCCACAGTACCTGAAAATGTGACCCCCAACATCCAATGAAAGGTCTTGCCCCGGGCATGCTCAGAAGGGGAAAAGCAGGACTTAGTCCCAGAGACGTCTGCTCGCCACTGACCAGTACTGGCTACAATGGCTAAGCCTGGAAAGGCAGCAGTAACCATCCGCACAGTATCAGGCTGAGCCAGATGCTGGGACTGACATCTCCGCTCAGCAGGCTCCACTGTGGCTGGAGAAGAATGGGAGACCACAGCAGAGATGGTTTGAGATTCCCCCTATGCAGAGGTGGGAACTCAACCCCTAACATGGCCCTCCCTCCTTGGGGCTCACTACGCTCAAAAGCAGCAATGAGCTGCGGAGCTCGAAAGTGCTCAGCAGGCTCCCAGGACATGTCCTCTGGGCCATAACCCTTCCAGTCCACCATATAGAATTTTTTGCCACATACCACTTTGCACCCCAAAATAGCGTTCACCTCATAATCATCCGTAGACGAACCTGATGTCCCGGCAGGTGACTCGGAAAACCAGGACATGTATACGGGCTTCAAGAGGTACACATGAAAGGTGTCAGTGATATCCAGGCGTGGAGGAAGGGCCAGACGGTTGACCACAGGGTTAACCTGTTCGAGGACCTTGAAGGGACCCAAGTAGCGAGGTGCAAACTTAGTGGACTCAACTCTCAGCCTGATGTTACGGGCGGAGAGCCACACCAAGTCACCAGGAGCAAAGGTCGGAGCGGCGCACCGATGTGCATCGGCGGAGGACCTCATTCTCTCCTTGGAGGCCCGAATGGCATCCTGAGTGCGGTCTAAAATGTCCTGTGCCTCCACAGCCCAGTCTGCCACCCTGGAGTCAGTGGAAGACATGGGCATGGGCACAGGGACACGCGGATGCTGGTCGTAATTTAGGAGGAATGGAGTCTGACCAATGGAGTCGGATACTGCATTGTTAAGTGCAAACTCCGCCCATGGTAGCAAGGATGCCCAGTCATCCTGCCTGGCAGAAACAAAATGTTGTAAACATGTGACCAGGGTCTGGTTGGCCCTCTCAACGAACTCATTCATCTCGGGATGATATGCCGAGGAGAGATTCAACTCAATACTGAGTAGACGACAAAGCTCTCTCCAGAATCGAGACGCAAACTGGGGACCCCGGTCACTGACAATTTTGTCCGGCATACCGTGTAGGTGAAAGATATGCTTGATGAACAATGCTGCCAGAGCCAGTGCAGAAGGTAGCCGTGGAATAGGCACCAAATGCACCATTTTGGAAAAATGGTCGGTGATCACCCAGATAATGGTGCAGCTACGAGACTTGGGTAAGACCACCACAAAATCCATCCTGACCATCTCCCAGGGTTTGTCTACCACCAGCAGGGGGTAAGGCAACCTAGCTAGCCATTGCCAAGGAGACTTGTTCTTGGCGCAAGAGACACACCCGAACACAGTCTGTGATATCATGAGCCATATGCGGCCACCAGTATGTCCTCGCCAGTAGCTCAGGTGTCCTTTTGGACCCAAAAATGTCCACCCACCCTGGACGAGTGAGCCCAAGAGAGAACCTCCGGACGCAGACTGGATGGTACAAAAGTCTTGCCTGGAGGCACAGAAAAGGGTGAAATGGAACCGGGAGAAGAACAAGGACCATCTTGCCTAGCAAGAATTTAACCGCTGGGCTGTCTGCAGGTACACTAAATTCTTGTGATCTGTGAAGACTTGGAAGGGAAAATGAGCCAACTCCAAGAGATGTCTCCACTCTGAGAAGGCCAACTTCATGACTAGCAACTCCCTGTCCCCAATGGAATAATTCCTCTCCGCTGGTGAGAAGGTCTTGGAAAAGAAGAAGCAAGGATGCTTCCAACCTTGAGCATCCTTTTGGAAAAAGACTGCTTCAGCACCAACGGATGAGGCATCCACCTCCATTATAAATGGCTTATCTACATCGGGGCAATGTAGGATGGGAGCGCTAGCGAAGTGTGACTTAATGGAGTGAAAGGCCATGGAGACCTCCTCAGACCACAATTTGGGATTTGCTCCCTTTTTGGTGAGGGCAACCAAGTGAGCTACCAAAGTTGAGAAGTGTGGAATGAACTGGCGATAGTAATTAATGAACCCCATAAAGCGCTGCACCACTTTAAGAGAATGGGGTTCCTGCCAGTCCATCACAGCCTGTAGTTTGGCAGGATCCATAGCCAATCCCTGGGTGGAGATGATATAGCCCAGGAAAGGTAAGGACTCCTGCTCAAACACACATTTCTCCAACTTTGCGTAGAGGGAATTTGCCTGTAAGAGGTCGAAGACTCTGCAAACCTCTCTCCGGTGGGAGTCAATATCTGGAGAGTAGATGAGAATATCATCCAGATAGACTACGACCGAGGTGGAGAGCACATCCTGGAAGATGTCGTTTACAAAGTCTTGGAAAACAGCTGGGGCATTACAGAGCCCAAAGGGCATCACCAGATATTCATAGTGCCCATCCTTGGTGTTAAAAGCTGTCTTCCATTCGTTCCCCTCACGGATGCGAATCAGGTTGTAAGCACCATGCAGATCTATTTTTGTAAATACACTTGCTCCCCGAAGCCTTTCAAAGAGCTCAGATATCAGGGGCAGAGGATACTTATTCTTAATGGTAATGGCATTAAGACCCCTGTAATCTATGCAAGGATGTAGTTCCCCGTTTTTCTTCTGAACGAAGAAGAACCCAGCCCCTGCAGGTGACACTGACTTCATAATGAATCCTCTTGCCAGATTTTCCTGGATGTACTGTGACATTGCCTCTGTCCCTGGGAGAGATAATGGATAGACTCGACCCCGGGGAGGCTCAGCACCAGGCAAGAGGTCAATAGGACAGTCATAGGGGCGGTGAGGCGGAAGGGTCTCCACAGCTCTTTTGGAGAACATGTCCACATAGGGCCAATATTGCTTGGGGAGAGAGGATAGATCTGCGTGTACCTCAGTAGTAGCAACCTGAAAACATTCCCTCTGACATCTACCCCCACAAGATTCACTCCATCCCAATATTCTGCCTGTGGACCACTCAATATGAGGAGAGTGGTACCGTAGCCAAGGTATCCCTAACAGGACCTCATCAATTCCCTCAGGAATGATGAGCAGAGATATAATTTCCTGATGAGATGGCAACATGGACAGAGAAAACGGGATGGTCCTGTGTGTTATCTGTGAGGGCAGTGTCGAAACATTTACCACTTGTACGGTTACTGGTTGAGCTAACATTACCAGGGGAATTGCGTGACGTTGGGCAAAGGCAGAAGACATAAAATTGCCCTCCGCCCCAGAATCCACACAGAGCTCTACCGAGTGGGTAAAAGCCTATAGTAATTGTCCCCTTAAAGGACAATTTGGAGGCAAACGTAGCCATGACTAGTGTACCTCCCCCTACTACCACTAGACGCTGACGTTTCCTCGACTGCTGGGAATATCTGGTGGCAAGATGTCCTGACTGCTGGCAAACATGACAAACCTGGAGCGCACGAGCAGTCTAGGACTTAGATCCTGCTCGTGACACTACCATGGCCTCATGTGACTCAGGTACCTGGACTGTAGATTCCAAAGGTTTGGCGAAGGTGGGAGCCAGCCGAAACCTCTGCCTACACTGGGCTCGCTCTAACCTCCACTCGTGAAAACGGAGGTCAATACGAGTTGACACAGCTATTAACTCCTCCAGTGTGGTGGGAATCTCCCTAGTGGCCAGAGCGTCCTTCACGTGGTCAGCCAGCCCCCTCCAAAATAATGGAATAAGGGCTTTATCCGACCACTCCAGCTCAGATGCTAGGGTGCGAAAGTGGACGGCAAAATGGCTGACCAAGGACGAGCCCTGAGTCAATGCCTACAGTTGGAGCGCCGTATCATGGGTGACACGAGGTCCTAAAAAGACCTGTTTCAGAGTGCTCAGAAACAATGGAGCACTCTGCACCACATGATTGCCACGCTCCCACAGCGGCGAAGCCCACTCCAATGCTCTGTCCGACAGGAGAGACACAATAAATCCCACCTTAGCCCGCTCTATGGGGAAATGTGTGGCCAGAAGCTCGAGATGTATAGAGCACTGGCTCACAAAACCCCTACAAGATTTGCTATCACCAGAAAATTTTTATGGCAGCTGGAGGCGAGATAGAGTCGGAACAGGGGTGGCAGTGGACAAGGTTGCTGCAGCCATGCTAGCAGCCTGAACAGCAACTGCGGTTACATCCACAGCTGAGGCTGTGTGCTCGAGAGCCGCCAATCTACCCTCCAGCTGCTGGATGTACCGCATGGATTGCTGTGTGTCCACAATTGCTAGCCAGACCCTGGCTCTAATATTTTGTTAGGGCTGGTGGAACGCACCGAGTATATTTAGATATTATTATTGGTGCGTTCGCAGCCTGGGGTCCACCGTGCAGGAGACCATCCTGCTGCTAGCAAATGGTGGCACAATATGGCAGTAGAAGCGAACTTAGTTACTTCACAGAGTCGAACAGAAGGGAAAACGCTGTGCCCTGTTAGCGTCACAGGGGAACACAGCTGCCTAACAGAGCAAAAACAATCAGTGGTCAGGAAGCAGCAAGCACACAAACACCTCCTCTCCGGTGGAGCCAGAATTCTAATGGCTTTACGCCAACCCTGAATTCACCATACAAACTCCTCACCGGAGGTGCCGGTATTCTAGTGGCTTATTTCAGCCGGACCCTGACTACAAGCAGACAATACCACTGAGTAGCTAAAGCTCATAACATAAGCTGACACTAGCGCTGTGCGGCCATGCAAACCTTTTATAGCTGCAGCAACTTCAGGACCTTCCTAGAGGACCAATGGGAGCTGCTACAGTACCTGAGCAACTTCAGGACCTTCCTAGAGGACCAATGGGAGCGGCCACAGTACCTGAACATGTGACCCCCGACCTCCAATGAGAGGTCTTGTGCCGGGCATGAGAAGGGGAAAAGCAGGACTTAGTCCCAGAGATGTCTGCTCACCGTTGACCAGTACTGGCTACAATGGCTGAGCCTGGAAAGGTAGCAGTAACCATCCACACAGTATCAGGCTGAGCCAGACGCTGGGACCGACGTCTCCGCTGAGCAGGCTCCACTGCGTCTGGAAAAGAATGGGAGACCACATCGGAGATGGTTTGAGATTCCCCCTGTGCAGAGGCGGGAACTCGACCCCTAACAGGTGTGAGATGCAACCATGCTGGCTGCCATCTAGACGCAGCAAAGCTGGACCCGTCGTGGGACAAATGGATTTAAGGCATCTCTGCGGAAAGGTCAGGAATACTGTTTGTTTTTTTACCTCTTTTACAGATGACGAGGGCATCGGGGAAGTAGGTTAGGACGTAAGTATGGTTAAGTATGGTTTAATTAAGAATATTATAGGAGTCTGTGTCTTTCTTTCAATTAAAGGACTTTTTCTGGGTGTTTGTGTTTTCTTACAATGTGACTATGGGGTTAGTAATGGGGCGTCTTATTGACGCCTCTCCATTACTAACCTCAGGGCTTGATGTCACCTGACAGTGATATCAACCCCCCCAACTATTACCCCACTTGCCATCGCTACAGGGCAAGTGGGAAGAGCGAGGCTAAGTGCCAGAATTGGCGCATCTTATAAATGCGCCTTTTCTGGGGTGGGTGATGTTTTTAGCCTGGGGGAGGCCCATATCCATGGCCCCTTCTTTGGATATTAATATCAGCCTGCAGCTGTCTGCATAGCCTTTGCTGGTTATTAATTATAGGGGGACCCCACGTCATTTTTTTGGGGGGTACCAACATTTTAATAGCCAGCAAAGACTAAGTATACAGTTGTGAGCTGATATTAATAGCCTGGAAAGGTCCATGGGTATTACTCCTTTACCAGGCTATAAACAACAGCCCCCCAGCCATCGGCTTTCCCTCTGCTGGTTACGATAATTGTGCGGGAACCCTCACCATTTTTTTCTCAAAAAAATCTTTTATTAATTCAATATATGTACAGCAAGCTGCACACACTGTATTAATTGTATTTGTCACAGACATCTATATATCTACCTATTCTATATGTATTTACTGTATGTTATACATCTCATCTATCCTGTCGGCTCCTGCTGTGATTCTACGCTACCGCGGCTGCTGAATTGGCAGTATTTCTGCTATCTATCTAGCTATGTAATATAAATACATATATATGTGTGTGTCACTGACATCTTTATATATATATATATATATATATATATATATATATATATATATATATATACAGTTATATGAAAAAGTTTGGGCACCCCTATTAATCTTAAGCTTAATGTTTTATAAAAATTGGTTTTTTTGCAACAGCTATTTCAGTTTCATATATCTAATAACTGTTGGACACAGTTATGTTTCTGCCTTGAAATGAGGTTTATTGTACTAACAGAAAATGTGCAATCTGCATTCAAACAAAATTTGACAGGTGCATAAGTATGGGCACCTCACCATAAAAGTGACATTAATATTTAGTAGATCCTCGTTTTGCAAAAATAACAGCCTATAGTCGCTTCCTGTAGCTTTTAATGAGTTCCTGGATCCTGGATGAAGGTATTTTTGACCATTCCTCTTTACAAAACAATTCCAGTTCAGTTAAGTTTGATGGTCGCCGAGCATGGACAGCCCTTTTCAAATGATCCCACAGATGTTCAATGATATTCAGGTCTGGGGACTGGGATGGCCATTCCAGAACAGTGTAATTGTTCCTCTGCATGAATGCCTGAGTAGATTTGGAGCGGTGTTTTGGATCATTGTCTTGCTGAAAGATCCATCCCCTGTGTAACTTCAACTTTGTCACTGATTCATGAACATTATTGTCAAGAATCTGCTGATACTGAGAGGAATCCATGCGTCCCTCAACTTTAACAAGATTCCCGGTGCCGGCATTGGCCACACAGCCCCAAAGCATGATGGAACCTCCACCAAATTTTACTTTGGGTAGCAAGTGTTTTTCTTGGAATGCTGTGTGTTTTTGCCGCCATGCATAACGCCTTTTTGTATGACCAAACAACTCAATCTTGGTTTCATCAGTCCACAGGACCTTCTTTCAAAAAGAAATTGGCTTCTCCAAATGTGCTTTTGCATACTTCAGCCGACTCTGTGGCGTGCTTGCAGAAACGGCTTCTTACGCATCACTCTCCCATACAGCTTCTCCTTGTGCAAAGTGCATTGTATAGTTGACCGATGCACAGTGACACCATCTGCAGCAAGTTGATGCTGCAGCTCTCTGGAGGTGGTTTGAGGATTGTCCTTGACTGATCCTACCATTCTTCTTCTCTGCCTTTCTGATGTTTTTCTTGGCCTGCCAATTCTGGCCTTAACAAGAACTGTACCTGTGTTCTTCCATTTCCTTACTATGTTCCTCACAGTGGAAATTGACAGGTTAAATCTCTTAGACAGCTTTTTGTATCCTTCCCCTGAACAACTATGTTGAATAATCTTTGTTTTCAGATCATTTGACAGTTGTTTTGAGGAGCCCATGATGCCACTCTTCAGAGGAGATTCAAACAGGAGAACAACTTGCAAGTGGCCACTTTAAGTAGCTTTTCTCATGATTGCATACACCTGGCTATGAAGTTCAAAGCTCAATGAGGTTACAAAACCAAAAAAAGTGCTTTAGTAAGTCAGTAAAAAGTAGGTAGAAGTATTTAAAACAAGAAAATGATAAGGGTGCCCATACTTATGCACCTGTCAAATTTTGTTTGAATGCAGATTGCACATTTTCTGTTAGTACAATAAACCTCATTTCAAGGCAGAAACATTACTGTGTCCAACAGTTATTAGATATATGAAACTTAAATAGCTGTTGCAAAAAAAACAATTTTTATAAAACATTAAGCTTAAGATTAATAGGGGTGCCCAAACTTTTTCATATAACTGTATATATATATATATATATATATATATATATATATATACAGTGCCTACAAGTAGTATTCAACCCCCTGCAGATTTAGCAGGTTTAATAAGATGCAAATAAGTTAGAGCCTTCAAACTTCAAACAAGAGCAGGATTTATTAACAGATGCATAAATCTTACAAACCAAAAAGTTTTGTTGCTCAGTTACATTTTTATAAATTTTAAACATAAAAGTGTGGGTCAATTATTATTCAACCACTAGGTTTAATATTTTGTGGAATAACCTTTGTTTGCAATTACAGCTAATAATCGTCTTTTATAAGACCTGATCAGGCCGGCACAGGTCTCTGGAGATATCTTGGCCCACTCCTCCATGCAGATCTTCTCCAAGTTATCTAGGTTCTTTGGGTGTCTCATGTGGACTTTAATCTTGAGCTCCTTCCACAAGTTTTCAATTGGGTTAAGGTCAGGAGACTGACTAGGCCACTGCAACACCTTGATTTTTTGCCTCTTGAACCAGGCCTTGGTTTTCTTGGCTGTGTGCTTTGGGTCGTTGTCTTGTTGGAAGATGAAATGACGACCCATCTTAAGATCCTTGATGGAGGAGCGGAGGTTCTTGGCCAAAATCTCCAGGTAGGCCATGCTATCCATCTTCCCATGGATGCGGACCAGATGGCCAGGCCCCTTGGCTGAGAAACAGCCCCACAGCATGATGCTGCCACCACCATGCATGACTGTAGGGATGGTATTCTTGGGGTCGTATGCAGTGCCATCCAGTCTCCAAACGTCACGTGTGTGGTTGGCACCAAAGATCTCGATCTTGGACTCATCAGACCAGAGAACCTTGAACCAGTCAGTCTCAGAGTCCTCCAAGTGATCATGAGCAAACTGTAGACAAGCCTTGACATGACGCTTTGAAAGTAAAGGTACCTTACGGGCTCGTCTGGAACGGAGACCATTGCGGTGGAGTACGTTACTTATGGTATTGACTGAAACCAATGTCCCCACTGCCATGAGATCTTCCCGGAGCTCCTTCCTTGTTGTCCTTGGGTTAGCCTTGACTCTTCGGACAAGCCTGGCCTCGGCACGGGAGGAAACTTTCAAAGGCTGTCCAGGCCGTGGAAGGCTAACAGTAGTTCCATAAGCCTTCCACTTCCGGATGATGCTCCCAACAGTGGAGACAAGTAGGCCCAACTCCTTGAAAAGGGTTTTGTACCCCTTGCCAGCCTTGTGACCCTCCACAATCTTGTCTCTGATGGCCCTGGAATGCTCCTTTGTCTTTCCCATGTTGACCATGTATGAGTGCTGTTCACAAGCTTGGGGAGGGTCTTAAATAGTCAGAAAAGGCTGGAAAAAGAGATAATTAATCCAAACATGTGAAGCTCATTGTTCTTTGTGCCTGAACTACTTCTTAATACTTTAGGGCAACCAAATAGAATTCTGGTGGGTTGAGGGGTTGAATAATAAATGACCCTCTGAAAAGACTTTTCACAATTTTAAAAAAAAATAAACAAAGAAATAACATTCTTTTTTGCTGCAGTGCATTTCACACTTCCAGGCTGATCTACAGTCCAAATGTCACAATGCCAAGTTAATTCCAAATGTGTAAACCTGCTAAATCTGCAGGGGGTTGAATACTACTTGTAGGCACTGTATATATACAGGGTGGGCCGTTCATACGGATACCCCTAAATAGAATGGGAATGGTTGGTGATATCAACTTCCTGCTTGTGACACATTAGCATATGGGAGGGGGAAAACTTTTCAAGATGGGTGGTGACCATGGCAGTCATTTTGAAGTTGCCCATTTTGGACCCCACTTTATTTTTTCCAATGGGAACAGGGTTATGTGACACATCAAACTTATTGAGAATTTCACAGGAAAAACAATGGTGTGCTTGGTTTTAACGTAACTTTATTATTTCATGAGTTATTAACAGGTTTATGACCACTTATAAAATGTGTTCAAAGTGCTGCCCATTGTGTTGGATTGTCAATGCAACCCTCTTCTCCCACTCTTGACACACTGATAGCAACACTGCAGAAGAAATGCTAGCACAGGCTTCCAGTATCCGTTGTTTCAGATGCTGCACATCTCATATCTTAACAGCATAGATAATTGCCTTCAGATGACCCCAAAGATAAAAGTCTAATGGTGTCAGGTCAGGAGACCTTGGTGGCCATTCAACTGGCCCACGATGACCAATCCACTTTCCAGGAAACTGCTCATGTAGGAATGCTCCGACCTGACACCCATAATGTGGTGGTGCACCATCTTGCTGGAAAAGCTCAGAGAACATGCCATCTTCAGTGCATAAAGAAGGCAACACATCATCATGTAGCAATTTCAGATATTCAGTCGCATTGAGGTTTCCATTGATGAAGAATGGCCCCAGTATCTTTGTACTCCATATACCACATCGTACCATAAATTAAATTTTTGTGTTCCAACAGTCTTGGAGGGATCTATCCACTGTGGGTTAGAGTCAGACCAATAGTGGTGGTTTTGTTTGTTAACTTCACCATTCACCAAAAAGTTTGCCTCATCACTGAACATAGTGTTCTGTGAAAACTGAGGGTCCTGTTCCAATTTTTGTTTTGCCCATTCTGCAAATTCAGCTCGCCGATCTGGGTCATCCTCATTGAGATGCTGCAGCATGTGGATTTTGTAAGGGTGCCATTTGTGAGTAGCTAATATCTGCCGAAGGGATGTTTGACTGATGCCTTTCTCCAGTGACATGCGGTGAGTGCTACGCTATGGGCTCTTGCTGAATGAAGCTAGGGCAGCCTCTGATGTTTCTTTATTAGTGACAGTTTTCTTGCATCCACATTTTGGCAAATCCAACACTGAACCTGTTTCACGAAATTTGGTAAGCAGTTTGCTAACTGTAGCATGGGAGATGGGTGGTCTCTTGGGTGTCTTGCATTGAAATCTGCGGCAATGACCCTGGTACTGCGTTCACTGTTATGATCCTTAGTGGTTGAGGATCACAAATTACTCCAGCTAAGTAACATACATAGGACAAGCTCTAGGGAGGTGGCAAACTGGACTGACCGCAAATCTGAACCTATCCAAACACACTAGAAGTAGCCGGTGAACGTGCCTAAAAATCCTAGACGTCTCGAGCCAGCCTGAGGAACTAACTACCCCTAGAGAGAAAGAAAGACCTCTCTTGCCTCCAGAGAAATAATCCCCAAAGAAATAGAAGCCCCCAACATATAATAACGGTGAGGTAAGAGGAAGGCACATACACAGGGGTGAAAACAGATTTAGCAAATGAGGCCCACTAATACTAGATAGCAGAAAATAGTAAAGGGGTCTGTGCAATCAGTAAAAAACCCTTACAAAATATCCACACTGAGATTTCAAGAACCCCCGCACCAACTAACGGTGTGGGGGGGAGAAACTCAGTCCCCTAGAGCAACCAGCAAGCGAAGAAATCACATTTTAGCGAGCTGGACTAAAAACATAATAAATGCTGATAATCAAAAAATGATCAAACAAAAACTTAGCTTGTCTTGGAGAGACTGGGAGCAAGGTAGTCACAAGGAATCTGAAGAGCACTGAATACATTGAGAGCAGGCAAGGAACTGAGTATCCAGGTGAACTAAATAGGAAAGCAACCAAGGATAACGAACCAGCTGATGCTGCCAACCTGCAGAAAGACAACACTACACAGTACCGCTTGTGACCACTAGAGGGAGCCCAAAAACAGGGTTCACAACAGTACCCCCCCCTTGAGGAGGTGTCACCGAACCCTCATCAAGACTCCCAGGGTGATCAGGAAGAGCCGCGTGGAAGGCACGAACCAAATCGGCCGCATGAACATCAGAGGCGACAATCCAGGAATTATCCTCCTGAACATAGCCCTTCCACTTCACCAAATACTGAAGCCTCCGTCTAGAGATACGAGAATCCAAAATCTTCTCCACCACGTACTCCAATTCACCCTCGACCAGCACCAGAGCAGGAGGCTCAACAGAAGGAACCACAGGTACCACATACCTCCACAACAAAGACCTATGGAACACATTATGAATGGCAAATGATGCCGGGAGATCCAAACGAAAAGACACCGGGTTAAGGATTTCCAAGATCTTATAAGGACCGATGAAGCGAGGCTTGAATTTAGGAGAGGAGACCTTCATAGGAACATACCGAGAAGACAGCCACACCAAATCCCCAACACGAAGTCGGGGACCCACACCGCGGCGGCGGTTGGCAAAGCGCTGAGCCTTCTCTTGTGACAACCTCAAATTGTCCACCACATGGTTCCAAATCTGCTGCAACCTATCCATCACAGAATCCACCCAAGGACAGTCAGAAGGCTCAACCTGACCCGAGGAAAAATGAGGATGGAAACCAGCATTGCAGAAAAAAGGCGAAACCAAAGTAGCAGAACTAGCCCGATTATTAAGGGCAAACTCGGCCAATGGCAAAAAAGTCACCCAATCATCCTGATCAGCAGAAACAAAACATCTCAAATAAGTTTCCAACGTCTGATTAGTTCGCTCGGTTTGGCCATTAGTCTGAGGATGGAAGGCCGACGAAAAAGACAAATCAATGCCCATCTTAGCACAAAAAGTCTGCCAAAACCTGGACACAAACTGGGATCCTCTATCAGACACAATATTTTCAGGAATGCCGTGCAAGCGAACCACATTCTGAAAAAATAGAGGAACCAAATCGGAGGAAGAAGGCAACTTAGGCAAGGGCACCAAATGGACCATCTTGGAAAAATGATCACACACCACCCAGATGACAGACATTTTCTGAGATACCGGAAGATCCGAAATAAAATCCATGGAAATGTTCGTCCAAGGCCTTTTCGGAATAGGCAAAGGCAAAAGCAAACCGCTGGCACGAGAACAGCAAGGCTTAGCCCGAGCACAAATCCCACAAGACTGCACAAAGGAACGAACATCCCGCGACAAGGAAGGCCACCAGAAGGACCTAGCCACCAAATCTCTGGTACCAAAAATCCCAGGATGACCCGCCAACACCGAAAAATGAACCTCGGAAATAACTCTGCTGGTCCATCTATCCGGGACAAACAGTCTCTCTGGTGGACAACGGTCAGGTCTATCCGCCTGAAATTTCTGCAGCACTCGTCACAAATCTGGGGAAATGGCAGACAAAATCACTCCCTCTCTGAGAATACCAGCCGGCTCAGAAACTCCCGGAGAGTCAGGCACAAAACTCCTAGAAAGTGCATCAGCTTTCACGTTCTTCGAACCAGGCAGATATGAGACCACGAAGTTGAAACGGGAGAAAAACAACGACCAACGAGCCTGTCTAGGATTCAGGCGCTTGGCAGATTCAAGGTAAATCAGATTTTTGTGATCAGTCAAGACCACCACACGATGTTTAGCTCCTTCGAGCCAATGTTGCCACTCCTCAAATGCCCACTTCATAGCCAACAACTCCCGATTACCAACATCATAATTCCGCTCGGCAGGCGAAAACTTTCTTGAAAAGAAAGCACATGGTTTCATCACAGAGCCATCAGAGCTTCTCTGCGACAAAACAGCCCCTGCTCCAATCTCAGAAGCATCAACCTCGACCTGGAAGGGGAGAGAGACATCTGGCTGACATAAGACTGGAGCTGAAGAAAACCGGTGCTTCAGCTCCCGAAAGGCCTCCACGGCCACAGGAGACCAATTAGTCACATCAGAACCCTTCTTGGTCAAATCCGTCAAAGGTTTAACCACGCTAGAAAAATTAGCGATGAAACGACGGTAAAAATTAGCAAAACCCAAGAACTTCTGAAGACTCTTAACAGATGTGGGCTGAGTCCAGTCATGAATAGCCTGGACCTTGACTGGGTCCATCTCCACAGTAGAAGGAGAAAAAATAAAACCCAAAAAGGAGACCTTCTGTACTCCGAAGAGGCATTTTGAGCCCTTCACAAATAAAGCATTAGCACGCAGGACCTGAAACACCATCCTGACCTGCTTCACATGGGACTCCCAATCATCAGAAAAGACCAAAATGTCATCCAGATAAACAATCATAAATTTATCCAGATATTCTCGGAAAATGTCATGCATGAAAGACTGAAACACAGAAGGAGCATTAGAGAGTCCAAAAGGCATCACCAAGTACTCAAAATGGCCTTTAGGCGTATTAAATGCTGTTTTTCATTCATCTCCCTGCTTAATGCGCACAAGGTTATACGCACCACGGAGATCTATCTTGGTGAACCAACTGGCACCCTTAATCCGAGCAAACAAATCAGACAATAGTGGTAAAGGATACTGAAATTTGACTGTGATTTTATTCAGAAGACGATAATCTATACAAGGTCTCAACGAACCGTCCTTCTTGGCCACAAAAAAAAATCCTGCACCAAGAGGGGAAGAGGATGGGCGAATATGTCCCTTCTCCAAAGACTCCTTTATATAACTCCGCATCGCAGCATGCTCTGGTATAGACAGATTAAAAAGTCGTCCCTTAGGGAATTTACTACCAGGAATTAAATTTATAGCACAGTCACAATCTCTATGAGGGGGCAGGGCACTGGACCTGGGTTCATCAAATACATCCTGGTAGTCAGACAAAAACTCAGGGACCTCAGAAGGAGTGGAAGAAGCAATAGACACCAACGGAACATCGCCATTAATTCCCTGACAACCCCAACTTGACACAGACATAGCTTTCCAATCTAAAACTGGATTATGAGCCTGCAGCCATGGCAGACCCAAAACGATAACATCATGCAAATTATGCAGAACAAGAAAGCGAATCACCTCCTGATGTACGGGCATCATGCACATGGTCATTTGCGTCCAATACTGAGGCTTATTCTCAGCCAATGGCATAGCATCAATTCCCCTCAGAGGAATAGGAAATTCCAAAGGCTCCAGGACAAAACCACAGCGCCTGGCAAATGACAAATCCATCAGATTCAGGGCAGCACCCGAATCCACAAAAGCCATAACCGGGTAGGATGACAAAGAACAAATCAAAGTAACAGACAAAATAAACTTAGGCTGCATAGTACCAATGGTGACAGGTTTAGCGATTTTTTTAAGCGTTTAGAGCATGCTGAGATAACATGTGTAGAATCACCACAGTAAAAGCACAACCCATTTTGACGTCTATGACTTTGTCGCTCAATTCTGGTCAGAGTTCGGTCACATTGCATAGACTCAGTTCTCTGTTCAGAAAATACCGCCAAAGGATGAACAGATTTGCGCTCCCGCAAACGCCGATCAACCTGAATGGCTAAAGCCATAGAATCACTCAGACTTGTAGGGGTGGGAAACCCCACCATAACATTCTTAACGGCCTCAGAAAGACCTTCTCTGAAATTTGCAACCAAGGCACACTCATTCCATTGAGTAAGCACCGACCATTTCCGAAATTTTTGACAATACACCTCTGCTTCATCCTGACCTTGAGAGATAGCCAGCAACGCTTTTTCTGCCTGATTCTCAAGATTAGGCTCCTCATAAAGCAGTCCAAGAGCCAGAAAAAATGCATCTACATTAAGCAATGCAGGATCTCCTGGCGCCAGAGAGAAAGCCCAATCTTGAGGGTCGCCACGCAACAAGGAGATAACAATTTTAACTTGCTGAGCGGAATCACCAGAGGAACGAGGTCTCAGAGATAGAAATAACTTACAATTATTCTTAAAGTTTAGAAACCTAGATCTATCACCAGAAAACAATTCAGGAATGGGTATCTTTGGTTCTGACATAGGGCTATGAATAACAAAATCCTGAATACTTTGCACCCGTGCAGTCAGATGATCCACACTAGAAGTCAGAGTCTGAAAATTCATGTCTGCAGCTGAGCTCAAAACCACCCAGAGTTCAAGGGGATGAAATAAGCTAAACAGACTGCAGCAAAGGAAAAGCGGGAGGAAAAAAAAAAATGTACTCAGGTCTTCTTTTTATCCCACTTCTGCGATGCATTAAACACTTTTGAGGCCTGCTCTACTGTTATGATCCTTAGTGGTTGAGGATCACAAATTACTCCAGATAAGTAACATACATAGGACAAGCTCTAGGGAGGTGGCAAACTGGACTGACCGCAAATCTGAACCTATCCAAACACACTAGAAGTAGCCGGTGAACGTGCCTAAAAATCCTAGACATCTCGAGCCAGCCTGAGGAACTAACTACCCTTAGAGAGAAAGAAAGACCTCTCTTGCCTCCAGAGAAATAATCCCCAAAGAAATAGAAGCCCCCAACATATAATAACGGTGAGGTAAGAGGAAGGCACATACACAGGGGTGAAAACAGATTTAGCAAATGAGGCCCACTAATACTAGATAGCAGAAAATAGTAAAGGGGTCTGTGCGGTCAGTAAAAAACCCTTACAAAATATCCACACTGGGATTTCAAGAACCCCCGCACCAACTAACGGTGTGGGGGGGAGAAACTCAGTCCCCTAGAGCAACCAGCAAGCGAAGAAATCACATTTTAGCGAGCTGGACTAAAAACATAATAAATGCTGATAATCAAAAAATGATCAAACAAAAACTTAGCTTGTCTTGGAGAGACTGGGAGCAAGGTAGTCACAAGGAATCTGAAGAGTACTGAATATATTGAGAGCAGGCAAGGAACTGAGTATCCAGGTGAACTAAATAGGAAAGCAACCAAGGATAACGAACCAGCTGATGCTGCCAACCTGAAGAAAGACAACACTACACAGTACCGCTTGTGACCACTAGAGGGAGCCCAAAAACAGGGTTCACAACAGTTCACCAGACATAAACACAATTTCTATCCGCTCCTTACGTGTTATCCTCTGCGACATGTCAATGGCTGTAATCAAAGAGAAACTTGTAAATAACTCATGAAAGAATAAAGCTAAAACCAAGCACACCATTGTATTTCTTGTGAAATTCTCAATAAGTTTGATGTGTCACATGACCCTCTTCCCATTGAAAAAAATAAAGTTAGATCCAAAATGTCTGACTTCAAAATGGCCGCCATTGTCACCACCCATCTTGAAGAGTTTCCCCCCTCCCATATACTAATATGCCACAAACAGGAAGTTGATATCACCAACCATTCCCATTTTATTTAGGTGTATCCATATAAATGGCCCACCCTGTGTATATATATATATATATATATATATATATATATATATATATATATATATATATATATATATAAAGATGTCAGTGACACACACACATATATATGTACTTATATTACATAGCTAGATATTTTGGTTATAGGCATTACCACAATGAATTTTAAACAAAACAATTCAGATGCAGTTGAAGTTCAGACTTTCAGCTTTCATTTGAGGGTATTCACATTAAAATTGTATGAAGGGTTTAGGAGTTTCAGCTCCTTAACATGTGCTACCCTGTTTTTAAAGGGGCCAAAAGTAATTGGACAATTGACTCCAAGGCTATTTCACAGACAGGTGTGGGCAATCACTTCGTTTTGTCATTCTCAAGTAAGCAGATAAAAGGCCTGGAGTTGATTTGAGGTGTGGTGCTTGCATTTGGAAGGTTTTGCTATGAAGTAAACATGCGGTCAAAGGAGCTCTCCATGCAGGTGAAACAAGCCATCCTTAATCTCTCAGAAGTCCTGAGCTTCATGTCACCTGTCTTATCCATGTTTTTTTTTTTCTGCGATGTTTTGTGCATAAATATGTGATTCTCCAGAATTTCTTTTAGTCTATGCCTGATGAAGAGGTCTGAGTAGTCTCGAAAGCTTGCAATTTGTTACCATCTTTTCAGTTAGCCATTAAAAGGTATCAACCACTGAGGACTCTCAATTATAAATATTTTTCTGTGATGGAACGGAAAATCCACAATCAAAGGCTTAACTGTTATGATGATGGTGGAGGAGGAATATGAAGAACACTGACTCACTCTGATGGTGTCACTGTGAGATGTGATGTGCCATACAGTCCATAACTTCCTTGGCTTCCTTCCCCCTAATGCACTTTCTGGAGGCATGTGATGTGAGAGCTTCAAGGTATTATGAGGAAGCCTGCTCATTCGAGCATAAGGACATGTGATCCTTCTCGGGCTGATGAAATCTTCTTCAATGTGGAAAATGGCAGTGGCTATTTCAGGCAATTTTCATCAGGCAAATAGCAAACTTAGAATTCAAGATCAACAAAGTGCTAAAAATTGATACAAATTCGATTTGCATCAAACCAATAATCACCTCTTTAAATCTATGGTGTTAAGCTGGCTATAGAGATGTAATAGCTGCCTGGCAAATATTCGTTCTTTCAACAGATTTTTCTCAAGATCCCACCAACATCAGGGAAGCTTGCTTTTATGGTGGTGTTTGCTGCTTTAATACATCAGAATTTGCAAAGGATGATCCCACATTAGCCTAATCTAAATTTTAACAAAGTTTGACAGTATACTAACTACATTCTTTATGTAACTAACCACATACAGTAGTAGGCCCTAAGCATATCACATTTAAAGGAAATCTCTCACTGGATTTTTGTTGCCTCATCTGAGTGAAGCCTGATGTAATGTCAGATAACCTGATTTCAGCAATGTGAGCTACTTGCTGTCATTTTCATAAAATAATTGCTTGATCTACTGAAGATCTAGCCATTCTCAGAATGCTGAGCTTTCTTCCTGTGCACAGAAGCTCTCGAATGATATACATGGCCAAAAGTTTACTAGTTCTCTAATGATCTCCTGCTGATGAAACAGTGATTTTATAAAGACTAAACTAAGCAGCCCAGTAAGTGACATCAGTGGAATTGGGGTCTCTGTCCCCTACATGCTGCTCTCAGATTACATAGCAGAAACCTGGTGACAGATTCCCTTTAACATTGCAATGGGAAATGTAAAATATAATACCCTGAATATATGAAGGATGATTGTGTCTCTTTTTTATTTTGCGTTGAGTACATATATACCAATGTAATATATTAACTGTATTTTCAGACTAGTTGATTATTTGACACGACATGAACACAATGACAAGTATAACTGTATACAGTAATAGCTTACATCAATTTTTCCTATGTCTGGATGTTTTAAGAATCCCTGACCTCATAAATGATAGGCGACTATGCTCTCCAAGGGTGGCCTGAGAAAAGATAGCACTGTGGGAGCAGGGTAAATTATTTTTCTTAGCTGGATAGAAATGCTACCATTCTTGCAGTGTAATGATGTTAAAGTTTTGCTGGCTTAAGTCAGCCATATAGCCTAAGACCTTAAGAAAGTTGTCAGCCAATTACCTCTTACCTGTCTTTCTGTGTAAGAAAATATTTGGTCCTGCTGTTCTTTATCGTTATATTGTCTGCCTGGTGTTGAAAAAGAGTTTTTAGTCAATGCCCTTTGCAGGATTTTTGCTTTAATGGATTAAATTAGGAAAATTATTTACACAATCAATTTCAGAAATGTAACAAAAAAGTAGAAACTATTTATAAATTTGAAACCTTTTAGGTGCAATGCATCTAAAAGATAATGAAAGATCTAATATTTTAAGAACACAGCTCCCATGTAGCTATACACTGAACAGCTATAACATTATTACATCTAATTATAATGGCACCCATGAAGGGTGAGATGTATTAGGAAGCAAGTAAACAATGAATATATGTGTTCATGAAGTTCTTGAGTATTAAAAGGGTCAACGTAGTAATCTGAGCAGCAAGCGCCATCTTGAAATGAAAAGATGACTGGGTGAGAATATCTTTAAAATGGTCATTTGGCACTAGAGATGATCAGAAAAGTACTTTAAAATGGCAGTGGTTAGTACTAGGGATGATCGGAACAGGCAGTGGTTAGTGCTAGAGATGAGCAGATCAGGGAAAATTAGTCAGCACTGTTGTAACCAGCAAATTTGATTTGCAAATAAGTTATACTTATTTCATGTCCCTTATTATACCAGGAGATCTTTCAAAGCTCCTGAGAATAATAAATGTAAGATGTAAAAGTAAAAAAAATACTTATACTGACCTCATCTTTCCGACCATTGCACTCCTCACTATCACTTGTCCTCATGCTAGGCTGGGACTTCCAGTGCTGATGAGGCCCAAAAGGGTTTTGCACAAACACACAAAAGGTCATCATGCTAATGTCAGACTTTGAGCCGACTGTCATCTTAGTGTGATCCGATTCTCTCACATCCTAGAATCGGCGCTCAGGTGAGGAGAAGATGGAGAATTTAATTTCTCCTTCTTCTCCATTGTCTGAGTCAGCAGATATGTATTACACGCACCCATAGACTTGTATGGGTTCACATTGTACGATTATCGGACACACTCGCTCCTTTCTGCGATTTTTTGCTCATGCAAATCTACATGAGAAAAAAATAGCAGATCTGCACTGGCCCATAGTATAACATTGGTCCGAATAGTATGCGATAAAACATCGGATAGCACTGGCTGTATTTTACACTTATGCGAGTGAGCCCTAAAGATTACACTAGGATGTGAAGTTTCACATGGTACGAACTTATATGACAGATAAATACTGCATATAACATTATGCACAAAAGTTTTATTAGAGCTCAATTTAGACGTTACATAGTTATATACGTTGAAAAAACCAAAGTCCATCAAGGTCAGCCTTTCTCCACCAGTTACAAATTCTCTAAACTTAGCTTATTTAAAATGCTATTTGTTGTGAGAAAAGCAGACAGACCTTTTTTTGCTGTTATATTTGCAATTACTACCTCTTCCACCTGACTGCTTTAACTGTAAAGAACTCTTTCCTATTTAGTTGACGGAATCACCTTTCCTCTACATGCAATAAATGCCCCTTGGTCCTTTGTAAGGTGCTTAGAAAGAATAAGTCATGTGCAAGTCCTTTTTATTTACCACACATTTATTTATACATATAAATGAAATCTCCTTTAAGGTGTCTTTTTTTCTAAGCTAAAATGGCCCAACCTTTTCAATCTCTCATCTTAAGAGAGACCATCTATCCCATGCAATAATATAGTTGCCCACTGTTACACACATGGTTGTGGAACCACTGTGCCACTGTTCGGGGAGATCCTGGAGGGGACGTAACTAAGTGAGCACCTGACTCTTCGCTAAAGACCCTGATGGTGGGGTTAGACTTGGCTCCAGATGAACGCCAGGTGCTACTCCAGAAAGGACCTATAGAGCCATGGCATCTGACACCCATGGGGGACATTGAAGCAGGACCGTCCAGTAACTGGATAGCAGGATGGTAAGGCACAAGCAGGACTGGAACAGGAACATGTGGCGGCCACAGTACGGGATCACAGATGCAGCTACACAGGTGCAGGTTTAGACAGGGTAGGTAAGTGGCATAGGTACAGGTCAAATGGGTCAGGATCAGAACTAGGCACAGGCAGGAAGGATTTGGATATGGGTATAGCAGGGTGGACTGGGACAAGAGTATGGGGACCTAACAACTAACTAGCAGAAGACACACAGACTAACTAAACTTGCTAAGGCACCTCCCAATAGGGGAGAGTGTCTTATATACAAGTCGTGTCCCAGCCATTGGCTGGGGTCGACTTTAGCAGCACATGTGCTGGCCATTGAAGGGAGCGTGTGTACGCATGCCCTAAGTCCTTTCCCATGGGACTTGCTTGCTGTGCGCAGGTCCTGGGAGCAGACAGATGCCGAGGGAGCACAGACGGGAAAGTACAAACGCTGGTGTCCATGCAGGGACGCCGGCGGTGTCCTAACACCCATATTTGAAATGACTCTAACTTACGAATGTCCTTTTTAAAATGTGGAACCCTAAACTGGACCCCATACTCTAGATGTGGCCTCACCAGTGATTTATGGAGGGGTAATAATACATTGGGGTCAATGGATTTTGTTTCTCATTTTTTCCACAATAAAATCTTGTTTGCTTTTGCAGCTGCTGCCTGATATTGAGTACTGCTGCTTAGCTTACTTGTAACCAGAATACCCAAATCGTTCTCCTGTTCTGTAGTCCCGAGTATGATTCCATTTAATGTAAATGCAGCAATAGGATTACTCTTGCCTCTGGGCATTACTCTTCATTACTTCTTCTCCTCTCACTTCCTCAAACTCAATGTGGACAAATTTGAACTCATCATCTTTCCTCCATCCCACAAATCTTCCTTACCTGACCTATCTATCGCAATCAATGGCATCATGCTTTCCCCCGTACCCGAAGTCCGCTGCCTCGGACTAACCTTCGACTCTGCCCTGTCCTTCAAACCGCAGATCCAAGCTCTTTCCACCTCCTGTCGCCTCCAGCTCAAAAATATCTCCAGAATCCGTCCTTTCCTCAACCCTCAATCTACTAAAATGCTTGAGCATGCCCTCATCATCTCCCGCCTTGACTACTGCAACATCCTTTTCTGTGGCCTCCCTGCTAACACCCTTGCACCTCTCCAGTCCATCCTTAACTCTGCTGCCCGACTAATCCATCTCTCTCCTCGCTACTCCTCCGCTTCCCCCCTCTTCAAATCTCTTCACTGGCTCCCATTCCCTCAGTGTATCCAGTTCAAATTACTCATACTGACCTACAAAGCTATCCATAACCTGTCTCCTCCATATATCTCTGAACTAATCTACCGATATCTTCCCTCACGTAATCTCCGGTCCTCCCAAGACCTCCTTCTCTCCTCCACACTTATTCGCTCCTCATCCAATCACCTCCAAGACTTCTCCCGAATATCCCCAATCCTCTGGAACTCTCTGCCCCAACACGTCCGACTATCAACCACAGTCGGATCCTTCAGACGGAACCTGAAAACTCATCTCTTCAGGAAAGCCTACAGCCTGCACTGACACCGCTGCCGCCTCATCACCATCGAAGCTACCGCCTCACCAACACCGGAGCTACTGCAACCCCCAACCTACTGTCTCCTCCCCCATAATCCTGTAGAATGTAAGCCCGCAAGGGCAGGGTCCTCGCCCCTCTGTATCAGTCCGTCATTGTTTGTTTACTGTAAGTGATATCTGTAACTTGTATGTAACCCCTTCTCATGTACAGCACCATGGAATCAATGGGGCTATATAAATAAATAATAATAATAATAATAATAATAATAATTAAAAAAAAAATAATAATTTATCAACATTAAACCTCATCTGCCATGTGTTTGCCCATGCAGAAATCTTATCCAGATCATTCTGTAATATTATGCAATCTGACTCAGTTTCTATTATCCTACATAGTTTATATCATCAGCAAACAATGATACTTTACTTTTAATTCCATTCGCAAGGTTATTTATAAAGAGATTTTAAAAAATTGACCCTATCACAGATCCTTGTGGTACCCCACTGCCGACTTTATCCTAATTAGAGAATGTACCATTTACAGTGACTCTTTGTTTCCAGTCATTGACCAGTTTTTTTACCCATCTATATATATGAGGCATCGTGATTACTCGCTAATCCCGCCCCCTGCACAGTAGCTCCGCCCCCCAACACATCACCACACATAATCCCGCCTCCACCACATTACCACACACAATCCGGCCCCCACCACATTACCACACACAATTCCGCCCCCCACCACATTACCACACACAATCCACACCACATCACCACACACAATCCCGCCCGTCCACCACATCACCACACATAATCCCGCCCGCCCACCACATCACCACACATAATCCCGCCCCCCACCACACATAATCCCGCCCTCCCACCACACATAATCCCGCCCCCAACACATCACCACACATAATCCTGCCCCCAACACATCACCACATATAATCCCGCCCCCCACCCCATTACCACACACAATCCCGCCCCTACCACATTAGCACACACAATCTTGCCCCCCCACCACATTTCCACACACAACCCCCCACCATATCACCACACACAATTCCGCCCGCCACCACATCACCACACACAATCCCGCCCCCCCACCACATCACCACACATAATCCTGCCCCTCCAACACATCACCACGCATAATCCCGCCCCCCAACACATCACCACACATAATCCCGTCCCCCACCCCATTACCTCACATAATCCCGCCCCCCACCCCATTACCACACATAATCCCCCCCACATCACCACACATAATCCCACCCCCACCACATCACACTCGCTAATCCCGCCCCCTGCACAGTAGCTCTGCCCCCTACCACATCACTACACATAATCCCGCCCCCCACCCCATTACCACACACAATCCCACCCCCACATTACCACACACAATCCCACCCCCCCACATTACCACATACAATCCCGCCCCCACCACATTACCACACACAATCCCACCCCCCACCACATTACCACACACAATCCGCACCACATCACCACACACAATCCCGCCCCCCACCACATCACCACACATAATCCCGCCCCCTAACACATCACCACACATAATTCCGCCCCCCCAAAACATCACCACACATAATCCCACCCCCCACCCCTTTACCACACATAATCCCACCCCCCACCCCATTACCACACATAATCCCGCCCCCACATCACACTCGCTAATCCCACCCCCTGCACAGTAGGTCTGTCCCCACCACATCACCACACATAATCCTGTCCCCACCCCATTACCACACACAATCCCGCCCCCCGCCACATTACCACACACAATCCCATCCCCCACCACATTACCACACACAATCACGCCCCCCACCACATTACCACACACAATCCCACCCCCCACCACATTACCACACACAATCCGCACCACATCACCACACACAATCCCGCCCCCCCACCACATCACCACACATAATCCCGCCCACCACATCACCACACATAATCTCACCCCCCACCACATCACCACACATAATCCTGCCCCCCACCACATCACCACACATAATCCCGCCCCCCAGCACATCACCACACATAATCCCACCCCCCACCCCATTACCACACATAATAAATCACCACACATAATCCCGCCCCCCCACCACATCACCACACATAATCCTGCCCCCACCACATTACCACAGATAATCCCACCCCCCCACCACATTACCACACATAATCCCACCCCCCCACATTACCGCACGAGGCTCCGTCCCCACACATTAACACACGAAGCTCCATCCCCACACATTACCACACGAGGCTCCGTCCCCACACATTACCACACGAGGCTCCGTCCCCCCACATTACCACACGAGGCTCCGTCCTCACACATTACCACATGAGGCTGCGTCCCCACACATTACCACATGAGGCTCCATCCCCACGCATTACCATACGAGGCTCCATCCTCACGCATTACCACACGAGGCTCTATCCCCCCACATTACCACATGAGGCTCCATCCCCACACATTACCACACGAGGCTCTGTCCCCACACATTACCACATGAGGCTCTGTCCCCACACATTACCACACGAGGCTCTATCCCCCCACATTACCACCTGAGGCTCCATCCTCTCGCATTACCACACGAGGCTCCATCCCCACACATTACCACACGAGGCTCTGTCCCCACACATTACCACATGAGGCTCCGCCCTCACACATTAATACACGAGGCTCCATCCCTCCACACTACCACACGAGGCTTCATCCCCACACATTACCACACAAGGCTCCGTCCTCACACATTACCACACGAGGCTGCATCCCCACACATTACCACATGAGGCTCTGTCCTCAAACATTACCACACAAGGCACTGTTCCCCCACATTACCACACGAGGCTCCGTCCCCACCCATTACCACACGAGGCTCTGTCCCCACACATTACCACACAAGGCTCCACCCCCCACATTACCACATGCAGCACTTCCTTTCTATGTAATTCAACCACTTCAACCAAGGTAAACGTACATTTAATAGCATCCGCATTCTCCCAAACAAAATGAGCCAAGAAGAGTCGCCAGGTCCATCTCACAGGCCGCAGGTAAATCTGGACAATGATGCAATGATCGACAACAATATCGACTAAATCGTAGGATTGGTTATCAACAACGAACAACTGAGCAGATTGATAAGGACAGAGAGAGATATTATTGTTATTAACTTCATTTTAAGTTAATTTACCAACTGCGTAAGCGCTATTGAATTTTGTCATTATTTACTTTAATTTAATCATCAGCATCGTTAATTAGATAGCAATGAGCATGCCGAGCGTTAGCTGGCTGGAAACAGCTAGTGTGTATATCGTGTCCTCTATTCGCTGCACCAAACCTGTGCTTAATCCCAAGGTATGCATCTTGTGGTAGATCGGCTCACTCGGCTGCTTTATGAGTCCCAGGAATGCTTTCTATTTAAATTTCAACTGGTTTATTAAAACAGGCTTCAAAAACCAGTCCAAAACAGAATAGACATATTCCGTCTTTTCAACATAAACAAAAAAAAAAGTACTCATTATAGTCCTTATAATCTGCCAGAACAGGAATAAGGCTTCAGCTCTGCTTTACAAGGGCCCGGCTCTGGATCTCAGCTCTCCTTCAGAGTACACAGAACACTGAATGAGCCTAAAGACTCCACATTTAGCTTCTGGATGACAGAAGCTAAATCCTATGGTATATCCTAGGGTACTGAAGGAGATAACAGAGGAAATGATGGTGGTCATTAATTTTCCCGTTTTTTTTTTCATTTGGCCCAGATCGCCTTGACCTCTTCTTCCATCCTTAACTTATCCTTGCAAAATGTAACACTAAGACATCTTTATTTACTGCTTCTCCAGCCCCCTTCCCACATCCCACCACCTCTCCACAAATAACAGAGCACTATAACCAGTGTCCTAGACTGTAATAATGCCCCCTCTGTAATAGTACCCTCCTTTGGTGCCCCACACAATAACAGTGCCCCCTATGTGTAGATTGTGAACCCTTGCGGGCAGGGTCCTCTCTCCTTCTGTACTTGTGTGAGCATTGTATTGCTCATGTTGATTGTACTTGTCCCCTTTTTCACATGTAAAGCGCCATGGAATAAATGGCGCTATAAAAATGAATAATAATAATAAATAATAATGTGCCCCTATACAGTAATAATGTTCCCTCTGTACTTCCTCATAGTAATAATGCTCCCCTGTGACTCCTTATAGTTACACAGCACCCTATAAATATATTGTCCCCCTGTGCCTCCTTTTAATAATAATTTGCCCTGTGCAAATAATAATAATTTGCCCTGAGCAAATAATAATCCCTTCTTGACCTCTTATAATAAGGACAACAAACCTCCTTATAATAAAACAAACTCCCAGGTGCATTATAATAATAACAATCAGTACTAGTAATGCCTCCTGTGCTCTCCTAATAATGATTCCACATTGTGCCACCTTATAAAAATTCCCCTCCTACTGTGCTTCCTTATAAAAATCCCCCTCCAACTGTGCCTCCTTATAATAATGCTCCTGAGCAGGTATTTACATACAGGACCCCTTTGCAAAAGTTTTATCATAGCACAGAGGTGCAGTCACAGGTTACAGCTACAAACTTTTAAGACACAGAGAGCGATATTTGTTGCCAGATTTACACAGTTATTTTGCCCCTACTGAAGCCCCTTAGTCTTCTTGCCCACTATAATACCCCTTCCATGGCCCCTAGAGAGTAAGAAGCCCAAAAAAATTCTCCCATACAGAAGGATGTTAACTAGTGTTGAGCATTCCAATACCGCAAGTATCGGGTATCGGCCGATATTTGCTGTATCGGAATTCCGATACCGAGATCCGATACTTTTGTGATATCGGGAATCGGTATCAGGATCGATATTAATGTGTAAAATAAAGAATAAAAATAAAAAATATTGATATACTCACCTCTCCGACGCAGCCTGGACCTTACCGATGTAACCGGCAGCTTCCGTTCCTAAGAATGAGCGCTTGAAAGACCTTAGATGACGTTGCGGCCTGTGATTGGTCGCGTGAGCGGTCGTGTGAGCGGTCACGTGACCGCCACGCGACCAATCACAAGCCGCGACGTCATCTAAGGTCTTTCAAGCGCTTGAAAGTCCTTAGATGATGTCGCGGCTTGTGAGTGGTCGCGTGGCAGTCACGTGACCGCTCACGCGACCAATCACAGGACGCGACGTCATCTAAGGTCTTTCAAGCGCTCATTCTTAGGAACGGAAGCTGCCGGTTACATCGGTAAGGTCCAGGCTGCGTCGGAGAGGTGAGTATATCAATATTTTTTATTTTTATTCTTTATTTTACACATTAATATGGATCCCAGGGCCTGAAGGAGAGTTTCCTCTCCTTCACACCCTGGGAACCATACAGGATACCTTCCGATACTTGGTGTCCCATTGACTTGTATTGGTATCGGGTATCGGTATCGGCGATATCCGATACTTTTCGGGTATCGGCCGATACTATCCGATACCGATACTTTCAAGTATCGGACGGTATCGCTCAACACTAATGTTAACACATTCTTCCACCTATATAGCATGATATTGCCACAAACTTCACACAATAAGATGGTCATCTGTGTGGTGCTAGCCTCTGGCAGGATGTGGGTCAAAAATATCCCCCCTGCTAGAGTAAGTGATGGTGCATGGAGGAGAGGCTCTGCCACAGCTGTTAACAGTACTGACATCTTGAGGCTGCTGATATCATTAATAGAGTCACAACTGAGCGGCTCATGTCTGGACCGGCCCATCTGGCAAATGCCAGAATTGCCAGATGGCCAGTCCCGCAGTGGTGAGACCTAATCTGGAATACTGTGTCCAGTTCTGGGCACTACATTTTAAAAAAGACATAAAAAAACTGGAGCAAGTTCAGAGAAGAGTGACCAGAATGGTGACTTGTCTGCAAACAATGTCCCATCAGGAATGGTTAGAGGATCTGGTAATGTTTAGCTTGCAAAAGACAAGACTGAGAGAAGAACTAATAGATGTCTACAAATATCTCAAGAACTCTCATACTGTATATGGATCAGCTTTTATTTATTTTATTGCACAAGACTAGAAACAATGGGATGAAACTGAATGGGTGGAGATACAGATTTGATATTACAATAAACTTTTTGACAGTGAGGGTAATCGAGTGAAATCAATGAGAGGTGGTGAGTTCTCCTTCAATTAAAGTCTTCAAATAGAGACTAGACAGACATCTGACTGCAATGATTAAGTGAATCCTTCATTGAGCAGCTGGTTGGACCATATAACCCAGGACATCCCTTCCAACTCTACCATTCTATGAGTCTGTGATTCTATGACACCCTGGGATGGAGATATGGTGAACAGACTCCCACCCACTCTTCAGCTGTTCACTAAAAAAAAAACAGCCCTTAACATGGCAGATTAACCCCTCTCATGACTTGTGCAGCATCTTTTTTCCAGGTTCATATCACTAAAGCTAACATCCTCAGTAATACATATTTCCCCTCCAGTAATTTACAGTGACCTTCTCACATACCCCCCTCTCTTCCCAAAACCAGGTCTTTTGGCACCTTCAGTCACTAAACAGGGAGGTCTAAACAGGGCAAAACTTTGTAGTTTTCCAGGCCTGTGCTCCACATGGAAACTGAATTCTTGGAAAGCTAGAAATTATCTTGTCACCTAGGCATTCTTCCCCTTCTTTTCCCTCATCCATCTCAGGGGCGCGTGGTCTGACATGAGCCAGAACTTTAAGTCTAACAAGGAGTACCTCAGAGTATCGATTGCCCATTTGACAAGAATTCTTTTTCTATCATGGCATAATTCTTTTCACAGGAAGAGGGTTTCCTACTTAGGTATAGGATTGGATGTTCCTCATCTTTAATATCCTGGAACAACACGGCTCTTAACCCAACTTCTGAGGCATCTATCTGGACCACGAACTCCTTACTGGTCAGGTGCGACTAAGACCGGCTGTTTACACAGGGCAAGCTTCAACTCTTGGAACTCCATCTTTGCTTCAGAAGATCACTTTGCCATCAACGTCTTCGTGCCCTTAAGAAGGTAAATCAGGGGTGTGGCTTATCATGGCGAAATTTTGGATAAATCGGCAATAATATCCCACAATTTTAAGAAACACCCTAACCTGTTTCTTGGAGTTCGCTTGCGGCCAATTTTTGATCACCTGTACTTTGTTCACATGAGACTTGATTTCGCTCCTCCCGATTATATAGCCTAAATATTTTGCCTCCTCCTTTCCCATGGTGCACTATTTTGGATTTATTGTAAACCCCGCCTTCCTCAGTGCATTCAGTAGAGCCTGGACCTTCTACAGATGACTTCCCCAATCTGGGCTGAAGATCACAATATTGTCCAGGTAAGCTGTATCGTGCTTCTTGTGAGGTGGCTTCCTGCAGCCCGAAAGGCATTGTGGTATACTGCAAGCAACTTTCAGGTGTAGAGAAGGCCATCTTCTCATTTGCACTTTGGGACAGGAGAATTTGCCACTACTCTTTTGTTAGGTCAAAGGTGGTGATATATCTGGCTGACTCTATCTTCTCAATGAATTTATCGATTCGGGGCATTGGATACTCATCGAACTTGGACATCTCATTCAGCTTTCTATAATTGTTATTCTCCATCAGACTTTGGCTCAAGGACAATGGGGCTGGACTTCTTAATGACACCCAGGCTCAGCATTTTCCTCACCTCATTCAAAATCACCTCGCGGCAGGCTTCGGGAATAAGATTTGGCTTTAGGTTTACCTGCACATGCGGTTCTGTAAGGATTTCATGCTCAACAACTTCTGTACATTCTGACAACTCTGAAATAGGTCTTGGTTCCACTGAAGCAGTTCTCAGCACTGTTGTTTCTGTGGCACTGATAGTGTCTCTGCCACCGTGGCATACTCGATCTTGGCATTAGGATTGGCCCCCAGGCACATATTTCCACTGGTTCCTGATACGATTTTCTTCTCCCTGGCTGGTGGACCTTGCAGTTGTCAGTGCTCAGCTTTTGACCACTTTGTATGGTGCCTGCCACTTGGCCAGGAATTTATTTTCAACAGAGGGAATCGGCATTAACACTCGATCTCCAGGGTAAAAGTGTCTTAGCCTTGCCTATCGATTGTAGACTTTTGCATGGGTCTCTTGTGCTTGATGGGGGCTCTCTTTCACAGTTGACATCACCTCCACAATCCTTTCCTGCATTTGACACACATGATTGATGATGCTCCGGTGGGGTGTCACCTCAGTTTCCCAGGTATCCTTTGCAATATCTAGAAGTCCCCGAGAATTGGCAGCCAGTAAAACATCTCAAACAGTGAATGTCCCATAGAGGCCTGTGGAACTTACCCAATAGAAAACAGCAAGTACGGAAGTAGTCAATCCGAGTTTCAGCCATCCTTAGCCATGAATTCTTAAGCAAGGACCTCAAGGTCTTAGTGAACCTCTACATTTGCGGATCATACACCAAAATGCTGAGTTGTGTAATCAGGAAAGACTTACACAGCTTCCTCATCACTTTGGATACGAAAGGAGTTCCTTGGTCCATCAGGATCTCTTTTAGCAGGTCCATCTGGGAAAAAATATGGACCAGGCTATACTCCTGGTGGAGGAGTTTCTGAGAGGTACCACCTGCGGAAACCGTGTTGTGTTACACTAACACCACCAAGATATATTGATGCCCTCTGGAGGACTTAACTAGGTGTCCGACAAGATCCATGGCAATTTGGTCAAATGGGACCTCTATAATGAGGCACTAGGGGACTGCAGAAATGGCAGTTGAGAGCAGTTAGCCAACAGGTGGGACAGGAAAGGCAATAGTTAACAATCTAATGGTAACATATAGACCACTAGAGCATGTGAAGGACCTGCTCTTGGGTTTTGTCTATGCCCAAATGCCCACCCAAGACATGAGAATTGGCATATGCCTATAGAGCACTGCCTCCCCCTCAGCTTAGTAATCCAATATAGCAAGACTAACCCCTCTCAGAACTTAGTGTGCTAGAGCATTTTCCCAGGTCCAGGCTAACATCCTCAGTGATACATACTCCCCTCTAGTATTTTACCAGTAACAATCTCACACTCTGCATATGGAGCCCTCCCTTATTATACATTTTATAAATTACACCATCCTTTATTATTACTGTGTCTTCCGTTATTGTGTATAGTACTGTCATTTTTTACATACAGCGACATCCCTTATTATGCTTAGCATCATTCATTCTTTAGTTCAACACACAGATCTTCAGTTGGATTCAGATGTGTGCTTTGGTTTGGCCATTCCACAACTTTGATCTCGCAAAGCCATTCTTTTGATGATTTGGTAATATGCTTAGGGTCATTGTTGTGTTGAGTGATGAAATTCCTCTTCATATTTAGCCTTTTTTAACAACCTGAAAGTTTTGTTGCAAAATTTATTGATATTTGAAATTATTCATAATTCACTCCACCTTGACTAAAGCACCAGTTACCGCTGCCAAAGCATATTCCTACTTCCATCATGTTTCTCTGTGAGTATGATGTTCTTTTTGTGATCCACAGTGCAGGCTTTGCATCCAACATACCTTTTAGTATTATGACCAAAAAGTTCAACCTTGGTCTAAGCAGGCCATGACACATTTTCCTACATGCTTTAGGCAGACTTGATGCACTGAAGATTTTGACAAAATATAGCCAGGTTTGGACATATTTCATTGGACAAAATGGTTTCTGTCTTGGCCCACTACTCCCCAGGCCAGACATATAAAAGAAAATCAGGAGATTCTTGTCACATGCAATACACAAATAGTATTTGCCAGAAATCCCCGAGACTCCTTTACTGTTGCTGTGGGCCTTTTAGTGTTTGTAGCCTCCTTTTTCAAACAAACTTTATAAAAAAAAATGTAACATGCAAACAATGGGATCTTCTTGTTTATTCATCAATTTTTGAAGGATGCCCAATTCTATGTAATGTAACTGCTGTGCCAAATGTAAACCACTTCTTGATGACCACTTATTCACTGTGTTCCTTGGTATACCTAATTGTTGGAAATTTTTTAGTATCCTACTCATGACTCATAACTTTCAACAATGAGACCACTGTGTTGCAAGCTATAGACAATGGCTTTTGCTATGAAACGCAACTAAGTAAATATCAGGAAAATTCTACTGGAACAGCTAAACAGGCCAGACCGCATATCAAATATAAGGGTTGGGGGTCACTTGGGGAATAGTGATCACAAAATAATAAGTTTTCATGTATCCTTTAATAAGATGTGTAGTAGAGGGGTTACGCGGACACTAAACTTCAGGAGGGCACATTTCCAACGGATGAGAGATGATCTTGGTGCAATTAACTGGGACGATATCCTGAGACATAAAAATACATAAAGAAAATGGGAGACGTTTATTAGCATCCTGGATAGGACCTGTGCACAGTATATACCATATGCGAATAAACATACTAGAAATAGGAAGAAACCAATATGGCTAAATAGAGCTGTAAGGGGCGCAATAAGTGACAGAAAGAAAGCAATTAGAGAATTAAAGGAAGTAGGTAGTGATAAGGCATTAAATAAATACAAAAAATTAAATAAATTCTGTAAAAAGCAAATCAAGGCAGCAAAAATTGAGACAGAGAGACTCATTGCCAGAGAGAGTAAAAATAATCCCAAAATATTCTTTAACTACATAAATAGTAAGAAACTAAAAAAATGATAGTGTTGGCCCCCTTAAAAATAGTCTGGGTGAAATGGTGGATGAGGATGAGGAAAAAGCCAATATGCTAAATGACTTTTTTTTTTATCAGTATTTACAAAAGAAAATCACATGGCAGACAATATGATCAGTGATAACAAAAATTCCCTAGTAAGTGTCACCTGCTTAACCCAGCAGGAAGTACGGCGGCGTCTAAAAATCACTAAAATTGACAAATCTCTGGGCCCGGATGGGATACATCCCCGAGTACTGCAGGAATTAAGTACAGCCATTGATAGACCATTATTTTTAATCTTTAAAGAGTCCATAATAACAGGGTCTGTACCACAGGACTGGCGTATAGCAAATGTGGTGCCAATATTCAAAAAGGGGACAAAAACTGAACTCGGTAATTATAGGCCAGTAAGCTTAACCTCTACTGTGGGTAAAATCCTGGAGGGCATTCTAAGGGATGCTATACTGGAGTATCTGAAGAGGAATAACCTCATGACCCAGTATCAGCACGGGTTTACTAGGGACCGTTCATGTCAGACTAATTTGATCAGCTTCTATGAAGAGGTAAATTCCGGACTGGACCAAGGGAACCCAGTAGATGTAGTGTATATGGACTTTTCAAAAACTTTTGATACGGTGCCACACAAAAGGTTGATACATAAAATGAGAATAATGGGGATAGGGGAAAATATGTGTAAGTGGGTTGAGAGCTGGCTCAGGGATAGGAAACAAAGGGTGGTTATTAATGGAGCACACTCGGACTGGGTCGCGGTTAGCAGTGGGGTACCACAGGGGTCAGTATTGGGCCCTCTTCTTTTTAACATATTTATTAATGACCTTGTAGGGGGCATTCAGAGTAGAATTTCAATATTTGCAGATGACACTAAACTCTGCAGGGTAATCAATACAGGGGAGGACAATTTTATATTACAGGATGATTTATGTAAACTAGAAGCTTGGGCTGATAAATGGCAAATGAGCTTTAATGGGGATAAATGTAAGGTCATGCACCTGGGTAGAAGTAATAAGATGTATAACTATGTGCTTAATTCTAAAACTCTAGGCAAAACCGTCAATGAAAAAGACCTGGGTGTATGGGTGGATGACAAACTCACATTTAGTGGCCAGTGTCAGGCAGCTGCTACAAAGGCAAATAAAATAATGGGATGCATTAAAAGAGGCATAGATGCTCATGAGGAGAACATAATTTTACCTCTATACAAGTCACTAGTTTTACCACACTTAGAATACTGTGTACAGTTCTGGTCTCCGGTGTATAAGAAAGACATAGCTGAACTAGAGCGGGTGCAGAGAAGAGCGACCAAGGTTATTAGAGGACTGGGGGGTCTGCAATACCAAGATAGGTTATTACACTTGGGGCTATTTAGTTTGGAAAAACGAAGACTAAGGGGTGATCTTATTTTAATGTATAAATATATGGGGGGACAGTACAAAGACCTTTCTGATGATCTTTTTAATCATAGACCTGAGACAGGGACAAGGGGGCATCCTCTACGTCTGGAGGAAAAAAGGTTTAAGCATAATAACAGACGCGGATTCTTTACTGTAAGAGCAGTGAGACTATGGAACTCTCTGCCGTATGATGTTGTAATGAGTGATTCATTACTTAAATTTAAGAGGGGACTGGATACCTTTCTGGAAAAGTATAATGTTACAGGGTATATACACTAGATTTCTTGATAGGGTGCTGATCCAGGGAATTAGTCTGATTGCCGTATGTGGGGTCGGGAAGGAATTTTTTCCCCAATGTGGAGCTTACTCTTTGCCACATGGTTTTTTTTGCCTTCCTCTGGATCAACATGTTAGGGCATGTTAGGTTAGGCTATGGGTTGAACTAGATGGACTTAAAGTCTTCCTTCAACCTTAATAACTATGTAGGGTTGCCAACCATCCAGAACAGTCCATAAAAATAGGGCACTTTTTTGTCCTGCCTGTATAATTTTTTTTAAGGAGTTTGTGATTTATATGGATTATTTTGACTTTATTTATAATTTTGCAGTTCATACTAAATGCAACTGAGTTCTTCTGCAGAATTATGGCCTGCAGACAATTTATCATTTATAATAATAATGTTTTTTTTATGGCTTTCCAATGTGTCTGTAAAAACTATTGGCTGTCCATGAATTTTTGATAAGCTGTCCAGAAAAAATAAAACTTCAAGTTGCCAACTCTGCAGCTAAACTTTATATGGGGTTAAGCAGGATCACTTTAAATCATGGCATTTGTGTACTGACTACTGTTTATCATGTGTTTAATGTGATTGGCTAATACACAACCACATTTTCAATTATAAAAGGGTGTTCACACTTATGCAACTACATTATTTTATTCTTATTTTACCCACTCCTTCCCCCTCAAAATAATTTCAGTTCGTCCCCCAATGGATTTGTAAAGATTATGGGTAACATTAACAGTGGAAAAAGTTTTGAAATACTTCTTCTTGGTACAATTTTTTTGCCATGGCAAAAACCTGGCATTTTCACATGGGGTAGACTTTTTCATTCTATATGGCCCATCACCACAGAAGCATGTCCCCTTTCATTACATGGTAGTTTAGTGTGAAAATAAAAGCTATGTGAGCAAGCTAATAACATTGCTCTCATCTTTTTTGTTAGCCAACCAAAACAGCTTTATACATTACATTGCATGTATCGCATGTTACCATCCTCAGGACTTTTCCACTGGACCCCCACATTAGATTTATGGCTGCTCCCATGGGTTTGATGGATTATACTTGCACTGGATGAACCATGATGAGTGTTCTAAAAGACGTGCCTGATAAATAGGGTAGTTAGGTTTTTTTTCTTGTAAATGTATTATTTCCAGAATTCTTATAACTGTACTTTGAAATACTGTATCATCAGTATGCATTCAGAAATGCGTTTAGTACAAGGATTGATTATGTCGCAAAACACTTTTTTTTCCAGGTTTTCATAATTAAATCATAGTTAGAGCAATGTTCAGCTAAAAGCAATGAAGTGCAACAAGTATAATCATTGCTGATGTCTTCAGGGTGAAAGATTTATCATGCAGTAATATAAATGAGCTGTCCTTACCTGCTGGAGGTACTCTACCAATCAATGTTTCCTATGGTCAAACAGCATGGAAAATATGATGATAAAAAAAATCTTAAAAAAGAAAACATCAAACAACTTCTAACTTTATCTGAGGCCTGTTTTACATGTCAGTGCCTCTGGTACGCGTAGTGACAGTTTCCTCATGTACCAGAGACACTGGCAGCACACATTAGACCCATTCAAATGAATGGATCTATGCAGATGTCAGCATGTTTTGACGGACCGTGTGTCCGTGTGCAAAACACGCAGACATGTCCGTTTTTACCCGGACACACGGCCCGCCAAACGTCCCTCACACGTGCACAAGGAGAACAGTGTACAATGTCCTCCGTGCACACAGACGGCTGCTGGCATTTTCCCACGCTGAAGAGTTCATTTTAGTTCAGGCCGCCAGGAAGCGCAGCTTCGGTGACGTCACCGCTAGTCACCGAAGCTCCGCTCCCAGCATTTCATTCCTTCACCAGTAGTTTACAGCGGGGAGCGGTCGCATTAGCAGCGCTCATGGTTGTAAATTGTACATTCCTTTAGACATGGAATAATGCGTGGGACTGACTACACGTCCGACAGGTGTGGCATATTGTTGGTTTATTATTTTGACATTTTTTCCAGGAGATCGAGGGCTTCGCTTGGAATGGCAGACTAATAAAGATGGAAAAAATGTGTATATTGTTTTATTTCATTAAAAGACTTTTTTCTAACTGTGTGGTGTGTTTGATTAACTCTTTAACAACTATAGGGTTAGTAATGGAGAGGTGTCTTATTGACACCTCTCCATTACTAAGCCGCATTATGTCACCTTACAATAGGAAAGTGACATTAACCCCTCATTACCCCACTTGCTCACCGCTACAGGGCAAGTGGGAAGAACCAGGCAAAGCTCCAGAACTGGTGAATCTAATAGATGTGCCTTTTCTGGGCAGCTGTGTGTTGCTTTTTTTAGGCTGGGGGGCCCATATCCATGGCCCCTTACCAGCCTGAGAATAGCAGTCCGCACCTGTGAGTTCTGCCGGGTTGGTTTAAATATAGGGAAGACCCCATGTCGTTTTTTTCTTTCATCCCATCTCCCTTGCTCGCGCTGCTCACTGGCCGAGCAGGGGAAAACGGATGACTGCCGGCTTCAGCACCACATGCAGGGGAACAGCCCTAACTATAGCGCTGCTTCCCAGCGGCTGTCCGTGTGGTCCTGATGTGGCACGCGGTGGCCACATGTGTGCCACATGGATGTATCACACAGACACATGGACACAAGGACACAGATATATCCGGTACCGTGTTTACCAGTACCGGAAATATCAGGACTAGTGATGAGCGAGTATACTCATTGCTCGGGTTTTCCCGAGTATGCTTGGGTGGTCTCCGTGTATTTGATAGTGCTCGGAGATTTAGTTTTCGTTGCCGCAGCTGCATGATTTACGGCTGCTAGACAGGCTGAATACGTGAGGAATGCCTGTTTGTTAGGGAATTCCCACATGTGTTCAGGCTGTCCAGCAGCCGTAAATCATGCAGCTGAGGCGACGAAAACTAAATCTTCGAGTACTAACAAATACTCGGAGACCACCCAAGCAACGAGTATACTCGCTCATCACTAATCAGGACGTGTGAAACCGGCCTAATACAGGGTTCTAATTTCTCTGCATAGATTAAAGGATGACAATGTAAAAGCAGCCTTATTAGATATCTTCACGCAATTGAATTCAGAATTGTATGTAGAAGGCTGGCAAGGTTCCTTCTAGTTATTGATTGAAAGCAAGCAGAATATTATTTAAAGGAGTTTTCCAGGACTTTGAGATTGCTGTCATCTTATTAGGAAGTTAGAAAGGAATGGACAAGCACCAAATTTCAGGCAGCTAGTGTCTGGGCACTTCTCCCAATAAATATGTATTAACATCAGGTTTAAGCACAATCTTCAAACTAGGGCAGAAAAGGTGGATGATTGACAAGTATAGGCCTAGTGCTCTGAGAGCCTTGGCAACACATATGAAGGATACTCAAAGTCCAAACATTTACAAAAATTGGTGGTAGACACCAGGAAAAGTGGTATCAATTGACACACAGTAGAAATTTGATAATTGCACAGCAGAAGTCAGCCATGGGCAATGCATGACAAATCAGGGTATGGGTCAGCATTTAGAGCCGCATTTAGAACTTTAAATTTAAGTTTAAATTAAAACGAGATAGGTGAGGGACTGGTGTAAGCCTGCCGTGCTGGGAGCCCTGGTGCCTAATGCAAAAACTCAAACATCTTTTTTGCTCAGCCACACTCAGGTAGCACAAATATGAACTTGGTAGACCACTAATGTCAGAAAAATTTAAGGATAGTAAAACAGGTAGTTGACTGAAAGTAAGTGCAAGCCTGCTGGTCTGGGAGGCCTACTGATACAGGCAACACACATGAAGGAGACCCAACTTGGAGTCTCCACATTTCAAAAAAATTGATTGCAACATTCACAGCAGTAGCAGCAGCTAGCACAGAAACCACAACAAAGGTGTCACAGACTGCAATAACGCGAGATCAATGCAGCACACTAAAAACTACACTTAAGCCTAGTCGGCCCAGTATGCAACGGTGGTGCAAAAGTAATTGGAGATCCAAACTTTTTCAGCAGTGTTCTTGCAGCCGTGCATCCAGGCTTGGATAGTGGCGGAGAAACTGCTATACTGCCAGGTTGAGTACGTGAGCCATGCAAGTCACGAGTGAGGGGATGCCATGGCATAGGTCCGCCAACAGGTTCACATCATTATCACACATGACCTTCTCTGCTTCCGGATTCAGTGGAGACAGCCATTACCAAATTGGCCTGGATAGCTGTCCACAACTCTTCAACTGTTTGGCTGCAATCCCCAAGGCACATTAATTGCAACACTGCCTGATTGCGGTGAGGCCTAGCTACGCAGTACAAAGGTGGGGGAGATTATCTCTGCACTGTTGGAATGACAAATCAAATCTCATTAAGGGAGAGGATGAGGGGGCACTTGGAGGCCCTAGAGGAGGTGGAAGAGACAGAAGCAGTGGAGGAAGTGTCAGATACAGAGGTTTGTCCCGCAAGCCTTGGGGATTCCAAGACTTGGTAGACCACTAATGTCAGAAAAATTTAAGGATAGTAAAACAGGTAGTTGACTGAAAGTAAGTGCAAGCCTGCTGGTCTGGGAGGCCTACTGATACAGGCAACACACATGAAGGAGACCCAACTTGGAGTCCCACATTTCAAAAATTATTGTCACACAGTATAAATAGTATAATTTTGCTGAATTTTGACAACTTTTATTACTGGATGGGCTACTTGATTCCCTTTCTTTGGCAGTCGTTATATGGTATAACAATGGTTACTGTTGGTTGTCGGTGTGTTGATAGAAGTGGTTCTTCAGGTTCCTTTTGATGGTTTCCATGGTAGGCGAGAGTATGATATGTTGGGGTAGAGAGTTACAGAGTAGAGGGGATGCACGGGAGTAATCTAGTTTGCGATTGTGGGAAGAGGAGATAAGAGCGTTGTAGAGAAGGAGATCTTGTGAGGATCGGAGGTTGCGTGCAGGTAAGTACTGGGAGACTGGGTCACATATTTATGGAGGAGACAGGTTGTGGATGGCTTTGTATGCCATGGTTAGGGTTTTCAACTTGAGTCTTTGGGTAATGGGCACCAGTGAAGGGATTGACAGAGAGGATAGGTCGAGGAATAGCGAGGAGATACGTGAAGTAGATTGGAGGGGTGCTCCAAAGATTCAAAGACTCAAGAAGTGTTAAGCATCTGCACCAATCTCCAAAATTTTTTTCAGTTGGATCCGGGGGGCGGACAAAGTAAGATCCAAACAGAATCCAGACCCTCCTCATCATATGTTAACGTCGGAGGTGAAGGTGATTCTGGTAAGACTCAGATACCAGAGGTGTGCGCAGAGTGTACTGTGCTGTCATGGCAGGAAGATGAGGAGGGTGACTCTCAGGGCGGGGAGTGGGAGATCAGAGAGGATGAGGTTGTAGATAGCACTTGTTTGTGTGAGGCACCCAGCTGAGGCATGCAACTGAGTAGCTCAGCAGAGGAAGTGGAGGAGGAGGAAGACCAGGAGGTTGCATTGCAGCTTGTCGCACAGACATGAAATGATGTAACCATGACAAGCATTGTATCCTCAGCCACAACTCTGACTGTGGCTAGCAGTGGTTGCGGGTCTGGAGCTTGCATTGGTGGCAAAAGATGACTAGCCTGGGCCTATTTTGAGACTGAAAAGGATGACCCAAGTTATGTTATCTGCCAACTTTGTGAAAAAAAAATACTCAGTAGAGTCAAAAATTCTAATAATCTGACTACTACATGCATGAACAGGCACATACGTGATAAACATGTTTTAGTCTGGGAATCTCACTGCAATAAAATGGGGCCAAGCAGATGGGGCCTCCATCACTATGGCAAGTGTTCTCACAAAGGTCTCCAGCCACGGAACTTCCATTTGTTTACCCGCTACAGTTGGGGTGAGTGAGAGCCCGTCAGCTGTTACAGAAGTGGACATGCCTGCTGTTTTTTACTGATCTCAGACACCGAACACATCACTTTTTTTTCAATACACCATAACATCTTTGCCTGCACCTCATATACAGTCCAGCAGTTTGTCATGTTCACCCTACTCCACCGTCTCTCAGCACTGCAGCCAGCCCTCAGTACAGCAGTTGTTGTCACATAAAAGATTGTTTCCTCCTACACAGGGCGAACTGATGAACTTCATCATCTCCAATCTGTTGGTCACGGAAATGCTGCCTTTCGGCCTGGTGTATACAGATGCTCTCCAAAAGCTGATGGCCATCGTAGTCCCCCAGTACCAGTTGCCCAGTCACCATTACATCTCTAAGAAAGCTGTGCCTGTGCTACACCAGCACATCGCAGACATCACCTGTTCCTTGAAAAAATCTGCCAGGGTGCATTTCGCCACTGACACCTGGACCAGCAAGCATGGCCAGGGGCATTACATCTCGATGACTGGGTACCGGGTCACTCTGGTGGCTGTGGGGGAATATTGGGAAGGGTCTGCTCCACAAGTCTTGAAATCCCCAAGGCTTGCAGGGTGGTTGGGGATGGAGAACTAAACCATTACACACCAGAAGATGAAGAACTAAACTACTAGACAACAAGGGTTGGAGGACTAAACTACTAAACAGCTAGGGTTGGAGAACTAATTCATTGCACACAAAGGGATGGTGAACTAAACCACTAGACACCAAGTCTTGGAATCCCCAAGGCTTGCGGGACAAACCTCTGTATCTGACACTTCCTCCACTGCTTCTGTCTCTTCCACCTCCTCTAGGGCCCCCAACTGCCCCCTCATCCTCTCCCTTAATGAGATTTGATTTGTCATTCCAACAGTGCAGAGATAATCTCCCCCACCTTTGTACTGCGTAGCTAGGCCTCACCGCAATCAGGCAGTGTTGCAATTAATGTTCCTTGGGGATTGCAGCCAAACAGTTGAAGAGTTGTGGACAGCTATCCAGGCCAATTTGGTAATGGCTGTCTCCACTGAATCCGGAAGCAGAGAAGGTCATGTGTGATAATGATGTGAACCTGTTGGCGGACCTATGCCATGGCATCCCCTCACTCGTGACTTGCATGGCTTACGTACTCAACCTGGCAGTATAGCAGTTTCTCCGCCACTATCCAAGCCTGAATGCACGGCTGCAAGAACACTGCTGAAAAAGTTTGGATCTCCAATTACTTTTGCACCCCAGTTGCATACTGGGCCGACTAGGTGTAAGTGTAGTTTTTAGTGTGCTGCATTGATCTCGCGCTATTGCAGTCTGTGACACCTTTGTTGTGGTTTCTGTGCTAGCTGCTGCTACTGCTGTGAATGTTGCAATCAATTTTTTTGAAATGTGGAGACTCCAAGTTGGGTCTCCTTCATGTGTGTTCCTTTAGCAGTAGGGCTCCCAGACCGGCAGGCCTGCACTTACTTCCAGTCAACTACCTGTCTTACTATCCTTAAATGTTTCTATCAATAGTAGGCTATGAAGCTGATATATGTGCCACTCGAGTTTGGCTGAGAAGAAAAGCAGTTTCAGCTGTTGCACGAGGTACCAGGAGCAACCTAAATGATGATGGTTCTGATGGGGCAAAAGGCTACCTTGAGACATTATATATGACTTGACCTGAAAGAGGTTTTAGTATATCATCTCACACTAGTGGGGCCATACCTAAGAAGAAATTAGTATGAACAGGGGATGGATCACCATTGGATAGAAAATATGAGCAACCTGTTTCTCAGTGCATTGAGGGTCTTGAGAGGAACATCTGAACCCAAATAGATCTAAGAATAATCTGTCTAAAAGGGACCTCACTGGGGAAGAGATTGCTTTACTCTCCAAGGGCCTATACTTTGTACCAACAGCAAAATTTGACATCTTTAAGTGGGCGAAGGATGTTGCCCTCTTCACAAGGAAGTTGAGGTGGGCCAAGTTTCGCAAACAGAATGAGCATAGTAAATGTAGGGAGGCTGGAATTCATGAAAGTGAGGCACCTGATTTGAGACTTTTGGAGAATTTATGGTGCGAGGGAGAGGATAACATAGGTGATGGGCCCTTTACAACACTAAGATCCCAGAGTACCATGGCACCACCAAATTTTGACTCGAGCCACATAGACATCTTTGTAGAAATGGTGACACAGGGTCTGGAGGCTATTCACGGTTCAAAATTGAGGAATGCCAACCTTATGAACGCAGAAATGCAGGCCCTTCTTAAGCTGGAGAAAGATCCCATCATCATACTGAAACCCTCTGATAAGAGGGGCAATATTGTTGTTATGGATAAACCCATTTATAAAAAGATGTGTCTGGATATATTATCAGATCATGAGTGTTATGAAGTTCTTCGACACCACCCCACTACCTTGTATGGATAGGAACTTGAGGATTTATTAACCAAGGTCCTGGATGGTAAACTAATAGTTATAAAAGAGATTTATTTCCTGAAATTAAAATGCCCACAAACTGCAACTTTTTATGGACTCCCTAAGGTCCATAAGGGGTGCACTCCTCTCAGGGGGTGTCTTATTGTCTCCGGCATAGGAAGTCTTACACAGGACATTAGCATATATGTCGATATGATATTAATATAATTTGTGTTTGCCCTTCCTTCCTATGTGCAAGACACAATGGACGGACGTCCTCAGGAGATTAGAGCATCTGCAGGTTGAGGAGGGAGTTTTCCTTGCTAGTCTTGATGTAGAGGCACTCTACAGTTCGATACCACATCGGGCGGGCTTTGAGGCGATGAGATATTTCCTGTAGATGAGAGGAATGCACCTCGGGAGGCATAATGAGTTTGTTATGGGGGAGAGCAGGGGAACTGGGTGATAGATTAATCAAAAGAGGATACCCTATGAAGGTATTAAAAACAGCGTATCACCACGCTAGGGCAGCCAACAGAACATCTTTGTTGGTGCCTAGAGATCAAAAGGATGGTTTGATATGTATGATTGGGACATTTGATGAAAGGTTAGTGAAGAGATGGATGTTCTGAGGACCTATTGGAAGGTTTTAAAACTTGATCCTGATATAAAGGAGGCTTATCGTAGAGGATGGAACTTAAAGGACCGTTTGGTCCACAGTCATATACAGGTAGAACGGCCTAATCCCACATGGCTGGGTAGAACGACGTTTAAGAGGTACATTTAAATGTGGATCTTCAAGGCGTTTGATTAGGGACTACGCCGGAGTGGGAAGGGCTGAGCTGAAAAGACAAGAGACAGTTAATTTCAGGTAAGGCAGATTGAGCTCGTAGTTCATAGAGAAAGGACCTATGGTCCAATGCATTTTTAGGTGTCCCTAGCAGTGAGAGGACAGGGGGAGAAAGAGATAGCATGATAGGGAGCAAGAATGACTGTGAGACAGAGTGATTGATCAGAGATGGGTCCTAGAAGATGATGCCTAGCAGTACAGCCCAGAATTTATAACTTCTAAAGGATAAGGGACTATACAGGATGAAATACACAAGACGAATAGAGTGCCCTGGGCGGGAGTTTAATAGAAGAGTTTTCCGGACCAGAGTTCTCATCAGTAGGAGAGAAGATAAGTACTGGCCATACTGGCATGATAGCTCCCCTAAGGAGAAAGAAGATGCGGAACAGCGGGTTGTGTAGAGAACTCTTGCTAAGCTGAACTGTAGTGTCGAGCTAAGTTGTGGTGAAGTAGTGAGAAATAGTGAATACCGGCAACTAGTAAAGAGGAGGGAATTGAAAGTGTGTGGAAAATGCTCTGTGTTGTGAGGTAAACGTTCATAAAGCTGTGCACATGCTATCTTCTGTATATATTCCCTACTATGTTCCCATTCAATAAAAAGTTTATTTATGAATGTTGGTCTCCCTCATTGAATTGTGGAACATCTGGCCCTGGCAAACCATAATCATCGGTTACATGTGGCCTGCATGAATACAGTGACCTCACTGTATTATTCCACATAGCCAGCCTGGACCCCCACTTTCATGAAATGGGCAGGGGCGCAAGTGCAAGAGATGAGTACCTCACCCACAACTACTGCCCCGCAAAACAGCTTTGTCATTCTGCCATTTCCAAGTAGAGTAGCAAGTGTTCCTTTAACTTTGAGCTTACAAGTTATGCTTTCAGCTATATTTCCAAGTGTCAGGGAATGCAACTGCACTACCTCCAATCGTCAGATCAATTACACAATTGACTGATGACTCGGGATGAACGAAACCACGGCTGCTTCTACTACTTGGCCAGTTATTGGGGAACTCACACTAATGAGTATGGTACTTCCGATCACTGCCAACTACACAATAAGAAAAAGGAACTATTATGCCACCGCCTATCATTTATAAAGGTCAATTGGACAACTATTACAGTTAGTGTATGGCTTCAGAGGTGCGGTTTACAGAGCGGTTTTCTTTTTCTTTTTCAAAAGAAAATATGGTGCATACCAAAGAAAAATTTACATGGTCGACATGACCCAGTCGACGCGTTACAACTGCTCTAGGCAGTCTTACTCATGACTAATGGTCAAATAACATGCAGTCATTTATATAATTTTTTACAAGGTATAACACAGATGTTCTTAATTCACTTAACAATTGGGTGTTACATATAGCAAGCGATGTAGAAAATACATGTACTAGAGTGACATTACAAAACAGGCTAATTATTAGTGTCCATGATTTTTTCCACAGTGCAGGTGAAAAAATGTATATATAAATATAGAGTTTAACCCCTTCATGCTGCGGCCCTTTTCCGTTTTTGCATTTTCGTTTTTCGCTCCCCTCCTTCCCAGAGCCATAACTTTTTTTTTTTCCTGTCAATATGGTCATGTGAGGGCTTATTTTTTGCGGGACGAGTTGTACTTTTGAAGGACATCATTGGTTTTACCATGTCAAAACTTTGCTAAAAAAAAAAAAAAAAAGCGCCATTTTCTGATACCCGTAGCGTCTCCATTTTTCGTGATCTGGGGTCGGGTGAGGGCTTATTTTTTTGCGTGCCGAGCTGACATTTTTAATGATACCACGTTTATGCAGATATAATCTTTAAATCGCCCGTTATTGCATTTTAATGCAATGTCGCAACGACCAAAAAAATGTAATTCTGGGGTTTTGATTTTTTTTCTCGCTACGCTGTTTAGCGATCAGGTTAATGCTTTTTTTTATTGATAGATCGGGCGATTCTGAATGCGGCGATACCAAATATGTGTAGGTTTGATTTTTTTATTGTTTTATTTTGGATGGGGCGAAAGGGGGGTGATTTAAACTTTTATATTTTTTTTAGTTTTTTCATATTTTTAAAAACATTTTTTTTTTACTTTTGCCATGCCTCAATAGCCTCCATGGGAGGCTAGAAGCTGGCACCACTCGATCGGCTCAGCTACATACCAGCGATCATCAGATCGCTGCTATGCAGCAGAAATGCAGGTGTGCTATGAGCCCCGACCACAGGGGGCGCACACAGCAGGCCGGCATCAGTAACCATAGAGGTCTCAAGGACCTCTATGGTTACCATCCTGATGCATCGCCGACCCCCGATCATGTGACTGGGTCGGCGATGCGCTCATTTCCGGCCGCGCGGCCGGAAGCGGTAGTTAAATGCTGCTGTCAGTGTTTGACAGCGGCATCTAACAGGTTAATAGCGGCGGGTGAATCGTGATTTCACCCGCCGCTATTGCGCGCACATGTCAGCTGTTCAAAACAGCTGACATGTCGCGACTTTGATGTGGGCTCAGCGCCGGAGCCCACATCAAAGGGGGAGACACGACATGCGCAGTAATAGTAAGGCGCATGTCGTGAAGGGGTTAAGTCCTCTTTTTCTCTGAAGAGGCAATTTGCATATTATATTTCCCAGAGGAGCATTGCACGGCGAAAAAGCCTCCTTACCTTGACATGCCAGAGCTGGTATGCCACTCTCCCTAAGGAGAAATGTTGCCCCTTAGACCCCAGTCCAAAGCCTCTCATCTAGCCAAATTAGTTCTCATGCTTCGCACTGACGAGGGCCAACAGCCCGAAACACCGTGTCTGCGAATTGAGATACTGATTTGGCTTTTATCCTAAGTCATATTGCACGACTCGCTAAAGGGTTGATTGTGACTTGTAGGATCGCTACTTCCAACAGGTGGCGCTATAGAGTTTAAGTCCTCTTTTTCTCTGAAGAGGCAATTTGCATATTATATTTCCCAGAGGAGCATTGCACCGCGAATAAGCCTCCTTACCTTGACAAGCCAGAGCTGGTATGTCACTCTCCAAGAGGAGAAACTTTGCCCCTTAGACCCCTATATAAATAAAGTCACACACGAAAATTATATTAAACACATGCAATAGTGTGATGTTGAAATGAGAAAAAATAAATCATACACCATTATAAAAACCCCAAAGTGTAATTAATAATAACATGATATAATTATGCCATGTTATGAAGGTGAATGTGAATTCTGCCAAATAATTTTTTTTTATATTAAAAAATGTATTTTTTATTGTATATAAGAACACTGTCTTGACAACACAAGAATATTAGTGAACTGGAGGCCAGTGCCCTTGACCTTGAGGAATGGACTAAGATTTCTCCATGATACTGCCAGAAGCTACTTTTAAGTACTAAAGGTGCTTGTCATGAAGGGATGAATAATTTTGAGAATGCAGTAGTCATTATAAGTGGCATTTTGTCCTGAATTTGGAGATACCACTTATTATACAGTGTGTCCGTAAAGACATGGTGCACTTTTGACCATTCACAGGATCTATTTAAAGTTTACAATTTGGTGCCCTTTCTCTGGCCCAATCATATCAGACCTGTTCATGAGGAGAGATAACAAGAACCAATCAAACATCATAAACTCTTTTAAGCTGTTGCTGAGCCCCCAGTCAGATTATCCCCTGATAAACTGAACCCTGATTAATACACTGCCAGGTCTGTGACATCATGCAACCACAAGCCTATGCCAGCTGTGTGGCTTTCCATGCCAGTCGAGATGTGGATGGTACGGAGGAAATTTCAGCGTGTTCTGTGGCTTGCTAAATTCGAATCTGTGACCAAAGTGCTATGTGAATATTGGTGCATTTATAACGAAGCACCACCACATATGAATAACATTACTCGTTGGGATAAGAAGTTGAAGGAAACTGGCAGTTTGGTGGAGAAACCTCGCTCTGGTAGGCCATCAGTCAGTGACAAATCTGTAGAGGCTATACGGGATAGCTACCTAAAGAGCTGTAAAAAATCTGTGTGTGCGTGTGCTCAACAATTACACCTAAGCAAGACTACAGTTCATAAGGTGTTAAAGAAACGTCTCTGTTTTACGGGGTACAAATTGCGGCTGTTGCGCGCTATCAAACCAACGGATAAACCCAAACGATGCACGTTTGCTACAGATATGCTTCATGAGATCGACAATGATACAATATTTTTGCAGAAGATTGTGTTTAGCGATGAGGAGACCTTCCATATCTGTGGACATGTTCATCACCATAACGTCAGAATATGGGCTGCTGAACATCCTCATACCTACGTTGAGTATGAACATAACACCCCTAAAGTGAACGTGTGGCCTAATGCGTGATAAGGTGATAGGCCCATATTTTTTTGCGGAACGGTCTGTGGTGGCAAACACGTATCTTGACATGTTGGAATTGTATGCAGTGCCACAATTTACAGGAGGTGTCATCTTTCAACAGGATGGCGCTCCTCCACACTACGCTACCATTGTTCGTGAGTTTCTGGATAGAACATTTCCCCGGCAGTGGATAGGCAGGAGTTCTGGCAAGCCATGGTCACCACAATCCCCGGGTCTGATGCCCTTAGACTTTTACTTTTGGGGTTATGTGAAGCAACATGTGTGCATTGAATGTATCAACAACATTAATCACTTAAAACAGAGAATTACAGATGTTATTCACTCTGTTACACCAGACGTCCTTACCCGTGTGTGGCAAGAACTTCACTATTGTTTGGATGTGTGTAGGGCACCAAATGGAGTCCACATCGAACTGCACTGAGAATAGGTATGAAACTGGGAGAGTTTTTCTTTCATTTGGAGCAGATTTCACATTTCTATCGTCTTTTGTTGCTTTCCAGTGACTGGTCAAAAGTAGGGTTGAGCGAAACGGATCGTTCATTTTCATAAGTCGCCGACTTTTGGTAAAGTCGGCGTCTCATGAAACCCGACCCGATCCCTGTGTGGGGTCGGCCATGCGGTACGCGATCTTGGCGCCAAAGTCGCGTTTCGTATGACGCGTTTAGCGCCATTTTTTCAGCCAATGAAGGAGCGTGGGCAGAGTGATGACATAGGGGTTAGGGCGTGCACGCCCATCATTTTATCGCTTGTGCGCAGTAGCGATTTGGAATGTGTAAAACGAAATTTCCTGTGCTGGGACGGGGAGAGAGAGAGAGAGAGAGAGAGAGAGAGAGAGAGAGAGAGAGAAAAAATCCCCATTGACGTGCATAGGGTTTCGTGTTCCGGCCGATCCTCGACTTTGCGCTGTAATCGGCCGATTTCGCCCGACTCGACTTTTCCAACAGTCGGGTTTCGCGAAACATGACTCGACCCTAAAAAAGTCAAGGTCGCTCAACCCTAGTCAAAAGTGCACAATGACACACTGTATTAATTGTGATTAGCTAGGTATTGTTTCATTGGTTTATTGCAAACAGCAGAAAGTTTGTAAATTTTGCTTAAAAAACTAATTTGCAATGGCAGTTTCCATTGCATTTGTACAATAAAAAGCTGAATGGATTATTCCCTGCTGAAATGATAGTCAGACATGACATGGGGTGGAATAAAGGGCAGTGTGAATTATGATATATGTTCCTTTTCATTATTGCTACAACAATCTTGCAGTTCACAAGTTCTTTTGATTAAAACTGGGAGAAAATAATTGAATTAAATGGAAATGCTGAATGTTAATAACAGGTAAATTTCGAATTAACACTTACGGAAAACATTAACATTTTGTAAATTGGTTTGAAACACAGGAAAATGTTGTTGTGTGTTGTGCACAAAACTAACATATGCTGAACTTTTCACCCTCCAATAATAAAAGTCTCTAATTTTTGTATCTGCAATTATGTTCTTTTCAGCAGGAGCTAGCCCACCAGATGCCGCCTGGAATGTATGGTAATTAATAGTTATTCAATATTTTCTATAGCTACATTTGTTCTTGTTTGAGCATTTCTTGTTAAGTAAATGAGCCATTAAAATTATGACCCTATTATTTCATCACAATGACATGACCGGTGTGCAAACATTTTGTAAAAAACACAACAAAACCAAACAAAATCTAAAATTGTATATATTTTGTCAAGCTTTGAGTTCAGCTATATTCAACTTATTGTCAGCTCCTTTCTAAACAGCTCATTGTGCTGAATCCCAATGTTTATGAATCTGTACAAAGCATGCATGGTGGTCTAATGGGCATCAATGGGCCCTATCAGTCCTTTTTAACTCATAATGATCCTATTTGGGAAGTTAGGACACATTTTTACATCTGGCATCTGTCACTTTATTGAAAGAATTATACACTATGCAAGCAACAAGTATGAATAAATATAATGGTGATACCCATTGGTGATACAAAACATGAATAATCTAGTCCTTGCTATGGAGTGAACGGCAGACCATTCGGAAAAAATCAGATTGTAACCAGAGAGAAAAAAGGCAAACTGTGAGGTCCAATACGTAAGAATAGAAACCAATAGATGTATGTAATACATTTTTTTATTATTAAAGACAAAAAAGGGAAGCAAGAGATGGCAACATGGTATTAACAACACAAAATGTGTATCTGCCCGTTGAACACAAAGACCGAGGAAAAAAACATGCAAAGCTGACAGCAATGGACACAATTGGCACAATGATAAAGAGAGATGATGAAACAATGGTAAGTGCACAATGTTGTAAAGGTGTTGATTTATATGCACTGATGTGCTAGCAGGTATGCCAAGATAGGAATGAATAAATGGTAACGCTAAATATTATAGCCTGCAAAAAAATATATGAACAGCGAACACCAGGCAATCAAAAAACACGTGTGTCAGTTTAGAAATACATGTGATGGAATGTCAGCATGGCGTGTACCTCATAATGATAAATAGGTAGATAGATGGCTGAAAGCTCCAAAGATGCAATAGCATCAAGTGCAAAAAATGGCAATAACGTGCATGTGCCTGTGGAAAAAAAGATATCCGTAATGACGCTTGGGGACTTGAGCTCAATGTAAGTGATGGCAGTAGAGGAAATGCAGCAACTGCAACAAGTCTCAGATATGCAGGAAACAGATGTCCATACTTGCGCCAAATGACCTAGGTGCTTGTGTAAGTAATAGCCGTAATGGCGGTGCGGCTTAGTAGAACTGAATAGTGCCGTGGGAGGTAATTACCTATGTGGTCATAGTAATACGAGCAGGAATGCACCCCAACGCACGTTTCAGATCAAGTCCGGATCAAGCTGCGCTGTAGCATGATGCGGTGGATAATATGCCTGTTTTCATGTTACCTAGACATATAGATTTGTTGTAAAAAAAATCTTAATAACAATGGCACCAGCGGCCGCTCCTGCGTAGTAGGATGTATGGTGTTTCAGTAAATGTTACTGCGCTGACACCTGCGTCATTTTGGTAGAGAAGAAAAAATTAGGCTCCATCAAGGTGGCGCTGGCAGCAGCTGTGCAGTAGCATCTATCGGGAGGATCAAAATTGTGCCGGCGCCCGTACAATAGCATCTTTCAGAATGCGATAGATGCTACTGCGCATGCACATCCGACGGCACCATTTTTACTAAGATATATATTTTTTCAACAAAACTATATATCTAAGTAATATGAAAACAGGCATATTATGCACCTTATCCTGCCAAAGCACAGGCACCACTGTTAGCGCCTGCCTGATGAGTAATTTTTTTGTTTTTCAAACCATAATTCTATGCAGTATGTCAAATAGGAGGCAGGTTACTGAGGGATCAGTGACCTGTCATAAGCCATACAGATGAATATTTAAGCAGAGCACCACATAAAGACCTCCCACAGGCTCGCCCCGGAGCACAAGAATCTCATTAACTGAAAACTGCAAATATAGATTAAACAACCACAAGATGGATTTGATCAGCCCAGGTATCATTTTAATCAGTATAACAGTGCCAACATGACAGTGTTTGTAATTTACTGAGTACAATCGTGCGGACAGGTTCACTTTAAATGTATTGCATTGTATTGGGATTATATTTTACATGATATAACGAGTGGGGAATCTTTTTTCTGCCAAGGGCCATTTGGATATTTATACCATCCTTCGGGGGCCGTACAAACTCCGTCATGATGCAAAATGCATCATGCACAGTCATGATGCAAAATGCATCATGACTGTGGCACTGGTTTCAGGAAGTAATCCTTCATTGCATGCCCTTTAGTATTCAGTACTGAACACTGTGTGTGTGCTAACAGAGCAATTAACAGAGCAGAAATTAATGAGCTGGTTGTAATCAAAATACACCTCCCTTCCCAAGAATGCGGTCCCTGAGAATCTGCCCAGGGGCCTGTTAAAAGGTCATTGAGGGCTGTAAATGGCCCTGAGGCCTGAGGTTCCCCACCCCTGTGATATACCAACACCAAATAGCAATCATACAGTATATAGTATATAAATCAACATGAAAATTGTGACATGCGTATGTATTCAGTTCCCCCTGAGAAAATACATTGTAGGACCACTTTTCATTGCAATTACTGCTGCAAGTCTTATGGGGTATGTCACAACCAGCTTTGCACATCTAGAAGTTGAAATTTTTGCCCTTTCTTCTTTGCAAACTAGCTCAAGCTCAGTGAGATTGGATGGAGAGCATCTGTGAACAGCAATTTTCAAATCTTGTTACAGATTTTTTAATGAGATTTAGGTCTGAACTGTGACTGGACCATTGAACATGAATATGATTTGATCTAAACCATTCCATTGTAGCTCTGGCAGTATGTTTAGGGTAGTTTAGGGTAGTTGTCCTGCTAGACATCTCTGTCAGGATTAGAACCCAGCACCAGGAGACAGCTCTTCCCTCTGAGCTATTCAGCTCTGGCCAGTTCCATGCTAAATCAGATACCAGTACCTGTGTTGTTCCTGATGTCTCCAATCTGAGTTCCTGATGTCTCAAACCCAAGCTCCTGATTGGCTCATCCTGTGATATCCTGATTGAGCACCCTACTTAAACCTGGCATTGCACTTCCATCATTGCGAGATTATTGAGCTTCCAGCCTTTAGTCTAGCTTCTTCCCACCTGCTGCTTATTGTCAAGATCCTACTGCTGCTTCGTTTGCCGACCTCTGGCTATATCCTGACTACGTTACCTGCTTATCCTCCCAACTATACTGCTGCTCTGTGTAACAACCTCTGGCTATATCCTGACTATGATTCCTGCTTATCCTCAAGATCCTACTGCTACTCCGTATACCATCCTCTGGCTATATCCTGACTAGAATTCCTGCGTATCCTTCCAACTACACTGTTGCTCCGTGTACCGACCTCTGACTATATCCTGACGACACTACCTGCCGGTCAGGGCCGGACTGGCCATCGGGCAGTTCTGGCAAATGCCAGAAGGGCCGATGGCAGTAGTAAGCCGCTCGAGTGTGCCGCTGTCGGCACACTCCCGGCCCCGCATTCAACTATACCGGCGTCATAGACACCGGTACAGTTGAATGCAATGATGGAGGAGAGAGCGTCTGCTGACACCCCCTCTCCCATCATTCCCCGCTCTGCCTGCCGCTGACACTGAGGGTGCGCGATGACGTCATATCATCGCGCACCTGCAGTGTGACCGGGCAGACTGCAGCTGCTGAGACCGGAGCCCGGAGCAGCGCGGGGCACGAGGAGAGAGGTGAGTAGAGTGTTTTTGTTTTTTTTTATCAATAAGTGATGACTGGATTGTGGAGCTATTGGGGGGGGGGGGGGTCGGCTGCATTCCATTCCATGGGCCTGTGCTGCATTATATTCTATGGGGCTGGCTGCATTCCATTCTATGGGCCTGTGCTGCATTATATTCTATGGGGCTGGCTACATTCCATTCCATGGGCCTGTGCTACATTATATTCTATGGGGCTGGCTGCATTCCATTCTATGGGCCTGTGCTGCACTATGTTCTATGGGGCTGGCTGCATTCCATTCTATGGGCCTGTGCTGCACTATGTTCTATGGGGCTGGCTGCATTCCATTCCATGGGCCTGTGCTGCATTATATTCTATGGGGCTGGCTGCATTCCATTCCATGGGCCTGTGCTGCATTATATTCTATGGGGCTGGCTGCATTCCATTCTATGGGCCTGTGCGGCATTATATTCTATGGGGCTGGCTGCATTCCATTCCATGGGCCTGTGCTGCATTATATTCTATGGGGCTGGCTGCATTCCATTCTATGGGCCTGTGCTGCATTATATTCTATGGGGCTGGCTGCATTCCATTCCATGGGCCTGTGCTGCATTATATTCTATGGAGCTGGCTGCATTCCATTCCATGGGCCTGTGCTGCATTATATTCTATGGGGCTGGCTGCATTCCATTCTATGGGCCTGTGCTGCATTATATTCTATGGGGCTGGCTGCATTCCATTCCATGGGCCTGTGCTGCATTACATCCTATGGGGGCTGGCTGTATTACATTCTATGGGGGCTGTGCTGTATTACATTCTATGGGGGCTGTGCTGCATTACATTCTATGGGGGCTGTGCTGCATTACATTCTATGGGGGTTGTGCAGCATTACATTCTATGGGGGCTGGCTGTATTACATTCTATGGGGGCTGTGCTGCATTACATTCTATGGGGCTGTGCTGCATTACATTCCATGGGCCTGTGCTGCATTATATTCTATGGGGCTGGCTGCATTACATTGTATGGTGGCTGTGCTGCATTACATTCTATGGGGGCTGTGCTGCATTACATTCTATGGGGGCTGTGCTGCATTACATTCTGTGGGGGCTGGCTGTATTACATTCTATGGGGGCTGTGCTGTATTACATTCTATGGGGGCTGTGCTGCATTACATTCTATGGGTGTTGTGCAGCATTACATTCTATGAGGGCTGGCTGTATTACATTCTATGGGGGCTGTGCTGTATTACATTCTATGGGGCTGTGCTGCATTACCTTCTATGGGGCTGTGCTGCATTACATTCTATGGGAGCTGTGCTGCATTAAATTCTATGGGGCTGGCTGCATTACATTCTATGGGGGCTGTGCTGTATTACATTCTATGGGGCTGGCTGCATTACATTCTATGGGGGCTGTGCTGTATTACATTCTATGGGGCTGTGCTGTATTACATTCTATGGGGGCTGTGCTGGATTACATTCTATGGGGGCTGTGCTGCATTACATTCTATGGGGGCTGTGCTGCATTACATTCTATGGGGGCTGTGTTGTATTACATTCTACGGGGGCTGTGTTGTATTACATTCTATGGGGGCTGTGCTGTATTATAGTCTATGGGGGCTGTGCTGTATTACATTCTATGGGGACTAAGCTTTAATGCTGGATACAGCTGTAATTATGTTATATAGTCGTGTTACACTCCCCTCACTTCTTGTAGCCTACAAGTGTACAAAGATATTATACAGTCACCATGTGACAAGTGGGCCTGTGTGACTTCAAATGCCAGGGCTGAATTTTAGTCCCAGTCCGGCCCTGCAGTGCCGGTGCTGTCATTAGTGGTTGCAATATCGCTACAATTCAGGTCAGAGACCAGACCACATTTTAGGATCTAAATCGTTTGTGCTAATAGTGTGGGCCATACACCAGGCTACATTACAGAATCTAAATAACTTGTGCTAATAGTGTGGGCCAGAGAACAGGTCACATTTTGGAATCTAAATTCTTTCTGCTAATAGTGTGGGCCATACTCGAGGCCACATTTCAGAATCTAAATCCTTTCAGCTAATAGTGTGGTCCAGCTACCAGACCACATTTCTGAATCTGAATCCTTTCTCCTAATAATGTGGTTCAGACACACTATCTCAGCAAATACTGATGCTTAATTTAGCGACAGGTAACAAACAGGTATCGGCAAAGGGTTGTGAAACAGCTGGTTAAATGAGGGGAAAGGTACATCCCACATTAGTGGGAAAAAGCGAGGTCGTGGTGGAAGGGGGATAGGCTTGGTGTTCAAGGTGTATGTGGGTTAGGTGGTAATGTTACTGAAAGCTCTAGTGAAGAAACATCGGCTCATCCTATCCAAAGACCATTGACAACATCTGTTACTGCAGCTGTGTAAGGAGGTGGAACACAAGAGTCCGGGGACGGTTACCTTCTCTGCTCCGTGCCTGGAAACATTGAGCTGTGCTACAGGTTCCCCGGGGGGCAGACTTAGAGACTGGGACAGGAAGGAAGCCGGGCAGAGAGCGGGAAAGGCGTGCGTGCAAGTGGCAGAGCAGCATCTGCGCTCCGGGGAGGAGAGAGGGCTCCCAGTCAGAGGAAAAAATGCAGAGAAATTGCCCAGAAAGACTGCATCTTGTGAGTACATGAATGCGGACTCTGCTGTGACTGTAGAGGGGTGCCTTGACACCCGTACAGAGACAGTGGCCCGTGCAGAGACAGTGGCCTGTGCAAAGACTGCATCACAATACTCCAACTGCCCAACTGACTGTAGGGAACCACAGATGGGCGAGTCTGCAGAGCTGTTCAGACATTCTATTCCATGGACTTCAGAGGTCTGTTCCAAAGATTCACAGAATAAAGAGGAGGAAAGCATCTGCACCAGTGCCTAAAATTTTCTTCAGTTGGATCCAGGACTGGACAAAGTAAGGTCCAAGCAGAATCCAAACCCTCATCACAAGGCATTAACCCTCGGGGGTGGAGATGATCCTGATGAGATGCAGATACCTGAGGAGCATGTGCACTGTACTGTGCTGTCAAGGCAAGAAGAGGAGGAGGGTAACTCTCAAGGCGAATAGTGAGAGAGCAGAGGATCACAATGGTGTGAACCAACAGGCAAGCAGCTGAGTAGCTTAGCAGAGGCAGTGGAGGAGGAGAAATAAGAGCATACATTGCGGCTTGTCGCACAGACATGGAATGATGCAACCATGACAAGTACAGCATCCTCAGCCATAAACCTGGCTGTGGCCAGCAGCGGTCGCGAGTCTGCAGTTCACAGGAACGGCAAGGGTTGCCTAACCTGTGCCTTTTTTGAGACAGCAAAAAATGACCCAAATCATGTTATCGGCCAACTGTGCAAAAAAATGACTCAGTAGAGGCAAAAATTGCAATAATTTGACTACTACAGGTATTAACCAGCACATGCGCGATAAACGTGTTAGTCTGGGAATCTCACTGCACTAAAATGCAGACTAGCGGGCCTCGCTAACCACTGGTCATGCCTTCAACGTCATCTGATGCTTCTTCCCATTAGTCATTGTGGCAGGTGTTCTCAAATAGGTTTCAGGCTGTAGAATCTTCTTTTGTTTACACCCTACAGTTAGTTAGGGTCAGTAAGAGGTCATCAGCTGTTACGGAAGTGAAGGTGCTTGCTGTTTTTTTTTCACCGAGCACTACACATCTTGTTCAATCCACCATATCATCTCCACCTGCATCCCACTCACAGTCCAGCAGTTTGTCGTGTTCACCTGACTCCACCCTCTCTCAGCAAAGCAGCCAGCCCACGGTCCTGCAGTTGTCATCACGTAAAAGAATGTTTCCTCCTACACTTGCCAAAGCTAAGAGCTTGAACTCCACCATCTCCAATCTGCTAGCCATGAAAATGCTGCCTTTCCGCCTGGTGGATACAGATGGTTTCCAAAAGCTGATGGCCATTGCAGTTTCTTAAAACAAGTTGCCCAGTCACCATTACTTCTCTAAGAAAGCTGTGCCTGTGCTACACCAGCATCTCACAGACAACATCACCCGTTCTCTGAAAAAATCTATGTCTGCCAGGGTGCATTTCATCACTGACACCTGGATGAGCAAACATGGCCAGGGGCATTAAATCTCTCTAACTGGGCACTGGGTGACTGTGGGGGCATGCGGTCAAGTTGCCGCTCCACCAGTCTTGAAATCCTCAAGGTTGGCGGGACAAACTTCTCTATCTACACTTCCTCCACTGCTTCTGCCTCCTCCACGTCCTCAAACTTGCGTCGGTAATACGGACGTAGGGAGAAAGGATCCATGGTGCTCATCTTCCGAGATTGTTCTTGGATGTCCACTATGACAGGGAATTCCTTAGACTGGCCGGGATTCTCATCTTTCTGTCTAGGCCAGAGTGATGCCTGTTCCAGGTCGTAAGGACCAAACCCTAAAGCCATCTTGAATGAACCTGACTCCAAAGTACGCTTGGAATGCAGGATGTCATCAGGCCTAGGATCCTCATGGTGCATCTGATGGAGATTGTCCTCTTCCTCTGTAATGCCTGAATCCTGTTTCTGCTTTCTTCCTGTTTTGTTCAGGGCAGGGAATACATTCTGGGATGGGAATCGAGGAGGACTTCTAAAAACACCTTCTGGGTACCCGTACGTAGGTCAGATTTCTTCCAGTTCACTTGCCAACCCAGGCCCTCTAGAATATTGGTAGTCTGGGCCAGTTGCTGATTAAGATGGATAGCTGAGTCTGCTACCAACAGGATGTCGTCCAGGTAGGGGACCATGATAATCCCTCGCATCCTCAGTCATTATCTTTGTAAAGATGCAAGGGGCTGAGGATAGGCCAATTGGAAGGCACGTAAACTGGAAATGGTGGCCCGAACCCTGATGATCTAAAGAGAACCTCAGATATTGGCGATCGTTTAGGTGAATTGGCACGTGATAGTATGCGTCTCTCAGATTTAATGTGCACATGGCATTGTCTTTCCCTATTAGCTGGATGCTTGATTTTATTGTCTCCATTTTGCATTCTGACCCAATGTTTCAGGGGCTTTAGATTTATAATGGTCCAATATTTGCCCGAAAGCTTTCTTATGGAGAAAAGGGAGGAGTAGTGACCTTGATCTATCTCTAAAACAGGTACCGGCTTGACTCCTCCCAACTCTAAGAGGTTCCTGACCTCTGTACAGAGTCAGTTTTGCGGGAATGGGGTTTGGTGGTGCAAAACCGCAGAGGTGGGAGATGTGAGAAGTCTATCCTGTAACCTTACCCTATGGTCCGCAGGATCCACTAGTTATAAATTATGATTCCCCATTCTCCCAGGAAAAACTGCAGTCTCCCCCCTACCTTTCTGGTGTCAAGACCTTCTATGTGAACTGGAGGAAAACTGGGTGGAAAACTGGCTGGATCTACCTTACCTCCCTTGGGGTAACTCCACCTGCCTGATTTTCCTTTCCCCTTATAGTACTGCCTAGGGGACTGACGGGGCCTATGAAAGGAATGGAATCGCCTTTCTTTTTCCTCCGGGAACCCCTTCTTGTCGTCAGTTGCCCTCTCTAAAATGTAATCTAGAACTATACCGAAGACATGTGTACCTGAGAAAGGGATGGAGCAGAGCTTGGTTTTACACTGGCTGTCCCCTGACCATGTTTTAAACCAGATGGCCCGCCACGCCGGGTTGGAGAGCACATTACTCCTAGCTGCAAACCTTACAGACTCAGCTGAAGCATCTGCCATAAACTACGTTGCCATTTATAACATAGGGAGGGACTCCAATATAACCTCTCTAGGGGTGTCAGATTTTATCTGGGCAGACAGCTCATTGATCCAGTTACACATAGATCTAGCTACCAAGGTGGCTGCTATTTCCAAAGCGTCAAAGGGGAGATGAGCCTTAAAGAAATGACCAAGCATTTTTCTATATCTTCCCATTCTTCCAGGATCATAGTCCTAATGTGCTGGTTGACCAGGACACTCTATTCCTTTGCATTCTCAGTCCCACAAACATCTTATCCTGAATTGTGTGAGGGACCTCAGTCTTTTCAATGTTCATAGTCGCTCTTACAGCCTTCAATAGGTCGTCCATATTTTCGGATAAGAAAAAATACTTCTTCCTCTCCTCCGACGGCCTCGGGGAAAAATTTTCTTCTCCGTCCTCAGCATCTTCCTCTGAGTAGTACGAGTATGGATACTTTCTCCGAGGACTTCTCCATCTCCCATCTGGTTCTTTTGTGATGGGACATGACAATCATGAGGACATGTCATGACTCATGACTAAGGGAGCTTAGTCTCCAGAAACGCATTGAGATTCGTACCTATATGGTTTGTCCTGAAGTTTGTATCCTCCATGTTTAAGTTTGTGAATAAAGAAAACTTTTTTTCACGGATTACTTACTTACTGAGCGACCACTAATATGTGGTGAAGCATGCGCTATGGGGTTACTTACACTGGCCAAGGACTACTTGGCTGGTGCTTCTAAGCAGGGCGGATTAACCTCCCCCCTATCTGTCGGAGTCCCACAAGGTTCAGTCCTTGGGCCCCTGCTCTTCTCCATTTACACCTTTGGCCTGGGACAGCTCATAGAATCTCATGGCTTCCAGTATCACCTCTATGCTGATGACCCACAGATCTACATCTCTGGACCAGATATCACATCCCTACTAACCAGAATCCCTCAATGTCTGTCCACTATTTCATCCTTCTTCTCCGCTAGATTTCTGAAACTTAACATGGACAAAACAGAATTCATCATCTTTTCCCCATCTCACGCGACCCCCCCCAACGAACCTATCCATTACAGTGCATGGCTGCCCACTCTCCCCAGTCCCACAAGCTCGCTGCCTCGGGGTAATCCTTGACGCTGATCTCTCCTTCAAACCACATATCCAAGCCCTTTCCACTTCCTGCCGACTTCAACTCAAAAATATTTCACAAATCCGTACATTCCTCAACCAAGAATCTGCAAAAACCCTAGTCCATGCCCTCATCATCTCTCGCCTTGACTACTGCAACCTCCTGCTCTGTGGCCTCCCCTCTAACACTCTTGCACCCCTCCAATCTATTCTAAACTCTGCTGCCCGACTAATCCACCTGTCCCCCCGCTATTCCCCGGCCTCTCCCCTCTGTCAATCCTTTCACTGGCTCCCCATTGCCCAGAGACTCCTGTACAAAACCCTAACCATGACGTACAAAGCCATCCACAACCTGTCTCCTCCATACATCTGTGACCTCGTCTCCCGGTACTTACCTACACGCAACTTCCGATCCTCACAAGATCTCCTTCTCTACTCCCCTCTACTCCCCTCTTATCTCCTCTTCCCACAATCGTATACAAGATTTCTCTTGCGTATCACCCCTACTCTGGAACCCTCTACCACAACACATCAGACTCTTGCCTACCATCGAAACCTTCAAAAAGAGCCTGAAGACCCACCTCTTCCGACAAGCCTACAATCTGCAGTAACCACCGATCAACCAAACCGCTGCATGACCAGCTCTATCCTCACCTACTGTATTCTCACCAATCCCTTGTAGATTTTGAGCCTTCGCAGGCAGGGTCCTCTCTCCTCCTGTACCAGTTATGACTTGTATTGTTTAAGATTATTGTACTTGTTTTTATTATGTGCACCCCTCCTCACATGTAAAGAGCCATGGAATAAATGGCGCTATAACAATAAATAATAATAATAATAATAACCTCCATGGTTCAGACTGTGCACACCACACTATTCTGTCAGCACCCTTTAAACGGTCTTACCTTGTCCAGGAGGCTTTCAAATAACCACCATAGTCATTTCATTTGCTCATGTTTGGAATGCACATCGCACCGTCCCGATCGGAAGTCCCCTCTAAACCAAAAGTGCAGCCGGAATTCAGCGGCTGGCGGCAGCGAGGAGCTGAGAGTCCTCCAGAGAAGGAAGCGGCATTGTCAGGAGCTCCCCTGCTTCACCAACAGGCTGACTGACCCCCACCTAGTGAGGTATCAGCTTTGGAGTCTCTTGACAGCAGGAAGGAAAGAGATCCAGTCCCTTCCAATCCTGCTGAGCCCCGGTAAGTATATCGCGCTCCTGCGCTCCTCTTGCTGCACCCTGTCCTGCTAGGGGCAAGAAAAGCACTGGCGGTGAGGCGGAAGGGGGGGCTTTTAATCTCTTGTGTTTCCTGTCCCAAGAAGATAAATAGGACTACCTCCTGTCATGCTGGCATGAGGGACATCTTGGTGAAGTATGGATTTGACCTAAATATATAATTTGTTCATTTACTTTTCATTTTTATTAACTGATAATAATAAGCTATGAACACAGTATTACAGATATTGACTTGGAACATCAAAAAAAAAAAAAAAAACGACAATTCTTAGAAAATAATGTTAAGCATAAAAACATGAATAAAACAATAGCTCATTTTCTAATGACACTGTATGCTATTACACTATGCTAATAAGAATATTGATATTACTATAGTTAGTGAATTTTAAGTGTACTAAAACATATTTAATATACTGTATGGATTCATCAATCCAATGCACCTGCTCTGAAAATGATGCCCTTTGTCAATCTCTGTTCTGTCTCTGTTCTACTTGCAATCCCATCTCATCAGTTGACATTTTTCCGATATGTTGCCAATTGAAAAGAAATATCATTTGTTTAGAAAGAAATAAATCTTCTATTTAAGGCTTGTCTGACAGTTCCAAGATTTTAACAATAGCAAGGACAACTACTTTGGAAACTGTCAGCTGTGCTTAATGGCAACCTAGGCAAGGCTAATGGGCCTCCACCTTCAGACTGCTATAAAAACAACGCTCTCTACAGATAGCAGGATTGAATAGCATGAAATCACAAAAAAAGCATATACAGTCCTGTATACCTACATGTATTTTTTTAAATTAGAAAAAAAAATAGTTATGATGGATAGAAAACAATAGATTAAAAACCCATTTAATGTCAGTTAAAGGTCACCTGTCACCAGGTTTTTGCTACCCCATATTAGGGCAGCATAATCTAAGGGCTGATACCTTGATTCCAGAGATGTTTCACTTATTGAGCTTCATGTCATTTTGATAAAATCACTGTTGTATTGGCTGCAAATCTAGCCCACACCACTGACTGGTAGCTTTCTGCCTATGCACAGTGTACTCAGAAAGCTGCCAATCAGCGGTGGGGGGGGGGTATACAGAGCTCCTGAATATGCATATCTACCTACCAGTGGGTTTACTAGTCCTCTAGTGATAATTTCTTGATTAAAACTGTGATTTCATCTAAACTACACTAAGCAGACAAGTAGTGCATCACTTGAATCAGGGTTTCTGTCTCTACATCATGCTTCTTTCAGATTGGGGGGTAAAAACCTGGTGACAGATTACCTTTAAGACAACAATTTTTTGATAATTGCATCATAATGTTTATGGAGGTTCATACTAATACAATGTGATATGCCTTTGTCCATAGTTATCAGACTTCCTTGCTCTGATGGACCACAGAACCCAAAATAAAAACATTCCTGCTCCAGGGAACATGAGTAATTTTACAGTAGTTCACCTATGTAACAGCTGATCGTTTTCTGTCTCAGAAGGCTCCTACTTTGAGATAAGATTTTTCAACCACGTTACAGCATTTCTAACATGACTGTATGGATGTGGAGAAAACCCTGCAGAGTTATAGAACTCCGCTATCCCTGTCTGTAGCTCCTCAGTGAAGTACATCATTTCTGCTCAGTGAAGCTTGGTAAATTTAGAATTAATTGCATCGGAGTGCTCTTTGATTGCACTGCCATACAATACAATGTCATTTAGCCGGTCCCAACACTATGATTGGGAATGCATTATCTGCAGAAGCACTCTGGTGTAGTAAAACGGCCTCTTCACATTTACATTTAGCAGCCAAAGTGGGAAAAATGAATGAGTCTGTATGTAAGAAGTCACCATTCTAGTATTCCCAACTCTCGTCACAACTCTTTACTATGTATATCTTCCCAGTTTGCAGATTTTCATTCTACAATTAAGAGAGATGGCTTGGATTGTTTTAGGCAGTCATTTACAGATAGCCTCAGCCAGCCCCCAGGGCTTTTAAATTCTAGGGCATGAAAAGCTTCATCCTCTTGTTTCACATGGGAGAGAAAAAATCTAATGAACAGATGAACAAAGTATGTTCTGACCTAAATGCCAACTTCCAGAATGCCGTATATCAAATATACTATTTCATATGCTCTAATTATTTAGTAATAAAAGGAAGGAAGGTGCAAAACGTAAAGGTTACCATGAAGGCAGTAACCAGAAAGAACGCATAACTCTGTGAAACACTGAAATATTTCTTCTAATAAGCAATATACAGTGGAACTTAAAAGTTTCTAAACCTTTTAGAATTTTTCCTATTTCTGCAAAAATTTGACCTAAAACTATAAAAAAAATTTTTTTAAAGTCTTAAAGTAGATAAAGAGAACTAAATAAAACAAATGAGTCAAAAATATTAAACTTAATATTTTTTTAATTAAGGGAAATGATCAAATATCACATTTCTATGACTGTCAAAAGTATGCGAACCTTTGCTTTTAGCATCTGGTGTGACTTTCTTCAATAATTAAAAAAAAAATTAGAAAGTCTAATATTTCTGACTAATTTCATTTGGTTCTCTTTATCTACTTTTAGGACTTGTGTGATAACCTGATGTAGTTTTAGGTCAGATTTATGCAAAAATATGAAAAATTCTTAAGGGTTCACAAACTTTCACAAGCTCTAATGTAGTTTTAGATCAAATATATGCTGAACTCACAAACGTGAAAGATGCATTTTAACAGACTAGTCATGGGGCATGTATCCTCTTAATTACTCAGCTAGCTTTAGGCTTCATGACTTGACCAATTTTGGGGGTTTTACCTCCTGTGATTCTAAGACTCATAACACTTATAGAGGTGGTTGTTGTGGTGGACAGGGGTTATACTTGCATCTTTGGCAGCATTAAAAAAAATGTAAGAGTCAGCTTACCTACTTGTTTCTAAACCAGTACAAACTGTTCTTCACTCATGTCACAGTGTTTCCTATTAGTCTACAAGGAAGATTGATTACCTATATATTAGGCAAATGGAGCTCCGCCTGGGAGGAGCCAGAAGATACAGAATTTGAATATCCTACAGAAATGTTAATCCTGCTACATTATGATTGGTTGATGTAACATGTGAGACAAGGGAGAAGGAAGGTATCTGGGTAGGAAAGGTATGTAAAGAATATTCAAAGGACAAGTCTTGGGACACGAGGGAGAAGAATAATTAAGTGCAGTAGGAAAAGAGCTGTGTGCATTAATCTAATCATAATCAAATAGGGTACGATTAATCAAAGTGTTTTTTCCAGAAGACTCACTTTCAAAAGTCAACATTTTTTGGCAACTTTTGGCGTTTCAAGCAGCTTTGACAAAATTGGCAAAGCTGTGAAGATTTTGGGTGGGACTGAGGTTTGACTAAACCCACCCATCAAATTCTGCAAAACTGCCAATGTATTTAACACCAGATTGAAGTAGCATTTCTGGTGAGGTGCAACAGAGGTGCATGCCACTGCAAAGATGTACCAAATTCATTAAGGGTATTCTCATCTCCAAGTTCCTATTCCAATATGTAGTAGGTGTAATAATATTAATAATACTATTAGCAAATACCTCCAATTAGAAATGTAGAATAGTTCTTCTGATTTGCTATGTCGCTTACCCCATGTGCAGGTATCCATAGCAACAAATCAGAACTTAGCAATCATGGGTGGCAAATGATGGGGTAACAGATGGCACCCCCTCATACTGTCTAACTATTTAAATGCTGCTATAGGTATAGACGATAGTATCAAAATGGTTAAACCTCTGGTATCAAACCAATCTTCAATTCCAGAATTTGCAACAGGAGCAGGGCTACAAGATGCAGCCTCTCTTCTGCTGCTGTTCTCAGGAGAATACTGACAGCACCCGCAAGAGCAACCTGAGGAAAATGTGCAACATGACAGAACCAGCTCAATTTTTGTCATGAGTTTGGAATATGCTAAATCATTCACTCAATAAAATAAAATTGGAAAGTATTGTTAGAACGCAATGACGGTAATTCAGATATCATATATAGCAATACCTAAATACATTAGTAGACTGGATTATTGCCTTCTTCGTTACCCCTTAAATCTTGCTCTGCACACAGCCTAAGGATGAAGTCAGATGGCCATATTACTCGCCTGAGGATCACACCGCAATCCTCGGGCTGGCCGTCGGCTCTCCTGAACCAAGCATGACAGCATGAGGTATTGCTATGGAGCTGTCACGCTCAGGTCAGAAGAGCCGATGGCCAGTCCGAGGATTGCGATACGATCCTCGCGCAAGTAATATGGCCGTCTGACTACACCTTAAAGAAAAGAGCAGCACTGCTTTTGAACTTCCATGCTTTCCTAATCAGATGAAATCAGGCATTTTTTTTTACTTTTGTGCTTTTATTTTTTTCCTCATTTTCTACAAGAGCAGTAACTTTTTTTTATTTTTTCATCCACAATGCAGTATGAGGTCTTGGTTTTTTTTTTAACTTTTAAGAGGCACCATCCAAATAAAACCAATTCTTTAGGTTGATACAATAATGGCCGTATCAAGCTTGCATTTTTTTAACATTTATGTGCTGGAAAAAATAAATAAATTGGCAATTAGTAAAAAAAAAAATTGTGGGTTGTTTTGCCATTTTATTTCCACTGCTGTGGTGCACTTTGTGATATGTTTGTCAAAACCCAGAAGTAGATTCTTAACAGAGGAAGACTAAAGAGAAAGGACATCCATCTCTTTTTGTTCTGATCTTATTCATTGTTGATATAAATAGGGTAAAAAAATGGCACTATGTATACTGTATCTGGTCACGGAAGACAAATAGATTTAATCCATAAACCAATCCAATAAAAAGGTTCCATTAATATATATAAATCTATTATTTCGCTACATTCATAAGTTCTTCCTACTTTCCAAAAAGATGAAATATTTCATGTTTAGTTAATTTACACTATTCAGAAAATTTCGCCTTGTCTTAACAACCACGTCAGGTACAAAATAGAAAAACAATGTTGCTCTCCACAAGGTCTATACAGTTATTGACTATGAGTAAAGATTGTCATATTTAGCTCCATTAATGAATTACCACATTTTAAAATATCTATATTCTAGGCAGCTATACAAGAAAATGCAAACATGTACAAATCAAGTAAAGTTTCTTAATACTTATATGGTAGTGTAAAAATAAAAAAAAATGATCACAGGCCTAGAAACCTTTACAATGACTATTTTATGTGAAGAACAGTGATGACAGCACCGATTTCCTGACTGATCACCTTATACCGTATCTATCACATGTGACTTACCTATCAGAGGGACTGAATCCGATGTTGCAGGCATGATCTCTGCCACAAGTAACATGAAGACTGTAAGTGACAGGAGCACGGTAATTCCTGGATGTGTAGAAAATAGAAAGTTCAGTGCTGGTCTGTACATATTTTCTAGAGATCTTCTGTTGCAATGTAAAAACAATGACAATATAGAAAAACAATTCATGTTTTGAAACCTATATCAAATCCAATCAATTCAGTTTGTGGCAAAGTAAGTAGGGTGGTTGTGTAAGAAGGTGGGGATATGTGTGAGATAGTAATACTATGTAATGGGTAGAATAATTAGGATAGAAATACCACAGTTTAATGGCCATTTAAAAAAGAAACCCTGTGCTTCACTCACCCTCCCCAAGTCCAGCACTGAGTTTACACTGATATCTGTTGCAGCACTGAAGTCATGTCGACAATTCTAAAGCCGATCAGTGAGCTCAATGGCTCTGAGTGTCTCATTGCATCAACTCTGGCAGGGCTGCTGAGGTCAGTGATTGCCTGCAGAGCTAGCGACAAGACATGTAGACATTAACACACAGAGATAGCAGCGACCAAGACTCCTCCGATCCCAGGGTAATGTCAGCCTTGTTGCCTGTAGCAAATTATGTGATTTTGTGTTTTATTTTTGCAGTGGAATGAGAACAATGAGAAAAACGAAATCTGATTGGCTTCTATGACAGCAATTAGACTTATCTTGGAAAACTTAAATGGGTCCACAAGTGCACACACTGCCTAGATCAGTGATTGGTCGCATGCACTGCGCTACTGCTGCCCATTAGCAAAGACAGGAGCAGCAGCAGCTAGGCAGCACTGGAGCTGGGCAGCGTGAGTAAAAGCTCAGCTTTTTATTTTATATATCTACAAGTCTTTGTAAGATCTAAATCTTTGTAAAACTAAAAGTTTATCCTAGACAACCCGTTTAAACATATTTAGTTAATTGACAAAAAGTAATAAAATAACAGCAGCATTCCTTCTGGAGTTTACCGTAGCTTCAAGTCTCGAATCATTAGAATGTGTGATAAAACATTAGGGAACTGCACAGCAAGTTTTCTTAATACCGAAATACTGAAATATAACTAGGTAGGGTGGATATAAATATTGAGAGCCATCGCAATAAATTGTGTGTGTTATTGTCACATGACTTCAGGGACATTTCGAACTTCAGATTAATACACAATTGAAATTCTGTTATCTACTGTACATAGCAGAATGTTGCCTGTCATCCTCATCCATGGCTGCTGCTACTCTTTCCCACACTTCATGTCCATTCTCCTCCCAGCCTGTCTGTACAGAATATTGCTGGCCTAGAGCTTTCTTTCTGCAGAGACCTCTCGTGCTTTGAAGTTATCCAAAATATTTCCATCTTAGCCAGTTACCTATTGTTAAGCAATAAGGTTCCTAAGATTCCCGTTTTCGGAAAAAGTGATCTTGAGTTTAACTTCTTTATTACTGATTTGGCTAGCTCCTTGACATTGTTCTGTCCCCTGCATGCCAGGACCTCCTTTCTGCTTTCTGTTGAGAGAGAACACTACCTAAGAATTTTCTGTAGACAAGTCCAGATGCCTCTATTGAAGGATGTAAACCTGACACCACACTCTACAGCTTCCCAAACCCAAATCTGCTTCAAACTTATGGGTCCACAACTCCCCCTGTTAGGTCTTATGCAATAGGTCCATTTAGTCTTCCAGAAATATATGGTAATCTATTTTACTCTCTTGAATCCAGACGACCTTTTAGTTCTCTAGATACACGACACATTAACCTTCAAGCTCTCAGCTCCAACATTATATCCAATTTTCGCTTCTTCCTGAACTATAAGCTATTGTTACATGCAATCAGTAAAGTACCTTCTTGTGAAATCATGAGCTAGCATGCTATCAGCATCCTATTCACAAACTTTTTCTTGATATTTTTCATTGACAGTCAATGCTGCATTAATGTCTAAATGATAAATCAGAGGAGCACAAGTATATCTTCACAATCACCCACATTGAAGCTTTTTTTTACTTATTGTCTGAAATTAAGGTTTGACTCAGAAATGTTATATATCAGAAAAGATAAATGCTGTAAAAAAGAAAACTTTTAATATATTATGTGCTCCACTACCTTTCCAGTTTCAAGATCTTCTGAGGTTGACCAAGTCTTTAGCTTTTTTTAAAAAAAAAATTTCATTTTAATACCGCTAATGGCTTTTGTGGATTTTGGATTGCAAAATAAAGACATGGCTATAATGTCACTTTTATGCATATTAAATTGATAACTTTTTTTAGTTATGTGGTAATGAAGTGCAAGTGCAGAGGGCCTGGGTACTGTACTTGGTCTTTTCCTGCTAGTTTGGGTATTTGCTGGCCTCTCCATCTGTTTTCTCAGTAGCCTGCCTCCTCTGGCAAAAATCTTATCAATTTCTTGGCTCAAGTACATAATGTAGAAGTAGCTGTGCATGCACCTTCCCCAACAATGATAGTACCTGTGTGAGATTTCGATAGGTGCTGTCAATGCCAGGGGAGGAGGCACATGTGCAGTAACTTTCCTTTGACTATAACTGAGCCCAGTCCTCGGTGCTGACCGGTCCACTTTAAGGATGAGCCCAATTGGACCTTTAGGACAAATCTTTTTTTTTTCATTGTCAAATTCCAAGACACATAGTAATTTTAGTTTTTTCTTTGATGTAACTGTATGAGGGCTTTTTTTTTTGGGGGGGGGGGGTGAGCTGTATTTTTCAATAGCAGCGTTTCGAGGTACCATATATACTCGAATATAAGCCGACCCAGGTATAAGCCGAGGCACCTAATTTTACCACAAAAAAACTGAGAGAACTTATTGACTAGAGTAAAAGTCTACCGTGGGAAATGCAGCAGCTACTGGTAAATGCTCCATAAAGTTGATGATGGGCCCCATAAGATGCTCCATATTAAAATATGTCCCATATAATTCTCCATAAAGTTGATGATGGGCCCCATAAGATGCTCCATACAAAATACGCCCCATATAATGCTCCATAAAGTTCAAGATGGGTCCCATAAGATGCCAATATGATGCTCAATACAGTTTATGCAGATCCCCATATCCCATATATTGATGTTGCTGCTGCAAAAAAGAAATACTCACCTCTCGTCGCTGACCGCTGCTTCTCAGCGTCGCCGTCTCTATGCACTGACTGTTCAGGCAGAGGGTGCAGACTAATCACGTTATCGCGCCCTCTGACCTAAACGTCACATTCAGAGGATGCAGAAGGCATTGCAGCGATGGAACGGGGACAGGTGAATATTGCAAATACCGGGGGCCTGAACAAGCGCTGGCAGAGGCACCCCATAGCACGCCTGTGTGCCCACCTGCTCAGGATCCCGGCACTTGCCCCAGTGGTAATGCTGACCGTCAGCCCTGTCAGCAGTCACGGTAACACTCACAGAGGTTGAAGGCGTGCGTAGATGACCAGGAGAGACAGGGGAACACCTGCTCTGTAGCGGAGAACAAGTGGGACCATTACTCGTGTATAGTGTTGAGCGATACCGTCCGATACTTGAAAGTATCGGTATCGGAAAGTATCGGCCGATACCGGCAAAGTATCGGATCCAATCCGATACCGATACCCGATACCAATACAAGTCAATGGGACTCAAGTATCGGACGGTATTCCTGATGGTTCCCAGGGTCTGAAGGAGAGGAAACTCTCCTTCAGGCCCTGGGATCCATATAAATGTGTAAAAGAAAGAATTAAAATAAAAAATATCGCTATACTCACCCTCCGACGCAGCCTGGACCTCAGCGAGGGAACCGGCAGCGTTGTTTGTTTAAAATTCGCGCTTTTACTTGGTTACGTGAAGTCCCGGCTTGTGATTGGTCAGGGCGGCCATGTTGCCGGGACGCGGACCAATCACAGCAAGCCGTGACGAAATTACGTCACGGTTTGCTGTGATTGGTCCGCGTCCCGGCAACATGGCCGCCATTAACCAATCACAAGCCGTGACGTCACGGGAGGCTGGACACGCGCGCTTTTTAAAATGGGCGCGTGTCCAGCCTCCCGTGACGTCCCGGCTTGTGATTGGTTGCGCCGCGGTCAACCAATCACAAGCCGGGAGGCTGGACACGCGCGCATTTTAAAATTTTAAAATGGGCGCGTGTCCAGCCTCCCGGCTTGTGATTGGTTGACCGCGGCGCAACCAATCACAAGCCGGGACGTCACGGGAGGCTGGACACGCGCCCATTTTAAAATGCGCGCGTGTCCAGCCTCCCGTGACGTCACGGCTTGTGATTGGTTGCGTCTCCCATGTGACTGCGACGCAACCAATCACAAAGCCGGGACGTAATTTTAAAATCCTTAAGGACCTGAAATTACGTCACGGCTTGCTGTGATTGGTTGCGTCTCCCATGTGACTGCAACGCAACCAATCACAACGCCGGAACGTAATTTTAAAATCCTGAAGGACCTGAAATTACGTCACGGCTTGCTGTGATTGGTTGCGTGCCGGTCACATGGGCGGCACGCAACCAATCACAAGCCGGGACTCACGTAAAGGAAAGAAAAGCGCGAATTTTAAACAAAGAACGCTGCCGCTTCCCTCGGTAAGGTGCAGGCTGCGTCGGAGAGGTGAGTATAGCAATATTTTTTATTTTAATTCTCTCTTTTACACATTTTTACATTAATGTTGTTTCGATACCGATACCCGATACCACAAAAATATCGGATCTCGGTATCGGAATTCCGATACAGCAAGTATCGGCCGATACCCGATACTTGCAGTATCGGAATGCTCAACACTACTCGTGTATAATCTGAGGGGGGTCTTTTTCAGCAAAAAAAAGTGCTGAGAAACTCAGCTTACACACGAGTATATATATGGTACATGTAACCTAACTTATATTAACTCTTTATTTAGAGAAATACGAAAGAAACAGCAATTCTGCTGTTGGTTTTTAATGTTTTATATTTTCTGGTATTCACATGCTGTACAAATAAAGTGATACTTTTATGCTGTGGATCACCATGATTAATATAGTATCAAATTTATTTAGTTTTGTTTATGTTTTTATTACTTTTGCACATTTAATACACTACTTAAAAAATGTTTTTGTTGCCAAATTCTAAAAGCCATAAGTTTTACAATATTAAGTTAATGGAAATGTATGAGGGCTTACTTTTTGCATTACAAAATGTGGTTTTCTGTTTTGCCATTTTTTGTTACATACAACTTTTTAGTTACTTTCTGATACACTTTTACTACACTTTTTTCAAGGTAGAGAGTGTACAAAAGTAACAGTACTTCAGATTTTTTTTTAAAAAACTATAAACTATTCACATTAAATGACATATTAACTTTATTCTATAGGTAGATAGAATAATAACAATATTTAATTTACATGGCGCACACCATATGGGATAAATAATAATATAGTTTTAGAGTACAGTTTATTGGGGTTGGCGGAACGCACCGAATATATATTTGTTAGAAATAGTAGGTGCGTTCGCAACCCGGGATCCACCGTGCAGGAAAGAACCTGCTGCTAGATATGGCGGTACAAAATAGTAGTATGAACAAATTCTGTTACTTCACAGAGTCTGTTAGCAAAGAGAACGCTGTGCCCTGTTTAGCTCACAGAGGAACACAGCTACTTAGTAGAGCAGATAGTGGTCATGCAGTCAAATGCAAACACGCAGCTCCTCTCCGGTGGAGCCGGAATTCTATGGCTATACGCCAGCCCTGAATCCACTCACATGAAACTCCTCACCAGAGGTGCCAGCATTCACACATGAAACTCCTCGCCGGAGGTGCCAGCATTCTAGGGGCTTATTTCAGCCGGGTCCCTGACTGCATACAAACACGACCACACTGGCGCTGAGCTCATACATAAATTGATACTAGCGTATGGCCGTGCGGTCATGAGAACCTTTTATAGCTGCAGCAACTTCAGGACCTTCCCAGAAGGACCAATGGAAGACTGCCACAGAACTTGATCAGGTACAGGGCTTTCCTGGAGGACCAATGGAAGTTGCTGCAGTACCTGAGCATGTGACCCTTGATCTCCATTGAGAGATCTTACACTGGGAATGCTCAGTGTGTGCAAAGCAGGACTTAAGGTACCTTCACACTAAACGATATCGCTAGCGATCCGTGACGTTGCAGCGTCCTGGCTAGCGATATCGTTGAGTTTGACAGGCAGCAGCGATCAGGATCCTGCTGTGATATCACTGGTCGTTGGTTAAAGTTCAGAACTTTATTTGGTCGTCAGATCGCCGTGTATCGTTGTGTTTGACAGCAAAAGCAACGATGCCAGCGATGTTTTACAATGGTAACCAGGGTACACATCGGGTTACTAAGCGCAGGGCCGCGCTTAGTAACCCGATGTTTACCCTGGTTACCATCGTAAAAGTAAAAAAACCAAACAGTACATACTCACCTTCTGATGTCTGTCACACGTCCCTCGCCATCCGCTTCCTGCACTGACTGAGTACCGGCCGTAAAGTAAAAGTACAGCACAGCGGTGACGTCACCGCTCTGCTGTTAGGGCCGGCGCTCAGTCAATGCAGGGAAGCGGACGCCGGGGGACGCGAAGGTGAGTATGTAGTGTTTGTTTTTTTACATTTTACACTGGTAACCGGGGTAAACATCGGGTTACTAAGCGCGGCCCTGCGCTTAGCAACCCGATGTTTACCCTGGTTACCAGGGGACTTCGGCATCGTTGGTCACTGGAGAGCGGTCTGTGTGACAGCTCTCCAGCGTCCAAACAGCGACGCTGCAGCGATCGGCATCGTTGTCTGTATCGCTGCAGCGTCGCTTAGTGTGAAGCTACCTTTAGTCCCAGAAAAGCCTGCTCGCCGCAGACCAGTGCAGGGAACAATAGAAGAGCCTGGAGGAGCAGCAGTAACCCTTTGCACAGTATCAGATTCAGTGAGACGCTGGGACCAACGTCTCCGCTGAGCAGGCTCCACTGTGGCTGATGCAGAATGGGAGACCGCAGCAGACATGGTTCAAGATTCCCCTTGTGCAGCAGTGGGATCTTGACTCCCAACACAGTTCATTACAGTTAGAATGATATCCAACATATAATCACACAACTTTTTGATTCCTTTCTATTTAGCAATATTGGCATAATTTTATTTTTTGCAACATTTATTGTGCTGAATAAATAATTTTATACTTCTATATTACATGTCACTGCAGATGTGTTGATACTAAATATACAACTTTTTTTTAGATATGCTTATTTTTTTCCTGATTAACATTTCTTTATTGGGAAAATTGGAATTTTGGGGAGGGTGTTTTCACTTTTTCTTAAAACACTTAAAACTTTTTTTTTTTTTACTTTTTGTAGTCCTGTAAGGGGACATTGCATTGGTAATGCACAGTACTCCATTAGCAGAACTGTGTATAACACTGTCCTTTAAATGCTTTAATGACAGCCTATTGTCACATGTATTCATTGTGCTAGCAGTTGTGGTACTGAGGGAGACTCAGGACCAGATGATCTGGGGCATGCTGCTCTATTCAACCACTTGGACTGGAGTGGCAGAAACCTGTAGTGCTGACCAATCTGGCAGTATGGTGTGTGTGCTATTCAACTTTTTCAGAATTCCTTGGTACTGACCTTGTTACGTGACCACTTCTGTCAGCCGGCCATCAGTCAACTCTGTGGCCACAACAACAGGAGTCCGTGTGTAAATCCAAATCCTGCTACAAGAGTTAAATGGTGAAGGCCTGGGCAACTCTTGGAATCAGGTAAGTGGAGTGGTGTGCATTAAGCCTTTTCATGGAAGCCATTTTTAGAGTTGTCAGATGACCACTGATAGACTTATGTCATATCTATCAGGCCTATACCATGGCAATATCTGATTGGCTGCAGTATATGGAAGACCTGGAGGCTTTTGTTAGGCTTCCAGATGCCATAGAAACTCATCGACACCCACGACTGCATTGCAGGTTGCTGATGGGCTACCACAGGGATCGCCTTACATAAAGTATATTTTCTCTCCCAAGATTAGATAGAATCTCTCAACATTACATGCACAAAGAATATAAAAAAAAGCTTCCTGTATATCTCAACTTAAAAAACAAATTATCTAAACCAGACAGCTTCTTATTACTAATTTACTTTAAAATCATTTATTGTACCATATATCAAAAGATTTTATAATTCATCCACAGCTTTTGAAAAGAATTGTTTGAAGCAAAAATAATCACAATCCCCAAACCTAGAACAGAAACTGCCCTTCCATGCAATTGCAGACTGATCTACTTGACAAACATCAATACAAAATGATAGTTAAAAGATTAATTAAGATCCTTCTATCAATCATGCCGACCAAGTGGGATATACACACATGGTCAAAATTGTTGGTACCCATCGTTTAATGACAGAAACATGGGTTACTCTCCCTCCAATGCAATCCTCTCCCACCTGCATGTCTCTCCTCATGGATCGCTCTCCCTCCTATGCACTCCTCTCCCACCTGCATGTCTCTTTCCCCATTTGTGCATACCCTCCTATACACTCCGCTCAACCCTGCATGTCTCTCTCCCCATGGATCGCTCTCCCTCCTATGCACTCCTCTCGCCTCATGGGTCGCTCTCCCTCCTATGCACTCTGCTCCCACCTGCATGTCTCTTCTCATGGGTCGCTCTCTCCCTCCTATGCACTCCACTCCCCCTGCATGTCTCTCTCCCCATTGGTCGCTCTCTATCCCCCTGTGCCTGGTTTCTGTCCCCATTTGATGACGCTGTATGGCAGCTCGTTTTTTGTGGGACAAGATGACGTTTTCAGCGGTACCATGGTTATTTATATCTGTCTTTTTGTGTACCAAAGGAAGGATTGCTTCTGATGGAACAAGACAAGTAATACATTTAATCTCTTATGTAGAAAAAAATAAAACTTCCTCCTTATTCTTAACTCTCAAAGCAGAAGAAGTTTTCTATCAGGTTCACTGTGAGATTGGATTCCTTCTAAACCGTATGCAAATTTGGCTTCACAGGATTCATTTTGATGCAATTAAACCCTATATACCCTCAAGTAAAACATTTACCAATAATTCCCTATTCGGTTTCCATCTCCCCATAACCAATAGAACCTGACAATGTTGTCCCCCTTCCCAGTTTCTTTTCACTTTGATTATAGAACCCCTTGCTGAGCTAATAAGGTGTGACCCCTCAAAAGTATCCCTTTGAATATCTATTAGGATTTAAAATTTATCAATCACTCCAATTATTGAATTACCTTACATGTAACAACGTCAAGCAATAACTATTTAGGCATCCAAGGAACTGATCCATCCTCTTTTCTATGTAAAACTAACCTTTTTATCATACGCTCTAAAAAGAGTTAGATAACTTTTCCAAAATACAATCCACATGGCTGGGTAGAGTTATCTCCTATAAAATGATGGCTCTCCCCAAAATAGGTTATATATTTAATACCAGTACAACTAGTTGGCCCGTGTGAAATTTTCACACATTGGTTGTCGGGGGCACAGGCAATTTCAGGAAAATGAAGCTGGTTAAATGTAAATGTATTTAATGAAATGATGAACACAGGGAGGTATGTGTGTTACTGATATATATATATATGTTTTCACAAATATTTGAGCCCATGGATCCATTATATGTCCATTTTGCAAGCCGGCGATAAAATGTTGCCATACGGATGTCACACGGATGCTTACAAGCGAGAAAATCGCATCCTCGCACTGCACACGGATGACATGCGATCTCTGTTCAGGGAACATTTCTGCGATTGTCGTCCATGTAAAGCGGACCGATTTTTTACACTTTGTGTGTGCCTCCAGCCTAAAGGAGATCCCCCAACATTAAACATAATTGTATTTTTTCTTACTGATCAGAAGGGGTCTGATTGTCAGGACCTTGCAAAAGAACAGGGGAAGCAGCATTTTTCCCCCTCCACAGCAGCACTGCCATCTATCTGAAGTGTAGGGAAGTGCAGCACAGCCCTATGTATGTGAAGAGAGCTGCTCCCTGTACAGCAGTGCCACTTTGACAGTAAAAATGATGAAGGAGAATTGACCCCATAACTGAGCCTATTTATACCATTGTATAATAATTGGGAATATCCCTTTTAAAAAAAGTAATATCTGCAGATTATTTTACCTTTTCTTTCCCTTTGGATTTTTTTTTCAATTTTTGCAAGGTTGTTTCCACCAATCTCTCCCATCGGGAAACAATGTACACTCTGAGTTATGTCAACGCTGCAGTTTTTTACTTGGAACCAGAGGTTACTCCAGGTCACCAATAAGCTGCAACCTTAGAAGGAAGATATACTTTTCCATGACTGTCCAATAATACGGAAAATCTGATGGTTCAGAACCTGTCCGGTCCCTTTCAGGCTGCATTCATTTATAGCTTCAGTTTTAAAGCTGAAGTCTTAAACAGGTAAAGTTTTACTTTTATTCTACTTCCACATATGTATAAAATATTTTATATGTACCTGCCTGAAATCGGCTGGGCAAGGAGTTCGGCAAGCTGGAAAGCCCCCAAGGCAAATGTTAGGATTTGTTTCAGCTTTGTATTAGTATGCTTTGGGGTAGTGTGGTGCTACCTGCAGGTCATTTTTCCATACTACAGGTTTATGGAAATTAATGTTAAAATTGTATTTTGTGATAACATCGTGGATGTGTGGTTTGTTTGGCTATTTTCTTGCTGAAGGGGCAAGTTTACCTTTCAAATGGTGTATCATTTGTGTGTGTGGTTGCAGTATGAACGGAGATACAAAGGAATAACGGAAAAAGAGTGTTTTGATATAATATGGAAGGATAATTAAATACACCCCACTTTTGGCTTCACAAACTCCAGAAGCAGTCCCTATCATTCCTACAGAATTCTCAAAACTCAAGAATTGAGAAGACCATTTTGTTATAAAATACTGATGGAGAATTGGAGGTACCTAATTTCACAAGTTACTATCACACTTCATTTTTTAATCAATAAAATGTTGGTTGTTCCCCTCTGAATCTACCAACTGGATGGATAAGTATGGAAATGCATTTTTACACTCATCACTTAAATCCCTCCCTTAATTGACCATAACCTTCCACTATCCCACTTCCAAACCATTAAAGGAACAATTTTGTTGTGGAAAACACCTCTCCCGAGATGCTCACACAACCCACTCTTTGTTGATCTTCCAGTTCCTCTCACAGCACTCAAAATCATTATCACTGGTACCTCAGGATGGATACATAATGGAATAGTTAATATCTCAACTCAAAAAAAAATAAGGTTCCTTCAAAAATTTGATAGATGAGTTTAAAATTACAAATAGAGAAACATTTAAAATTGTTAAAATTTGGTCTACAAAAATAAGAAAAGAAAAAAACAAACAATAACAAAGATTATAGCTTCCACAAAACTGCCATTATTCTAAATTGGGAAAGAACTGCATAAATACTTTTCTGTTGATCAATGGTCCACATTTACAAAAAGGGCTTACTCATCTTTTTCCCCTTTTCTATGCACTTCTCTTCAGAACATGTATCATAAGCTGCTCTTATCCACTGAGTATGTGACGCCTTCCAAGTTAGACAGATTTTCTTCTTCTCAATCTGACAAATGTTGGAAAAACTGCAGTAAATTGTCACAAGTTCACAAATTTTCTGGTAATGCCCTAAACTAATCCATTTTCGGAAAGATGCTTCAACCTTAATATCATATTTGTCATATTTTGTCAAGTGCAAAGTCTCCCACCTTCCTTTTTCTTCTTTTCTTTTAATATTTAAATAAAACAAAATATTAATAATAATAATTTTATATAGATTTATCTGGCTGCAAACATGTAACTTTAGTCAGAATGAATTAGATGACAGGTTTCCTTTAAATATGGATTTTTATGATGCGCAGTCAGGCCAGAAAATAGTTGAAAATTTCTTAACAGCAAGTAGAAAAAGGTCATTTTATGGCAAGCAAAGTCACAGATGTAACAGATTTGTTGCTTTACAGAAGGACAATGACAAGATGAATTTCCACTTTTGACTCATTCTGATCCGATTAAGTGTACAGAATGCTATCGGCTAATTTTACAATATGTTCCTATTCTAAATTCGTAATATAACTTTCTAGTTTTGTACTAGAAAGGTAAAGCTTTAGGTGATGCAGTTCTATGAGAATACATCAGTCATACTAAACCCAGATGTCCTATCTACCCCCAAGGTTACAAGATTCCTTGCCTGGCATACTAAAAGTATGGAAGTAATAACGTATGACTTATAAAATAATATAACTAATTTAAAAAGCTGACTTTACAATATTTCAATTGGGCTGTATAAATGTTAAATATATTTGCAATTTATGATAAATGTATTTGCAGGACTCCTTTTCTAGGAAAAATACTGTCAGCAAAAACCTCTGTGCAGAATACAAAAAAAAAATCACTGATAATAGAGGTTGAAATTGTAAAATTAAAGTTTGCTGTAAGGGTTTGTTTAGTACATTATTATTAATGGATGTACATACAGGTGCTTTTCACGAAATTAGAATATAATCAAAAAGTTAATTAATTTCAGTTCTTCAATACAAAAAAGTGAAACTCATATTATGTAGAGTCATTACAAACAGAGTGATCTATTTCTAGTGTTTATTTCTGTTAATGTTGATGATTATGGCTTATAGCCAATGAAAACCCAAAAGTCATTATCTCAATAAATTAGAATACTTTTTAAAGCCAGCTTGAAAAATGATTTTAAAATCCGATATGTTGGTCTACTGAAATGTATGTTCAGTAAATGCCCTCAATACTTGGTCGGGGCTCCTTTTGCATCAATTACTACATCAATGCAGCATGGCATGGAGGCGATCAGCCTGTGGCACTGCTGAGGTGTTATGGAAGCCCAGGTTGCTTTGATAGCAGCCTACAGCTCATCTGCATTGTTGGGTCTGCTGTCTCTCATGTTCCTGAGAACAACAGGTTAACAGTAAGGATAAACCGACATGTGAACAGAACCTTACAAGTAAACATACATTTTGTCAACCATATAACCAATATTATAGCAATGTCAGAGGGATAGGAAAGTTTTATATTGGCAAGTTTTATGCTCTACTTTCTACATTCATTTTCTACAATATTTTGTTAAACACAGAGCAGTAAGCAATATTTTTGCTTTTCATGTGTTCAGTCATTTGTATTATAGGAAAATAAAAAAGATAGAAATCCCTCCAGACCGTAAAATGTAAACATTTATTGAGAATTTGACAGCAGCAATGTGAAGTGCTGACTTTTAATAAAGTTTCAATTGCTACAGAGCTCGTTCCATGGAAGAATAAAGAATACGTTGGGTATCAAACAGTATTGATGTGATGGTTCAATGTAATTGGTAAATTATTCAGCGCAGCTCTTATCCCCTAAGCACTGCAGTGCCGTAATAAGGAACACGCAGCGTCAGGGGACATTATTCCTAATGTGAACACATATCTCAAACATATTAGTTTCTAATATTTCCAAAGAGACGTTATTACCTACCCAGTGATATTTTTTCTCCTGAATCAGCAGGCAGCAGGAACACCAACAATGCTAATCCAGATATAAGAACGCAAGGTATCAATAAATTTAATCCATAGTATAAGGTACGCCTACGCATTGTCACCGTGTATGTCACATCTGGGTATGGCTCCTTACAGCATTCATAGTACAATTCATTCCTTTTGCCTGGGACATCTGCAAAGGAAAATATAATGGGTAATATACTGCAAATAAAATAATATTCCATCTCCATTTTTTTAATCTAAATATACAGTATAAATCACTGTGTCAATTGGTTTACTAATATATTTTTGTAATGGCTGTTGCGCCATTTTTCTGATATAGAGTATAGAAGCCAATACATGGATACTTGGAGTCTAATGACTAACTTCTTTTTGTCTGCAGTTGCCACCAATGGGAGCTTAGGAGTTTACAACATACAAACATATTGAATATACAGTGTGTAGTTTGCTCCCATGCTCTAGGCTCTTAGCTGCACACAGGCATATTTTATTATTCATGGAATCTAAGGGGTAACGTTTCTCCTTCTGGAGAGTGATAAGCCAGGCCCGGCTGTCAGAGTACGTAGACTTATACGTCATGCATGCTCCACTAGGAAATTAAATATGGAAATTGCCTCTTCAGAGAGGAAAGGGACCAAAACTCTTGTGCCACCTATTGGAAGTAGCAATCCTAAAAGTCAATATCGACCCTTTTAAGGAGCCTTGTCACATGACTTAGGGTAAAAGCCAAACCAGAATCTCAATTTGCAGACACTGTGTTTCAGGGTACTGCCCCTTGTCAATGCAAAGTATTAGATCAGATTTGGCTAAGTGAGAGGTTTAAGACTTGGATCAAAGGGGTAACATTTCTCCTTTTGGATAGTGACAAGCCAGGCCTGGCATGTCAAAGTAATGAGACCTCCATGCCATGGATATATTTAATTTTCCAGAGGATCATGCACTGTGTATACGTCTCCTTACTCTGACATGCCAAGTAACACTAAACAGCCAAGTAAGCGACGCATCTCTTGTATCAGGGTTTCTGCTCCTAGATCATGCTGCTCTCAGATTTGGTAGCAAAAACCTGGTGACATTTTTGCTTTAAAATCCATCTTTCTAAAAGCAAGACAGACTTCCAACTTACTGATGATCCCTGAGATATGTATTGAAGTCTATAGAAGGAGGAAGTGAGAGAAGAAGGAGGGAGGAGCAGAGTGAGAGATAGAGATAAATAGCAGCAGCTTTCTAATAAGTAGTTTCTCTTTCCAGTGGTAGATTCACAGCTACACTGCTGAATTATGTCTTTAAAGCTGATGCTTCTGAACAGAGATGAGAGAGCAGGAGTGTCTCATGTATCTGTGTACTGCGTATGGATAACATTATAGCAGGTACTTTTTATGCACTCACTCAGAGATAGCAGAGGATACTCTCTACCATTCATTTAGCTATAAAGTCTGCAGAGCATGGTTAAAACTATAGGACAGAAGTCAATGAAATGGCCAGAAATAGTGTTATTCTTCAAATATCCATACAACAGCTTATTCTGAAAAGTTGTCTGAAATGCCAGGTAATATTTTAAGGGACTCTATCAGCACAGAATGACTGCTGTTCAAACTAAGTACAGGTGCTTGGTGCATCACAGTGGGACCAAACATTTAACTACACCTTGCCATCTGCATCATTTTAACCTAACTCTACTAGAGATGAGCCAATATTTCAATGTTTGGTTCAGATTACGATCGCCGAATTTGCAATATTCACCGATTTATTCGTTGAATATTCTTCGAACACAGCCGAACGCCATTCAAGTCAATGAGAGGCAAAAACAAACACATGCACAACGGCTTCTAATGGCCCCAAAAGCTGCCAAAACACATCAAAATATGGATAGAGACCAGGACAGTGGCCTCAATTCAACCACAGTACAAACTTGTTGTGAATTTGCTTTTTGCTCCCTCTAGTGGTTACTAGTTTTTTGACTCTGGTTTTTCTGTCATTCCTTTTATCCGCACCTGGGTCGTTAGTTAGGGGTGTTGCTATATAAGCTCCCTGGACCTTCAGTTCAATGCCTGGCAACGTAGTTATCAGAGCTAGTCTGCTGTGCTCTTGTCTACTGATCCTGGTTCCAGTTATATCAGCTAAGTCTGCCTTTTGCTTTTTGCTATTTGTTTTGGTTTTGCATTTTTGTCCAGCTTGTTCCTAATCTATATCCTGACCTTTGCTGGAAGCTCTAGGGGGCTGGTGTTCTCCCCCCGGACCGTTAGACGGTTCGGGGGTTCTTGAATTTCCAGTGTGGATTTTGATAGGGTTTTTGTTGACCATATAAGTTACCTTTCTTTATTCTGCTATCAGTAAGCGGGCCTCTCTGTGCTAAACCTCATTCATTTCTGTGTTTGTCATTTCCTCTTACCTCACCGTCATTATTTGTGGGGGGCTTCTATCCAGCTTTGGGGTCCCCTTCTCTGGAGGCAAGAAAGGTCTTTGTTTTCCTCTACTAGGGGTAGCTAGATTCTCCGGCTGGCGCGTGTCATCTAGAATCAACGTAGGAATGATTCCCGGCTACTTCTAGTGTTGGCGTTAGGAGTAGATATATGGTCAACCCAGTTACCACTGCCCTATGAGCTGGATTTTTGTATTCTGCAGACTTCCACGTTCCTCTGAGACCCTCGCCATTGGGGTCATAACAGTTTGCCAGGCCAGTATTAAATGTTTAATGCATTGCAGAAGAGGGATTATAAGAAAGAAGATTCTGAGTTTTTTTTTTTTTTTTCTTCTTCCCCTTTACCTCAGAGTGGCTATGCTTGCTGCAGACATGAATGTCCAGACCTTGATTACAAGTGTGGACCAGCTGGCTACTCGTGTGCAGGGCATACAAGACTATGTTATCAGAAATCCTAGGTCAGAACCTAAAATACCGATTCCTGAACTGTTTTCCGGAGACAGGTTTAAGTTTAGGAATTTCGTGAATAATTGTAAATTGTTTTTGTCCCTGAGACCCTGTTCATCTGGAGATTCTGCTCAGCAAGTAAAAATTGTTATTTCGTTCTTACGGGGCGACCCTCAGGATTGGGCTTTTTCGCTGGCGCCAGGAGATCCGGCATTGGCTGATCTTGATGCGTTTTTGCTGGCGCTCGGTTTACTTTATGAGGAACCCAATCTTGAGATTCAGGCAGAAAAGGCCTTGCTGGCTATGTCTCAGGGGCAGGACGAGGCTGAAGTGTATTGCCAAAAATTTCGGAAATGGTCCGTGCTGACACATTGGAACGAGTGTGCACTGGCCGCTAATTTTAGAAATGGCCTTTCTGAAGCCATTAAGAATGTTATGGTGGGTTTTCCCATTCCCACAGGTCTGAATGATACTATGGCACTGGCGATTCAAATTGACCGGCGGTTGCGGGAGCGCAAAACCGCAAATTCCCTCATGGTGTTGTCTGAACAGACACCTAATTCGGTGCAATGTGATAGAAAAACCGCAAATTCCCTCATGGTGTTGTCTGAACAGACACCTGATTTAATGCAATGTGATAGAATCCTGACTAGAAATGAGCGGAAAATTCATAGACACCGGAATGGCTTCTGCTACTACTGTGGTGATTCTACACATGTTATCTCAGCATGCTCTAAACGTATAGCTAAGGTTGTTAGTCCTGTCACCGTTGGTAATTTGCAACCTAAATTTATTCTGTCTGTAACTTTGATTTGCTCACTGTCATCTTATCCTGTCATGGCGTTTGTAGATTCAGGTGCTGCCCTGAGTCTCATGGATCTCTCATTTGCTAAGCGCTGTGGTTTTACTCTTGAACCATTAGAAAATCCTATTCCTCTTAGGGGTATTGATGCTACACCATTGGCAGCAAATAAACCGCAGTATTGGACACAGGTTACCATGTGCATGACTCCTGAACACCGCGAGGTGATACGTTTCCTGGTTTTACATAAAATGCATGATTTGGTTGTTTTAGGGCTGCCATGGTTACAGACCCATAATCCAGTCCTGGACTGGAAGGCTATGTCAGTCTCAAGTTGGGGCTGTCGTGGTATTCATGGGGATTCCCTGCCTGTGTCTATTGCTTCTTCTACGCCTTCGGAAGTTCCGGAGTATTTGTCTGATTATCAGGATGTCTTCAGTGAGTCTGAGTCCAGTGCACTGCCTCCTCATAGGGACTGTGACTGTGCTATAGATTTGATCCCAGGCAGTAAGTTTCCTAAGGGAAGACTGTTTAATCTGTCGGTACCTGAACATACCGCTATGCGTTCATATATCAAGGAGTCTCTGGAGAAAGGACATATTCGTCCGTCTTCTTCCCCTCTTGGTGCGGGATTCTTTTTTGTGGCAAAAAAGGACGGATCTTTGAGACCTTGTATTGATTATCGGCTTTTAAATAAGATCACTGTCAAATTTCAGTATCCTTTACCGCTGTTGTCTGACTTGTTTGCCCGGATTAAGGGTGCCAAGTGGTTCACCAAGATAGACCTTCGTGGTGCGTACAACCTTGTGCGCATTAAGCAAGATGATGAATGGAAAACCACATTCAATACGCCCGAAGGTCATTTTGAGTACTTGGTGATGCCTTTTGGGCTCTCCAATGCGCCTTCAGTTTTTCAGTCCTTTATGCATGACATTTTCCGGAAGTATCTGGATAAATTTTTGATTGTTTATCTGGATGATATTTTGGTTTTTTCTGATAATTGGGATTCGCATGTGGAGCAGGTCAGGTTGGTCTTTAAAATTTTGCGTGAAAATTCTTTGTTTGTCAAGGGCTCAAAGTGTCTCTTTGGTGTACAGAAGGTTCCCTTTTTGGGGTTCATTTTTTCCCCTTCTGCTGTGGAGATGGACCCAGTCAAGGTCCGAGCTATTCTTGATTGGACTCAGCCCTCGTCAGTTAAGAGTCTTCAGAAGTTCTTGGGCTTCCCTAACTTCTACCGTCGTTTTATTGCTAATTTTTCTAGCATTGTGAAACCTTTGACGGATATGACCAAGAAGGGCTCCGATGTAGCTAACTGGGCTCCTGCTGCCGTGGAGGCTTTCCAGGAGTTGAAACGCCGGTTTACTTCGGCGCCTGTTTTGTGCCAGCCTGACGTCTCACTTCCCTTTCAGGTTGAGGTGGATGCTTCGGAGATTGGGGCAGGGGCCGTTTTGTCGCAGAGAGGCCCTGGTTGCGCTGTTATGAAACCTTGTGCCTTTTTCTCTAGGAAGTTTTCGCCTGCCGAGCGAAATTATGATGTGGGCAATCGGGAGTTGTTGGCCATGAAATGGGCATTTGAGGAGTGGCGTCATTGGCTCGAGGGTGCTAAGCATCGTGTGGTGGTCTTGACTGATCACAAAAATCTGATGTATCTCGAGTCTGCTAAACGCCTTAATCCGAGACAGGCCCGCTGGTCATTGTTTTTCTCCCGCTTTGATTTTGTTGTCTCGTATTTACCAGGTTCAAAGAATGTGAAGGCCGATGCTCTTTCTAGGAGCTTTGTGCCTGATGCTCCTGGAGTCGCTGATCCTGTTGGTATTCTTAAAGATGGAGTTATCTTGTCAGCTATTTCTCCGGATCTGCGACGTGTGTTGCAGAGATTTCAGGCTGATAGGCCTGAGTCTTGTCCACCTGACAGACTGTTTGTCCCGGATAAGTGGACCAGCAGAGTCATTTCCGAGGTTCATTCCTCGGTGTTGGCAGGTCACCCGGGAATTTTTGGCACCAGAGATCTGGTGGCCAGGTCCTTTTGGTGGCCTTCCTTGTCAAGGGATGTGCGGTCATTTGTGCAGTCCTGTGGGACTTGTGCTCGAGCTAAGCCTTGCTGTTCTCGTGCCAGCGGTTTGCTCTTGCCCTTGCCTGTCCCGAAGAGACCTTGGACACATATCTCCATGGATTTCATTTCTGATCTTCCGCTATCTCAGGGCATGTCCGTTATCTGGGTGATATGTGATCGCTTCTCCAAGATGGTCCATTTGGTTCCTTTGCCTAAGCTGCCTTCCTCTTCCGATCTGGTTCCTGTGTTTTTCCAGAACGTGGTTCGTTTGCACGGCATCCCTGAGAATATTGTGTCAGACAGAGGATCCCAGTTCGTTTCCAGGTTCTGGCGATCCTTTTGTAGTAGGATGGGCATTGATTTGTCGTTTTCGTCTGCTTTCCATCCTCAGACTAATGGACAGACGGAGCGAACCAATCAGACTTTGGAGGCTTATTTGAGGTGTTTTGTCTCTGCTGATCAGGACGATTGGGTGACATTCTTGCCGTTGGCTGAGTTTGCCCTTAATAATCGGGCTAGTTCCGCCACCTTGGTTTCGCCTTTTTTCTGCAACTCTGGTTTCCATCCTCGCTTTTCTTCGGGTCATGTGGAGCCTTCTGATTGTCCTGGGGTGGATTCTGTGGTGGATAGGTTGCAGCAGATCTGGAATCATGTGGTGGACAACTTGAAGTTGTCACAGGAGAAGGCTCAGCGCTTTGCCAACCGCCGCCGCGGTGTGGGTCCCCGACTACGCGTTGGGGATTTGGTATGGCTTTCTTCCCGCTTTGTTCCTATGAAGGTCTCCTCTCCCAAATTTAAACCTCGTTTTATTGGGCCTTACAAGATATTGGAAATCCTTAATCCTGTATCTTTTCGTCTGGATCTTCCTGTGTCGTTTGCTATTCACAATGTATTTCATAGGTCCTTGTTGCGGCGGTACATTGTGCCTGTAGTTCCTTCTGCTGAGCCTCCTGCTCCGGTGTTGGTTGAGGGCGAGTTGGAGTACGTGGTGGAGAAGATCTTGGATTCTCGCCTCTCCAGGCGGAGGCTTCAGTACCTGGTCAAGTGGAAGGGCTATGGTCAGGAGGATAATTCCTGGGTGGTCGCCTCTGATGTTCATGCGGCCGATTTAGTTCGTGCCTTTCATGCCGCTCATCCTGATCGCCCTGGTGGTCGTGGTGAGGGTTCGGTGACCCCTCACTAAGGGGGGGGTACTGTTGTGAATTTGCTTTTTGCTCCCTCTAGTGGTTACTAGTTTTTTGACTCTGGTTTTTCTGTCATTCCTTTTATCCGCACCTGGGTCGTTAGTTAGGGGTGTTGCTATATAAGCTCCCTGGACCTTCAGTTCAATGCCTGGCAACGTAGTTATCAGAGCTAGTCTGCTGTGCTCTTGTCTACTGATCCTGGTTCCAGTTATATCAGCTAAGTCTGCCTTTTGCTTTTTGCTATTTGTTTTGGTTTTGCATTTTTGTCCAGCTTGTTCCTAATCTATATCCTGACCTTTGCTGGAAGCTCTAGGGGGCTGGTGTTCTCCCCCCGGACCGTTAGACGGTTTGGGGGTTCTTGAATTTCCAGTGTGGATTTTGATAGGGTTTTTGTTGACCATATAAGTTACCTTTCTTTATTCTGCTATCAGTAAGCGGGCCTCTCTGTGCTAAACCTCATTCATTTCTGTGTTTGTCATTTCCTCTTACCTCACCGTCATTATTTGTGGGGGGCTTCTATCCAGCTTTGGGGTCCCCTTCTCTGGAGGCAAGAAAGGTCTTTGTTTTCCTCTACTAGGGGTAGCTAGATTCTCCGGCTGGCGCGTGTCATCTAGAATCAACGTAGGAATGATTCCCGGCTACTTCTAGTGTTGGCGTTATATAGTAGATATATGGTCAACCCAGTTACCACTGCCCTATGAGCTGGATTTTTGTATTCTGCAGACTTCCACGTTCCTCTGAGACCCTCGCCATTGGGGTCATAACACAAACTGTAGCATGGCACAGCAGCAATCAGCTATGTATGATGTATGGGGGTCTGGGACAGCATTTACAGCTTTCAATTGAAAGCCAAAGTAAGACGGGGTGGGTGACAGATCGGTTTAGGCCTGCTGTGCTGGGAGCCCTGAAACCACATGCAACAGCTCAACCTGCTTTCATGCTGAGCCACACTCAGGTGGCACAAATATCAACTTCGTAGAGTACTATTGTCAGAAAAATCTAAGGATAGTAGTAACACGGGTAGTTGACTCAAAGAAAGTGGAGGCCTGACAGTCTTGGACACCTACTGATACAGGCAACACGCATGAAGAAGACCCAACCAGGAGTCTACACATTTACCACAATTATTGGCAGACACCACCGAAGTCAATTTCACAACAGTAGAAATAGTATACTGTAATGGAGATTGATATCTCTTTCACTACAGCAGATAGAGAGACCCAATCAGGACACTCCACATTTCCAAAAACTAGTGGTAGACACCGTCAAAGGGGCATCAATTTCACTACAGTAGAAATAGTATAATAGGGACCTACAGGTCTTCCACAACTTTTAACCCAGCAGATGGACACCCAACCAGGAGTGTTCACATTTCCAAAAATTAGGGCCAGACACAGGGCCGGACTGGGACTAAAATTCAGCCCTGGCATTTGAAGTTACACATGCCCACTTGTCACATGGTGACTGTATAATATCTTTGTACACTTGTAGGCAGGGCCGGTTTTAGGCAAAGTGGGACCCTAGGCAAAGTTTAAAATGGGGCCCCAAATGCTAACATATTGCACATCACACAAAAGCATTTATTTAGTTGTTCAACGCTTGTTTCCTGGCCTCTTTCCACCAGCTGAGGAATAATGATGGGACAGAATGATCACTAATAGATCACTAACAGATCACCATACAGCATCATGTTATCAGCAGCACATCTACAGTTTACGCCGGCGATGTGCTGCTGAGAACAATGATTTTTGTTCCAGCAAAAAACAATCTGAATATGCAGCATTTTACTTGTTTAGTAAAATACACCCCATAGTCCTCCATATATTATAATGTGCACCACAGTCCTCCATATAGTATAATACACTCCCTATAGCCCTCCATACATTAAAATACACTGCTCAGTCCTCCATATAGCATAATACACTCCTCATAGTGCTCCATATAGTATCCCACTTCCAGTAGTATAATGCACCACATAGTTCTTCATATAGTATAACGTATTCCCCATCGCCCTCAATACAGTATAATGCAGCCCACATATGGTATAATGCAGCCACCACCCTACAGCATATAATGCAGCCACCCCAGAGTATAATGCAGCCAACCCAGAGTATAATGCAGCCACCCCATAGAATATAATGCAGCCCCCCTCATAGTTTAATGCAGCACCCTCATAGAGTATGATGCAATCACCCCTCAAAGAATATAAATATAATACAGCCCCCCATAGAATATATTGTAGCCCCAAACAGAATATAATACAGCCCACCTCCCCATAGAATATAATGCAGCCCCATCAAAGAGTATGATGCAATCATCCCTCATAAAATCTAATACAGCCCCCCATAGAATATAATACAGCCCAACTTCCCATAATATATAATGTAGCCCCCATAGAATATAATGCAGCCCCCCAAAGTATATAACAGCCTCCCCCATAGAATATAATATACCCCGACAATAGCATATAACACAGCCACATAGTATATAACACGGCCTCCCCCATAGAATATAATATACGCCCCATAGTATTTAGCAAAGCCCGCATAGTATATAGCAAAACCCGCATAGTTTATAGCAAAGCCCGCATAGTATATAGCACAACCCGCATAATATATAGCACAACCTGCATAGTATATAGCACAACCCGCATAGCATATAGCACAACCCACATAGCAGATAACACAGCCCACATAGTAGTATACAGCACAGCCCACACAGTAGTATACAGCACAGCCCACATAGTAGTATACAGCACAGCCCACACAGTAGTATACAGCACAGCCCACACAGTAGTATGCAGCACAGCCCACACAGTAGCATAAAGCACAGCCCACACAGTAGTATACAGCACAGCCCACACAGTAGTATACAGCACAGCCCACACAGTAGTATACATCACAGCCCACGTAGCAGTATACAGCATAGCCCATGTAGGAGTATACAGCACAGCCCACGTAGGAGTATACAGCACAGCCCACGTAGTAGTATACAGCACAGCCCACACAGTAGTATATAGCATAGCCCACATAGTAGTATACAGCGCAGCCCACACAGTATATAGCACAGCCCACACAGTAGTATACAGCACAGCCCACACAGCAGTATACAGCACAGCCCACACAGTAGTATATAGCACAGCCCACATAGTAGTATACAGCACAGCCCACATAGTAGTATACAGTACAGCCCACATAGAAGTATACAGCACATCCCACATAGTAGTATACAGCACAGCCCGCATCTCTCCACCCCCCCGAGAATGGCCCCACAGTCCAGTATAAAAAAGCACACTCCTCAACTCTCCTCGTGCCCGCGTTGCTCCCTGCTCCTGTCTCGGCAGCTGCCGCTGCACTGCCTGGGACACAGTGAGTGCGTGCGCACCTGCAGTGTCAGAAGCAGAGCAGGGAATGATGGGAGAGGGAGCGTCAGTAGACGCTCTCTTCTCCATCATTGCATTCAACTGTACCGGCATCATAGACGTCGGTATAGTTGAATGCGGCGACGGCGGGGAGGGTCGGCGCTGGGGGGGAGTCGGTGTGCAGCAACCCACTACTGGCATCGGTCCTTCTGGCATTTGCCCTGGCTAGACACCACTGAAGTGGCATCAATTTCACAAGAGTTGAAATAGTATTATAGGGACTGACACATCTTCCACTACAACCAGCCCAGCAGATGTAGATGAACCATGACTGTTCTCATTTCCACAAATTTCTGTTAACATCTGCAGCAGCAGGCACAGAAGCCACACTAAAGACATCACAGAGTGCAGTAACGCAGGATTAATGCAGCACACTAAAAAAATGCAACATCGCCTAGTCTGTACAGTCTGCGATTTGGGTGCAAAAGTCCTTTGGAGATCCATGACTTGTTCATCTTGGTGAAAGTTAGGCGGCCTACACTTTCAGGGGACAGCCAGCTGTGCTTATCCATCAGGACATCACAGCAGCACTTAAGACACGTTCTGAGAGAACGCTGGCTACCGGGCATGATAACCCCTCCAAGGCGTGAAGCGAGCTCAGGCCACTCATCCATTTGGAAGACCAAAATGTGAAAGGGTCTAAGCCCTCCCTGATGGTATTGATATTCAGTTCTAGATACTCCTGTACCATCCTCTCCATTCGTTCACCACGCGTAAAACTTGAACTCTGTTGTGCTCTTGCACGAGCTGGTCTAAAAAAAAGTGTTATGGGACTCAGAGAAATTGCTTCTTTTCACTTACACTACTGCAGCTTCTGTTGAAGCCAATGTGTAGGCATTGACGAATTGACATGCTAGAGGTTGGGAGTCTAGAGCTGCGATGCGCACTGTGTGCTTCAATGCTGTCTTGGGGAAAAGCTAAGGTTGTGTATAAGCGTGTTTCGATACTCCAGCATTCGCGGGTCCCTTTCCAGGGTGGGAAGCATCTGGCAAAATTTGGTTTTATAGCGTGGATCAGAGTGGCAATCCGTTAGTCAGCACTATTTCGAATCATAACTATACATGGATAATGTTGCAGATAATGCAACAAGAAGACACTCATATGTTGGGCTTTTCAATGAGGTCTGAGGCCATGCTGTGTTGGTGGCTGGGTAACAATGAGGCTTGTTTCCTCCATCCCCTCATGCCAAAGATGAACAACAGAGAGGGGATGATTATCTTCTTCATCTCCTGACAGTTGCTTGCCCATCATCTCTTCCTCTACCATTTGTTTTTGGCTCTTGCACCTTCACTAACAGTTTGTCTGTTATTACCAGTCCCCCTTGATCACAGTAATCCACCTTCCCTTGGCACCCGCCTTTGTTACGTCAGCCTTGAGCTTAGAGACAATGATATCCCTTACGCATCCAGCTCTGTTTCATCCACTTCCTCTGGGATCACCATCTCCTCCCGCAGGCTATTCAAAGTCTTCTCCAGCATATAGATAACCAGAATAGTGATGCTGATGATGGCGTCGTCAGCTCTATCCATCATTGTAGCCATTTCAAAACTGTGCAGAAGGGTGCAGAGGTCCTTTAATCTGTGCCCACTCTGTAAACATGATATGTGCAACGTACGTACTGCATTGGCCGAGGCTATATGACATGACATACTGTGTCAGGGCTCTTTGCTGCTGCCACAATTGCTGCAACATGTTGGCTTTATGATGCTGTCTATGAATATTTCACATGATGTAAACCAGCGGCATCTCCAGGTCCCTTTGACTGTAATAGGACCTGTTAAGTTTTAGTCATGGAGTCGTGAACTTCCTCTTCATGTAAGATGTTGTTTTATTTGGCAATACTCCATATGAATCATCCCATCTTTTCACATTACTCAGTGTCAAGATGTAGGGCATTTTGATAAGTACGTACCTGTGACACAACCGATATATAGGATTGTTCTACTTCTTGAGTATGCTTTTCTCTCTCAGTCATTACAATAGGTATGTCTAAAATTGCTGCTAGTTAATGTAAAACATGGTTCTTCAGTCACATTGATTATTGTGCTGTCAGTATGCTTGCTGTCCGCAGGAAATGTTAGGATATGTTACTGTAGTCATCTCTGCACTGCACAGATAAAGCAGAATTCATCTTTTCTCAGAATGAGATTCATTTCAACATATTCTTTGGAAATAATTTTATATTTGGTTTCAAATTTCAGGAGTATTAAGGATCAATTTAAAGGTATTTTTTTTTAAAGACAATTACCAAATGTAAAGGATTCTAGACATGTACAGTTTGGAAATATATTCTATGGATCAACTCTTTCATTGACATGGTCATATGTTCATGACTTTAAATGCTTGCAGTGACTAGAATGAAAGGCCTTGATCTAGTTGTCATAACTCGTTCACGAACTAAGACATACATGTGTCATAGATCATGTCATTGCATTCCATGCAGGATCCAGCGCTGAGCCCGCTTGCTTTCCGGAACATGTTATGGAATCACTGACTGGGTGGATCAGTGAAATGCAGTAGATTTAGTATATTTCAACTTCAGCAAAGCATTTGATAAAGTATTTCATACTATCCTTATTGAAAAATTGACCAAGCATGGGATTGATAAGGCTACGGTTAGGTGGATTCATAACTGGCTCAGCGATCGGACTCAAAGAGTGGTAATAAATAGTTGCACATCCAGTTGGAAGAGTGTTTCAAGTGGGCTACCACAAGACTCAGTCCTGGCACCAATGCTGTTCAACATTTTTATAAAAGATCTAGATAAGTAACTGACAGTAAACTGATCAAATTTGCATACGATCCAAAGCTAGGGGAGATGGCTAACACTAGAGAAGACAGAGAAAGGATTCAGAAGGACCTAGATAAGTTTTAACAATGGGCAGTCACTAATAGAATGGTATTTAACAGGGAGAAATGCAAGATTCTACATCAGGGCAAGAAAAACTAAAATCAAATTTACAGAATGCCAGGGAGGCTAGTCCTGATCAGGCACACCCCAATAAGTTTGCTAAGTTGGCGGATGAGGGGGGTGCCAGTACAGGGGTAGAACTACTGCAGCAAGGCATGTCCTCTGAAAGCCGGAGGAGTGTCTGCTCCAGTAAGGAGGGAAATAGGAGAGCAGGGCAGACCAGACAGCTGCTGGTAGTGGGGGACTCAATTATTAGGGAAACAGATAGGGCAATCTGTCACAAAGACAGGGATTGTCGAACGGTGTGCTGCCTACCTGGCGCTCGAGTCTGACACATCGCTGATCGGTTGACAGATTACTGGGAGGGGCTGGTGAGGACCCAGTGGTCATGGTGCACATTGGCACAAATGACAAAGTTAGAGGTAGATGGAAGGTCCTTAAAAACGATTTCAGGGAATTGCCATGCCAGAGAGGCAATGGGAGATTAGGAAGGTTAATAAGTGGCTCAAAAATTTATGTAGGAAGGAGGGGTTTGGGTTTCTGGAGAACTGGGCCGACTTCTCAGTTGGCTACACGTTCTACGCTAGGGAACCTAGCCTGTTCTCCTAATTTGTTTTCACCACTTAAGTAAAAAAGAACCTAGACATGTTTGGCATCTGCAAACTCATAAAGACCTGGAAAATCATAAGGACAGGTCAGTTGTAGCATGGTGGAAAAAAAATTGTGGGATTGCACTTTTTTTGAAATTTCTCCGCACTTTGAATTTTTTTGCTGTTTTCCAGTACACAATACGATAAAATCAATGGTGTCGTTCAAAAGTACAAGTCGTCCCACAAAAAACAAGCCCTCACACGGCCATATTGACAGAAAAATAAAAAAGTGGCTCTGGTAAGACGGTGAGAGAAAAATGAAGACGCAAAAAATGGAAAATCCCAAGGTCGTGAAGAGGTTAAAGTCAAAAACGTGGTTTCAAATCCAGCCAAGGACAACATCTGCAAGGAGTTTTTATGTTCTCCCGTGTTTGCGTGGGTTCGTTCTGGGTACTGCGGTTTCCTCCCACACTTCAAAGACAATGGGGACAGTGCTGAAAATGTCTGTAAAGCACTGTGGAATTAATGGTGCTATATAAGTGAGTCAAATAAATACATAAAAATAAGAACCAATGATATAATAAGTTGATTGGAGCAGGCTTACTTCCATCTATATGATATAGTAACTGTATTTGTTTTCGCACATACATATTTTTCTGCAATTATTCTGTAATTGTTTCCCCCCATACAGTTTCAGTTAGAAGCAACAAGCAATTGTTTGTCGTTGATAGCACTTCCCTGAAATAAAAAACTAGTGAGTAAAGGCTCCTTCCTTTACTGAGGGTCGTTAGAATGGATTTTGATAGAAAATGAGCATATGATGATTCACGTACCATATTAAAGGCTTTAGCTGTTATTCCAGCCCTCGCATATGCTTGCAGCTTTGATCACTTTGATCAACTTTAACAGTTTTTAGGAATCAAACCTGTATGTTTACAGGACCTTTTTAAACTCTACTTACTCAAGCCATGGCTTCAGCTGTCTAGACTAAATGCCCATCACACCAATATATAGAATGAAGAGTGAAACCCGTCCTGGCCTCGGAAGCTACTCTATATTATAGTAATGTCAAACTTCCACTTAGAGTGAATGTCCAAAAAGCTTTTAGTTATCCGTCATTTTTAATGGTGGTGGAGAAAAACGTGGAGACTAGATTTAAAAAAAAAAATAACACAACCTTCTAAGGCTCATCATACAGCAATTACCATAGTTAGAACACAAAATTCTCTGCTCCTTTTGACTAATACAGTATATAATGTGAGAAACAAATGATCACAGTTTCTTACATAATTGGAAGTGGCTGAGCTTATTTGGCCAGTGTAGCACCTGTATGATTTCTAAGCAGCGAACTCCTTACTAACATACTGTATAGTATAGGATCTATTTGTTTACTATGCAATACAATAAAGACATTAGATTCCATAAAATATTTGCTTCTGATTATTCTGAAATTCTTACCTACTAAATCCCATTCTCCATTAGAAATATAACTTGAAATATCGGCATCTAGCATTTGTAGATCAAGTAGCCAGCCATTATGAGTCCAAGAACCAAATTTTAGTTTGCACTTTTGGACATCAAAAGGAAACCATCGTACATCAATGTGACATGTACTCTTCAAAATACCTGAAAAATGCAAATACATTTCATCTGTTCATACAAGGAGAATGTAATTTAGTGCTAAATTTATTGGGTAGATTTTTTACACATTTAGTTCAACAGACTGGAGTTTTTTGGCTGTTCTTTCTCACTCATGTTTGAACAAACCAGACTATTACTAGATGAGCAAAAACAACGATCTATGAAAAAGCAAAATTATAGTTTTCCTCCACATATGGGAAATTACACAACAAATTTTGGGGCCCATTTTCTCCTATTATATATGTGAAAGTAAAAAAAATTGGGTCTAAAGGAAAAATCTTTGAAAAAAGATTAAATGTTTATTTTCCTTCCAAATGCCATTAATTCTTGTGAAGCATATGAAGGTTTAATAAACTTCTTGAATGTTGGTTTTAGCGCCTTGAGGAGTGCAGTTTTTAGAATGGGGTCACTTTTGGGTATTTTCTATCATATCAAATTTTGTAGTGCATTTTGTCCTGATACCCTTGCGAAAATAAAAAAGTTTGGATCTTAAGTAAATTTTTGGTGAAAAAAGTAAAATGTTCATTTTTTCCTTCCTCATTGGTTTAGTTCTCATGAATCACCTAAAGGGTTAATAAACTTCTTGAATGTGGTTTTGCGCACCTTGAGGGGTTCAGTTTTTAGAATGGTGAAACTTTTGGGTATTTTCTGTTATACTGACCCCCCAAACTCACTTCAAATGTGACGTGGTCCCTAAAATAAATGGTTTTGTAAATTTTGTTGTAAAAATGAGAATTTACTAGACAAATTTTAACCCTTGTAACTTCCTAACAAAAAAAAATTATGTTTAAAAAATTGTGCTGATGTAAAGTAGGCATGTGGGAAATGTTCTTTATTAACTATTTTGTGCAGGCGCCGGGAAAGGTAAGAGAGGCCAGGCGCCTGCGCACTGCAGTACTCTGCTCTGCCCTAAACAGGGCAGATAAAGTACGCCTGCGCCAGAGCCGCTGCAGGAAAACAAGAAGAGTACATCATCATATGAAGATAGGAGGCACCGGACATGGACCGCGAAGCCCATTGGACCCGGATCGAAGCGGGACCGCCCCTGGGTGAGTATAATCTAACCTGTTTTTCTTACCTTTCAGGTTACATCGGGGGCTTATCTACAGCATTACAGAATGCATTACAGAATGCTGTAGATAAGCCCCTGATGCCGGTGGCCGCAGCTCATATACGATTTTTGGGGTGACAGATTCCCCTTAATAAAATTCAACTTAGAGCGGTATAAATAAAATTAGGGTCAAAACTGTCTACTTTTGACCAGGTGAAAACAAATCTTTAAGCGATAGGTGGCAGGTTTCATTATGATAGCCCTGTGCATAAATTATCTTATTAGAGAATATAATAAGAGTAAATACAAAGCAGACCAGATAAGTAAATAAATTAATGCAGGCACTACATTTTTACTTAAAGGTTGTCCGGTCTAAAACTACAGGTCTATAGTCACATCTGCAGTCACATTGTGAATCCTCACATCACACGCGCTGTATGCTGTTAGGACTCTTCGGTGCCAGCGCCTGGAGTGGCATTCATGTGATATGCATAGTCCCGACCACCTTCTGACTAGACTGTTTCCAGCCTCGCTCAACACACTTGCCCCCATCTAGTCGTAATGTGGCCAGGATTGCATATTGCATACTTGCAACCACATGGCCGCTGCCCCCCGGTGCCAGTGAATCATCACAGCGCACAGTGCATAGGATGTGAATCCTCACAACTCTGAAGTAACATAGACTAGTAGTTTTTGACTGGACAACCCCTTTACAGGAACTGTTCATTACTTTTGTATTGATTACCTCTTCCTGGGTTAAGTGATCAATTTAAGATCAGTGGGGGTCTGACACCTGGCAGCCCCACTGATCAGTTGTTGTCACTTCCCGTGGCTGCTGGACGTATAGAGCAGAACACACAGCTTTGTACACTTCTTAGTGGTCTCTGACACTCACCGTTCTTATATTGATGAATTATAGATAGGAGTTGTTCACTACCTTTATATTGATAACCTATCCTATGTCCTAGGCTGAACCTGTTTGGATAGATTTCTGCATAGTTATGGATAGTATGAATAGTTGTGTTAAACCTAATAGAAATAACACACATTGGCTCTTACCTGGAGGTATATATTGACAAGCTCCTGAGGAATTCACCAAGACATTAGTGTGAAATGTTGCATCAAATCTTTCATCTGCACTAAAACACATACAGGATAAAAATTATTCAGTTATATATTTTGCAAGTATTGCTACACATTTAGAACCACAACTTTGTGCACACTACCACTTCTAGATAGTGGCTAGGAGAACAAATCTCAAAATATATCGACATTATATTGAACATTTATGGACTTTCATAAGATAGGATGACATGGTACATACCATTCAGAGTATAATAATTAGATGTGATCTACTGATTTTATGTCTAGTATTCCAGATAATATTTTAAGTGATCCTTGAGTCTCTTGCTGTTACTCTGACTTGCTCCAGCGATGTGTGCCTGTCTCCTACACTACAGTATTCATCCTGTGGGAGGTGCTGGTCATAGAGGAAATGTTATGGTCAATATTTGTGAGTAGACATGGGAGAACCCAAACAGTAAAGTCTGGGTTCTGTACTGAACACCTAGTGTTCAGGCGCGGACCCCCAACTCGGACTTCTCCAGGAAGTCCGTGTACTGTTCGGGTTTGGCACCCCGAACATCGGGTGTTTCCCACGCTGTCTCCTGAATGACAATGTGAGAAATACCAGTGGCTCTGATCGGTGGTAAGATCATTACTGCTGGTCAGAGAGCTGCAGTACCCACTCTGTCAGTTGACAGCATGAGCCAGCAAACTGTGACTGGTGGTTAGAAAGTTAGCTCAGGTCACACATGCTATCGCTGATAACAGCGAGAACATGCGCCACTTATGGGCGTATTCAACAGCTGGCGCCTGTGCTAGCAATAAATAATTAGAAAAATGATCTGGGGTCTCTTCTATTTTTGCTAGCCAGCGCAGTCAAAACTGACAGCTGCAGGTTTCATCCTTCAGCCGTCAGAATTATCATGACTGGTTATCAAGAATATAGAGGTCTCAAGACAATTTTTTAAATGATTTAAATTAATAATTTAAAAAATTGTCATAGGGTCCCCCCGCATTTTTGACAACCAGCCAAGCTAAAGCAAACAGCTAGGGACTGGTAAGAGGCCATGGTTATTGGCCTCTCCATGCTAAAAATAGAAGCCCAGGGCCACCCCAGAAAATGTGCACCTATTAGATGTGCAAATTCTGGCACTTTCAACGGCTCTTCCCACTTGCCCTGGTGCGGTGGCAAGTGGGTTAAATGGTGGTGGGGTTGAGGTCAGCTATTTTATGGCCGCTGACATAAAGCCCACAGTTAGTTATTAATCAGATGCTTGAGCAATATCTTTGCTGTTAAGTCTCACATTGTCTGTCTGACTGGGTGGAATATATTTCTTCGAATTAGCAGTTAATATTCAATATCAAGAATTTATCAAAACATTTTTTTATTTTGTTTATCATACACATTCTGGTTTTATTTTGGCCTCCAAGATGGATGCTCTAGAGACTGAAACATTTGTGGATAAGAGCTTAAGGAAAGCACAGAGCAGTCAGAATTCATTTGCCAATAATAAGCATTCTAACGAGTCAAGCTTGAATTTGGGCGCAAGCTTTGGTTATCCACTAAAACATCAAACATTTGGTTCCATTTACCAAGCAAGAGTCCAAATTCATTGGTCCATATGAAATAATTGTGGTAATAATTAATCCTGTGGCTTTCTGTCTGAAACCTACTCCATCCTTTAAGATACCATATGTTAAATAAATCTCTGCTCAAAAACATACAAATTGTCAAAGATACTCTGCCTCCCATTATGATCAGAGGTAACCTGGGATAAGAGGCACAAAAGATTCTTGATTCCTGTGTGCTGAGTTGCTCTCTGCTATCTGTCTGCTATCTGAGTGGGAACCCAGGGCCGCCATCAGGTCATGACAGCCATGACTGGCGTATGGGGCCCGGTGGGCAGAGGGGGCCCGCATCGGGCCCCGTCTCATCTGCTCACCGGGCCCCCCCTGCACGTGCTGCGGTACACTATTGACGTGCGGGCCCGTGCCCGCACGTCAATAGTTAACAGCCGCCGCCAGCCAGTCGGAGACTGGCAGCTGACTTGAGCGGCCACAGTGCGCAGTCGCACTTCGCCGGCGTCTGACGTCATTGTCAGCCGCCGGCGAGTGCGTCCTTCACCTGCGTGGAGGAAGTGTGCTTCGCCCGCCGCAGGAGCATGGCAAGGTAAGAACTTTTTTTTTTTTTTTGAGAGCGGCGATCCAGGGGGGGGCCCGGGCAGAATGCTGGACACATTGGGGCAGAGATGCTGGACACAGGGGCAGAAATCTGGACAGGGGCATTATGCTGGACACAGGGGCAGTATTCTGGACACAGGGGCAGTATGCTGGACACAGGGGCAGAGATGCTGGACACAGGGGCAGAGATGCTGGACATAGGGGCAGAATGCTGGACACAGGGGCAGAATGCTGGACACGGGCATTATGCTGGACAGGGGCAATATGGTGGACACAGGAGCAGTATGGTGGACACAAAGGCAGTATGCTGGACAGGGGCCGTATGCTGGACACAGGGGCAGTATGCTGGACACAGGGGAATTATGCTGGACAGGGGCATTATGATGGACAGGGGCATTATGCTGGACGCAGGAGCAGTATGGTGGACACAGGGGCATTATGCTGGACACAGGGGCATTATGCTGGACACAGGGGCAGTATGGTGGACACAGGGGCAGTATGGTGGACACAGGGGCAGTATGGTGGACATGGGCAGTATGGTGGACACAGGGGCAGAAAGCTGGACAGGGGCATTATGCTGGACACAGGGACAGTATGCTGGACACAGGGGCAGTATGCTGGACACAGGGGCAGAAAGCTGGACACAGGGGCAGAAAGCTGGACACAGGGGCAGAATGCTGGACACAGGGGCAGAATGCTGGACACAGGGGCAGAATGCTGGACACGGGCAGAATGCTACACGGGCAGGAATGCAGGACACAGGGGCAGTATGCTGGACATGGGCAGGATGCTGGACACAGGGGCAGAATGCTGGACACGGGCAGAATGCTACACAGGGGCAGGAATGCAGGACACAGGGGCAGTATGCTGGACACGGGCAGGATGCTGGACAAAGGGGCAGAATGCTGGACACAGGGGCAGAGATGCTGGACACAGGGGCAGAGATGCTGGACACAGGGGCAGAGATGCTGGACACAGGCAGAATGCTGGACACGGGCAGAGATGCTGGACACGGGCAGAATGCTGGACAAAGGGGCAGAATGCTGGACACGGGCAGAATGGAGATAGGGGGTATGATGAAAGACATGGGGGCATGACTGGAGACAGATGGGGAAGGATTGGAGACAGATGGGGCAGAATGGAGACACAGGAGGCATGATTGGAGACAAGTGGCAGGATTGCAGACATGGGGGCATGATTGGAGACACTGGGGGCAGAATTGGAGACAGATCGTGCAGGATCATGGGGCAGGATGGATATGATGGAGACAAATGGGGCAGGATGGGGAGATCATATGGGGCAGAATGGATACTCATGAGGGCAGGATGGGAGAACATATGGCTGACGCCAGGAATGAGACACACGTTGGCCAGGATGGGGAATATTATTACCATAGGGACTAATTTAGGGATATTATTACTGCAGTGATGTATTTATTTTATTTTTTGAGGATACTGTTTTAAATGAGGGGGCGGTCCTGTTACTGTGTAGAGTGACACTATGTCGCCTCTTTTTCTTCATGTGGTGTAATGTAGAAGTTGGGAAAAATTAAGTAATCTGTTCTACAAGCGGAGCTCGAGATAACTGTGTTATTTCCTGCAGAGACGAGTCCTGGCTGGATGAAGTGATGGCGGTCTGTGCTGGATGAAAGATGAAGGACTTCACCTAGAGACATCACTGGTGAGTCAGTGTTACCTATACACTGACACTATACACTGTATACTATATACAGCAGTCCTGTGTATAATGTCACCAGTGATCACTGTATTATCTGTACACAGACACTGCATATGAAGTACAGATCTCCTGTGAATACTGGCACTTATGGTGATAGTATGGTGCTTTTTTTTTTTTTGATTACTGATCAGAATTGTAGTATTCAGTCACTATGTGGTGGTAATATGTGGTCTGGACATGGTGCGGTGGTATTTGTTCCTTGTATGTGATATTATTCGGTCACTGGTGGTAATATGTGGTCTGGACATGGTGTTGTGTTATTTGTTCCTTGTATGTGATATTATTGGTCATTTTAAAAATTGAAAAATAAATAAATAAATCTTTATTTTTATATAGCGCTAACATATTCCGCAGCGCTTTACAGTTTTGCACACATCATCATAAATAAAAATATACCTAAATTGTATTGCATATTTTAACAAATATTTAATAGGTTACAGCAGAGTAGGGCACGGCCAAAAGTGTCTACCGTGTTATAGTGGTGGCTTAAAAAATCTTTTGGCCAAAACAAAAGCTGTCGGCTATATGTGTGATCTGGTGATGGGAACTGTTAATGTGTGATAGGTGAGAAGTGGAGTTTTTCCAAGAGAGAGCGGTGGGACTGTGGACAGTTTGAGGGGTGGAGCGTGGAGGCGGGGCTGGGGTGGAGCCTGGGCGGAGTCTCAAGGGGGCCCTGAAAATTTTGCCAGTATGGCGCCCCGAAATTTCTAGTGGCAGCCCTGTGGGAACCAGTACGGGAAAGTGGGCGCAGGAATATGGGGACCCCAGAGCCTGGACGAGCATCTCAGAGGCTAGAGGAACCAGCATTGAGAATGAAAACTCAGGCTGAAAACATGAACTTGTGCTGTACTGAAACTGCCATGGATTGTTTGTTATCAAGTAAAGTTGCACTGTTACAGCAGAATACAGTGTCTGTTCCCGAGTGTGTGATATTGTCCGGAGACGGGACTATGGGATCAGCAGGATCTGCAAACGCAAACGTGAGTTTTGTGCAATACTCCCACAACACACATTAGATGGGACATTATGTTTTCTTTGTGAGGTGCCAGGGTATGCCGGAACAACAGTCCCTTGCCATGACTACCACCCTGGCCACCTTACAAATATAACAAACTATAGCCCTTATTATATTTTTCTAGCCATTAAATGTTAAAGGGAACCTATCACCCCGTTTTTTTCGGTATGAGATAAAAATACTGTTAAATATGGCCTGAGCTGTGCATTACAATAGTGTAGTTTGTGGACCCCGATTCCCCACCTATGCTGCCGAAATACGTTACCAAAGTAGTCATTTTCGCCTGTCAATCAGGCTGGTCAGGTCGGATGGGCGTGGCTTCTTCCCCCAGATATTGCGTAGTTTTCCGTTGGTGGCGTAGTGGTGTGCGCATGTCCAACGTCCCCAATCCTGCACGGGGGGGTGAAAATAGCAGCGATGTCCGTTATTCCATTGGTGGTCGGTGGGCGCGGCCATCTTCCTTTGGCCGCGCGTGCGCAGAAGCGGCGCTCTGCTGGCCGCGGCTTCAGGAAAATGGCCGCGGGATGCCGCGCGTGCGCAGATGGAGATCGCGGCGGCCATTTTCCTGAAGCCGCGGCCAGCAGAGCGCCGCTTCTGCGCACGCGCGGCCAAAGGAAGATGGCCGCGCCCACCGACCACCAATGGAATAACGGACATCGCTGCTATTTTCACCCCCCCGTGCAGGATTGGGGACCTTGGGCATGCGCACACCACTACGCCACCAACGGAAAACTACGCAATATCTGGGGGAAGAAGCCACGCCCATCCGACCTGACCAGCCTGATTGACAGGCGAAAATGACTACTTTGGTAACGTATTTCGGCAGCATAGGTGGGGAATCGGGGTCCACAAACTACACTATTGTAATGCACAGCTCAGGCCATATTTAACAGTATTTTTATCTCATACCGAAAAAAACGGGGTGATAGGTTCCCTTTAATTGGTTTTGGTTAGCAAGACAGGTTTGAAGCATTAGACACATTGTTGCACAGTTATTGTTTCGTTTTCTACTTGCAATAATGATAACAGTATGTAAATTTGTGCTCACATACTTTAATTAAATGTCAGTCAAGGACTTGTTCACCTGGTGCAGAGTGCCCTTACAGCCTGGTGCACACTGCCCATAAAGCCTGGTGCACACTGCCCTTACGGCCTGGTGCACACTGCCCTTACAGCCTGGAGCACACTGCCCATATAGCCTGGTGCACACTGCCCGTACAGCCTGGTGCACACATGGTCATGGTGCTGCTGGTGTAGCTGCTGCAAGGAGAGGACATAGTCAATCTGTGCCTTTTACATGTCCAAGTGAAACACCTTCCTCAGGTAAATGCAGGTGACAGAACGTTCTGCGTCACCTCATTGGCCCGAGTACTGTTGGATGAATGGTGAGGCCAGAACATGTTGATGCGGTGTTAGATTGGAAAGCCAAGAGTCCCTCCAGTTCCTTTGCATGGTCTTTCACCCAATCCACTGCAGAACGTGTAGAGTTGGCACCTGATGACCATGGGCATCTTTCTTCCACCTCACCTCCTTGCAAATCAACCAAGCAGTCTGAGCTCCACTTTATGCAGCAGTCTCTTCTGATTTTTGATGACTCCACTGGCTGGGGTTCTGTGACCTTTCCACCTGGCCCTGCCCCAGAAGTGGAAGAGACTGTGAGCACTGATATCCAACCACTTGCTATGTTGGAGGATGAGCACATGGGAGGGCTAGTTCATATGGTCAGCGGACCACCTCAACACATCTCAGAGGATAACAAAACACAGGTGCCAATTGCTGCGTCTTTCTTCAGTGTGCAGAATGGCAAGGAGGACAGGGGTGATGAGTGGGTGGAAGATGATGCAGGGGATGGTGAAATCCTAGACTCCACATGGACCGAACAGCCCCTAGCCAGTACATTGGCTACTACTGCCCACTGCGCCGAGGAAATGAACAAACCAAAGCCAGCAAAAAAGGAGCTACCTGGTGTGGCATTTCTTCAGGCAATGCGCTGGCGACAAGACACAGTAGATCGCACACTGTGCCATCAGAGCCTGTAGCGGGGCATAAATCTTCTGAATCTAAGCACAACCTGCATGACAAGGCATCTGAATTTCAAGCACAAGGTGCAGTGGAGTACACACCTTCAAAAGAATGACAGATCTTTTCCTCCTGCGCCCTTTTCTGCTGCGATCTTGGACTTTTCCTCCAGCTCAAGATCAACAGGGTCACCTGCCTCCCCGCAAAGAGAGGATGTGACAGCACCACCACCATCATCAAGAATCCCCACACCATCACATGGAAGTGTTCACCACTCCATCCCCCAAATCATAAGCCATAGTCGATAATGACAGCATTTCCAAATTCCTGGCTTTTGAAATGCTGCCATTCTGGCTGATGGAGACCGACAGTTTTAAAAAACTGATGGCGTTGGCTTTCCCACAGTACGTTGTTGCCAGAAGAGGGGATACTGTCATGATTCCCTAAGTGTGTCAGGGATGCAGGCACTCATGGTTCAACCATCTAATTTGGTACAGGGGTGTGCTGAAGCTGTCAGTACTTTGATTGACAGCTCTGTCATCCAGTGTCGTGCAGGGGCTTGCTAAGCTCTCGGTGCTTTGATTGACAGTTCAGTCGTCCAAACTTAGACTAGGAGGTGCTGGCTGTCTGTAGATGTTCATTGTCCCAGGTGATTGCCAGACTACTTAACTAGCTCTGTCAAATGTACATTCAGCTTTTGTTTGGTTTATCTCTCTTTGCCTTGTGTTCGGTTTGTTGATTTTTCTTTGTTGGAAAAAGGTGTGGAAATTGCAGATATAGTAGCAAGAGGACCACTAGTCACTAATAGGAGAACTAAAAGTTTCAAGGATATGTTAGTCCAGACTAGAATAAAAGATAGTCTAGTAATTGGTTAAAGAGGAGCATACCAGTTGGTAACCATAAATGTGGGAATTGTTTGTTCTGTTCTTTTCATTTGACAAATAAACATCTGAATATAGGCGGCATTACACATGTAGTGCAGGATTTCACTACATGCCGCACTTGTTATCTTGTTTATTTAATTTTCTGTCCCTGCGGTTTTCACTATATTGGAAAAACTATTCGCCCCCTGTTTGTTCATTTCAGAGAACATTTTAATTCAATCCTATCTGGTAAGGGGGTTCCCAGGTTAATTAATCATCTCAGGAATTCCCATGCTGGTAACCCTGAAGTCCTGCGATTTGCAGGGATTGAGAAGGTTAAATTGACTGCAAACGGGGGAGATCTCCACAGAATTCTATCGAGAAAAGAAGCTCGGAACGTACTCGAGCACAAGATGCCACAGGATTTAACGATAAGATAGATATGTCTGTTTTCCTGTAACTCTTTTCTTCATTTTAACTGCACTGTATATGTGATTTTAATTTATTGAATTGTTTTTACTTTGCTGCTGTTCACTGAGTTTTGTATAAATGTGGGAGGTCCTTGAGGTCCTGATTTGAATGACATAAGAGGTGATATGACTTTGAACTTACATAGGAGCCCCGTCATTTCCTCCTCACCTAGGACCCGTAGAAGCACAAGCACAAGTTAGCGCGAAATGGCCATCGTCCAGTGCGGTTTCCACTTGAAAGCCTACCTGCCTCAGTGTTTACATGTATCCATAATAAAAGGACATTGTTTGTGGGACGGTGAGTGCCATGCTCTCTGTTTATCCATAGTGATTAGGACATATGTTTGACTTTCTGCTGATTGGCACTCGTGGCCCTGGAGTTACATTAAGCCTCAGTCCCCAAAGCTGTGTGCCGTTCATTTCTATTTTGTGCATGCAAGATATTGGTTCATTTTGATCACTGTGATAGACCCAATAACAGTGAACAAAATAAAATAAATAAATCAACCCCCCTTTATCACCCCCTTAGTTAGTTAAAAATTATAAAAAAAATGTATTTTTTCCCATTAGGGTTAGCGTTGTGGTTAGAGCTAGGGTTAGGTTTGGGGCTAGGGTTAGGTTTGGGGCTAGGGTTAGAGCCAGGGTTAAGGTTTGGCTAGGGTTGGGCTATGGTTAGGGTTGGGGCTATGGTTAGAGCTAGGGTTAATGTTGGGCTAGGGTTGGGCTAGGATTAGGCTTAAGACTAGGGTTAGAGCTAGTGTCAGTGTTGGGCTAGGGTTGAGCTAGAGTTAGAGTTGGGGTTAGGGTTCGGGTTAGGGTTGTGTTGGGGTTAGGGGTGTGTTGGGGTTGCAGCTGGGGTTAGGGCTGTGTAGGGTTGGAGTTAGAATTGGGGGTTTCCACTATTTAGGTACATCAGGGAGTCTCCAAACGCAAGCCATTGATTCCAGCCAATTTTGAGTTCAAAAAGTCAATCGGTGCTCCCTCCCTTCTGAGCCCTGCCATGTACACAAACAATGGCTTTCCCCCCATATATGGGGTATTGGCATACTCAGGAGAAATTGCACAACAAATGTTGTTGTCCATTTTCTCCTGATACCCTTGTGAAAATAAAAAAGTTGGCTTCCAAATTAATTTTTTTTGTTAAAATCTTCCACATTGGTTTAGTTCTCGTGAACCACCTGAAGGGTTAATAAACTTCTTGAATGTGGTTTTGGCACCATGAGGGGTTCGGTTTTTAGAACGGTATCACTTTTGTGTATTTTCTGTTATATTGACCCCCCAAACTCACTTCAAATGTGAGGTGGTCCCTAAAAAAATGGTTTTGTAAATTTTGCTGGAAAAAAGAAAAATCGCTTGTCAACTTTTAACCCTTATAACGTCCTAACAAAAAAAATTATGTTTCCTAAATTGTGCTGATGTAAAGAAGACATTTAGGAAATGTTATTTATTAACTATTTTGTGTGATATGACTCCCTGAGTTAAGGGAAAAAAATAAAAGTTTGAAAATTGCAAAATTTTTTAATTTTTTGCCAAACTTCCATTTATTCAGAAATAAACACAAGTCATATTGAAGAAATTTTTTCACTAACATGAAGTACAATATGTCATGAAAAAACATTCTCAGAATCAGTGGGATCCGTTGAAGTGTTCCAGAGCTATAACCTTATAAAGTAACAGTGGTCAGAATTGTAAAAATTGGCTTGGTCATTTAGTAAAAAATTGGCTGTCACTAAAGGGTTAAGGCTTAGGAATGGACAACAATAAATGGGTTTTACAGTATATGAAATAATTAGATACAGATGGTAAATGCCATCACTTCTACATTGAATGAGCTTGATAGAAAAGAATCACCATATGCCCAGAATAAAGGGGTGACAACTTCCACAAACTTTCACACAGTGACCCCTGTTAAGAAACACCTCATTGGTAAAGATGGTTAAATGGGGAATATTGGGGGCAGTGAAAAAAATCCTATATCTGGAATTTTTTGTGATAGTGAAAAAAGAATAATAAATTTAATAGTCAGGTGAGCAGCAGGAATAAAATAGGATGAAAAAGCTTGCCTTTTTGGACTGGCGACATGAAAGGTCCACTTTAAAAAGTTATACGAGTATTTACTGATGATTATTATTGTTTTAAAAGATAATATTCTCCATGTACTGTACACAAATCTCTACATATACAAGTATGTCTTTAGTTCAAAATCTCTTCCCGATTTATGCAGATTATATGCAAATTTGCACACATCATTTTGTGTGATATCATATGTCCAGTATCTCAGAATCAAAGATAAAATGTCATCAATGTATACACAGACAACAATATTTTATTCAAGCATTACTTTACATAATTTGCAATTTCATCAAATACAATCATGCAAACCATTTTTATTATAGTTATCATATCTCATTAGCATTCTCAATGGCAGTTACATGGAAGCCTTACAACTGATTTAATATTGAACTTGTCTGATCAGGATGTAGAATCTGAAATAGCATAAGCATAATACTCATTTACAATTCACCATTATATTTGTTCAAAAATTCAGGATGTTATTTTACAGACATGCCACATTGATTGTTTGGACAATGGATTAGGGAATGATATATATAAAAGGTTATGAACATTTTTGTGTATTACATTTGGAATGTAGTCATTTATGTAGTATTTATAAAATGTTCAATACACCTAGACTTGAAAATTCAAGATTCAAAACTAGCACTTGCCTAACGATAACTTTCGTTGAGCCACAAATGGAGGTTTGGTATGCAGAAGCTGATGTGCCTGTTTTGTACAGTGGCAGCTCTAATTCCAAGTACACATCAGCAAAGGTTTCCTTGGCACAGTTAACACAGCATTGGCTTTTGCAATATAAAATATCTTAATCCTCTTAACGGCATTTTTTTTTATTTTGCTCCTTTTGTAAGCCTTCAGTAATGTATATACAGTTTGTGTAATAAAATCATCGCTGTCTTCTGCCATTCCCAGCACCACTCTGAACCTCTCTGGCCTCATGTGACTGCAATTGTGAGCAGCATCTTCTGTGTGGACTAGTAGTCGCTTTCTCAATGTAAGTCTGTAAGATTCAGATCAAGGCTTTCATAGGCTTATAATAAAAGGGTTATCTGAGGTTTTAGTCACTTTTTTGGATGGGGCTAACAACAGATGATCTGCTGGCACAGAAGGTGACTCTCTTGCTTCCTTTGACCACTCTTCAACAGAGCAGCTCATTCTCTTTCAGTTTGCACTGAATCAACAAGTTGTCACGGCCTGCATTCTGCTGATTGATAGCCATCTCCTGGCAGTTAGGCAGCGGGGAGCCAGCTGTCAATCAGCATAACATCGGCAGTGACACTCATTCAACAAAGCAAGCAAAATCACCATAAGCAGGAGAATTTCCAGAAGGAGCAGTCTGTGACCACTCTGAGCTCGCAGAGAAGAAGCTGATAGTTAGCAACTCCCAGCTGGTAAGTTCTTAACCCAATACGAAAAAATAAACAATATCCCAGATATCCCCTTTAACGGTTCACTCACACAGCCAAAAAACATGGCCAAGTGCTATCCGATGTTTTATTGGCTAACACTCAGACCAATGTTATACTTTGGGGCAGTGCAGATCTGTGATTATTTTCTCATGCCGATTCGGCATGAGAAAACAATCACAGCATGCTACATGAGGCTCCGTTATTTGGTTCACACGCGCACATATAAGTCTATGGGTGCATGTAAAACATCGGATTTCATACGAGTGCAATCCGATGTATGCACACAGACAATGGAGAAGATGGAGAAATTAATTTCTCCATCTTCTCCTCACCTGTGACATGATTCTCTCATGCGAGAAAATAGGAGCACACTCAAATGACACTTGGATCAAACTCTAAAATAGTTTGAGTAAAGAGCCATTAGTATAATCCGCCCAATTCTCTTGCATGAGAGAGTATACACCTGTGTAAGTGAACCTGAAGAAAGGGCACCTGCCTACGTAGAAATTTCTACAGCTGAAAATCATTTAATTAATCTGAATGGGGTTGTTTTTCAAGTGTGTGTATGGATTACTGCAAGCAGCATTCAGATGTATGTTGCGGGTGTAGATATTTCTGCAATATATTTATAAATATAATATATTCAGTTGTGTGAAAAAGTGTTTGCCTCATTCCTGATTTTCTATTCTTTTGCATGTTTACCACAATTAAATATGTCAGATCATGAAAAAAATATTAAATATTAAATATTAGACAAAGATAACACAAGTAAACACAAAATGCAGTTTTTAAATGAAGGTCTTTATTATTAAGTGAAAAAGAAATCCCAACCTACAGGGCCCTGTGTGAAATAGTGTTCCCCCCCAAAAAAGCATAAATTTACTGTTGTTTATCACATCTTTGGGAAGCCAAGTTCAAATTCCCTAGCTATTACCAGGCCTGATTACTGCCACACTCACTCTTAATCAATAAATCACTTAAATTGGACCTGCCTGACAAAGCGAAGTAGACAATAAGATCCTCAAAAGCTAGACATCATGCCGCGATCCAAATGAATTCTGGAGCAAATGAGAAGCAAAGTAATTGAGATCAGTCTGGAAAAGGTTATAAAGCCATTTATATAGCTTTGGGACTCCAGCAAACCATTGCAGGAGTCATTATCCACAAATGGCGAAAAGATGGAACCATGCTGAACCTTTTCAGGGGTGGCTGGCCAACCCAAATCACCCCAAGAGTGCAGCGAGGACTCATGCAAGAGGTCACAAAAGACCTCACAACAGCATCCAAATAACTGTAGGCCGCACTTGCGTCAAGGTCAGTTAAGGTCAGTATTCATGACTTCACCATAAGAAAGAGACTGGGCAAAAATGGCGTGCATGGCAGAGTTCCAAGACAAAAACAACCGCTGACCAATAAGAACATTCATGCTTGTCTCAGTTTTGCCAGAAAACATCTTGATGATCTCCAAGACTTTTGGGAGAATGCTCTGTGGACTGATGAGACAAAAGTTAAACTTTTTGGAAAGTATGTCCCATAACATCTGCCATAGAAGTAGCACAGCATTTCAGAAAAGGAACATCATACCAACAATAAAATTTGGTGGTGGTAGTGTGATGGTCTGGGGTTGTCTTGCTGCTTCATGGCCTGGAAGGCTTGCTGTCACAAGGTTGCAGCAATGGAGCAGAGGCAGAAGACCGCATCGTCTGGTCACTTCTACTACGCTGAGAAACACTTCTCCAATGTATTAAACGTGTTGGGGCCAGAAAATTGCCCCCTGGTCCCAGGTCACTCGTCAGTCAAATTGTGACACTTGCTTTGTTAAATGGAAGCATCAATTCTGCTGTCTACCAAAAAATCCAGAAGTATAGTGTCCAGCCATCTGTTTGTGACCTCAAGCTGAAGTGCCCTTGGGTTATGCAGCAGGACAATGATCCACAGCACACCAGCAAGTCCACCTCTGAATGGCTTAAGAAAAACAAAATCAAGGCTTTGGAGTGACCTAGTCAAGTTCTTGACCTTAATCCGATTGAGATGCTGTGACATGACCTTAAAAAGGCAGTTCATATTTGGAAACCTTCCAATGTGGCTGAAATACAGCAATTCTGCAAAGATTAGTGGGCCAAAATTCCCCAGAGCTTTGTAAAAGACTAATTGCCAGTTATCACTAAAGGTACCGTCACACTAGGCGATATCGCCAGCAATCCGTGACGTTGCAGCGACCTGGATGGCGATATCGCTGTATTTGACACGCAGCAGCGATCTGGATCCCGCTGTGAAATTGCTGGTCGCTGCTAGAAGGTCTGCACATTATTTGGTCGCTAGGTCGCCGTGTATCGCCGTGTTTGACAGCAAAAGCGACGATACCAGCGATATTTTACACTGGTAACCAGGGTAAACATCGGGTTACTAAGCGCAGGGCCGCGCTTAGTAACCCGATGTTTACCCTGGTTACCAGCGTAAAAGTTAAAAAAACAAACAGTACATACTCACCTGCGCGTCCCCCAGCCTCTGCTTCCTGACACTAAAGCGCCGGCCCTAAACTGAAAGTGAAAGCAACAGCGGTGACGTCACCGCTGTGCTGTTAGGGCCGGAGCTCAGTCAGCGTCAGGATGCAGAGGCTGGGGGACGCGCAGGTGAGCATGTACTGTTTGTTTTTTTAACTTTTACGCTGGTAACCAGGGTAAACATCGGGTTACTAAGCGCGGCCCTGCGCTTAGCAACCCGATGTTTACCCTGGTTACCCGGGGACCTCGGCATCGCTGGTCGCTGGAGAGCGGTCTGTGTGACAGCTCTCCAGCGACCACACAGCGACGCTGCAGCGATCAGCATTGCTGTCGCTATCGCTGCAGCGTCGCTTAGTGTGACGGTACCCTAACACTTGATTGCAGTTGTTGCTGCTACGCGTGGCCCAACCAATTATTAGGTTTAGAGGGCAATCACTTTTTCAAACAGGGCCTTGTAGGTTTGGATTTCTTTTTTCTTCTTTTATGAATAAAGACCTTAATTTAAAAATTGCATTTTGTGTTTACTTGTGTTATCTTTGTCTAATATTTAAATTTGCTGATCTGAAATATATAAATGTGACAAACATGCAAAAGAATAGCAAATAACGAAGGGGACACACACTTTTTCACACAATTGTACTTGGTATATTCAATACTCAGTTTGTATCCCAAGTCCTTTAATGCTGTTTTTATAAGTTTTTATATTTAAAATAAATCTCTTATTTTCAAATGAGCAAACAAGTTTTCTCATCCATACTGAATGATAGCATTTGACAGGTATCCATAATAGAATAGATCAGTACCAGAAACCCCCTTTAACTATTGCTACCTTATTTGAAAATGATGAAGAAAATTTGACAAACTTTCTGGCATCAAGTAAAATCTATATTTCCCCATGTTCTGTAGCTGTACAAACTACATGTGCAAACTCTATTGTACTATTTAGAAATGGTACATTTAACCAAATAATAATAAATTTACTGCGCAATTTTGTCATCTTGTAGTAAATTCAATGCTTTAAAGAATTTCTTTAAAATAACCTGTACAATTGCAATGTCTTCTATAGTGTTTGCAAGGATAGGAAAGTAGCTCAACCCATTACTATGACGGCTGTAAATAATTCTGTGCCTTTTGCAAATACAATTAATATTATACTAAAATTCAAGTAGTATGTCATGTTTTCTGTGTATAGCTACTAAAAATACAAGTGTCTTTTAGGAGTAAATAATGAAATATCTGAATCCTAAATTTAACACTATGAGACAGATTGTGTATTGGATTGTAAATCTATTCAACATGGATTTGAAAATAATTTTGCTTTCATAATGAAAAATGTTTATACAAATCCTCATAACCCAGATAAGACTGCTCAAACTATCAAACTGCATTCCCTGTTAAACTTCTCTAAAGGGAACATGACAGCTGATACATTCCGCCGGATCCACGAGCAGCATGTATCAGGCAGTGGCTGGATAATCTCAGCCAGGTAGGTTTGACTTGGAAACATTGCAGCATTTCAGAGAAAAACATACTTTGAAACCTGTCAAGAAACTAGTCGGACTGACGGGTCCCCAGTGGCTTCATCCTATTCTCTGCTAGTGACCCACAGGTCTCTCCTTTATACTCGCATACTTGGAGAGACCTGTCAATCAAGGGAAGTGGGTGGCAAGAAAGCATTGGGGACCCATCTGTCCGACTAGGTTCCCATGTAGCTCTGTCCTCAGGGTCTTTTAAAGTATGTTTTTCTCAGCGTTTCAGAGTCAAACCTACTTTGCTGAAATCATGCAGCTAGTGTCTAATACTCACTGCACATGGCTCAATCAGCATATATTAGCTCTCAAGTTCCCTTTAAAAATTAAATCAGTTCCATTGACAAATATTGTGTTACAGTAACTAAGCTGTTTTTGCATGGTGTTTTGTGATCCGGCTACTCCTCAGGTCAATTATTTCCATAAATGACACAGACATGCTACTGAAAATTTTGGACAGCAAAAGTAACAAACGTATCTAGGTGGTTAGACAGAGGTCTGGGTGCTTCACTCATTGGGTGGCGATTAGAATGCTAAAAGGCCGATATTGTGCTAACAGGGATCGAGTGCCCCAATGGAGCTTTAAAAAAAAATTTCAGAATTGCTGTTTTTTTGTCAACTAGATTTCCTCTCAATAAATTGAATAAATTCATATAAAAAGTCATCCAAATGCTAAAATGATAACAATGAAAACTACAACTTGTCCAAAAAACAAACTCTCACACACGTCTGTCAAGACAAAAACAAAAAATTCAAATGGCTATCTTGATGATAAAAATCAAAATGAAGGAAAGAAAAAATAAAAATAAAACAGACCTTGACTGCTATCAGGGCATTGCTGCCCTTACTGTTGTATGGGGCCTGGTGAGCAACAGTACAGAGGGGATCTGAGGCCCCGCTTTTGTGCTTCTACTCACCGGGCCCCATCGTGTACTAAAGTGCTGTGTGCTGCAGCACACACGTCAGTGCTGGGGCTCAAGAGCAGTCTTGGAGCTGTGCACAGCCGTCTAATCTTGATGGCACAGCTGCCTAATCTTGATGGCTGTGCAGCTTTTGCTCCCTCCATCTTCTCTGTACTTCTGGTCAGTTGATGGCACGTACGCGATGACATACGCACCAGCATGTACCGGATGTTAGAAGGAGAGATGTACCTGCAGGGGATCATGAGGGCAGTAAGTATAAAAAACATTTTTGTTTTCTTTATAAAATGAATTAAATGGGTGAGGGGAGGAGGACTGCAAATGATGAAGTGGGGGTGGGGGACTGTACATGATGAAGTGGGAGGAGGGGAACTGCACATGATGAAGGGGGGAACTGCAATTGATGAAGTGGTGGGTGAGGAGGACTGCACATGATGAAATGGGGGAGTGAGCGGGACTGCAGATGATGAAGGAGGGTGAGGAGGGGGACTGAACATGATGAAATGGGGGATGGGGACTGCACATGATGAAGGGGGGTGAGGGGGACTGAACATGATGAAATGGGGGATGGGGACTGCACATGATGAAGTGTGTCTGAGGGGGACTGTAAATGAAGTGAGAGGAGGGACAGGGAGCTGCAAATGATGAAGTAAGGGGGACTTCAGATGAAGTGAGGGGGGATAGGTGACTGCAAATTATGAAGTAAGAGGGACTGCAAATTAAAGTGGGGGGACTTTAGCAAATGCCTCATATGCCCATGAGACTGTCAAGTTTGGGTCAGGTAACCTTTGGTTAGTCAGTGATCACAGTCTTTACTTGGATAATGATTCATGACCCACGAATATGTGAATGCGACACTAATAAGAGTGTCTATCTCTGAGAAAGACCTGACCTGCAGTGCATTACACAGGTACCCTATTGGTTTGAATAGACATTTTATAATGTTTAATTTTCCCGTGCTATCACTAAAGGGAAATAAGTCATCTGCTGCCATATTTACCCACAGATACAGGTTCCCAGGTATCTGATTGTACTAATGATTTTGCATGGAGATACAACAGAGGGATTACTGCATTTATAACCTCACAAATTCATACATGACAAGTTCTATGAAGAAAGGCCTTAGTCTTATAAAACAGCATTAGTAATATTAGGATTGGATTATATACAAGTGAAACATCTGTGGGATTATTCTGATAGATTATTACCAACAGTAAGTAAATGTGCAAGTTTATGAAAAGTTCCATTTTCACATTATAGAAATCTAACATATGACAGCACGGTGACCTTCATTTCCAGCATGAGTATAGCAAGGATTTTAATCATTTGTGATGGTGCCAAATCTCATATGCATCCAAATTACAATTGCCACAAACCCTGTGCTGTGAATAATAGGCTGGACAAATTTTCTAATATGATGTGAAAGCCATCCCAGTCATGCTGCCGACCATGGCAAACTCAAATGATAGGCGCTTCAAAAGTTTATCACATTGATTTAATGCATCTATCAAGCATGAATGAATATCTCAGCAATTAGAAATACCATTTACATGTGCATTCAAGTGACAGCCCTGATTACTTAGAAATATTGACCAGCTGTCAGGTGATGTATTGAGATTGGGTAAATAGAGATATAAAGTATAATATCCATTCAAATGATAATGAAAACCCTTATTAAATACTGCAGACAAGACAAATACAAAGTATTATGCCTATATGCCTAGTGCAGAGCTTAAGGAGATGGTGCATGATGTGGAGATTCGATCCTCAAATGTTAAAATTGTCTCTATATGTATGTGTGAGTCACCCAGTCAGGGCCGTATTTAGAGTTTCTGCTGCCCTAGGGACTTTTAGTGCTGCCTCCCCCATTGGTGAGTATGACACTATCGGCAGTGACTTTGGCAAAAATCGCTGATGTGAAAGTAGCCTTTTGCAGCAGATCCGGCAGTTTTTCCGCATCTGCCGCGTAACGGATCACTTACGGCAACACTGCGTTTGGCCTCATTCATTCCCTATGGGACTTGCAGACATGTGCGGTACTTGTGGTTTTACCATGATCCGGCAAATGCGGTACTTACAGCAATGGAAAAAAAACGCTGCTAGCAGTGTTTTTTTGTCTCACTGCAAGGGCAAAACAGCAAGTGTCGCACATGTCTGCAAGTAGACATCACTACCTGTCCTTGCACCTTGCTAGCTCATCCCTCTCTGACCTAAAACTACACTATAAAGCTTTAGAGAAACAATGTATTAACTGACATATTCCTATGATAATGAGGGTTCCAGGCTACGGTGTAGACTGGGACGGCCAGTCTCCGGGTCTCCATTCTCTCTCTGTGCACACCCTCAGTCCCTGCCTCACTGCCTGTGCTGCACTGTGCACAGACATTCCTCTACCGGACCCTGTAATCACCGCTCGCAGTAGCATACCGGCAGAGGTGTATCTACGTTTTCTGGCACCCGGGGCAAGAATTCATTTTGGGGCCCCCCGCCCAAGGTCATATACGATTTACACACTTAGTCATGTACCGACGAGCCGCTCTCCCTAATGCTCTCAATGTTCAGTGAAAAACTGAGAGAAGCAGAAGAGAAGCTCGTTGTCACAGGACCACAAGTATGAAAATCGCACATGAGTGAAGTGTCCATGTGATGACTACTGGAACCTGCAGAGCGGAATCCTGACATCGCAGGCTTCTGAATTCTAACAACTCATGCACTGCACACTTTTAGGATTCTCCCTGGCCGGTGGACAGTCATGTCAGTACAAGCATGTGATTTGTATACTTCTGACCACATTCTGACTAGACGTGGCTGGCCTCGCTCAGTTCATTTTCATTGAGTGAGGCCACACATGTCTAGTCAGCGCATGACTGCATGTATGTAAATCGCCAGCACAAGAGAATCCTGACAGCGTGCAGGGCTGTGAGAATACAGAAGTCTGCAGTCACAAAGAATGACTGCAGACTCATTACAAACCTGGACATTCCCTTTAACGCTCCTACCATAAATAAAAACATGAGAATTACTGTATGTACTCGAGTATAAGCCGACCCAAGTATAAGCCAAGACCCCTAATTTTGCCACAAAAAACTCAGAAAACTTATTGACTCAAGTATGAGCCCAGGGTGGGAAATACAGCAGCTACTGGTAAATTTCAAAATTTAAAATAGATACCAATAAAAGTAAAATTAATTGAGACATCAGTAGGTTAAATGTTTTTGAATATCCATATTGAATCAGGAGCCCCATATAATGCTCCATACAGTTTATGATGGGCCCAATAAGATGCTCCATACAAAATACGCCCCATATAATGCTCCATAAAGTTCATGATGGGCCCCATAAGATGCTCCATACAAAAAATTTGCCCCATATAATGCTGCACAAAGGTTAATAATGGCCCCATAAGATACTCCATATTAAAATATGCCCCATATAATGCTGCATAAAAGGTTCATGATGGCACCATAAAATGCTCCATAGAATAATATGCCCCATATAATGCTCCATAAAAGTTGATGGCCCCATAAGATGCTCCTTAGAATGATATGCCCCATATAATGATCCATAAAATTTGATGGCCCCATAAGATGGTCCATAGAATAATATGTCCCATATGCTGCTCCATAAAGGTTGATGGCCCCTTAAGATGCTCCATAGAATAATATGCCCATATAAAGCTGCACAAAGGTTAATAATGGCCCCATAAGCTACGCCATAGAATAATATGCCCCATATGCTGCTCCATAAAGGTTGATGGTCCCATAAGATGCTCCTTGCGATATTCACCTGTCCCCGTTCCACCGCCGCACGCCGCTGTGTCTTCCGGGTCTCTGCAGTGACTGTTCAGGCAGAGGGCACACATTAAACATGTCATCGCACCCTCTGACCTGAATGTCACAGCCAGAGGATGCGAAAGACACAGCCCGGTGGTGGAACAGGGACAGGTGAATATCGCATGGCTCACCCTCCCCCATTATACTCACCCTCCTGGTGCAGTCTCTGCACTTCCCTGCTTTGTCCTGGGGCCTGCAGCTCTTTCCAGTGCTGAGCGGTCACATATTCATCATCTTAAAGGGAACCTGTCACCTGAATTTGGCGGGACCAGTTTTGGGTGATATGGGCGGGGTTTTCGGGTGTTTGATTCACCCTTTCCTTACCTGCTGGTTGCATGCTGGCCGCAATATTGGATTGAAGTTCATTCTCTGTCCTCCGGAGTACACGCCTGCGCAAGGCAGCATTTGCAATGTATGCAGGAGACGTATATATATATCATATATATATATATATAAATAAAATATATATATATGCATGTGTATATATACTACAGGCGATGCAGGGTTTGCAGTCGTACATGGGCTCTAAGGCCTAAGAGGCCACAACAGTCCTTCTAGCCCATTTGAGATCAATACTATTAGACATGATAGTTAGGGGCCCTGTTGGAAAATTTGCATTGGGGCCACTTTGGAGCGGCTACAGTTTCTCAGCCTTCTCCATACATGCAATGTGCACATCCACCATACTCATCATACTGTACCACTAGAATACTGCGCATAGTGGGCCCTTTGGCACTGTAGGCTCTGCCACTTGCCCGGGTTCACCAAGTCCTAGTGTCGGTCATGATAATAGCCATCATTCCAAGATGCAAAACCGGAGCAAAGCCACAATTTGAGCAGAGTTTAACTAAGAACCAGATTCATTTAGAAATAGAACGCTCTAAGATTGTGCAAGAGTTCTGTTCAATGGAATGACACCTGTAGTGTTATATATGAAGGTTAAAAAAAGACATCGCACCCTACTTAAATAGTTCAAAAACATCTAAATCCGTGATCTTAATCTCTACCTTATCTTACATCTGTGGCTGTGATATTTTAGAATCATAGTGCAACTTTAGTTCTAAACATTCTGAACATTTTAGCAGCAACTCAGCAATATATGACTCACAGATTTTCATAAGTGGTTTTTACGGCCAAGATATCAGAAAGCATTGAAAATGAAAGACATTGCATAAAGCTGTATAATCATTTTACTCCTCATGTAAACAATTTGCCTTATCGAATGTTTTATAGATGTGTTATGGTGGCCATAGATGTGGCCAACAAGGTTTTTTGAGCCCTATTATTATTACTTTATATCTTCACAGCTAGTAAAATAATCTTAACCAATTTCATCATTTTAAAATTCTCCTAGACATAAGGTTGATGCTACCAAAGAGTGATTGGAAAGTTGAGGATTAAAGAACCCATGCTATCAATTACTAATAAACAGTAGCATATACAGTATGGAAACTAAAACAAATGCAAATTGACAAGGCAAAGCTTTCAAATGATAACAAGTCTTAATTAAATTATCATATTTCACATTAATGCATGTGAATAGCAAACATAACCTAGTAAAAAGCTGGCATCACAATACATTTCTAGAATATACTGCTAATATTCCATATATAGAGTTATAATTATACTGTACAACTATAATTCTGAATGAGATATAAAGCAAAAATATCATAAAATTCAGGAGAAAAGGGTGTTCATCCAGCAGTCACTATATCAACAGAAAAAAATCTAAAACATTACATTTAATTGGATTACCATTAAAAACTGGGAAAAATTAAATCATGACACTAGCGTTCATGATAACAGTTAGGCTGTTTGATTATTTGATTTCTTTCTTTAAGACTTAACAGTATATAACTTGCTTTAGAAGTCTCTGCATTGTAAATGTTTCATTACATGATGGCCATTCAGATGGCTTTTACACATTGTCATTCTGCTCTGGTTGATAGAGGTGTGTTCTGACATGGCTAGCCTTCTAGTTGACATAATTTTTTAAAAGATCATTTGGAAAAGAATTGTGTTCATGAAACAACATTTTTTTTTTACAAATTTTAGGGTCGTCCAAAGTGCTTTTAAAAAAAAGCAACTTCACAATTTCAACTTTTATGAAAAATGCTCTCCATTCTCGAGAGGGATTTTTACTTTTAAAGTGAATACCTCGTTACTTGGTATTCCGTCCACTAAAGTAGCTGGTTACATAGGCACCTAGCGTGTGGCATGAGCAAACTCTACGCTTTACAGCCTTTTCAGGTGGATGGATCAATCCCCCTGTGCTTCTTCCATGCTGCAGAGGTAAATTTGCCTCTGCTGGCAATCTGGGGGTGAGCTCAGTTTGGACCAGTGCCACCACCACCGGCATGATGACCTGAACTGTAATTTTTCAGGCAAAGCAGGAAGTTGTGGCCAGGAGCAGTATGCTCCTGAAGATTCATCTTGAGACAACCCCTTTAATCAGTTAAAGAAACACAACTATGCCAGAAGATAATTTACCTGTTGTATAACAAAATATCAGGAACCCAAATTTGATCAGAAGGAAAACGAAGTGTTTGTACTCCAGGGTGCTCTGCTTGGTCCCATGTCAAGTAGAAGTCATTCCAGTACTGTAGAATACAAAGTACAAAAGTGCTCATTTCTATGTATGTGTACATTTGGCAACACCATTGAACAAATTTTTTAAAGCCATGCATCTGCAACTAGGTGCCCATACAAGTGCATACATCTGCCATTCACTGAAATTTGAAAAAAATAAAACATTTGATTGGTATTTTTTTTATTACAGTTGTATTGAAAAGTGCAAAAGTATTGAGCCTGAACTGTTAAGTTTTTGCTAGCTCTAAGTTCGAAATGACATGTAAATTCCTCTGCTTTTCCACTTTTTTTGCTTACATTCTCATAGTATTTCTTCTGCATCATTGAACTGCTAACCTACAGTGGGGCAAAAAAGTATTTAGTCAGTCAGCAATAGTGCTAGTTCCACCACTTAAAAAGATGAGAGGCGTCTGTAATTTACATCATAGGTAGACCTCAACTATGGGAGACAAACTGAGAAAAAAAAATCCAGAAAATCACATTGTCTGTTTTTTTATCATTTTATTTGCATTTTATGGTGGAAAATAAGTATTTGGTCAGAAACAAAATTTCATCTCAATACTTTGTAATCTATCCTTTGTTGGCAATGACAGAGGTCAAACTTTTTCTGTAAGTCTTCACAAGGTTGCCACACACTGTTGTTGGTATGTTGGCCCATTCCTCCATGCAGATCTCCTCTAGAGCAGTGATGTTTTTGGCTTTTCGCTTGGCAACATGGACTTTCAACTCCCTCCAAAGGTTTTCCATAGGGTTGAGATCTGGAGACTGGCTAGGCCACTCCAGGACCTTGAAATGCTTCTTACGAAGCCACTCCTTCATTGCCCTGGCGGTGTGCTTTGGATCATTGTCATGTTGAAAGACCCAGCCACGTTTCATCTTCAATGCCCTTGCCGATGGAAGGAGGTTTGCACTCAAAATCTCACGAAACATGGCCCCATTCATTCTTTCATGTACCCGGATCAGTCGTCCTGGCCCCTTTGCAGAGAAACAGCCCCAAAGCATGATGTTTCCACCACCATGCTTTACAGTAGGTATGGTGTTTGATGGATGCAACTCAGTATTCTTTTTCCTCCAAACACGACAAGTTGTGTTTCTACCAAACAGTTCCAGTTTGGTTTCATCAGACCATAGGACATTCTCCCAAAACTCCTCTGGATCATTCAAATGCTCTCTAGCAAACTTCAGACGGGCCCGGACATGTACTGGCTTAAGCAGTGGGACACGTCTGGCACCGCAGGATCTGAGTCCATGGTGGCGTAGTGTGTTACTTATGGTAGGCCTTGTTACATTGGTCCCAGCTCTCTGCAGTTCATTCACTAGGTCCCCCCGCGTGGTTCTGGGATTTTTGCTCACCGTTCTTGTGATCATTCTGACCCCACGGGGTGGGATTTTGGGTGGAGCCCCAGATCGAGGGAGATTATCAGTGGTCTTGTATGTCTTCCATTTTCTAATTATTGCTCCCACTGTTGATTTCTTCACTCCGAGCTGGTTGGCTATTGCAGATTCAGTCTTCCCAGCCTGGTGCAGGGCTACAATTTTGTTTCTGGTGTCCTTTGACAGCTCTTTGGTCTTCACCATAGTGGAGTTTGAAGTCAGACTGTTTGAGGGTGTGCACAGGTGTCTTTTTATACTGATAACAAGTTTAAACAGGTGCCATTACTACAGGTAATGAGTGGAGGAAAGAGGAGACTCTTAAAGAAGAAGTTACAGGTCTGTGAGAGCCAGAAATCTTGATTGTTTGTTTCTGACCAAATACTTATTTTCCACCATAAAATGCAAATAAAATGATAAAAAAACAGACAATGTGATTTTCTGGATTTTTTTTTCTCAGTTTGTCTCCCATAGTTGAGGTCTACCTATGATGTAAATTACAGACGCCTCTCATCTTTTTAAGTGGTGGAACTTGCACTATTGCTGACTGACTAAATACTTTTTTGCCCCACTGTATGTTTAGTAAATATAGCAAAACAGTACCTACTGCTTTTTTCCTTCTTTTTTTCTGTATTTTATCATTAAAGGGTTTATTGGACCATAACTTGGCCAAAAGCATCATTAACTTCTACATAAACAAGCATTAAACAGAGACTATATCAGCATCTCCCAGCAGATTAATTACTATTAATGCTTTCAACAAATGCATTTGGCCACACTTTATAGAGCAAATTGACTATGATATTAAAGAGCTTGTGGAAAGTGGAAGAACTGAATCCCATCATCAGCTATAGAGGTTAATTAATTTCTCACATTGAATAATCTACACCCACTAAATGACAGAATTTTTAAATAGACTAAGCAATTAAACCCCTAATAGGTGTCATATACATGGTTTGCATGAATGGAGTATGTCATTCTCACCATGATAAAGGTATGCTACTATCAGTGTGTGAAAAAGATTTTATGGTTCAGCACCACATCTGTACATATCATTTTTTTTTATAATTGCTCATGTAGTAAGGACCTGTGTTACACAACAATAGGGGATGACACAGACAGTGAAACAGTGGCAGTGAACAGTACCTGTGTAGGACTTGTGTTTGGGGCCCCCCCCCCCTTCGTCAGGTTCTACCTACATACAGTAAATATACACACACATTTACATAGACACATACGTGCACATTTACACATTTCACATACAGGGACGGCTCCAGGTTTTCATGCACCCCTTTAAACACATATGATAATTAATGATGCACAGATACATATAGGTATAGTACAATGCCAAAAATGTCACTTCCTTCTTATATTACATGATTGACATCTATTGTAAATTCTACAATAGTTCAGAAACTGGCGAATCCTTGCAGCGAACAATGCGTGCGCTGCTGGGATTCAAAAGTCAGAGTGACTGACGACTTTTCATTTTGGAGTATAGTCCTCCATAAAGTATTAAGGCACCACATGGTGCTCCATATAGTATAGTGGACCCCATCTATTGCTCTATTCAGTATAATGGGCCCCATATATTGCTCCATACAATATAGTAGGCCCCATATATTGCTCCATACAATGTGATGAGCACCATATGTAGTGCTTTATGCAGTATAATGAGTCCCATATATTGCTCCATACAGTATGATGAGCCCTTTATATTTCTCCATACAGAAAAATTGCTTCCATATAGCACCCCATAAAGAAAAATGGACCCCCTATATTGTTACATACAGAATAATGCTCCATTGAGAATGGGCCCCATATAATGCTCCATACACTCCCTGACAGAAGTTATGTCGCTTATCCATGTTATGTAAATAAAAGCTTATAACCTGACGTTAAATTCATCCATTGGTTGTATAAATTATTCTTTTGAAAGCTGAAACCCTCTGAAATATGGTTTAGGTTAAGAAAATAAATTGGCATCAATGCAGAAATATTGATCAGTTAAAGGACACAGAATGGTCAGATTTTGGCAAGACAAATGTTTTGTCGCCTGGTCATATAATGCACCCAATCCTACTTTACATCTTCACCTGTGCTCAGTAAATGATCGCTTAACTAGTGTGTGTGTATAAAAAGAAACCCAGCACCCCAGACCTTCACTTGAACTGCAACTTGAGTTCTGACAACATGCCAAAAATCCACCCTGCGACCAAAGCCTGGATTATCAAGAGACTGAAGACCAGATCCAATGCAGAGGTGGCTGGCACCTTTAATGTGTCTCAGGGTCAAGTACGAAGAATTAAAAAAAGATTTGAAGAGACAGGAGATGTGTTTGACAAGCCCAGATCTGGCAAACCCCGCAAGACAACTGCTCAGGAGGAACATTTGTTGGTTAGAAAATCCAAAGCAAGCCCCTCTTCCACTGCAGCAGAACTCCAACAGGCCTGTCACATCAAGTCCCTGTGTCAACTAGAACAGTTTGTAGGATTCTGTCTCGAAACGGCCTCCATGGTCGAATCAGTGCCCAGAAGCCAGCACTAAACAAAAGGCAAATAAAAAAACGTGTGGCATTTGCAAAGTCTCACAGCCTGCTAAACAGATGGACGCTGGAAAATTGGCAGAAGGTGGATTTCTCTGATAAATCTTCAGTAGAATTACACCACAGCCGCCGCAAATACTGCAGGAGACCTACTGGTGCCCGTATGGATCCAAAATACACCCAGAAAACAGTTAAATTTGGTGGTGGAAAGATCATGATCTGGGGTTACATTCAGCATTCAGTATGGGGGTGTGCAAAACATTTGCAAGGTGGAAGGCAATATCAATAGCCTAAAATATCAAGAAGTATTAGCTACCTCTTATATACCAAATCATAAAAGGGGTCAAAATCTGCAGCAGGATGGTGCTCCATCTCATACATCCATCTCTACAACAAAGTTCCTCCAGGCAAAAAAGATAAAGGTGCTCAAGGACTGGCCAGCCCAGTCACCAGACATGAACATCGTTGAGCATGTTTGGGGTAGGATGAAAGAGGAAGCTTGGAAGACAAAACCAAAGAATCTAGATGAACTTTGGGAGGCATGTAAGACTGCATTCTTTGCTATTCCTGATGACTTCATTAATACATTGTATGAATCATTGTTGAACCGCATGGATGTAGTCCTTCAAGCTCATTAAAGTCACACAAAATATTAAATATGACTCTAATAGCACCACAACTTAATTCACCAATGTTACGCAACATATATTTGTATTTTAAGTTAATTATTTGTTGAATATCACATTACTTTCTATGGGCGACAAAACTTTTGTCTTGCCAAAATCTGACCATTTTGTGTCCATTAACTGATCAATATTTCTGCATTGATGCCAATTTATTTTCTTAACCTAAGTCACATTTCGGAGGGTTTCAGCTTTCAAAAGAATAATTTATACAACCAATGGATGAATTTAACATCAGTTTATAAGCTTTTATTTACATAACATGGATAAGCGACATAATTTCTGTCAGGGAGTGTATAGGATTGGAACGATAAAATGCTCCATGATTTGTTCAAGGTGTCAGACGCCGGGTCACATAGCCGATCGTTGCCACATAACCACTGAGCCAACAGACTGCAGCAAAGGTCAGCCCTGTTCATATTTTGCATACTTTGCCAGCAGTGCTGTCCACAACCAGGCAAAGGGACACATTCATGTCCCATGTCAGTGAACAAAGTGCAAGTCTGATTGACTTGGGTAGTTTGTTAGCCTTTGTAAGGGCCACAATTTCTCATTGATACATTCCTGGGAAGATGGTGGAAGTCAGTTGTATCTATGGGGACGCTAAAGACTACCCTGTTTCTCAAGTGGTAATAGACACAAGCTGTGGCGCTAAGTCCCATAAGGTTTGGCATAGTCAAGGATTTATTACACCATGTTAGTACTTTGCATTGTTTTGTGACTTTTGTGGGAAAGGGAGGACCCCTAGTTGTCCTGATAAAAGCCAGGTCACTCCTAAAGAATACACGTTGCAAGCCATTGCTGACGTGTTTCTCTTTTGGAGGCCAACATCCCTGACATGGAGGTATCCTGGGGAACCTTTGGAACTGCCCAACTCAGGGATTTAACTGTAAAGAGGCATATGATAATGTGACTGAACTTAGTGCTGTTGCTCAAGAGTCTGGGGCTGACACCCAATATCCACATTTTACCATAAATGGGGAGTTACTATATTGGGTCACCAAACAGAGAGGTGAGGTAATTGAGCAGTAACTGGTGCCAGGGCCATACAGACACAAAGTGTTAGACATGGCCCATACGCATGTGTTAGGAGGTCATCTGGGGTAGGGAAAACCCAGGATTGGATCCTTCAGAGGTCCTACTGGCCCGGTTGTCACCGAGAAATCCTGAATTATTGTAGATTCTGTCCCACTTGTCAGGTGACCTCGCCAGTGGCTCCCTTCCTTAGCCCCTTAGTGCCATTGCCCATCATTGAGGTCCTGTTTGATCGCATTGCCATGTATCTGTTGGGACACCTGGACAAGTCTGTCAGAGGGCATCAGTATATCTTGGTCCTGGACAATGCTACATGGTATCCAGAGGTCTTACCACTACGAAACTCCTCCACCAAGTGTACAGCTCGGGGGTTGGTCTGAATCTTTTCCAGAAAAGGGTTGCCTAAGGAGATTCTAAAGAACCAATCAACTCCATTCATGTCAAAGGTGATGGAAAGTTGTGCAAAACCCTGAAAATCACACAACTCAGGGCCTCAGTCTACCAACCAAAGATGGTCAGTTTGGTGAAAAGGTTTAATAAACCTTAAAAGCTATGTTGAAGAAGGTTGTAGAGAAGGACGTTCAAGACTGGGACTGTCTACTGCTATACCTTTTGTTCTCCATCAGGGAAGTCCCACAGGTCTCTATTGATTTCTCTCCTTTTTATCTCTTGTATGGCTGACACCCCCCTAGACTCCTGGATGTAGCAAAGGAGACCTGGGAGGCTCCACAGGAATATAATCGAACATGTCACCCAGATGCAAGAGAGAATTGCAGAGGTAATGTCAACTGTGAAATAATACCTCCTCAAAGCACAAGAGGCAAAGTCGAGGGTGTACAATAGATTGGTGAGGTGAGACACTTCAACCATTAGGATAGGTTACTGCTGCTGGTACCTACGGTGGAGAGAAAATTTCTGGCCAAGTGTCAGGGCCCCGTGAAGTATTTCAAAAGGTTGGCAACATCAACTATAGAGTCCACCAACCAGGGATAAAGAAGCTTTACCAAGTGTACGATGTTAACATGATTAAGCCATGGCAAGATAGAGAGCCTTTGGAAGTTCCATGTTTGATGGCTAAATCGGAAGCCAACGTGACAGAGGTCAAGGTGGCAGAGTCGCTGTCACTTGCCCGAAAACACCAGTGCAGAGAGCTGGTCTCAGAATTGCTGGGTTGTACTCAGATAATAGAGCATGAGGTTCTTATGGAGCCTCATGTTAGGGTGAACTTGAAGCCATATGGATTCCCTAAGCCGCTGAGAGGTGATCATGAAAGTCACAAGTCATTGAAGAGTCCAAGAGTGCCTGGTCCAGTCCCATAGTCTTAATGCTGAAACCAGATGGAGAATTGCGGTTTTGCAATGAATACTGGAAGCTGAATGAGGTCTTTAAGTTTGATATATTTCCAAAGCCCCATGTCGATGAACTGATTGAAAGGGTAGGGCCGGCCTGGTACATTTCCACCCTTGACCTCACAAAAGGGTATTGGCAAGTTCCCATGTCCAAAGATGCTAAGGAGAAGATGGCCTTCTCAACACCACAATTGCTTTTGCAAGGATCTCCGGCCACCTTCCAAAGAGCCGTCGACCGCATCCTAGCTCTCCACAAGAAGTATGCAGCAGACTACTTGGATGACATTGTGATCTTCAGCCAGGATTGAGGAAGCCATTTGAGCAAAGTCCAGGGGATACTTGATGCTCTACAGAAGGTGGGGTTTTCCACAAATCCAAAGAAATGTGCCATGGGCATGTAGGAAGCTAAATACTTGGGGCATGTCGTAGGCATGTGGGAAATAAAGTGATCCAGAGTTTGCCACAAACTCTATCAAAGAAGCAGGTCAGCGCATTACTTAGCACTGTGGGCTACTACCGCCTCTTTATCTGATAGATCTCCTTAAAGAGACAAAGTTGGGTATGGCTAAGTAGTCTCCAGAAGTTGACGACTTTCCAGGAACTGAAGCTAGCCCAATATAAACAGCCAGTGTTGGTGGCACCGGATTTCTCTAAGGTGCTTGTGATCCAGACAGACTCCTCAGATGTTGGGTTGGCCGCTATCTATCACAAGTGGTTAACAGGGAAGAACACACCAAAATGTATTTAAATTGGAAGCTGTCATCCTGCCAGAAGAATTACTCCATAGTGGAGAAGCAAGATTTGGCCATTAAGTGGGCTTGGACACTCTAAGATACTACATCTTAGGCATGAAATTTAGGCTAGTGTCAGACTATCCCCCACTGAGATGGATGAGGGAGATGAATGGGAACAGTGCCCGAGTGACCAGGTGGTTCCTAACACTTGAGATTTGTAGCTTCCATGTAGAGCACATGGGAAACTGCATGGCAATTCTGATGCTTTGTCGAGGGTACACTGTTTAATGGCAGAAGGTGACAAGCCCCCTGGCTTTGGGCAAGAGGGATATGTAAGATGGCTGTCGTACAGGTACATGAGGGGAGATATGCATCAACAAGGTTGGTAGCTTTGGTGATGTAAGCCCGGGAAATCAGGCTCCAGCACGTATAGTGCTGAGAGAGATAATAAGGAGTATAAGGGCAGGGTTTACGAGCAGTCAAAGAGATGGGTGGGACTGGCTGCTATATATCCCCACCCTGGGGGTGTGGTAAGGCAAATAAAATGAAGACCAGTTGTCTCCATTGAGTTTCTGTGTTTGGAGATGTGTAGATCATCAGTGTGTTGGTCTTTGCTAAGGACTCAAGAACTGGACACTAATCCAAGCGGGAAAACCAGCAATACTGTATGAACTATTTATTTTGTGTTTTCACTTAGTGCCAGAAAAGGATGTCCTTTTGTTTGGTTTTCCTGAGTGGTTTATGAAGCCTTAATAAACCAGCCTGGACATTTTAATGAAAACTACCTCCTGTGCCTACCTCAACAGCAGCACAGTAAGTAGAAACCCTAAAAGCTAAATATCTCACTATACTAGTACAATATGCATGTAAACACACAATTTAGAGCTTTAGGGCTCTTTCACACTAGCATATAACACAGTCAAGTGCTATGCAATATTTTATCAGCACACTGCCCAAGTTTATATTATGGGGCAGTGCAGATCTGCAATTATTTTCCCATGCCGATTTGGAAAGAGAAAATGATTACAGAATGCTGTGAGTGGCTCCGATAATCGGATCACGTGCATTCATACAAGTCTATGGGTCCGTGTGAAACATCGCCCTGCACTTGGACGCCACACAGAGACAATGGAGAAGATAGAGAAATTAAGTTATCCATCATCTCTGCACCTGTGCTGCAATTCTCTCATGCAAGAGAATTGGATCACACTTTGATGACATTGAGTGTCATTAGCATAATCAGCACGATTCTCTCGCATGTGAGAATCAACGGCCTTGTGACTTCAGCCTGTGCCAGTGGAGATCCTCTTATACTCACAGTGGCTTGTAAAAGATGAATTATAGGGGCATTTCATTTAAAAGAAGAAATGTGGCCTGATATATGGTAAAAAGACTGAATGTTTTATGTACAGTGTCAAGAAGAAGTTTGGGCACACCGGATCAAAATTACTGTTATTGTGAACAAGATGACGATTAAATGATCTCTAAAAGAGATGACACCTTTCCTTTGAATTTTATATAAAAAAATATATATATATATAAATATGTATATATATATATATATATATATATATATATATATATATATATATATATACTGTATATATATAGGTGTCTCTGAACATTAGACCGTATCACAACTCCAGAGTCTTCTAAATCCTTTGGTCTTCTGCAGTGAAGTGAGAGTTCTGATTTGCTTCTTTAGAAATCCTAAGAGCAGCTCTCACTAAAATTTTGTTTGGTCTTATCATGACCTCCAGTGTTCCTGTTAACTGCCATTTCTTAATTACATTTCGAACTGAGGAAAGAGCAACTTGAAATTGCTTTGCTAACTTCTTATAGCCTTCACCTGCTTTGTGGGCCTCTACCATTTTCATTTTGAAAGTGCTAGGAAGCTGCTTAGAACCCATGGCTACTGTTTTTTGGCATAAAGTTTGAGGAGGTGTCACAAATCTGTTGTCAGGTGTCCCAAGACCAGGGTCTCCTTCCCTGTCCCTAATGCTAGGGGTGCCCTAGCTCTCCCTGTTTCCCGGATTACATCTGATTGTGAAGATGCCTTGGCTCCTGAATCTACCCTCAGTCTGTACCCTTCCCCCACCCAGGGAAGAGGGGTGTAGTAGTGTACCATAATACACCAACCAGACTAACAAAGTAATACAAACTGGGATAAAGAAAAATACTAATCATAAAAATATACACACATAAACAACAGAGGTAAACACCAGGGAGTGGAGGATGGCATTAAACCAAAGTAGGAGAAGAGGAATTATCACACACTCAAAACTTAGCAACAGTCACAGATACTGTAAAACCATCAAACGCCTTCTTCAACAACAATCACCAACAACCTCCAGCCATGCAGTACAAGCTACTCTGACAATGAGTGCTAGCAAGGGCCCAGATTATATAGGAGATGGGAGTGGCTAACAGTGCACAGCTAGAAAGCTTCCAGGAGCTCTCAACTGAGCAGATTAACCCCTGCACTACTAAAAGAAATTTACACTGTTCAATATGAAAATGAATTGCGTTTAATTAGTGCAGGAGTGGGAGAAATCATACGCTGTGTTCTTCTGTCTCTTTTCTGTCGCAGTAAACCCATGACAGTAGACTGGGTTTTCATAAAGCTGGGAAATGTCATCACCTGTTGTTTCCTAACGATGATAGTAAACAAGCTATAACTAGGGATGAGCGAACCCGAATGGTAGAGTTCGCGGTCCGTGCCGGACACCTAGTGTCCAGTACAGAACCCCAAACACAAACTTTTTGCTGTATGTCTGGTTTCCTGCTCGGGTTCGCCAGTCTAATAGAGCTTGTTGAAAGGCTGCCTCGCTGCCAATCAACAAGCTTTTAGACTGTGGGCATTTCCAGAGCCATCACAGCCATGCCAAGTATTGACGTAGCTGTGATTAGCCAGCACAGCACGTGACCCGGCCTGTATAAAAGCCAGATCATGAGTGCTGCCACCATTCTGCTCTCATTAGTATATCTATAGGAGACAGCTGAAGTGAGGGACAGATTCTGACTGCACACTCTGCAAAATATCCACTGTGTATACACTGCAACCCATATAAGAGGGAGTAATGTGCTAAAAAGCCGATGTGTGTACTCTGCAACCCATATCTGTGGGAGTACTGGTCTTTTAGCTGCTATGTGTATTCTGCCCCTTCCCGACTTTACACTGGCTTTTATCAGTCCCCCCACAATGCAATCGTAGCCATAGGCTGAGCGTCATAGGAGACCAAGATTTTCACTATATACTGCAATGCTGTGATACTGCAATATATAATATAAGCGATTGAAGGAACAATGATTCAAGTATCCTAAGAGGATAGTAGGGTAAAGAAAAAAATTTGAATCACTTCTATTTTCTGCAATTAAAAATGAAGAAATAAAAAAAAAAATATATATATATATATATATATATATATATATATATATATATATATATATATATATATATATATATATATATATATATATCTATATATATCTATACAGTATATATACATCCCCCGGCAAAAATTATGGTATCACCAGTTTTGGAGAATGTTCGTTCAGTTGTTTAATTTTGTAGAAAAAAATCAGATCACAGACATGGCACAAAACTAAAGTCATTTGAAAAGGCAACTTTCTGGCTTTAAGAAACACTAGAAGAAATCAATAACAAAAAATGTGGTAGTCAGTAATGGTTACTTTTTTTAACCAAGCATAGGGAAAAAATTATGGAATCACTCAATTCTGAGGAAAAAATTATGGAATCATGAAAAACAAGCAAACAAAAAAAAACTCCAACACATCACTAGTATTTTGTTGCACTACCTCTGGTTTTTATAACAGCTTGCAGTCTCTGAGGCTTGGGCCTAATGAGTGTCAAACAGTACTCTTCATAAATCTGGCTCCAACTTTCTCTGATTGCTGTTGCCAGATCAGCTTTGCAGGTTGAAGCCTTGTCATGGACCATTTTCTTCAACTTCCACCAAAGATTTTCAATTCGATTGAGATCCGGACTATTTGCAGGCCATGACATTGACATTATATGTCTTTATTCAAGGAATGTTTTCACAGTTTTTGCTCTATGGCAGGATGCATTATCATCTTGAAAAATGATTTAATCATCCCCAAACATCCTTTCAATTGATGGGATAAGAAAAGTGTCTAAAATATCAACATAAACTTGTGCATTTATTGAAGATGTAATGACAGCCATCTCCCCAGTGCCTTTACCTGACATGCAGCCCCATATCATCAATGACTGTGGAAATTTGCGTGTTCTCTTCAGGCAGTCATCTTTATAAATCCCATTGGAATGGCACCAAACAAAAGTTCCAGCATCATCACCTTGTCCAATGCAGATTCGCGATTCATCACTGAATATGACTTTCATCCAGTCATCCATAGTCCATGATTGCTTTTTGTTAGCCCACTGTAACCTTGTTTTTTTCTGTTTAGGTGTTAATGATGGCTTTCGTTTAGCTTTTCTGTATGTAAATCCCATTTCCTTTAGGCGGTTTCTTACAGTTTTTTCACAGATGTTGACTCCAGTTTCCACCCATTCATTCCTCATTTGTTTTGTTGTGCATTTCCTGCTTTGGAAACATATTGCTTTACGTTTCCGGTCTTGACACTTTGAGGTCTTCCTTGGTCTACCAGTATGTTTGCCTTTAACAACCTTCCCATGTTGTTTGTATTTGGTCCAGATTTTAGACACAGCTGACTGTGAACAACCAACATTTTTTGCAACATTGCGTGATGATTTACCCTCTTTTAAGAGTTTGATAATCCTCTCCTTTGTTTCAAATGACATCTCTCATGTTGGAGCCATGATTCATGTCAGTCCACTTGGTGCAACAGATCTCCAAGGTGTGATCACTCCTTTTTAGATGCAGACAAACGAGCAGATCTAATTTGATGCAAGTGTTATTTTTGGGTATGAAAATTTACAGGTACAGGGTGATTCCATAATTTTTTCCTCAAAATTGAGTGATTCCATAATTTTTTTCCTTATGCTTGGTTAAAAATAGTAATCATTACTGACTACCACATTTTTTGTTCTTGATTTCTGTTAGTGTTTCTTAAAGCCAGAAAGTTGCCATTTGAAATGACTTTAGTTTTGTGCCATGTCTGTGATCTGCTTTTTTTCTATAAAATTAAACAACTGAATGAACATCCTCCAAGGCCGGTTATTCCATAATTTTTGCCAGGGGTTGTATATATATATATACACCATATATACTTGTGCATAAGCCAAGTTTTTTCAGCACATTTTAATGTGCTGAAAATGCCCCCCTCAGCTTATACAGGAGTCAATTGTCCCAGAAAGATGGCGGTGGAGAGGAGCAGCGTAGCAGAGGGTCACAGAGGCCGTAGCCGGCGGCTGTGACTAAAGCTTGTGCTGCTGCTAAAGAGAAATTAATATTCATTTCTCTTATAGCATGCACAGTTACAGCTGCAGCTGCCGACTTCCAGCAACTGTAAAAAAAAGCAAAAAACCCCACAAACTTCTACTTACCTTCTTGCGCGCCCTCGCAGCATTTCTTTCACTCTGACGCCAGCAGCAATTCCTGCAGAGTGATCACGTGACCCCTCTCGTTAAGGTAATGAATATTTAGGCCTCTCCACTCCCATAAGTGTGGAATGAATATTCATTATCTTAATGAGAGGGGCCACATGATCACTCAGCCTGAAGAGCTGCTGGCACCGGAACAAGATGCAGCGAGAGCACGCAAGCAAGGTATGTAGGATTTTTTTATGGGAACCATGCAAACAGGGATAGAGGATAAGGTGGCATGCATACAAGGACAGCGATGGGGGAGCCATGCATACAGGGACAGGGACTGTTGAGCCATGCATATAAGGACAGGGAGGGGGAGCCATGCACACAAGGACAGGGATGGGGAGCCATGCATACAAGGACAGGGAGGGGGGAGTCATACATACAAGGAGAGGGATGGGGAGCCATGCATACAAGGCCAGGGACGGGGAGCCATGCAGACAAGGACAGGGAAGGGGAGCCATGCATACCAGGATAGGGATGAGGGAATAATGCATACCCGGCTTATACGCAAAGCCTTCTCAATACACTTGTATTGAGTGAGGCCGCAGTCTAGTGACTTGGGCGCTGACATCTAATGGGCATGGCCTTGCTCTATACAAGTATATGGAGCGAGTCCGCACCCACTAGTCGGGCTCTAACTGGGAATATGCATATCACATCACCCCTGTTCCTGGCTCAGAAACCGTCGAATCCTTGCAGTACACAGTGCTTGCGCTGGGGGTATTCATAAGTCTACAGTCACACAGAGTGACTGCAGACTTTTCATTTTAGACCGGACAACCTTTTTAAACTGTGACCTTTTGGGTTTATTTTTACAAAACAGCTTAAAATTGTCATGATATATAAATACATAGTCTAACATTTAATCAAGATATAAAACAATTACCATAACAAAAACGCAAACTCATTTATAGATGATTATTTCAATTGCTTTACTATGCCAATGAACCTAAAAATAGATAGAATGTGATTAAATATGATTTTTAATTGTACTGCAATTTTCTAATTCACAAGTAGTATGTAATTACCTAGATAAATAAAACCTGGAAAGTAATTTAATGAATTAAAGAAAAGCTAATTACATAGAAGTATGCTACTTACAATCTGTAGCCATGCATTTGTAATCAGAACTTGATTCTTTTCATCCTGGAAGAGAAAGAAGAAATCACTGTGATGCTGATTGCTAAAATGACACTGGAAATGTCAATGCTTTTGCTTAATCCCCTCCTGAAATGTGATGATGTCAGTTTGGATTTGTTAAATTTACAGTGAAAATAACAAAATGTTCATTATTTAAAGAAGATATCCCATCAAAGTTTACATTCTCTAAATTTATTCCAGTCATTATAATATACAGCATTTGGTGCTTGCAATTGCTCATTATGCCTTTCTACCCTGCTAATTCTTCTCTTTTCTCTGGTCTATGTAGAAACAGGAAGTCTCTTGACCGTGCATTTATCATTCCTCTCTTCAACTCTTAACCCAGTTTCTTTGCTCTTCTCCCTTCCAGGGATTTTTACAGTGGCTTATGGCTCATGCAAAGAAAAATGACCTCCTGTTTCTACATAGAGCTTAGAAGGATTCAGCTGGTCAGTTTTTAATCATGCCATGTCATAGACCTAATGGAAAAGAGAAGAATTAGCTGGGTAGAAGGACAAAATGAGCAATTGTAAGTATACAGTGCTATACAATATGATGACTGCAATACATTAATTGGATAAAAACTTTGATGGAAATGCTTCTTTAACCCCTTCACCCCCAAGGGTGGTTTGCACGTTAATGACCGGGCCAATTTTTACAATTCTGACCACTGTCCCTTTATGAGGCTATAACTCTGGAACGCTTTGACGGATCTTGGCGATTCTGACATTGTTTTCTCGTGACATATTGTACTTCATGTTAGTGGTAAAATTTATTCGATATAACTTGCGTTTATTTGTGAAAAAAATGGAAATTTGGCGAAAATTTTGAAAATTTTGCAATTTTCCAACTTTGAATTTTTATGCCCTTAAATCACAGACATATGTCACGCAAAATACTTAATAAGTAACATTTCCCACATGTCTACTTTACATCAGTACAATTTTGGAACCAAAATTTTTTTTTGTGACGGAGTTATAAGGGTTAAAAGTTGACCAGCAATTTCTCATTTTTACAACACCATTTTTTTTTAGGGACCACATCTCATTTGAAGTCATTTTGAGGGGTCTATATGATAGAAAATACCCAAGTGTGACACCATTCTAAAAACTGCACCCCTCAAGGTGCTCAAAACCACATTCAAGAAGTTTATTAACCCTTCAGGTGTTTCACAGGAATTTTTGGAATGTTTAAATAAAAATGAACATTTAACTTTTTTTCACACAAAATTTATTTCAGCTCCAATTTGTTTTATTTTACCAAGGGTAACAGGAGAAAATGGACCCCCAAAGTTGTTGTACAATTTGTCCTGAGTACGCTGATACCCCATATGTGGGGGTAAACCACTGTTTGGGCGTATGGCAGAGCTCGGAAGGAAAGGAGCGCCATTTGACTTTTCAATGCAAAATTGACTGGAATTGAGATGGGACGCCATGTTGCGTTTGGAGAGCCCCTGATGTGCCTAAACACTGAAACCCCCTACAAGTGACACCATTTTGGAAAGTAGACCCCCTAAGGAACTTATCTTGATGTGTGGTGAGCACTTTGACCCACCAAGTGCTTCACAGAAGTTTATAATGCAGAGCCGTAAAAATAAAAAATCATATTGTTTCACAAAAATGATCTTTTCGCCCCCAATTTTTTATTTTCCCAAGGGTAAGAGAAGAAATTGGACTCCAAAAAATGTTGTGCAATTTGTCCTGAGTACGATGATACCCCATATGTGGGTGTAAACCATTGTTTGGGCGCATGGCAGAGCTTGGAAGGGAAGGAGCGCCATTTGACTTTTCAATGCAAAATTGACTGGAATTGAGATGGGACGCCATGTTGCGTTTGGAGAGCCCCTGATGTGCCTAAACATTGAAACTCCCTACAAGTGACACCATTTTGGAAAGTAGACCCCCTAAGGAACTTATCTAGATGTGTGGTGAGCACTTTGACCCACCAAGTGCTTCACAGAAGTTTATAATGCAGAGCCGTAAAAATAAAAAATCATATTTTTTCACAAAAATGATCTTTTCGCCCCCAATTTTTTATTTTCCCAAGGGTAAGAGAAGAAATTGGACCCCAAAAAATGTTGGCCAATTTGTCCTGAGTACGATGATACCCCATATGTGGGTGTAAACCATTGTTTGGGCGCATGGCAGAGCTTGGAAGGGAAGGAGCGCCATTTGACTTTTCAATGCAAAATTGACTGGAATTGAGATGGGACGCCATGTTGCGTTTGGAGAGCCCCTGATGTGCCTAAACATTGAAACTCCCTACAAGTGACACCATTTTGGAAAGTAGACCCCCTAAGGAACTTATCTAGATGTGTGGTGAGCACTTTGACCCACCAAGTGCTTCACAGAAGTTTATAATGCAGAGCCGTAAAAATAAAAAATCATATTTTTTCACAAAAATGATCTTTTCGCCCCCAATTTTTTATTTTCCCAAGGGTAAGAGAAGAAATTGGACCCCAAAAAATGTTGGCCAATTTGTCCTGAGTACGATGATACCCCATATGTGGGTGTAAACCATTGTTTGGGCGCATGGCAGAGCTTGGAAGGGAAGGAGCGCCATTTGACTTTTCAATGCAAAATTGACTGGAATTGAGATGGGACGCCATGTTGCGTTTGGAGAGCCCCTGATGTGCCTAAACATTGAAACTCCCTACAAGTGACACCATTTTGGAAAGTAGACCCCCTAAGGATCTTATCTAGATGTGTTTTGAGAGCTTTGAACCCCCAAGTGTTTCACTACAGATTATAACGCAGAGCCGTGAAAATAATTTTTATTTTTTTTCTCAAAAATGATTTTTTAGCACCCAGCTTTGTATTTTTACAAGGGTAACAGAATAAATTGGACCCCAAAATTTGTTTTCCAATTTGTCCTGAGTACGCTGATACCCCATATGTGGGGGGGAACCACTGTTTGGGCGCATGACAGAGCTCGGAAGGGAAGGAGCGCCATTTGGAATGCAGACTTAAATGGATTGGTCTGCAGGCGTCACGTTGCATTTGCAGAGCCCCTGATGTACCCAAACAGTACAAACCCCCCACAAGTGACCCCATATTGGAAACTAGACCTCCCAAGGAACTTATCTAGATGTGTTTTGAGAACTTTGAACCCCCAAGTGTTTCACTAAAGTTTATAGCGCAAAGCCGTGAAAATAAAAATTCTTTTTTTTTTTTCACAAAAATGATTTTTTAGCCCCCAGTTTTGTATTTTTACAAGGGTAACAGGATAAATTAGACCCCAAAAGTTGTTGTCCAATTTGTCCTGAGTACGCTGATACCCCATATGTGGGGGGGAACCACTGTTTGGGTGCATGACAGAGCTCGGAAGGGAAGGAGCGCCATTTGGAATGCAGCCTTAAATGGATTGGTCTGCAGGCGTCACGTTGCATTTGCAGAGCCCCTGATGTACCCAAACAGTACAAACCCCCCACAAGTGACCCCATATTGGAAACTAGACCTCCCAAGGAACTTATCTAGATGTGTTGTGAGAACTTTGAACCCCCAAGTGTTTCACTACAGTTTATAACGCAGAGCCGTGAAAATAAAACATCTTTTTTTTCCCACAAAAATGATTTTTAGCCCCCCAAATTTTTATTTTCCTAAGGATAACAAGAGAACTTGGACCCCAGAAGTTGTTGTTCAATTTGTCCCGAGTACGCTGATAACACATATGTTGGGGTAAACCCCTTTTTGGGCGCACGGGAGAGCTCGGAAGGGAAGGAGCACTGTTTTACTTTTTCAACGCAGAATTGGCTGGAATTGAGATTGGACGCCATGTCGCGCTTGGAGAGCCCCTGATGTGCCTGGACAGTGGAAACTCCCCAATTCTACCTGAAACCCTAACCCAAACACACCCCTAACCCTAATCCCAACGGTAACCCTAACCACACCCCTAGCCCTGACACACCCATAATTCTAATCCCAACCCTAATCCAAACGTAAATGTAATCCAAACCCTAACCCTAACTTTACCTCCAACCCTAGCCCTAACCCTAACCCTACCCCTCACCCTAACCCTAAACGTGACTGAAATACGTGTCACTAAAATACGTGTCACTAAAATACGTGGCACTGAAATACGTGGCACTGAAATACGTGGCACTGAAATACGTGGCACTGAAATACGTGATACGTGGCACTTAAATACGTGGCACTGAAACACGTGGCACTGAAATACGTGATACGTGGCACTGAAATACGTGGCACTGAAATACGTGGCACTGAAATACGTGGCACTGAAATACGTGGCACTGAAATACGTGGCACTTAAATACGTGGCACTGAAATACGTGGCACTGAAATATGTGATACGTGGCACTTAAATACGTGGCACTGAAACACGTGGCACTGAAACACGTGGCACTGAAATACGTGGCCCTGAAATACGTGGCACTGAAATACGTGGCACTGAAATATGTGGCACTGAAATACGTGGCACTGAAATACGTGGCACTGAAACACGTGGCACTGAAACACGTGGCCCTGAAATACGTGGCACTGAAATACGTGGCACTGAAATATGTGGCACTGAAATACGTGGCACTGAAATACGTGGCACTGAAACACGTGGCACTGAAATACGTGGCACTGAAATACGTGGCACTGAAATATGTGGCACTGAAATACGTGGCACTTAAATACGTGGCACTGAAATATGTGATACGTGGCACTGAAATACGTGGCACTGAAATACGTGGCACTGAAATACGTGGCACTGAAATACGTGGCACTGAAATACGTGGCACTGAAATACGTGGCACTGAAATACGTGGCACTGAAATATGTGATACGTGGCACTTAAATACGTGGCACTGAAACACGTGGCACTGAAACACGTGGCACTGAAATACGTGGCACTGAAATACGTGGCACTGAAATACGTGGCACTGAAATACGTGGCACTGAAATACGTGGCACTGAAATACGTGGTACTAAAATATGTGGCACTGAAATACGTGATACGTGGCACTGAAATACGTGGCACTGAAACACGTGGCACTGAAATACGTGATACGTGGCACAGAAATACGTGGCACTGAAATACGTGGCACTGAAATACGTGGCACTGAAATACGTGGCACTGAAATACGTGGCACTGAAATACGTGGCACTATGACTGTCAGAAAATGTTCATTAAACGGTTAGGGGTGAGGTTAGGGGTAGAGTTAGGGTTAGGGTTTGGATCCCTTTATCACCTTGATGGTGGTGGGTGGCTTTTCAGTGTGTTTTCTGTTTTTTTTCGATAAAAATGCATGCGTTTTTAACGCAAACAAACGCATGTGCTTAAAAACGCAAGAAAATACTGCAGGTTGTATTTCTGAAAATGAACGCATGCAGAAAAAAACCGCATGCGTTTTCAATGTCAAATATAGGGAAAAAACGCATGCGTTTTTTTGTGCAAAAAACGCTGCAGACAAAAACGCAAGTGTGAAACCAGCGACGCTTTTTATAGCAAAAAAGTTTTTGCGTCTCCACATTTTGAGACCTATAATTTTTCCACATTTTGCTCCACAGAGTCATGTGAGGTCTTGTTTTTTGCGGGACGAGTTGACGTTTTTATTGGTAACATTTTCGGACACGTGACCATTTTTGATCGCTTTTTATTCCGATTTTTGTGAGGCAGAATGACCAAAAACCTGCTATTCATGAATTTCTTTTGGGAGAGGCGTTTATACCGTTCCGCGTTTGGTAAAATTGATAAAGCAGTTTTATTCGTCGGGTCAGTACGATTACAGCGATATCTCATTTATATCATTTTTTTATGTTTTGGCGCTTTTATACGATAAAAACTAAAATATAGAAAAAATAATTATTTTGGCATCGCTTTATTCTGAGGACTATAACTTTTTTATTTTTTTGCTGATGATGCTGTATGGCGGCTTTTTTTTTGCGGGACAAGATGACGTTTTCAGCGGTACCATGGATATTTATATCAGTCTTTTTGATCGTGTGTTATTCCACTTTTTGTTCGGCGGTATGGTAATAAAGCGTTGTTTTTTGCCTCGTTTTTTTTTTTTTTTTTCTTACGGTGTTTACTGAAGGGGTTAACTAGTGGGGCAGTTTTATAGGTTGGGTCGTTACGGACGCGGCGATACTAAATATGTGTACTTTTATTGTTTTGTTTTTTTTATTTAGATAAAGAAATGTATTTATGGGAATAATATATTTTTTTTATTATTATTTATTTAGGAATTTTTTTTTTATTTTTTTTTACACATGTGGAAAATTTTTTTTTTTACTTTTTTACTTTGTCCCAGGGGGGGACATCACAGATCATTGATCTGGCAGTGTGCACAGCACTCTGCCAGATCGACGATCTGCTGTGCAGGGCTGCAGGCTTTCCAAGTGTCTGCTCTGAGCAGACACTCGGTAAGCCACCTCCCTCCCTGCAGGACCCGGATGCCGCGGCCATCTTGGATCCGGGACCTGCGGCGAGGAGGGAGGTAGGAGACCCTCAGAGCAACGCGATCACATCGCGTTGCTCCGGGGGTCCCAGGGAAGCCCGCAGGGAGCCCCCTCCCTGCGCGATGCTTCCCTATACCGCCGGTACACTGCGATCATGTTTGATCGCGGTGTGCCGGGGGTTAATGTGCCGGGGGCGGTCCGTGACCGCTCCTGGCACATAGTGCCGGATGTCAGCTGCGATATGCAGCTGACACCCGGCCGCGATCGGCCGCGCTCCCCCCGTGAGCGCCGCTGATCGATGATGACGTACTATCCCGTCGGCGGTCATACGGGCCCACCCCACCTCGACGGGATAGTACGTCAAATGTCGGGAAGGGGTTAAAGGTGTCTGGGAGTTTGATTGATCATTGATGGCCTATCCATAGGATACAGTTGTTTACAGAAGTTAACATACGCTATATAAAAAGACACATGAGCATTTCCCGTTTTAGGTCAATTAGGATTACCATAAGTATTAATACCTGCAAAATACCATAATAATGAGAGAGAGAGAGAATGTTTTAACACATTTTTATTACTTACTGCAAAGTCAAAAGTTTACACACACTTCATTAGTATTTGGTACCATTGCCATTAAACTGAATGACTTGGGTCAAACGTTTGGGATATCCTTCCACAAGCTTCTGACAATAGTTGGTTGGAATTTGGGCCCATTCCTCCTGACAAAACTTGTGTAACTGATCCAGGTTTGTAGGTTGCCTTGCTCGCACCTGCCTTTTCAGCTTTGCTCATAAATTTTCAATAGGATTGAGATCAGGGCTTTGTGATGGCCACTCCAAAACATTGACTTTTTATCCTTAAGCCACTTTGTTACCATTTTGGCAGTATGCTTCAGGTCATTACCCATTTGGAAGACCAATTTCCTCAAAAGCCTTAACTTTCTGGCTGATGTCTTGATATGTTGCTTCAGTATTGTCACATAATGTTGTTTTCTCATGATGCCATCTATTTTGTGAAGTGTACCAGTCCCTCCTGCAGCAAAACAACCCCACAACATGATGCTGCCACCCCCATGTTTCACAGTTGGGATGGTGTTCTTAGGATTCCAGGCTTCTCCCTTTTTCCTCCAAACGTAATGATGGTCAGTGTGCCCAAAAAGTTCAATTTTAGTTTCATCAGACCACACGACATGTCTCCAAAAATTAAGGTCTGTATTCCTGTGTGCATTTCAGAACATTAATCTGGCTTTTTTATGTTTCTTTTGGAGCAATGGCCTCTTCCTGGCAGAGTGGCCTTTCAGCTCATGTTGATACAGTACTTGCTTCACTGTGGATATTGACACAATCTTACCAGCTTCTGCCATCATCTTCACAAGGTCTTTTGCTTTTGTCCTTGGGTTGATATGCACATGTCGGACCAAAGCACGTTCATCTCTGGGACACAGAACTCATCTCCTTCCTGAGTAGTTTGATGGCTGGATATTCCCATCTTGTTTGTACTTGCATATAATTGTTTGTACAGATGAACGAAGCACCTTCAGCTATCTTGAAATTGGCGTAACGAGAAAAACAATCAAAACACCAGAATTGCAGTTTTTTGACTGCCACAACAACAGAGCAAGATGTAATAACAGGTAATCAAAACATCATATATAAACCACTGTGAAGGCAGTAAAAACATCAATTTAGGGGGCAAAAAACATACCCTAACACTGTCCCATATCCAAAAAATGGCAGAGTGATCATTGCAGATAAGCATTTCTGCTATGTGTAGAACCAGCAAACAGAAGATCATAGCTTCTAGTCTCCCATGGAGACTATGCAAGCCAGTAAAAAGTAAAAAAAATGTTTTTAACAATATAGAAAAATATAAAAGTTTAAATCCCCCCCAAGCATCCCATTCAAAATAAAATAAAAAATACACATTTGTTAGAGCTGTGTTTAGAAACATCCAACCTATCATTATATAGAAAGAATTAATCCGATCCGATCAGGAAACGGCATAACGAGGAAAAAAATCAAAATGCCAGAATTACATTTTTTTGGGGTCGCCGCAACCTTGCATCAAAATGCAGTAACGGGAGATCAAAAGATTGTATCTACACCAAAATGGTATCAATAAAATGTCAGCTTTGCACATCAAAAATAAGCCCTCACCCAGTCCCAGATCATGAAAAATGCAGGCTCTAAAAATTGCTCTTTTTTTCCACAAACTTTTGTTTTTTTCCACCATTTAATAAAAAAAAAACTTTAAATGTTTGGAATCTACAAACTCGTAATGACCTGGAGAATCATAATGGTAGGTCAGTTTTAGCATGAAATGAACATAGTAAAAAAAACAGAAACAACAATTGTGGAATTGCACTTTGAATTTTATTCTCGTTTTCCAGTACAGTGTATAGTAAAAACAATTGTGTTGTTCAAAAGTACAACTTGTCCTGAAAAAAACAAGCCCTCACATGGCCATATTGAGGGAAAAAATAAAAAAAAGTTATGGCTCTGGGAAGATTGGAAGCAAAAAACAAAAACTCAAAAATGGAAAAACCCAAGGTAGTGAAGGGGAGAGGAAAAAAACAAAAGCGCCAAAACAAAAATTTGCCCTATCCTTAAGGGATTTGTAAAATGTGTCACAGTAGCATAAGCTCAGCAGCAGGATTACTGTAGCAGAACTGTCACTCAAGGAGGTGTGCCTGCCTCCACCACAACCGGGAAGTAAGGAGATTGCAAGGCTGTGAGCTGCTGAACACACAACTTGAGAATACCACTTTTAAATATTAAAGTGCATTTTAGAATGGGTTTTATTATGTGATAATAAAAATAGATAAACAACAGAACATTATATGCACTTTTTTGTGATACACAGTAAAGGTTATATTAAAACATGGTTGTTCTTTTCAGTCGTTACAGTGGACAACAAATAGTGAACAGTTGCATTTGCATTCCCTCCAGCAGAAGTAAGAAAAGGATTTGCTACGTCCTGCTAGCTGGGATCCAATATAGCCTTCAGGAAATACAACATAAATAATATTGTGCTCTTAAATGAAAAATATATATAGACACATTGCTCTTTTTGTCAAGATATGAAATTGCAAAAATGGATGTGTAAACAAGCCCTAAGGGCATGTACACATGTAATGTTTTTCCATGATTGCCACATAGATTTTGAAAACTTTTTTTTTACTTTATATTATAAATTACGCAATAAGAAAACACAGAAAATAATTTGTAGCGGAATCTGTGAAAACACCCTACAGAACAGCTATAAATGATTGTAAGAGTAATCTGAACTAGTATCTGCGACTCTTATAAGCAAATAAAAGAAATTTATCTGAAAATCGAACCCTGTATCTGGAATACGAGGAAAATACAACATTGTGCTGGATTTTGTCCTATTAGGAGTCATCTCCAAAGTTTAATTTAAAGAGAACCTGTGTTAGAAAGGTGTCTGGCCACTGTACTGAAAGCACAGCTCCCATGAGAAAATGAACTGCCCCGGAAGCCGCCGGCTTTCAGTCATAAAGCTAGCACGGCTACAGTCAAAAGCCATGAGCAGTGACATTAGTCCTGAGCGGTGACTTTAGCCTCTCCAGTACACCTGTATTACTAAAAGTCAGTGACTTTCAGGTGGAATGAAGTACATTTTCTCCCGGTACCCAGACTTTCAGTTACGCAGCCAGTCACCTTTCTGATGCTATTAACCAGCAGATTAACCCTATAGCTGCAGGTTAATAGTGATATCCAACGTGACAGGTTTCCTTCAATTTTCACATTCAAACATAGTAAAATGGTAAAAACCAAAAAAGTTCAAAGAACTTACAGTACGAAAATGTTTTACCAAGTAATTATACAACCTTGACTAGTTGTATAAAAGTCACGTGTAATAATGTCTTGTAGGGCACGCAGTAAGCAGGATGCCTGCTAGAAAAACTGTGCCTTGCCATATTACTGCTGAATGCATCATGCACAAATCCTCTGCCAGTAAATGAAGCATATATTTCGTCTTTGCTAAGGGAAAGTAAACATTGTAATGCAAAGGCAGAAATGTCGCAGGATGTTAGATGTTAGCGGCCAGTAGAAGAAGAGTACGGTTCATGTAGGTTGCTCTTACAAGCCATTTTACATTGCATTTTGCCATGGAGCAAAACAAGTAAAGCGTTGATAATATTATGTAAAAGTCTTTGCACTAACAGATGGTATTGGTAAGGAACTGTACAAATAAAAAAACAGATTTCAAGTGGCAGATAGTGTTGACCTCCAATATATTGCTACCGGCTTTCTAAAATGTGAATAATTCCGCACTACATGACTTTATAATGAAGGCACCACAATAGGCTTTTCTATGGTATAAAAGTCTCCGAGGTCCAGCTAAGACCCCAGTAATCCTTGGATGAGACTCTTTCCAATGCAGGCTGTGAACAGCTTATTCTTAGAATTGATAGAAGTCTTAATGACCTATAACGTCTCAGATTGGATGTATGGAATATGAGCGCCATGGACTTCAATTGTGGGCTTGAGCCTCTGATGTGATCATAGCATTAATCTTGAATTTCTAAGAATTTTACACAATTTACTAAATACAGGAATTTTACATGTTCTTTTTATTGACTACTTTGTGAATTCTTCTATTTTATCGCCATATGTTGAAGTTATTAACATGTGTCTAATAGTTCAAACATTTTTCATGACTGTTACATCTGTTGGAATTTGGGAAGTGTGCATCTGAAATACTTATCTGTAATGATTACTGGAGAGCGATGACATGACAGTACCTACTACCGTAATTTCTGTTTATAATGTCACTTTTCTTATTGAAAAAACGAGCTAACTAAATTATGGTTATTGTTATTTAAAGGGAACCTGTCATGTAAAATAACGCTATTAACCTGCATACATGGGTTTAATCTGCAGGTTAATAGTGTTGTAAACCTGCTCGGCACCAGGACTGAGAGCCCCACTGCCAGGATAAAACTAATTGTATTCCCCCAGCAGCGTTCAGCTTTCAGTCAAATAGGTAGGGCTGCCCTGGTTTCAGTCACTGCTCAGTGTATAAAGAGTAGTGGCTATAACCACACCCCTGGCTGACAGCAGCATCATCAGTAGGTCCAGTTGTCAGCCAGTGCTGGGATCGCAGTTACAGACACGGTTCTCTATACATTGAGTGATGACTGGGGCCGCACAGGGTAAGAACGCTATTAACAGGTTCCCTTTAAGGAGCTTATAGCAAGCGTTTTACAACAAAAGTGACCTCAACATTGTAAAAAAACATGTTTAAATGTATCCTTCACTATTTATTTCGTATGGGTTTAAGGATTTATCAGCAGGTAGTTACTAACTACCTGCCTGTTCTGCTGGGTAACAATCTCTGCCAGCTCAGGCAGTGAGTGTCTTGCTTACATTGACCTCAAGTCAAGAGAGCAGCTCTTTCTCTTCTAGTCTGCTTTGTCAATGAAGCTTTGTGCTGATTGACAGCTTGCTCTCCTAACTAAGGCTACTTTCACACTAGCGTCGGGCTCGGCCCGTCGTGGTGCGTCGGGCCGAGGTCCCCGACGCTAGCGTTATCTCCGCCGCACAACGGGTGCAGCGGATGCATTTTTCCAGCGCATGTGCTGCCCCATTGCATGGTGCGGGGAAGTGCGGGGAGGTGGGGGCGGAGTTCCGGCCGCGCATGCGCGGTCGGAAAAAGCGGACCGTCGGGAGCAAAAAACGTTACATGTAACGTTTTTTGCTCCCGACGGTCCGCCACAGCACGGCGCAACCGTCGCACGACGGTTGCGACGTGTGGCATTGCGTCGCAAATGCGTCGCTAATGTTAGTCAATGCAGAAAAACGCATCCTGCAAACACTTTTGCAGGATGCGTTTTTTCGGCAAAACGACGCATTGCGACGTAATGCAGTTAACGCCAGTGTGAAAGTAGCCTTAGGCAGCAGCTGCCAAACAGCATGACATCAGCAAAGATGTCCTGTTGGCAGAGTAGAGCATAAGAGAAAAAGCTGCATTGAAGACATAACATCAGTAGTGATGTACGAGCACTAAAATGCTCGGATGCTCGTTGCTCGGGTCGAACAATTTGTAATACTCAGGTACTCGACCAGAACAATGAGCCCAATGTAAGTCTATGGGAAACCCGAGCATTTATACCGCGACCCCCCAGAGGTCCTTTTAAGGTCTAAAAACATCAGAAAATTATGGAAACACTGCTCAAATGACATAGGAATATCATGAGGATCGCCCCTGGAAGCATTCCTGACTCCTAGGTCATAGCTGTAAGCAATGTTGTCAGAGTCTTACTCCATTTTTACAGGCGCACCCAAAAACATGCATAAACGAAACCAAAATGGATTTTCCTGGAAAATATGCTAAGGAACATCCTTTCCAGGGTAATGACTTTTATATAAGGCAACATAATTTACCCAAAACAAAAATGTTCCTCCACCACTTGGGCTATGTTCACACATAGCGTTTTTGATTCGTTTTTCAACTTTAGCATTGCTTTCAACCAATACAAATGTATTCACTGGGAAATGTCATTGTAACAACCTTAGCTGGCCATGTGGTGTGTGACACATCTTGTTTCATTTATGGAAGAGGGACTCTTAAAGTCACAAACCCTATTTTTAGAGGGGCATCAGGCGGCATTAATATTTTTAAAGGGTCATTATTAATCCGTGGGTCTCCTATACTATTATTGCTTATGCAGTGAGTGGCTGGGCTGCCAAAAATTAGGACGCACCACAATACCCCTTTCACGAGACGTACAGTAGGGCTTCCTGAAAAAATATTCCCATTATAAGAAAGTGGGTCTCCCATAATGTTTGCCTATGAATTGAATGCAAGGCCTGCCCTGCCCCAAAGTTACATGCACCCCAATAAGCCTTTGAACCCACGTACTAGATGGCCACAGGAAAACCAAGTTCACATTATTCATTTGTTACTGCCATACTGTTTGCTTAGGCATTGAATGCAAGGCCTGCCCTGACCCAAAGTTACACGCACCCCAAATAAGCCTTTGAGCCCACATATTGGATGGCTACAGGAAAACCTAGTTCACATTATTCATTTGGTACTGCCATACTCTTTGCTTAGGCATTAAATGCACCAAATTCACACGCACCACAATAAGCCTTGGAAGAGACGTAGAGGTTTGCCTTCTGAAAACAATGTTTCCCTTACTAGAAAGTGGGTCTCCCATAGTGTTTGCCTATGCATTGAGTGCAAGGCCTGCAAAAAATTAGGAGGCACTCCAATGCCCCTTGAAAGAGATGTGGAGGAGGGTCTCATAAAAAAATGTTCTCATTGTAAAGGAGTGGGTCTCCTATACTTGTACTAACTGTATGGGCTGACAAACATTTTCCCCTGGGGGTACACATTTTTTTTTTAAATAATTTTTTTTACGGGCATCATAAACACTCTTGCCAAAAAATTGAGTGACAGTTGCATCATGGAACATGTTCACCCTGGTGTTCTTGTGGTGGTGGAGGATGAGGATGAGGAGAAGGAGGAGGATAGCACCAAATAGCCAAAATCAGGAAGCATATACCCATGTGTGGGTGCAAAGAGGTGCATGGGAATACACCTCCCAAAAAAAGACACTGTATTGGAGGTTATGTTTCGCTGTAATTCGGTGGTGTACAGAAGTCTGGCCCAATCCAGCCTTTGTTCATTTTTATAACAGTCAGCCTGTCAGCATTTTTAGTTGACAGGTGGATGCGCTTATTAGTTATAATTCCACCAGAGGCACTAAAAACCGGCTTTGCCAAAATGCTAGCGACAGTGCAGGCCAGGACCTCCAAGGCGTAGAGAGCCAGTTCATGCCACGTGTCCAGCACCCAATAATTATAAGGCACAGAAGAATCATAGAGGACGTTGGTACGGTCAGCAAGGTACTCCCTTAGCATCTTCCCCTGCGTTTGCTGGATTGAAGTTGTGTCTTTCTCGCCTGTACTCTTTGGTTCTCCAATGAACTATGATGTCTGCCGCCAGCGTTCTCAGATGGGAATTTTTTTAGTAATTCCGCAACAAGGGCCCTCTGGTATTGCAACATTTTAATACACCTGTCTGCCTCTGGAAGAAGAGATTGAAAGTAAGCCATGCATGCCAGAATGCTAACAGGCAAGACTTAAGTGTCCTCATCAACAGGATGACTGACCATGCTGTCCTCCTCCTCCTCCCTGTCCTCAGGCCATCCATGCTGAATAGACGGTATGACAGTTGTACGTGTAGTACTGTCTATAGCGCATGAAAGTAACTCCTGTTCTTCCTCCTCCTCTTCTTCCTCATTGTCTACCAATCCACATTGGGACAACATGAGGCTGGGCTGTGTGTAATCAGCCTGTATGGTTCCTTGCTCCATGTTCTCGTGCTCCACCTGCAATGCATCCTCTTTCATTGTGAGCAGAGGAATGATGATGCTAATTATGCTACCATCTTGGTGTAGTCCTCAAAGTTTTGTAGGATGGTAAATATGTCTGACATCCATGTCCACTTCTGAGGTCTTATGTGTGGAGTCTGAACTGAATAACGATGGCCTTGTTGATGCTGGTAGTCAACAACTGCCTCCTTCTGCTCACAATTCTTTTCCAACATATGCAGTGTAGAGTTCCAATGCGTGGAGACATCACACACTAGTCGGTGAGCCGGAAGCTGCAAATGCTGTTGAAGCATGGCAAGGGTGGCTGAAGCTGTAGCTGACTTTCTAAAATGGGCACACAGGTGGCGTACTTTCACAAGCAGATCTGGCAGCTCCAGGTAGCTTTTGAGAAACCATTTAATGACGAGGTTAAGCACATGGGCCAGGCATGGTACGTGTGGAGCTCACCTCGCCTCAGAGCTGCCACCAGGTTCCGGCCATTGTCACACACAACCATGTCTGGCTGTAGGTTCAGCAGTGTCAGCCACAAATCTAACTGCACTTTCAGAGTTATCCACAACTCTTCAGCATTGTTCAGTTTGTCACCTAAGCAGATTAGCTTCAGCACAGCCTGTTGCCGCTTGGCTGAGGCAGTGCTGCAGTGCTTCTAGCTTGTGATTGATGTGCTCATTTCAGAGATGGAGGCTGAAGAGGAGGAGGAGGTGCAGGAGCTGTAGACTGTAGGGGCAACCCTGATTTATGTAGAGCCCGCAATCCTCAGTGTCGGGAGGACGTGTTCCATCTCAAGGTCCTACTGGGTACTGGCTTCCACTATGTTAGCGCAGTGTGCCATCAGTAAGCTGACCACAAGCACTTCTTCACATGTCCATGGTTAGGTGGACTTTCCCAGTAACAGCATTGTTGAGGGCATGGGTAATGTTGTTGCACACATGCTTGTGTAATGCCAGTACGGCACACCGGGAGAAATAGTGGCGGCTGGGAACCAAGTACCTTGGAATGGCCACCGCCATGAGTTTGCGGAAAGCTTCTGTCTCCACGAGCATAATAGGCAACATTTCGAGCGCAAGCAGATGAGAAATGTGTGCATTTAGTACTATGGCCTGTGGGGCGTTGGCTGCATATTTCCACTTGCGTTCCAATGACTGTGGTATGGACAACTGAAGGCTGATCTGGGACAAGGACATGGACATTGCTTGATGATGGTGCTAGTTGACTGTGGGCAATGACAGGTTCAGGGCATGAGACATCTTCACATACACAGTGGACAGGGGATTGGTTTGCACGCACAACAGTCAAAGAAGCAGTGGAATCACCCACAGACACTGTTCCTGGAGCCTGGGGTTCGGCCCACAAAGTTGGGTGCTTTGCTGTCATGTGCCTGATCATGCTGGTGGTGGTCAGGCTGGTAGTTTTGCTATGCCAGCTGATGCAGACATGGCAGGTGGTGCAAAGGGCCTGTTTGGGATTATCGGCAGAGTCTTTAAAAAACAATCAGACTCGTGAAGATTGAACAAGTGGACTGGAAACTTCCATCATGCTGGTGTTACGGGGAACAGATGCATGCCTTCTGTCTGCGGCCACCACACTGTTTCTTCTTGCCTGTTCGGGTGCTCTGCCTCCTTCCCCATGTGTGCTGCTGTCCTCACTCTGTATGTCCTCCTGCCAGGTTGAGTCAGTTCCTATATCATCAACCACCTCATCTTCCACATCCACACCTGGTCCTCCTTCTGACTTTCTGACAATTGTGTCTCATCATCATCCACCTCTTGTGACATTTTCCCACTGTTGCCTTCGTGTGACCATGGCTGCTCAAATATTTGGGCATCGCTGCATGCGATCTCATCTTGCCCTGCTTTAAGTGGACCGGCCAAGAGTCCCGAAACTATGAATGAAAAAGTGAACAGCTCTTCGGAGTGTCCAAGTGTGGGATCAGTTGTCTCCAAGCACTCGGCACGGTGGGAGGAAGGAGGACCAGGGTGAGAAATAGGCAGTCCAGACTCACGACTACTCAGACTTGAACGTGTGGAAGATGTGGTGGTGGCAAAGTGACTGGAAGTATTATCCGCTATCCAACCAACATCCTTTTGATACTGCTTTGGGTTCAATCGTGGTGTGCTGCGGTCCCCTAGTAACTGGGACAGGAAGGTTGAGTGAGAAGGTGTGGGTGTTTGCTGTGTCCCAATTTCAGCTTGCCCACGGCCTCGGCCTCTGAATGCACCATCAGCATCATGTCCACTTTCCCGTCCCTTGCCACACACCTTGCCCATTCTAAATGGACTACTATAATATTTTCCACGTTCACTACAAATGGCTGTATTTGGAGAAAACTTATATGTGATCAGTGTACTTAAAAAACACAGTTTAAATTATCTGGAATGTAGGTAATTTTTTTTTAAACTGTTGTTAATAACTAGGGTAAAACACAATAAAACCAGTTCAAAGGAGCCCTCAAATGCCACAATTATTAGCCCACAGATAGAGGAAGCGTTTTACAGAGATACCACACTGTTCAATATGTGGCTTGTATATTTTTAATTTAAACAGAAAAATACTGTATAGAACGAGGGTAACAGACAGCAAATTTAGTGGAATGTAGGCCTGAAATGCCCACAGATATATCTTGCTTCTGACAGAGGTACCACACTGTTCAATATGTGGCCTGTATTTTTTACCCCAAAATTCTGTATAGAACGAGGGTAACAGACAGCAAATACAGTGGAATGGAGGTGTGAAATGTCCAAATTTGTAGCCCACAGATAGATCTGGCGTCTGACAGAGAAACCATAATGCACAATATGTGGTCTGTATTTTTGTATTTTTTACGCCAAAATACTGTATAGATGAGGGTAACAGACAGCAAATACGGTGTAATGGAGGCCTGAAATTCCCAAATTTGTAGCCCATAGATAGATCTGGCGTCTGACAGAGAAACCACAATGTCCAATATGTGGACTGTATTTTTGTATTTTTTACCCCAAAATACTGTATAGAATGAGGATAACAGACAGCAAATACAGTGTAATGGAGGCCTGAAATGCCCAAATTTGTAGCCCACAGATAGATCAGGCTTCTGACAGAGGTACCACACTGCTCAATATGTGATCAAACAAAAAAAGGGGGCTCTGGATTGCTTTGGAATAAAATAATTAGGATTAAGATACCAAAAAAAAATCTTCCTAGCCACTGATACCTGGGGCTAGGTATATATGTAATAGGCAGCAGCAGGCAGTAATGGAATGGACCCTCTTGATGTGCACAATGATATCTATATACCCACATACAGTGCCTGCATGCCTTGCACTGATATGTATAGAGCCACATACATTCCCCTGCCTACCTAGCACTGCAATCTAGATATTCTGTGATTAGTCCTTAGAAGGACTGTTGGTTTAGCTGGATTTGTGGATTCTGTGATGGTAGACCCACAGTGACTAATAAATTCCCCTAATCTGACCCTATCTCAGCATCTGCTCTCTGTACACTGTCTGAATCTGGAGCTGAATGCGAGGAGCAGGGAGGCTCCAGGTCTCTTATAGACCTGATGATGCTGTGCGGCCACACAATCACTGTAATACCACAACAAAGATGGCTGCGGCATTACAGTGCATGGCACACAATCCCTGCATGATGATTGCCTCTCTAAAGAGCGCCAAACATGCAGGGAGGGAACTTGGGTTCTCGCCAAGCAATCCCAGAAATGCTCGGTGCTTGCTGAGTACCGCGAGTATAGTGATACTCGGGCGAGTAACGAGCATTACTGTAACAATCCAGGTAACCGGTTGTTACAGTGGCATTGCTTTCCTCATGGGGAGAGTGATGTCATGCTTGGAAGCAGGGAAGGATCCATTTAACAGGTAGTCAGCACATACAACACCATTCTCACTTCAGGCCAGAAGGGGGAGCCCTGCATCCGACTTTGTGGGAGCTGTTTTCTCTGGTCGGGAGGAGGAGTCAGTTGCCAGGCTGTTGCTAGGCAGTTACAAAGAGTTAGTAGTTGGTGACAGGAGAGCGACGTGAGAGGAAGGAAAGCTGGAGCCGAGCAGACGAGTGAATCTGAAGCTCCTGGGAAGGAAAGACAGAACAGAGCAACTGTTAAAGAGACTAAAAGGGAAAAGAGGCATAGGTGAAGTTAAGACCAGAGGAGAATAGCTGCAATTTAGCTACATCTTGACAGAGTGCAGACACCGGTGGCCGGAAAACCAAGGTTGTAAGGGGCTCTAAAACTCACAGCAGAAACTGGCAGGATAACTGAACTCCAGGTCACTTGCCCGCCCTAACACCTGAAGACACAGTGGCGTATAGGGCCCGGGTCATGATAGAAACCCTGTGAAAGGGCTCAAGCCACCTGTCATACAGGTTAGTGTCCCACTTACACAAAGGACAGAAAACTCTTGAGGACCTTGTTGGACAGCTATAGGCAGCAAGGAACTACACCACAGCCCTAAAGGGAAGGCTTCTAACCCCACCTGGTAAGGGGGAAATCCCAACTTGCTTCCCAGCCAGTTGGACCACCACCAGCACCTTTGATCCGGTACCCTGGACTGTGGCTGCCTGAATTGCTTCAGTAAAGAGGTAAAGAGACTGCAACCTTGTGTCTTCTGTTTCTTATTACACCATCTCCATCTACACACGGGAGCCCTTGGGACCTACTTCACCTGTGGGAAGTTATACCATCTGGCTGCCATAACATCACCCCATGCGTTTAGAATTGCCCTATCAATAAAAAAAGGATTAACCAGATTGCTAAATGTCGTAGCAAGAAAAAAGTCAAAAAGCCAAAATCAAATTTTTTTGGTTGCCGCAACATTGCATTAAAATGCAAGATCGTATCTGCACCAAAATGGTATCATTAAAAACATCAGCTCAGCACACAAAAAATAAGATGTAAATGATAAATGTAGACGCTACGGGTATCAGAAAATGGCCAATTTTTTTTTTTAACAAAGTTTGGAATTTGTTTAACCACTTAGATAAAAAAGACCCTAGACATATTTGGTGACTATGAACTCGAAATGACCTGGAGAATCATAATGGCAGGTCAGTTTTAGCATTTAGTGAACCTAGTAAACAATTGTGGGATTGCACTTTGTTGCAATTTCACAGCACTTGGAATTTTTTTCCTGTTTTCTAGTACACGACATGGCAAAACCAATGGTGTCGTTCAAAAGTACAACTCATCCTGCAAAAAACAAGTTCTCACATGGCCATATTGACAGAAAAATAAAAAAACTAAAAACTTAAAAAATTTTGGGGGTGAAGGGTTAAACCAAAGAAAAAGAAGGCTGCATTATATTTTTTGTAATAAACCTTTGCAAACCATCATCCAAAACTAGCAGTTTGAAATGGGAATCTGAATACCCTAAAGGCTCGTATTTTACTACACCTTGTAGTCCACCAAAAAAAAGAAAGAGCACAAGCTGTTCAACAATTTTATGATTTTCATTTTAGGTTGAGATCATTCTATTGCTAGTTTAAAAAAATGCATTATTATTTCATACAAAATAGTTCTTAAAATATAAATGTAGAAATATACATCACATTTCTAAATTCAGTTTAAAAAGATTTAAGTCATTTTATTGATAATGTCATAAACACAAAAAAATTCATTTCTTTTCTACCTTTTTGTTATTCCATCTGTGTGCAAAAAATCCCCAAAGGCATAAGACTATAAAAATAACAAAATGAAAGTGTCTTTCACAGGAGGAAGAATAACAACATGGTTTTAACATTTCAATTTTGCAAAAGTGAAATTGACTTACCACATCTATTATTTGTAGAAGAGAAAGCTGTAGCTCTACAAGTAAGGGCTGGGAGTCATTCACTACGGGTCTTTCTAGTCGATTGTAATTTTTTAGCAGCTCCCTGTAAAGTTTCCTTTGGTATTCACCCTGATGGGAGCCTTTAAGAAAATAACACTTCTTTAATAATGTGATTTAGTAATATTAAACAATAATTCAAATACACATATAAAGGTATCTTGACAGGCACAGAGCACTAGAGATGATCAAATTTATACAATTTGAATGAACTTTGAATTGAAATTCTTTAAATTCGCAGGTCCTGATGAATTTCAACAATTTGCAACTTGATTTGCACGGATTGCAAAAAGAAAATGCCTTGCGCCATTTCACAGATTGCTGAAGAGAGAGTAGGCCACATGATGCTGGGCACGGCCACGTAGGCCTGCCTATATTGCCTTGCAGCTATCACATCACAAGTTCGAGCACCGCCAATGAAGGTGGACTATCACAGGCTCTGTAAAAGATGTGGCAGCAGCAACCATTTTAGGGTTTTATGACCACAGGTGTCATGGTTCCCAATGGCAGGGGAACGTCAAAACACAAAAATAATGGACGAGCTCTGGGTGATGGAATGTCGAGCTGACCGTGAGCTAAATCTACCACACAACTAATAGCAGCCAGGGAGCATACCTATGATTATCCCTAGATGCCACGCGCCAGCCGGAGGACTAACTACTCCTGGTAGAGGAAGAAACAGACCTGGCTTACCTCTAGTGAAATACCCCAAAGATGATAGAAGCCCCCCACATATAATAACGGTGAGTTCAGAGGAAACTACATACACAGTATGAAAGTAGATTTAGCAAAGAGAGGTCCCCTTACTAGATAGCAGAAGGATACAAAAGAGGACTTCACGGTCAACTGAAAACCCTTTCAAAAACCATCCTGAAATTACTTTAAGACTCCTGTGTCAACTCATGACACAGGAGTGGCAATTTCAGCCCACAAGAGCTTCCAGCTACAGAGAATAACAAAACTGCAAACTGGACAAAGATACAAAAACAAAAGGACAAAATTCCACTTAGCTGATCAGCAGACTAGTAGCAGGAACATGCAACCAAAGGCTCTGGTTACAATGATGACCGGCAAGGAAATGACTGGAGAGCAAGGCTAAATAGGAAACTCCCAAACACTGATGGGAGCAGGTGAACTGAGACCGCAAAGCACACACAAGTCATCAGTACCACCAGCAACCACCAGGGGAGCCCAAAAGCGGATTCACAACAGTACCCCCCCCTTAAGGAGGGGGCACCGAACCCTCACGAGAACCACCAGGGCGATCTGGATGAGCCCTATGAAAGGCACGAACCAAATCCGAGGCATGAACATCAGAGGCAGTTACCCAAGAATTATCTTCTTGACCATAGCCCTTCCATTTAACCAGATATTGAAGTCTCCGTCTGGAAATACGGGAGTCCAGGATCTTCTCTACAATGTACTCCAATTCACCCTCAACCAGCACAGGAGCAGGAGGTTCAGTAGAAGGAACCACAGGTACCTCATACCTCCGCAACAACGACCGATGGAATACATTATGGATAGCGAAAGATGCCGGGAGGTCCAAACGAAAGGACACAGGGTTAAGAATCTCAAAAATCCTATAAGGACCGATGAACCGAGGCTTAAACTTAGGAGAAGAAACCCTCATAAGGACAAAACGGGAAGACAACCACACCAAGTCCCCAACACAAAGGCGAGGACCAACACGACGACGGCGGTTAGCAAACTGCTGAGTCCTCTCCTGGGACAACTTCAAATTGTCCACCACTTGTCCCCAAATCCGATGCAACCGATCCACCACAGCATCCACTCCCGGACAATCCGAAGATTCCACCTGACCAGATGAAAAACGAGGGTGAAACCCTGAATTGCAAAAGAAAGGGGAAACCAAAGTGGCAGAACTAGCCCGATTATTAAGAGCAAATTCCGCCAACGGCAAAAAGGCAACCCAGTCATCCTGATCCGCAGACAAAAAACACCTCAAATAAGTCTCCAAAGTTTGATTAGTTCGCTCCGTCTGGCCATTAGTCTGAGGATGGAATGCAGACGAAAAAGACAAATCAATGCCCAACCTGGCACAGAATGCCCGCCAAAATCTAGACACGAACTGGGTTCCCCTGTCAGAAACTATGTTTTCAGGAATACCATGCAAGCGAACCACATTTTGAAAAAATAGAGGGACCAATTCAGATGAGGAAGGCAACTTAGGCAAAGGTACCAAATGAACCATTTTAGAAAAACGGTCACACACCACCCAGATGACAGACATTTTCTGAGACACAGGGAGATCAGAAATAAAGTCCATAGAGATGTGCGTCCAAGGCCTCTTCGGGATAGGCAAGGGCAACAATAACCCACTAGCCCTAGAACAACAAGGCTTAGCCCGAGCACAAACATCACAAGACTGCACAAAAACACGCACATCTCGAGACAGGGAAGGCCACCAGAAGGACCTAGCCACCAAATCTCTGGTACCAAAAATTCCAGAATGACCTGCCAGCGTAGAAGAATGAACTTCCGAGATGACTCAACTGGTCCAATCATCAGGAACAAACAGTCTACCAGGCGGACAACGATCAGGTCTATCCGCCTGAAATTCTTTCAAAGCACGTCGCAGGTCTGGGGAGACAGCAGACAAAACCACCCCATCCTTAAGGATACCAGCAGGTTCAGAATCCCCAGGAGAGTCAGGCTCAAAACTCCTAGAAAGAGCATCTGCCTTCACATTTTTAGAACCCGGTAGGTATGAGACCACAAAATTAAACCGAGAGAAAAACAACGACCAGCGTGCCTGTCTAGGATTCAGGCGCCTGGCCGACTCTAGATAAATCAGATTCTTGTGATCAGTCAAAACCACCACCTGATGTCTGGCACCCTCAAGCCAATGATGCCACTCCTCAAACGCCCACTTCATGGCCAAAAGCTCCCGATTACCAACATCATAATTCCGCTCGGCGGCCGAAAATTTTCGAGAAAAGAACGCACAAGGTCTCATCACTGAGCAGTCGGAACTTTTCTGCGACAAAACCGCCCCTGCTCCGATCTCGGAAGCATCGACCTCAACCTGAAAGGGAAGAGAAACATCAGGCTGGCGCAACACAGGGCAGACGAAAAGCGGCGCTTAAGCTCCCGAAAGGCCTCCACAGCAGCAGGGGACCAATCGGCAACATCAGCACCCTTTTTAGTCAAATCAGTCAAAGGCTTAGCAACGCCAGAAAACCCAGTTATAAATCGACGATAATAATTAGCAAAGCCCAAGAATTTCTGAAGACTCTTAAGAGAAGTAGGCTGCGTCCAGTCACAAATAGCCCGAACCTTGACAGGGTCCATCTCAATAGAAGAAGGGGAAAAAATGTACCCCAAAAAAGAAATCTTTTGAACCCCAAAAACACACTTTGAACCCTTTACACACAAAGAACTAGCCCGCAAAACCTGAAAAACCCTCCTGACCTGTTGAACATGAGACTCCCAGTCATCAGAAAAAATCAAAATATCATCCAAATACACAATCATAAATTTATCCAAATATTCACGGAAAATATCATGCATAAAGGACTGAAAGACTGAAGGTGCATTAGAAAGGCCGAAAGGCATTACTAGATACTCAAAATGGCCCTCAGGCGTATTAAATGCGGTTTTCCACTCATCCCCCTGCTTAATTCGCACCAAATTATACGCCCCACGAAGGTCAATCTTAGAGAACCACTTAGCCCCCCTTATGCGAGCAAACAAATCAGTCAGCAAGGGCAACGGATACTGATATTTGACTGTAATTTTATTCAGGAGTCGATAATCAATACAAGGCCTCAGAGAGCCATCTTTTTTAGACACAAAGAAAAAACCGGCTCCTAAAGGAGATGAAGAAGGACGAATATGTCCCTTTTGCAGGGACTCCTTGATATACTCTCGCATAGCAGTATGTTCAGGTACAGATAAATTAAACAAACGACCCTTTGGAAATTTACTGCCAGGAATCAGATCTATGGCGCAATCACAATCTCTGTGGGGAGGGAGTGAACCAATTTTAGGCTCCTCAAAAACATCACGATAATCAGACAAAAACGCCGGAACCTCAGAGGGAATAGATGAGGCAATAGAAACCAAAGGTACATCCCCATGAGCCCCCCGACATCCCCAGCTTATCACAGACATTGTTTTCCAGTCAAGGACTGGGTTATGAGATTGCAACCATGGTAATCCAAGCACTAAAACATCATGTAAATTGTACAACACAAGGAAGCGAATCACCTCCTGATGGTCTGGAGTCATACGCATAGTCACTTGCGTCCAGAACTGTGGTTTATTACAAGCCAAAGGTGTAGAATCAATACCCTTCAGAGGTATAGGGACTTCCAGAGGCTCTAAATCAAACCCACAGCGCCTGGCAAAGGACCAATCCATAAGACTCAGGGCGGCGCCAGAGTCCACATAGGCATCCACGGTAATAACTGATAATGAACAAATCAAGGTTACAGACAGAATAAATTTAGACTGTAAAGTGCCAATTGAAACAGACTTGTCAACCTTCTTTGTGCGTTTAGAGCATGCTGATATAACATGAGCAGAATCACCACAATAGAAGCACAACCCATTTTTACGCCTATAATTCTGCCGCTCGCTTCTGGACTGTGTACTGTTACATTGCATATTCTCTGGCATCTTTTCAGAAGATACCGCCAAATGGTGCACAGGCTTGCGCTCCCGTAAACGCCGATCAATCTGAATAGCCATTGTCATGGACTCATTCAGACCTGTAGGCGCAGGGAACCCGACCATAACATCTTTAACGGCATCAGAGAGGCCCTCTCTGAAATTTGCCGCTAGGGCGCACTCATTCCACTGAGTAAGCACAGACCATCTACGAAATTTTTGGCAGTATATCTCAGCTTCATCTTGCCCTTGAGATAGGGCTATCAAAGCTTTTTCAGCCTGAATCTCCAAATTAGGTTCCTCATAAAGCAACCCTAAAGCCAGAAAAAACGCATCCACATTGAGCAACGCAGGATCCCCTGGTGTCAATGAAAATGCCCAATTTTGAGAAATTACAATCTTAACCTGCTGGACAGGATCTCCAGAGGAGTGAGGTGGATATATTACATTTTACCCCACAAGGGGCCCCTTGAAAAAGGAGACCGAAACGCGCGTCGGGGCGCACGTGGCACCACGGGTATTGGCAATACCTCCACCGCACCTTCCATAGGTATTTACCGGGTAAATTGCAATATATTATGGGGCTCTCCAGCTTAGCTGGATACCGAGTGTGGGGTAAAATGTAATATATCCAGCGTTTATCCGGGGTGATAGCATTACTCTAGTGATGTGTAGTTATTCTGGTTATTATCTGTATCCACCCCTGGATATACCCTGGTAATAAATATATATATATATTTTCTACTTGATTGCCATATAAATCCTGTGACTGTGCACCTGTATGGGTGATAGTATGTAGTGGGTATGTTTCAGCCCCTCTTGTTGCACCATGGTTATATGCTTGTCATTTTATCTTTGAATAAACTTTATAACTTTTAAACGTAATATGGCCTTTTGATCATCGCTTCTTTGGGGTTCTATGTGATAGTTGGTGATAGGCATTTAGTCCTATTATTGTAACATGGTATAGTGCTATACTATATATTCATTATTTAAACTTAGGTTGTTATTGTTACCATGTTCTTTTGTCATATTTATCTTTATAAAAGTTTCTCAATCTACAGTAACATATCCGCCTGCACCTCTCTCATGGTCCAGCCGTTTATCCGGTTCACCGTACTCTGCCCTCTCACAGCACTGCAGCCAGCACACAGATCCACAGTTGTGGTCATGTAAAAGATTGCTTCCTCCTACGCATGACAAAGCTAAGAGGTTGAATACCACCATCTCCAATCTGTTGGCCACGGAAATTCTGCCTTTCTGCCTGGTTGACACAGGCGGTTTCCGAAAGCTGATGGTCATCGCAGTCCCCCAGTACCAATTACCCAGTTGCCAATACTTTTCTAACGAAGCTGTGCCTGCACTACACCAGCATGTCACAGACAACATCACCCGTTCCTTGATAAAATCTCTGTGTGCCAGGGTGCATTTCACCACAGACACTTGGATGAGTAAGCATGGCCAAGGGCATTACATCTCGCTGACTGGAACTGGGTGACTCTAGTGGCTGTGGGGACAGGCGCTGCTCCACAAGTCTTGGAATCCCAAAGGCTTGCAGGACAAACCTCTACATTTAGCACTTCCTCCACTGCTTCTGTCTCCTCTATCTTCTCTAGGGCCTCTACCTGCGCCCTCAACCTCTCCCTTAATAAGACACGAGTTCCAACAGTGCAGAGCGAACCCCCACCACCTCTGTACTGCGCAGCCAGGGCTCACCACAATTAGGCAGTCTTTTAAATTGATATGCCTTGGAGATTGCAGTTATACAGCTGAAGAGTTGTGGACAGCTTTCCAGACTGAGTTTGATCAATGGCTGTCTCCGCTGAATCTGCATCCAGGGAAGGTCGTGTGCGATAACGGTGTGTACCTGGTGGCGGCCCTATGGTGAGGCAAGCTCACACACTTGCCTTGCATGGCTCAAGTCCTCAACCTGGTGGTATTTCTCAGCCACTATCCTGGCCTGGGTGAGCTGCTCCAGAAAGCACGTAAGCTGTGTGCTCATTTCCACCATTTGCACCCCTCTGCTCATCGACTTGCATCAATACAGGGGTCTTTGTACATGCCAGTTAACAGATTGCTATGCAATGTGCCGACATGGTGGAATTCCACTCTGCAGATGTTGCAGCGACTCTGGCAGCAGCAATGAGCCCTGACGCAGTATGTCATGTCGTATAGTCTAGGCCAATGAAGTATGGATGTGGCGCATATCACGTTTACAGAGTGGGTACAGATTAAGGACCTTTGCACTCTTCTGCACAGTTTCGAAATGGCTAGTAAGAAGGTTAGCTCTGACAACTAGTGTTGAGCATTACGATACTGCAAGTATCGGGTATCGGCCGATACTTGCCGTATCGGAATTCCGATACCGAGATCCGATACTTTTGTGGTATCGGGAATCGGTATCGGGATTAATATCAATGTGTAAAATAAAGAATTAAAATAAAAAATAGGGATATACTCACCTCTCTGGCGGCTTCTGGCGGTTACCGCCGTAAGCGGGAGCCATTGTACCTAAGAATGCGCGCTTGAAAGGCCTTAGATGAGGTCACTGCGCTCTGATTGGTCGCGTAGCGGTCGCGTGACCGCTACGTGACCAATCACAAAGCCGTGACGTCACCTAAGGTCTTTCAAGTGCTTGAAAGACCTTAGGTGACGTCACGGCTTTGCGATTGGTCGCATAGCGGTCACGCGACCGCTACGCGACCAATCAGAGCGCAGTGACCTCATCTAAGGCCCTTCAAGCGCGCATTCTTAGGTACAACGGCTCCCGGTTACGGCGGTAACCGCCAGAGGCCGCCGGAGAGGTGAGTATATCCCTATTTTTTATTTTAATTCTTTATTTTACACATTGATATGGATCCCAGGGCCTGAAGGAGAGTTTCCTCTCCTTCAGACCCTGGGAACCATCAGGATACCGTCCGATACTTGGTGTCCCATTGACTTGTAAGGGTATCGGGTATCGGTATCGGATTAGATCCGGTACTTTGCCGGTATCGGCCGATACTTTCCGATACCGATACTTTCAAGTATCGGACGGTATCGCTCAACACTACTGACAACATCATCATCAGCATCACTCTTCAGGTCATCTATATGCTGGATCAGACTTTGAATAGCCTGCGAGAGGAGATGGTGGTCCCAGAAGCAGAGGAGGATGCGGAAGGGATAACATTGTCTCTAAAGGTACCTTCACACTGAACAACTTAACAACGATAACGATAGCGATCCGTGACGTTGCAGCGTCCTGGATAGCGATATCGTTGAGTTTGACACGCAGCAGCGATCAGGATCCTGCTGTGATATTGTTGGTCGGAGCTAGAAGTCCAGAACTTTATTTCGTCGCTGGATCACCCGCTGACATCGCTGGATCGGTGTGTGTGACACCGATCCAGCGATGTCTTCACTGGTAACCAGGGTAAACATCGGGTTACTAAGCACAGGGACGCGCTTAGTAACCCGATATTTACCCTGGTTACCATTGTAAAAGTTAAAAAAAACACTACATACTCACCTTCTGATGTCTGTCACGTCCCCCGGCGTCCGCGCTGCTGCTCAGAGCTTCCTGCACTGAATGTGTCAGTGCCGGCCGTAAAGCAGAGCACAGCGGTGACATCACCGCTCTGCTTTAGGGCCGGCGCTTACACAGTGCAGGGAAGCGGACGCCGGGGGACCCGACAGACACCGGAATGTAAGTATGTAGTGTTTGTTTTTTTTTACATTTACACTGGTAACCAGGGCAAACATCGGGTTACTAAGCGCGGCCCTGCGCTTAGTAACCCGATGTTTACCCTGGTTACCCGGGGACTTCGGCATCGTTGGTCACTGGAGAGCTGTCTGTGTGACAGCTCTCCAGCGACCACACAACGACAAAACAGCGACGCTGCAGCGATCGGCATCGTTGTCTATATCGCTGCAGCGTCGCTTAATGTGATGGTACCTTAAGTTCAAGACTGTCATCACACAAGCAGGTGCCAAGGGAAGGTGGATTACTGCGATCAAAGGTGGCTGGTGATAACAGACAAACTGTGCAAGACCAGAGGAACAAATGGAGGAGAAAGATGTGATGGGCGAGCAACTGTCATATGAAGAGGATAATCCTCCCCTCTCTTTTGATCGTGGTTGGCGAGCGGGGACAGAGGAAACGAGTCTCATTGTTACCCAGCCACCAACACAGCATGGGATTGGACCTCATGGCAGAGCCCGGTATATGAGTGCCTTCTTGTTGCACTATCTGCAACGTGATCCCCATATAGCTATGATTAGGAGTAATGCAGACTACTGGGCTGCCACCTTATTAGATTCACGTTATAAAACCAAATTTTGCCAGGTGATTCTCGCCCTAGAAAGGGACCCTCGAATGCTGGAGTGTCGAAATATGCTTTTACACAACCTTAAAAGATCTTTTCCCCAAGACAGCAGTGAAGCACACAGTTTGCATCGCAGCTGTAGACTTCCAACCTCCTGCTCGTCAGTTCGTCAACGCCAAAACATTAGCTGCAGCAGTGGTGGAAGTGGAAAAAGCAATTTCTCTGAGTCTTTTGACACTTTTTTAAGACCAACTGGTACAACAGAGTCCAAGTCTTACACGTGGTGAACGAATGGAGAGGATGGTGCAGGAGTATCTAGAACTAAATATCAATACCATCAGAGAAGGTTTGGACCCTTTCATATTTTGGTGTTCCAAAATTGATGAGTGGCCTGAGCTCGCCTCACATGCCGTGGAGGTTTTATCGTGCCCGGCAGCCAGCGTTCTTTCAGAATGTGTCTTCAGCGCTGCTGGTGGTGTCCTGATGGATAAGAGCAGCCGGCTGTCCCCTGAAAGTGTAGACCACCTAACTTTCATTAAGATGACAAAGTCATGGATCTCCAAGGAGTTTTGCACCCCAATTGCAGACTGTACAGACTAGGTGATATTGCATTTTTTAGTGTGATGTATTAATGTCACGTAACTGCACTCTGTGATATCTTTAGTGTGGCTTCTGTGCCTCCTGTGGCTGCTGCTACTGATGTTAACACAAATTTGTGGAAATGTGAACAGACATGGTTGCTCTACATCTGCTGGGTTAGCTGTGTTTGAAGACGTCTCGGTCCCAATTATACTATTTCTATTCTCGTGACAGTTATTCCATTTCAGTGGTGTAAGGCCCTCATTTCTTTAAATGTGAACACTCCTTGTTAGGTGTCCATCTGTTGTATTGGGTGTAGTGAAACACCTGTCGATTCCTATTATACTATTTCTACTGTGGTGAAATTGAGGCCACTTTGGTGGTGTAAGGCCCTCATTTCTTTAAATGTGAACACTCCATGTCGGGTGTCCATCTGCTGTACTGGGTGTAGTGAAAGACCTGTCTATCCCTATTATACTATTTCTACTGTGGTGAAATCGATGCCACTTTGATGATGTCTGCCAGCAATTTTTGGAAATGTGAACACTCCTTTTTGGGTGTCCATCGCCACTACTTGTTACTCGCCCGAGTATCACTGTACTCGTTGTACTTGGCAAGCACTGAGCATTTCTGGAATTATTCGGCGGGAGCTCGGATCTCCGCCGTGCAATTTTGACGCTCTTTAGAGCGCCAATGAACATGCAGAGATTGTATGCCTTGCACTGTAATGCAGCAGCAATCTTTGTTGTGGTATTACAGTGATTGGCTGGCCGCACAGCATCATCAGGTCTATAACAGACCGTACGCCGGCCTGCTCAGTGCATTCAGCTCCGGACTCAGCTAGTGTAGGGAGAGCTGCTGCTGAGATAGGGTCAGATTTGTTCTTTTATTAGTGTGGGTCTACTATTGTTCAATCCACAAATCCAGATAAACCAACAGTCCTTTTTAGGGCTAAATAGGGGGTATATTGATTGCAGTCCTAGGTAGACAGGGGAGTCTATGGCTATGTGCACATGTTGCAAAATATGCAGGTAAACCGAACTGCGATTACTGGATTACCCGCGGATTTACCGCATTTTTTTGTGCGGATTCCACCTGTGGTTTTACACCTGCGGGTTCCTATTGAGGAGCAAGTGTAAACCGCTGCGGAATCCGCACAAAGAATTGACATGCTGCGGAAAAAACACCGCTGCATTTCCACGCACTGCGGATTTTGTTTTTCATACGTTTACATGGTACTATACAACGCATGGAAAACTGCTGCAGATCAGCAGGGTCAAATCCGCTGCGGACCCGCAGCAAAATCCGCAAAGTGTGCACATAGCCTATGCGCGCATATCCACATCAGTGCAAGGCATGCAGGCACTGTATATGAGTATATAGATCTCACTGCATACATCAAAAGGGTCCATTACTGTCTGCTGCTGCCTATTTTATACATACCTAGCTGCAAGTATCTGTGACTAGGATTAATTTTTTTGGCACCTGATATCAGATAAGCACAGATAGAGAAATATATGTCAGTATGATACATATACATCATAAATTGATAATACATGAATCAGTAATAGTGAAAAAATCCTAACACAAAAAATAACAGTAAGTAAACCAAGAAAATAAAGAAGTATAGAAAGTACAATGTATAATTGGGATATAGAAGCCATCAGAAGTTGGTAATGATATTGAACCCACAGTAGGAACTTGAGGTTTCATAAGTAGTAATATACCGTATATACTCGAGTATAAGCCGAGAATTTCAGCCCATTTTTTTAGGCTGATATTGCCCCTCTCAGCTTATACTTGAGTCATACCCAGGGGTCGGCAGGGGAGGGGGAGCGGCAGCTCGCTAATAATACTCACCTGCTCCTAGCGCGGTCCCTGCAGGTCCCTGGTTCCCCGGCGTTGACAGCTTCTTCCTGTAGTGAGCGGTCACATGGTACCGCTCATTACAGCAATGAATATGGACCCCACTCCCATAGGGGTGGAGCCGCATATTCATTACTGTAATGAGCGGTACCATGTGACCGCTCACTACAGGAAGAAGCTGCCGGTGCCGCGGAACAGACGTGAAGGGACAGTGCCAGGAGCAGGTGAGTATGACGGGGGGCAGTGCGCGATATTCACCTGCTCCCCATTCCACCGTCGGCGCCGCAGCATCTTTCCCGTCCTCTGCAGTGACGCTCAGGTCAGAGGGCGTGATGACGCGATTAGCGGGCGCCGCCCTCTGCCTGAACGTCAGTGCTGAGGACGGGGAAGATGCAGCGGCACCCACGGCTGGAATGCGGAGCAGCTGAATATAGCAAGTGTCGGGGGCCTGAGAGGTGAGTATGTGATTTTTTATTTTTTTAATCGCAGCAACAGCATATGGGGAAAGTATCTGTATGGAGCATCTTATGGGGCCATGTGCAGCATTATATGGGGCAAATATCTGTATGGGGCCATGTGCAGCATTATATGGGGCAAATGTCTGTATAGAGCATCTTATGGGGCCATGTGCAACATTATATGGGGCAAATATCTGTATGGGGCCATGTGCAGCATTATATGGGGCAAATGTCTGTATGGAGCATCTTATGGGGCCATGTGCAGCAAATATGGGGCAAATATCTGTATGGGGCCATGTGGGGCAGCACGGTGGCTCAGTGGATAGCACTGCAGCCTTGCAACACTGGAGTCCTGGGTTCAAACCCCACCAAGGACAACATCTGCAAAGAGTTTGTATGTTCTCTCCCTGTTTGTGTGGGTTTCCTCTGGGCACTCCGGTTTCCTCCCACATTCCAAAGACATACTGATAGGGAATTTAGATTGTGAGCCCCATTGGGGACAGCGATGATAATGTGTGAAAACTGTAAAGCGCTGCAGAATATGTTAGCGCTATAAAAACTAAAGATTATTATTATGTGCAGCATTATATGGGGCAAATATCTCTATGGAGCATCTTATGGGGCCATGTGCAGCATATACTGTATATGGGGCAAGTATCTGTATGGGGCCATGTGCAGCATTATATGGGGCAAATATCTCTATGGAGCATCTTATGGGGCCATGTGCAGCATTATATGGGGCAAATATCTCTATGGAGCATCCTATGGGGCCATGTGCAGCATTATATGGGGCAAATATCTGTATGGAGCATCTTATGGGGCCATGTGCAGCATTATGTGGGGCAAGTATCTGTATGGGGCCATGTGCAGCATTATATGGGGCAAATATCTCTATGGAGCATCTTATGGGGCCATGTGCAGCATTATATGGGGCAAATATCTGTATGGAGCATCTTATGGGGCCATGTGCAGCATTATGTGGGGCAAGTATCTGTATGGGGCCATGTGCAGCATTATATGGGGCAAATATCTCTATGGAGCATCTTATGGGGCCATGTGCAGCATTATATGGGGCAAATATCTCTATGGAGCATCTTATGGGGCCATAATCAGCATTTGTGCAGTATTGTATGAGGCAAATGTCTGTATGGAGCATCTTATGGGGTCATAATCAACATTTCCGCAGCAGTATATGGGGCATATTTTAATATGGAGCATCTTATGGAGTCCATCATAAACTGTTTGGAGCATTATATGGGCCGTATTTTGTATGGAGCATGTTATGGGGCCCATCATGAACTGTATGGAGCATTATATGGGGCCCCTGATTCAATATGGATATTCAAAAACACTTAAACTACTGATAAGTGTTGAGCATTCCAATACCGCAAGTATCGGGTATTGGCCGATATTTGCTGTATCGGAATTCCGATACCGAGTTCCGATATTATTGTGATATCGGAAATCAGAATCGGAAGTTCCCAGTGTATGGTTCCCAGGGTCTGGAGGAGAGGAGACTCTCCTTCAGGCCCTGGGATCCATATTCATGTAAAAAATAAAGAATAAAAATAAAAAATATGGATATACTCACCCCTCCGGCAGACCCTGGACCTTAGCGATGTAACCGGCAGCCTCCGTTCCTAAGAATGCAGTGAGTATAGGACCTGCGATGACGTCGCGGCTTGTGATTGGTCACGTGAGCGGTCACATGAGCGGTCACGCGACCAATCACAAGCCGCGACGTCATCGAAGGTCCTTCACACTGCATTCTTAGGAACGGAGGCAGACGGTTGGACCGGTGAGAGCCAGGGGCCGTCCGAGGGGTGAGTATATCAATATTTTTTATTTTTATTCTTTATTTTATACATGAATATGGATCCCAGGGCCTGAAGGAGAGTTTCCTCTCCTTCAGACCCTGGGAACCATTTCGATATTTTGTGTCCCATTGATATGCATTGGTATCGGGTATCGGTATCGGCGATATCCGATATTTTTTGGGTATCGGCCGATCCAATAAGATACCGATACCTTTGCATTTCGGAAGGTATCGCTCAACACTACTACTGATGTCTCAATTAATTTTACTTTTATTAGTATCTATTATTTTTGAAATTTACCAGTAGCTGCTGCATTTTCCACCGCAGGCTTATACTTGAGTCATTAAGTTTTCCCAATTTTTTGTGGTACAATTAGGGGGGGTCGGCTTATACTCGGGTCGGCTTACACTCGAGTATATACGGTACCTCAGGATAGTATATATATATATATCAAAATAATGTATAATGTAGCTTAATACAGCCATATAGCAAGAAGTAGTAGTACCAGTGCACACTTAGATGCACCAAAATGCCTGGGTTTAATATCTCTCACAATAATCAAATTATTAGGTAGAGCAACAGATTCAAAACAATATAAAGTATAAATATAATAACATACATTGTCTTCATTTCAGACAGCACAGTAGGTCAAAAAAGAGCTAAAAAAAAAGAAAGAGACATATGATATTTCAGCATAACACTAGGCAGCGCTTGGCACAGCATAGCACTAGGCAGCACTTGGCACAGCATAACACCAGGCAGTGCTTGGCACAACAGGAGAAGAAGCAGAGATCAGTGCATCTTTGCATTTGTTCTCTTGCAAAAACTCCTGAACTAGTGGCAGATAGGGTTGAGCGAAACAGATCCGCACTTTTCAAAAGTCGCCGACTTTTAGCAAAGTCGGGTTTCGTGAAACCTGACCCGATCGCACTCTGGGATTGGGTCGGCGGTACACGATCTGTAATCCAAAGTCAGGTTTCGTTTTTTATATATACATATATATATATATATATATATATATATATGTCATAGAGACACATATATATATATTTATATTTACTTCAGCGCGATAATGTTGAAAAGCCGGTAAGTCAATTGCCGGCTTTTCATTTCTCCTGCCTAAACCCGACATGATATGAGACATGGTTTACATATAGTAAACCATGTCATATCCCCCTTTTTTTTGCATATTCCACACTACTAATGTTAGTAGTGTGTATGTGCAAAATTTCGGCGCTGTAGCTATTAAATTTAAGGGTTAAATCGCGGAAAAAATTGGCGTGGGCTCCCGCGCAATTTTCTCCACCAGAGTGGTAAAGCCAGTGACTGAGGGCAGATATTAATAGCCAGGAGAGGGTCCATGGTTATTGGCCCCCCCCGTGGCTACAAACATCTGCCCCCAGCCACCCCAGAAAAGGCACATCTGGAAGATGCGCCTATTCTGGCACTTGGCCACTCTCTTCCCACTCCCGTGTAGCGATGGGATATGGGGTAATGAAGGGTTAATGCCACCTTGCTATTGTAAGGTGACATTAAGCCAGATTAATAATGGAGAGGCGTCAATTCTGACACCTATCCATTATTAATCCAATTGTATGAAAGGGTTAAAAAACACACACACACATGATTAAAAAGTATTTTAATGAAATAAACACACGGGTTGTTTTAATATTTTATTGCTCTCTCAATCCACCTGAAGACCCTCGCTTGGAAAAATAATAAACCAACAATATACATACCCTCTGATGATCTGTCACGTCCCAGGAGGTAAATCCATCTGAAGGGGTTAAAATAGTTTACAGGCAGGAGCTCTGCTATAATGCAGCTGTGCTCGTGCCTGTAAACCCCGGCGAATGAAGGAAATGTAGGTCAATGACCTATAGTTACCTTCAGTCGCGGTGATGCGCCCCCTGGTGGATGTCCTCATGAACTGCAGCCTGGGAACTTTTTCCCACGCTCCAGGTCCCCACGCTAAGTCATCTGGGTAATTTCGCAATGCATCACTGGGAACGGAAGCTGGCGGCAGCATCGCGCGCATCGGTAGACGGCGGAAGGTGAGAATAGCACAATTTTTTATTTTTTTAAATTATTTTTAACATTATATCTTTTTACTATTGATGCTGCATAGACAGCATCAATAGTAAAAAGTTTGTCCAGGATGGGGAGACACTGGCACTGACTGGAGGGGAGTAGGGAGGGGGCACTGACTTGAGGAGAGTAGGGAGGGGCCAATTCACAGCTGGACTAAGCTTGTCGCTGATTGGTCACGGCTGGCCGTGACCAATCAGTGACGCGGGATCTCCGTTACAGACAGACAGACAAACAGACGGAAGTACACCTTAGACGATTATATAGATGGTCACCCTGAGTAATATTTTCCCAGGATTCCAACAATAACTCATGTTTCCTTTGTATTGCCTTCATATACTGAGTGGTGTGCATGCAACATAACCAAGTAAACTATTTATTCTTTTAACACAGAGATGAAGGAGTTAATTTTACAAGGAGTCAATTATTCAAATACAGGATATTAAGTAATACAGTATTAGCAAAAACTACAGTTTAATAAGCGATACATCACTGTAATAAGGCTCTCAGGCTCACTCCATGCTCATAACAGTAAGTTGCTCTATGGTGCTGCAAAAGAAGTAGGCTGTGGCTGACATGGAGGAGCTTCATCTATTACATATATATATTCACTACCATTCAAAATTTTTGGGTCACCCAGACAATTTTGTATTTTCCATGAAAACTCATACTTTTATTAATGAAATGAGTTGTCAAATGAATTTAAAATCTAGTCCAGACAATGACAAGGTTCGAAAAAAAGATTTTTATTTGAAATAATAATTTTCTCCTTCAAACTTTGCTTTCGTCAAAGAATGCTCCCTTTGCAGCAATTACAGCATTGCCGACGTTTGGCATTCTAGCAGTTAATTTGCTGAGGTAATCTGGAGAAATGTCACCTCCTGCTTCCAGAAGCCCCTCCCACAAGTTGGTTTGGCTTGATGGCACTTTTGCGTACCATACTGTCAAGCTGCTCCCACAACAGCTCAATGGGGTTGAGATCTGATGACTGCACTGCCCAATCCATTATAGAGAAAATACCAACTGACTGCTTCTTCCCTAAATAGTTCTTGCATAATTTGGAGGTGTGCTTTGGGTCATTGTCCTGTTGTTGGATGAAATTGGCCCCAATCAAGTGCTGTCCACAGGGTATGGCATGGCGTTGCAAAATGGAGTGATAGCCTTCCTTATTCGAAACCCCTTTTACCTTGTACAAATCTCCCACTTTACCAGCACCAAAAAACACCCCAAACCATCACATTACGACCACCATGCTTGACAGATGGCGTCAGGCACTCTTCCAGCATCTTTTCAGTTGTTCTGCGTCTCACAAATGTTCTTCTGTGTGATCCAAACACCTCAAACTTGGATTTGTCTGTCCCGACTTTTCAATAAGATCGGCCGATTTCACTCGACCCGAATTTTGAGAAAGTCGGGTTTCGTGAAACCCGACTCGATCTCAAAAAATGAAAAGTCGCTCAACCCTAGTGGCAGACTCTGACAGAACCTCTAGCCCACCCTGGTTAGGTAAGCCAGGACGGCAGACCTCTCTAATAACACAAAGCACCATAAGGAAAGATTTTAAGATCCTTGAACAAATTGGGGAACACAAAGAGAAGGAGAAACTATCTTATACAAACTTGTTGCACCAGATTGATGCAGGATTACAGAAAGGTAGCCAGACAAGATCGTTGAGGTGGTGGTAAAAGCTATCAGCCCAGGACTGAACGTTCAAACTATGCTACAAATAAAAAGTCACTTGACATTACCACAACTGATGCTGATTTTAAAGGGGCATTAAATAAAGCTAACGCATCGGGTTTTCTAGAATATGTATGTATGTACGTCACGCTTAGCACAGCCACGTGGTATATAGCACAGCCACGTAGTATGTAACACAGCCACGTAGTATATAACACAGCCACGTAGTATATAACACAGCCACATAGTATATAGCACAGCCATGTAGTATATAGCACAGCCACGTAGTATATAGCAGCCACATAGTATATAGCAGCCACATAGTATATAGCACAGCCCACGTAACACAGACAGCCACGTAGTATATAGCACAGCCACATAGTATATAGCAGCCACGTAGTATGTAACATAGCCCACGTAATATATAGCACAGCCCACGTAATATATCGCACAGCCCATGAAGTATATAACATAGCCCACGCAGTATATAACACTGCCCATGAAGTATATAGCAGCCAGGCAGTATATAACACAGCCCACGTAATATATAGCACAGCCCACATAGTATATAACACAGCCCACATAGTATATAACACAGGCTACGCAGAATATAACGCAGCCCACGCAGTATATAAACACAGCCCACGCAGTATATAACACAGCCAACGTAGTATATAGCAGTGTGGGCACCATATCCCTGTTAAAAAAAATTTTTTAAATAAAAAATAGTTATATATTCACTCTCCGGCATCCACCGAAGCTGTCCCAATGCGTGCGATGCTGCCGCCAGCTTCCGTTCCCAATGATCCATTGAAAAATTACCCAGATGACTTAGCGGTCTCGCGAGACCGCTAAGTCATCTGGGTAATTTCGCAATGCATCACTGGGAACGGAAGCTGGCGGCAGCATCGCGCCCATCGGTAGACGGCGGAAGGTGAGAATAGCACAATTTTTTATTTTTTTTAATTATTTTTAACATTATATCTTTTTACTATTGATGCTGCATAGACAGCATCAATAGTAAAAAGTTTGTCCAGGATGGGGAGACACTGGCACTGACTGGAGGGGAGTAGGGAGGGGGCACTGACTTGAGGAGAGTAGGGAGGGGCCAATTCACAGCTGGACTAAGCTTGTCGCTGATTGGTCACGGCTGGCCGTGACCAATCAGTGACGCGGGATCTCCGTTACAGACAGACAGACAAACAGACGGAAGTACACCTTAGACGATTATATAGATGGTCACCCTGAGTAATATTTTCCCAGGATTCCAACAATAACTCATGTTTCCTTTGTATTGCCTTCATATACTGAGTGGTGTGCATGCAACATAACCAAGTAAACTATTTATTCTTTTAACACAGAGATGAAGGAGTTAATTTTACAAGGAGTCAATTATTCAAATACAGGATATTAAGTAATACAGTATTAGCAAAAACTACAGTTTAATAAGCGATACATCACTGTAATAAGGCTCTCAGGCTCACTCCATGCTCATAACAGTAAGTTGCTCTATGGTGCTGCAAAAGAAGTAGGCTGTGGCTGATATGGAGGAGCTTCATCTATTACATATATATATTCACTACCATTCAAAATTTTTGGGTCACCCAGACAATTTTGTATTTTCCATGAAAACTCATACTTTTATTAATGAAATGAGTTGCCAAATGAATTTAAAATCTAGTCCAGACAATGACAAGGTTCGAAAAAAAGATTTTTATTTGAAATAATTTTCTCCTTCAAACTTTGCTTTCGTCAAAGAATGCTCCCTTTGCAGCAATTACAGCATTGCCAACATTTGGCATTCTAGCAGTTAATTTGCTGAGGTAATCTGGAGAAATGTCACCCCATGCTTCCAGAAGCCCCTCCCACAAGTTGGTTTGGCTTGATGGCACTTTTGCGTACCATACTGTCAAGCTGCTCCCACAACAGCTCAATGGGGTTGAGATCTGATGACTGCACTGCCCAATCCATTATAGAGAAAATACCATCTGCCTGCTTCTTCCCTGAATAGTTCTTGCATAATTTGGAGGTGTGCTTTGGGTCATTGTCCTGTTGTTGGATGAAATTGGCCCCAATCAAGTGCTGTCCACAGGGTATGGCATGGCGTTGCAAAATGGAGTGATAGCCTTCCTTATTCGAAATCCCTTTTACCTTGTACAAATCTCCCACTTTACCAGCACAAAAAAACACCCCAAACCATCACATTACGACCACCATGCTTGACAGATGGCGTCAGGCACTCTTCCAGCATCTTTTCAGTTGTTCTGCGTCTCACAAATGTTCTTCTGTGTGATCCAAACACCTCAAACTTGGATTTGTCTGTCCATAACACTTTTTTCCCAATCTTCCTCTGTCCAATGTCTGTTATTTTGCCCATATTAATCTTTTCCTTTTATTAGCCAGTCTCAGATATGGCTTTTTCTTTGCCACTCTGCCCTGAAGGCCAGCATCCCAGAGTCGCCTCTTCACTGTAGACTGTCATGGTTCCCAATGGCAGGGACTCAGGAAAAAACAGACTAGCTCTAGGAATGATGGAATCTCAGATGACCGCGACGCTGAACCTAACACGCAACTAATAGTAGCCAGGGGGTGTGCCTACGATTATCCCTAGACACCTCGCACCAGCCGGAGATCTAGTTACCCCCTAGTAGAGGAATACACAGACCTGGCTTGCCTCCAGGGAAACCCCAAAAGTGATAGTAGCCCCCCACATATAATAACGGTTAGGTAAGAGGAAAACACGTACGCAGTATGTATATATATTCTCCAAAGAGAGGCCCTCTGACTAGATAGCAGAAAATACAAAAGAGGACTTCGCGGTCACCTCAAAACCCTAAACAGCCATCCTGAAATTACTTTAACTCCGTTATCAACTCATGACACCGGAGTAGTAATTTCAGATCACTAGAGCTTCCAGCAGCAAGAGAAATATAAATGCATGCTGGACAAACAAACACAAAAAATGCCAAAGATCCAACTTAGCTGAATTACAGACTTGGAGCAGGTAGCAAGCAACAGGGGTGCTCTGGTAACATTGAGTGCCGGCACTAGAATGACTGAGAAGCCAGACTAAATAGGAAACTCCCAGTTTCCTGATGGGAACAGGTGCAAGACAAAAGTCAGCCAGTACCACCAGAAACCACCAGAGGGAGCCCAAAAACAGAATTCACAACAGTACCCCCCCCTTAAGGAGGGGGCACCGAACCCTCATGAGAACCACCAGGGCGATCTGGATGCGCCCTATGAAAGGCGCGAACCAAATCAGAGGCATGAACATCGGAGGCAGTCACCCAAGAATTATCCTCCTGACCGTATCCCTTCCATTTAACCAAATATTGAAGTCTCCGTCTGGAAACGCGAGAGTCCAAAATCTTCTCCACAACATACTCCAATTCACCCTCCACCAGCACAGGAGCAGGAGGCTCAACAGAAGGAACAACCGGTACCTCGTACCTCCGCAACAACGACCGATGGAAGACATTATGAATGGTGAACGATGCTGGTAGGTCCAAACGAAAAGATACAGGATTAAGAATCTCCAAAATCTTATAAGGACCTATGAACCGAGGTTTAAACTTAGGAGAAGAGACCTTCATAGGGACAAAACGAGAAGATAACCACACCAAGTCCCCAACGCGGAGAGAAGACCCACACGACGATGACGATTAGCAAACTGCTGAGTCTTCTCCTGAGACAACTTCAAATTGTCCACCACATGACTCCAAATCCGGTGCAGTCTATCCACCACCGTGTCCACTCCAGGGCAATCCGAAGATTCCACCTGGCCAGATGAAAAACGAGGGTGAAACCCTGAATTGCAAAAGAAAGGAGAAACCAGAGTGGCAGAACTGGCCCGATTATTGAGGGCAAACTCTGCCAACGGCAAAAAGGCGACCAAATCATCCTGATCAGCAGACACAAAACACCTCAAATAAGTCTCCAAGGTCTGATTAGTTCGCTCCGTCTGGCCATTAGTCTGAGGATGGAATGCAGACGAAAAAGACAAATCAATGCCCATCCTGGCACAGAACGCTCGCCAGAACCTAGACACAAATTGAGACCCCCTGTCAGAAACGATGTTTTCCGGGATACCATGTAAACGAACCACATTCTGAAAAAATAAAGGAACCAACTCAGATGAAGAAGGCAATTTGGGCAAGGGTACCAAATGAACCATCTTAGAAAAACGGTCACACACCACCCAAATGACGGACATTTTCTGAGAAACCGGGAGGTCCGAGATAAAGTCCATAGAGATGTGCGTCCACGGCCTCTTCGGAATAGGCAAGGACAACAACAATCCACTAGCCCGAGAACAGCAAGGCTTGGCCCGAGCACAAACATCACAAGACTGCACAAAGGCACGCACATCTGTTGTGAATTTGGTTTTTGGGCTCCCCCGGTGGTCACTGGTGGTACTGGACTTGTGTGCTTCTCTTTCTCTGTTCACCTGTTTCCATCAGGATATGGGAGTATCCTATTTAGCCTTGCTGCTCAGTCATTCTAGTGCCGGCCATCAATGTAACCAGAGCCTTTCTGTTGCATGTTCCTGCTCCTAGACTACTGATCAGCTAAGTTGGACTCTTAGTCCTAAGTTTGTTTTGCATTTTTGTTCCAGTTCACAGTTATGTTATTTTTCTGTAGCTGGAAGCTCTTGTGGGCTGAAATTACCACTCCAGTGTCATGAGTTGACACATGAGTCTTAAAGTAATTTCAGGATGGTATTTTAAAAGGGTTTTCAGCTGACCGTGAAGTTCCCTTTTGTATCTTCCTACTATCTAGTAAGCGGACCTCGCTTTGCTGAACCTACCTTCATACTGCGTATGTCTTTTCCTCTGAACTCACCGTCAATATATGTGGGGGGCTTCTGTCTCCTTTTTGGGGGAATTTCCCTAGAGGTAAGCCAGGTCTGTTTTTACCTCTATTAGGGTTAGTTAGTCCTCCGGCTGGCGCGAGGCGTCTAGGGATAAAACGTAGGTACGCCCCCCGGCCACTATTTGTTGTGTGGTAGGTTTAGCTCACGGTCAGCTCGAGATTCCATCACCCAAGCGCTAGTCTGTTATTTATGTTCTCTGACGTTCCCTTGCCATTGGGAACCATGACAGTATGGCCGGCCCAGTGTTAAAACCATTGGCAGAAGAAAGGAGAGAAAAAGAAGTCTGCAGATTTTTTTTTTTCCTTTTCCTCTGAGCTTGCTCTATAGTTGACTCAGTTGCATTTCTGCTCTAATTGCAGCCTTTGTCTCTCTCTCTCCTTCTAATCCTTGAATGGCTCTGATCTCACCTGATTAAAATGGATCCTCAGAGTTTGGCTACAGGTTTGAATGATCTTGCTACGAAGGTTCAAAATTTACAGGATTTTGTTATTCATGCTCCTATATCTGAACCTAGAATTCCTATACCAGAGTTTTTCTCCGGGGATAGATCTCGTTTCCTGAATTTCAAATATAATTGTAAATTGTTTCTTTCCCTGAGATCTCGCTCCGCTGGAGATCCCGCACAGCAGGTTAGGATTGTAATTTCCTTGCTGCGGGGTGACCCTCAAGATTGGGCATTTGCATTGGCACCAGGGGACCCTGCGTTGCTCAATGTGGATGCGTTTTTTCTGGCTTTGGGGTTGCTTTATGAGGAACCTAATTTAGAGATTCAGGCTGAAAAAGCCTTGATGGCCCTATCTCAAGGGCAAGATGAAGCTGAAATATACTGCCAAAAATTTCGTAAATGGTCTGTGCTTACTCAGTGGAATGAGTGCGCCCTGGCGGCGAATTTCAGAGAGGGTCTCTCCGATGCCATTAAAGATGTTATGGTGGGGTTCCCTGCACCTACAGGTCTGAATGAGTCCATGACAATGGCTATTCAGATTGATCGGCGTTTGCGGGAGCGCAAACCTGTGCACCATTTGGCGGTGTCTTCTGAGAAGGCGCCAGAGAATATGCAATGTGATAGAATTCTGTCCAGAAGCGAACGGCAGAATTTTAGGCGAAAAAATGGGTTGTGCTTCTATTGTGGTGATTCAACTCATGTTATATCAGCATGCTTTAAACGTACAAAAAAGGTTGATAAGTCTATTTCAATTGGCACTTTACAGTCTAAGTTTATTCTGTCTGTGACCTTGATTTGTTCATTATCGTCAATTACCGCGGATGCCTATGTCGACTCTGGCGCCGCTTTGAGTCTTATGGATTGGTCCTTTGCCAGGCGCTGTGGGTTTGATCTAGAGCCTCTGGAAGTCCCTATACCTCTGAAGGGTATTGACTCTACACCATTGGCTAGTAATAAACCACAGTTCTGGACACAAGTGACTATGCGTATGAATCCAGACCATCAGGAGATGATTCGCTTCCTTGTGTTGTACAATCTACATGATGTTTTGGTGCTCGGATTGCCATGGTTACAATCTCATAACCCAGTCCTTGACTGGAAAGCAATGTCTGTGTTAAGCTGGGGATGTCAGGGGGCTCATGGGGACGTACCTTTGGTTTCCATTTCGTCATCTATTCCCTCTGAGATTCCGGAATTTTTATCTGATTATCGTGATGTTTTTGAGGAGCCTAAGCTTGGTTCACTACCTCCTCACAGAGATTGCGATTGTACCATAGATCTGATTCCGGGCAGTAAATTTCCAAAGGGTCGTTTATTTAATCTATCTGTACCTGAACATGCTGCTATGCGAGAATATATTAAGGAGTCCCTGGAAAAGGGACATATTCGTCCTTCTTCATCTCCCTTAGGAGCCGGTTTTTTCTTTGTATCTAAAAAAGATGGCTCTTTGAGGCCGTGTATTGATTATCGACTCTTGAATAAAATTACAGTCAAATATCAGTATCCTCTGCCACTGCTGACTGATTTGTTTGCTCGAATAAAGGGGGCTAAGTGGTTCTCTAAGATTGATCTCCGTGGGGCGTATAATTTGGTGCGAATTAAGCAGGGGGATGAGTGGAAAACCGCATTTAATACGCCCGAGGGCCATTTTGAGTATTTAGTAATGCCTTTTGGTCTTTCAAATGCCCCTTCAGTCTTTCAGTCCTTTATGCATGACATTTTCCGTGAATATTTGGATAAATTTATGATTGTGTATCTGGATGATATTTTGATTTTTTCGGATGACTGGGACTCTCATGTCCAACAGGTCAGGAGGGTTTTTCAGGTTTTGCGGGCTAATTCCTTGAGTGTGAAGGGTTCTAAGTGTATTTTTGGGGTTCAAAAGATTTCTTTTTTGGGGTACATTTTTTCCCCCTCTTCCATTGAGATGGATCCTGTCAAGGTTCGGGCTGTTTGTGATTGGACGCAGCCTTCTTCTCTTAAGAGCCTTCAGAAATTTTTGGGCTTTGCTAATTTTTATCGTCGATTTATAACTGGTTTTTCTGATGTTGCTAAACCTTTGACTGATTTGACCAAAAAGGTGCTGATGTTGCTGATTGGTCCCCTGCTGCTGTGGAGGCCTTTCGGGAGCTTAAGCGCCGCTTTTCTTCCGCCCCTGTGTTGCGTCAGCCTGATGTTGCTCTTCCTTTTCAGGTTGAGGTCGATGCTTCCGAGATCGGAGCTGGGGCGGTTTTGTCACAGAAAAGTTCCGACTGCTCCGTGATGAGACCTTGTGCGTTCTTTTCTCGAAAATTTTCGCCCGCCGAGCGAAATTATGATATTGGTAATCGGGAGCTTTTGGCTATGAAGTGGGCTTTTGAGGAGTGGCGTCATTGGCTTGAGGGGGATAGACATCAGGTGGTGGTATTGACCGATCACAAGAATTTGATTTATCTTGAGTCTGCCAGGCGCCTGAATCCTAGACAGGCGCGCTGGTCGTTGTTTTTCTCTCGGTTTAATTTTGTGGTCTCATACTTACCAGGTTCTAAAAATGTGAAGGCGGATTCCTCTGGTGGATTCTGATTCCTCTGGTGATTCTGAACCTACAGGTATCCTTAAGGATGGGGTGATATTATCTGCTGTTTCCCCAGACCTGCGACGGGCTTTGCAGGAGTTTCAGGCGGATAGACCTGATCGTTGCCCGCCTGGTAGACTGTTTGTTCCTGATGATTGGACCAGTAGAGTCATCTCGGAGGTTCATTCTTCTGCGTTGGCAGGTCATCCTGGAATCTTTGGTACCAGGGATTTGGTGGCTAGGTCCTTCTGGTGGCCTTCCCTGTCTCGAGATGTACGAGTTTTTGTGCAGCCTTGTGATGTTTGTGCTCGGGCCAAACCTTGTTGTTCTCGGGCTAGCGGATTGTTGTTATCCTTGCCTATTCCGAAGAGGCCTTGGACTCACATCTCTATGGATTTTATTTCTGATCTCCCTGTTTCTCAGAAGATGTCTGTCATCTGGGTGGTGTGTGACCGTTTTTCAAAGATGGTTCATTTGGTGCCCTTGCCTAAGTTGCCTTCCTCATCCGAGTTGGTTCCTCTGTTTTTTCAAAATGTGGTTCGCTTGCATGGTATTCCGGAGAATATCGTTTCTGACAGGGGGACCCAGTTCGTGTCTAGATTTTGGCGGGCGTTCTGTGCTAGGATGGGCATTGATTTGTCTTTTTCGTCTGCGTTCCATCCTCAGACTAATGGCCAGACTGAGCGAACTAATCAGACCTTGGAGACTTATTTGAGGTGTTTTGTGTCTGCGGATCAGGATGACTGGGTTGCCTTTTTGCCGTTGGCGGAGTTTGCCCTCAATAATCGGGCTAGTTCTGCCACTTTGGTTTCTCCTTTCTTTTGCAATTCGGGGTTTCATCCTCGTTTTTCTTCCGGTCAGGTGGAGTCTTCGGATTGTCCTGGAGTGGATACTGTGGTGGATAGGTTGCATCGGATTTGGGGACAGGTGGTGGACAATTTGGAGTTGTCCCAGGAGAAGACTCAGCATTTTGCTAACCGCCGTCATCGTGTTGGTCCTCGTCTTCGTGTTGGGGACTTGGTGTGGTTGTCTTCTCGTTTTGTCCCTATGAGGGTTTCTTCTCCTAAGTTTAAGCCTCGGTTCATCGGCCCGTATAAGATTTTGGAGATTCTTAACCCCGTGTCCTTTCGATTGGACCTCCCAGCATCTTTTTCTATCCATAATGTCTTCCATCGGTCATTATTGCGCAGGTATGAGGTACCGGTTGTGCCTTCCGTTGAGCCTCCCGCTCCGGTGTTGGTTGAGGGTGAATTGGAGTACGTTGTGGAGAAGATCTTGGACTCCTGTGTTTCCAGACGGAAACTTCAGTATCTGGTCAAGTGGAAGGGCTACGGTCAGGAGGATAATTCTTGGGTGACAGCCTCTGATGTTCATGCCTCTGATTTGGTCCGTGCCTTTCATAGGGCTCATCCTGATCACCCTGGTGGTTCTTGTGAGGGTTCGGTGCCCCCTCCTTGAGGGGGGGTACTGTTGTGAATTTGGTTTTTGGGCTCCCCCGGTGGTCACTGGTGGTACTGGACTTGTGTGCTTCTCTTTCTCTGTTCACCTGTTTCCATCAGGATATGGGAGTATCCTATTTAGCCTTGCTGCTCAGTCATTCTAGTGCCGGCCATCAATGTAACCAGAGCCTTTCTGTTGCATGTTCCTGCTCCTAGACTACTGATCAGCTAAGTTGGACTCTTAGTCCTAAGTTTGTTTTGCATTTTTGTTCCAGTTCACAGTTATGTTATTTTTCTGTAGCTGGAAGCTCTTGTGGGCTGAAATTACCACTCCAGTGTCATGAGTTGACACATGAGTCTTAAAGTAATTTCAGGATGGTATTTTAAAAGGGTTTTCAGCTGACCGTGAAGTTCCCTTTTGTATCTTCCTACTATCTAGTAAGCGGACCTCGCTTTGCTGAACCTACCTTCATACTGCGTATGTCTTTTCCTCTGAACTCACCGTCAATATATGTGGGGGGCTTCTGTCTCCTTTTTGGGGGAATTTCCCTAGAGGTAAGCCAGGTCTGTTTTTTCCTCTATTAGGGTTAGTTAGTCCTCCGGCTGGCGCGAGGCGTCTAGGGATAAAACGTAGGTATGCCCCCCGGCCACTATTTGTTGTGTGGTAGGTTTAGCTCACGGTCAGCTCGAGATTCCATCACCCAAGCGCTAGTCTGTTATTTATGTTCTCTGACGTTCCCTTGCCATTGGGAACCATGACACACAACCCGAGACAGGGAAGGCCACCAGAAGGACCTGGCCACCAAATCTCTGGTACCAAAAATTCCAGGGTGACCTGCCAACACAGAAGAATGAACCTCCGAGATGACTCTACTGGTCCATTCATCTGGAACAAACAGTCTCCCAGGCGGACAACGATCAGGCCTATCAGTCTGAAACTCCTGCAAAGCACGTCGCAAGTCTGGGGAGACAGCAGACAAAATCACCCCATCCTTAAGGATACCCGTAGGCTCAGAATCACCAGAGGAGTCAGGCTCAAAACTCCTAGAAAGGGCATCTGCCTTCACATTTTTCGAACCCGGCAAGTATGAAACCACAAATTTAAACCGGGAGAAAAACAACGACCAGCGCGCCTGTCTAGGATTCAGACGCCTGGCAGACTCAAGGTAAATCAGATTCTTGTGATCAGTCAAGACCACCACCTGATGTCTAGCACCCTCAAGCCAATGACGCCACTCCTCAAATGCCCACTTCATAGCCAAGAGCTCCCGATTACCGACATCATAATTTCGCTCGGCGGGCGAAAACTTTCGAGAGAAGAATGCACATGGTCTCATCACTGAGCAATCGGGACTTCTCTGCGACAAGAAAAGCAGCGCTTAAGCTCCCGAAAGGCCTCAACAGCCGCAGAGGACCAATTGGCAACATCAGCACCCTTCTTAGTCAAATCAGTCAGAGGTTTAGCAACACTTGAAAACCCAGTTATAAATCGACGATAGAAATTAGCAAAGCCCAAGAACTTCTGAAGACTCTTCAGGGAAGTAGGCTGCGTCCAATCACAAATAGCCCGAACCTTGACAGGATCCATCTCAACAGAAGAAGGGGAAAAAATATACCCCAAAAAGGAGATCTTCTGAACCCCAAAAATACACTTTGAACCCTTTACAAACAAAGAATTGGCCCGCAAAACCTGAAAAACCTTCCTAACCTGTTGAACATGCGACTCCCAGTCATCCGAAAAAATCAAAATATCATCCAAATACACAATCATAAATTTATCCAGGTATTTACGGAAAATATCATGCATAAAGGACTGAAAGACTGAAGGAGCATTAGAAAGACCAAAAGGCATTACCAAATACTCAAAATGGCCCTCGGGCGTATTAAATGCAGTTTTCCACTCATCTCCCTGCTTAATCCGCACCAAATTATACGCACCCCGAAGATCAATCTTAGAGAACCACTTTGCCCCTTTAATACGAGCAAATAAATCAGTCAATAGTGGCAAAGGATACTGGTATTTGACTGTAATCTTATTCAACAGGCGATAATCAATACAGGGCCTCAGGGAGCCATCTTTTTTACCCACGAAAAAAAAAACCTGCTCCTAAAGGGGATGAGGATGGACGGATATGTCCCTTTTCCAAGGACTCCTTAATATACTCCCGCATAGCAGCATGCTCAGGCACAGACAGATTAAACAAACGACCCTTGGGAAACTTGCTGCCCGGAATCAAGTCTATAGCACAATCACAATCCCTGTGAGGGGGGAGAGAACTAAGTTTGGGCTCCTCAAAAACATCACAATAGTCAGACAAAAATGCCGGAATTTCAGAGGGAGTAGATGAAGCAATGGAAACCAAAGGTACTTCCCCATGAGCCCCCTGACATCCCCAGCTTAACACAGACATTGTTTTCCAGTCAAGGACTGGATTATGAGTTTGCAACCATGGCAATCCAAGCACTAAGACATCATGCAAGTTATGCAACACAAGGAAGCGAATCACCTCCCGATGGTCAGGAGTCATACACATAGTCACTTGTGTCCAGTATTGTGGTTTATTCCTAGCCAATGGTGTGGAGTCGATACCCTTCAGAGGGATAGGAACTTCCAAAGGCTCTAGGCTAAACCCACAGCGTCTGGCAAAGGACAAATCCATAAGACTCAAGGAAGCGCCAGAATCCACATAGGCATCCACAGTAATAGATGATAATGAACAGATCAAAGTTACAGACAAAATAAACTTAGACTGTAAAGTGCCAATTGCAAAAGACTTATCAACCTTTTTTGTGCGTTTAGAGCATGCTGATATAACATGAGCAGAATCACCACAGTAGAAGCACAACCCATTTTTACGCCTATAATTCTGCCGTTCACTTCTGGACAGAATTCTATCACATTGCATAATCTCCGGTGTCTGCTCAGAAGACACCGCCAAATGGTGCACAGGTTTGCGCTCCCGTAAACGCCGATCAATCTGAATAGCCATAGTCATGGATTCATTCAGACCTGTGGGCGTAGGAAACCCCACCATGACATCTTTAACGGCGTCAGAGAGACCTTCTCTGAAATTCGCCGCCAGGGCGCACTCATTCCACTGAGTAAGCACAGACCATTTTCGAAATTTTTGACAATATATTTCAGCTTCATCATGCCCTTGAGAGAGGGCTATCAAGGCCTTTTCAGCCTGAATCTCCAAATTAGGTTCCTCATAGAGCAACCCCAGTGCCAGAAAAAACGCATCCACATTGAGCAGCGCATGATCCCCTGGTGTCAATGCCCAATTCTGGGGGTCACCCCGCAACAAGGAAATAACAATTTTAACCTGCTGAGCGGAGTCTCCAGCGGAGCGAGATCTCAGAGAAAGATACAATTTACAATTGTGCTTAAAATTCAAAAAACGAGATCTATCTCCAGAAAAGAACTCAGGTATAGGAATCTTGGGTTCTGACATAGGAGCATGTATAACATAGTCTTGGATATTTTGAACCTTAGAAGCAAGAGCACTCAGGCCTGTAGCTAAACTCTGGATATCCATTTCTCAACAGCTGAGATCTGAGCCATTCAGGGGTTAAGAGGAGAGAAAAAGCAAAAAGCAGCAGATTGCAATTATGGCTAGACAGAACTTCTGAGTAAAAAAAAAAAATGTCAGAAACTTCTTCTTTTCTCTCTTTCTTCAGCCAATACCTTTAATACATTTTGGCCGGCAATACTGTCATGGTTCCCAATGGCAGGGACTCAGGAAAAAACGGACTAGCTCTAGGAATGATGGAATCTCAGATGACCGCGACGCTGAACCTAACACGCAACTAATAATAGCCAGGGGGTGTGCCTACGATTATCCCTAGACACCTCGCACCAGCCGGAGATCTAGTTACCCCCTAGTAGAGGAATACACAGACCTGGCTTGCCTCCAGGGAAACCCCAAAAGTGATAGTAGCCCCCCACATATAATAACGGTTAGGTAAGAGGAAAACACGTACGCAGTATGAATATAGATTCAGCAAAGAGAGGCCCTCTGACTAGATAGCAGAAAATACAAAAGAGGACTTCGCGGTCACCTCAAAACCCTAAACTGCCATCCTGAAATTACTTTAACTCCGTTATCAACTCATGACACCGGAGTAGTAATTTCAGATCACTAGAGCTTCCAGCAGCAAGAGAAATATAAATGCATGCTGGACAAACAAACACAAAAAATGCCAAAGATCCAACTTAGCTGAATTACAGACTTGGAGCAGGTAGCAAGCAACAGGGGTGCTCTGGTAACATTGAGTGCCGGCACTAGAATGACTGAGAAGCCAGACTAAATAGGAAACTCCCAGTTTCCTGATGGGAACAGGTGCAAGACAAAAGTCAGCCAGTACCACCAGTAACCACCAGAGGGAGCCCAAAAACAGAATTCACAACAGTAGACGTTGACACTGGCTTTTTGGTGTACTATTTAATGAAGCTGCCAGTTGAGGACCTGTGAGGCGTCGGTTTCTCAAACTACAGACTCTAATGTACTTTTCTTGTTGCTCAGTTGTGCGGCGGGGCCTCCCACTTCTTTTTCTACTCTGGTTAGAGCCCATTTGTGCTTTCCTCTGAAGGGAGTAGTACACACCATTGTAGGAAATCTTTAGATTCTTGGCAATTTCTCGCATGAAATAGCTTTCATTTCTAAGAACAAGAATAGACTGTCGAGTTTCACATGAAAGTTCTTTTTTTCTGGCCATTTTGAGAGTTTTAATGGAACCAACAAATGTAATGCTCCAGATTCTCAACTAGCTCAAAGGAAGGTCAGGTTTATAGGTTCTCTAATCAGACAAACTGTTTTCAGCTGTGCTAACATACTTGAACAAGGGAATTCAAGGGTATTCTAACCATCCATAACACAGTTAGCAAACACAAAGTACCATAAGAACACTGGAGTGATGGTTGTTGGAAATGGGCCTCTATACACCTATGAAGATATTGCATTATAAACCAGACGTTTGTAGCTAGAATAGTCATTTGCCACATTAACAATGTATAGAATGTATTTCTGAATCATTTAATGTTAGTTTCATTGGAAAAACCTGTGCTTTTCTGACATCTTCTATTACATATATATATATATACAGTACAGACCAAAAATTTGGACACATCTTCTCATTTAAAGATTTTTCTGTATTTTCATGACTATGAAAATTGTATATTCACACTGAAGGCATCAAAACTATGAATTAACACATGTGGAATTATATATTTAAAAAGTGTGAAACAACTGAAATTATGTCTTATATTCTAGGTTCTTCAAAGTAGCCACCTTTTGCTTTGATGACTGCTTTGCACACTCTTGCCATTCTCTTGATGAGCTTCAAGAGGTAGTCACCGGGAATGGTTCTCACTTCACAGGTGTGCCCTGTCAGATTTAATAAGTGGGATTTCTTGCCTTATAAATGGGGTTGGGACCATCAGTTGTGTTGTGCAGAAGTCTGGTGCATACACAGCTGATAGTCCTACTGAATAGACTGTTAGAATTTGTATTATGGCAAAAAAAAATCAGCTAAGTAAAGAAAAACGAGTGGCCATCATTATTTTAAGAAATGAAGGTCAGTCAGTCCGAAAAATTGGGAAAACTTTGAAAATGTCCCCAAATGCAGTGGCAAAAACCATCAAGCGCTACAAAGAAACTGTCTCACATGAGGACCGCCCCAGGAAAGGAAGACCAAGTGTCATCTCTGCTTCTGAGGATAAGTTTATCCAAGTCACCAGCCTCAGAAATCTCAGGTTAACAGCAGCTCAGATTAGAGACCAGGTCAATGCCACACAGAGTTCTAGCAGCAGACACATCTCTACAACAACTGTTAAGAGGAGACTTTGTGCAGCAGGCCTTCATGGTAAAATAGCTGCTAGGAAACCACTGCTAAAGACAGGCAACAAGCAGAAGAGACTTGTTTGGGCTAAAGAACACAAGGAATGGACATTAGACCAGTAGCAATCTGTGCTTTGGTCTGATGAGTTCAAATTTGAGATCTTTGGTTCCAACCACTGTGTTTTTGTGCGACGCAGAAAAGGTGAACGGATGGACTCTACATGTTTGGTTCCCACCATGAAGCATGGAGGAGGTGGTGTGATGGTGTGGGGGTGCTTTGCTGGTGACACTGTTGGGGATTTCTTCAAAATTGAAGGCATACTGAACCAACATGGCTACCACAGCATCTTGCAGCGGCATGCTGTTCCATCCTGTTTGCGTTTAGTTGGACCATCATTTATTTTTCAACAGGACAATGACCCTAAACACACCTCCAGGCTGTGTAAGGGCTATTTGACCAAGAAGGAGAGTGATGGGGTGCTACGACAGATGACCTGGCTTCCACAATCACCAGACCTGAACCCAATCGAGATGGTTTGGGGTGAGCTGGACCGCAGAGTGAAGGCAAAAGGGCCAACAAGTGCTAAGCATCTCTGGGAACTCCTTCAAGATTGTTAGAAGACCATTCCTGGTGACTACCTCTTGAAGCTCATCAAGAGAATGCCAAGAGTGTGCAAGGCAGTCATCAAAGCAAAAGGTGGCCACTTTGAAGAAACTAGAATATAAGACATATTTTCAGTTGTTTCACACTTTTTTGTTAAGTATATACAGTTATATGAAAAAGTTTGGGCACCCCTATTAATCTTAAGCTTAATGTTTTATAAAAATTGTTTTATTTTGCAACAGCTATTTCAGTTTCATATATCTAATAACTGTTGGACACAGTAATGTTTCTGCCTTGAAATGAGGTTTATTGTACTAACAGAATATGTGCAATCTGCATTCAAACAAAATTTGACAGGTGCATAAGTATGGGCACCCTTATCATTTTATTGTTTTAAATATTCCTACCTACTTTTTACTGACTTACTAAAGCACTTTTTTGGGTTTTGTAACCTCATTGAGCTTTGAACTTCATAGCCAGGTGTATGCAATCATGAGAAAAGCTACTCAAAGTGGCCACTTGCAAGTTGTTCTCCTGTTTGAATCTCCTCTGAAGAGTGGCATCATGGGCTCCTCAAAACAACTGTCAAATGATCTGAAAACAAAGATTATTCAACATAGTTGTTCAGGGGAAGGATACAAAAAGCTGTCTCAGAGATTTAACCAGTCAATTTCCACTGTGAGGAACATAGTAAGGAAATGGAAGAACACAGGTACAGTTCTTGTTAAGGCCAGAAGTGGCAGGCCAAGAAAAACATCAGAAAGGCAGAGAAGAAGAATGGTGAGATCAGTCAAGGACAATCCTCAGACCACCTCCAGAGAGCTGCAGCATCAACTTGCTGCAGATGGTGTCACTGTGCATCGGTCAACTATACAACGCACTTTGCACAAGGAGAATTTGTATGGGAGAGTGATGCAAAAGAAGCCGTTTCTGCAAGTATGCCACAAACAGAGTCGGCTGAGGTATGCAAAAGCACATTTGGAGAAGCCAATTTCCTTTTAGAAGAAGGTCCTGTGGACTGATGAAACCAAGATTGAGTTGATTGGTCATACAAAAAGGCGTTATGCATGGCGGCACAAAAACACAGCATTCCAAGAAAAACACTTGCTACCCACAGTAAAATTTGGTGGAGTTTCCATCATGCTTTGGGGCTGTGTGGCCAATGCCGGCACCGGAAATCTTGTTAAAGTTGAGGGACGCATGGATTCCTCTCAGTATCAGCAGATTCTTGACAATAATGTTCATGAATCAGTGACAAAGTTGAAGTTACGCAGGGGATGGATCTTTCAGCAAGACAATGATCCAAAACACCGCTCCAAATCTACTCAGGCATTCATGCAGAGGAACAATTACACTGTTCTGGAATGGCCATCCCAGTCCCCAGACCTGAATATCATTGAACATCTGTGGGATCATTTGAAAAGGGCTGTCCATGCTCGGCGACCATCAAACTTAACTGAACTGGAATTGTTTTGTAAAGAGGAATGGTCAAAAATACCTTCATCCAGGATCCAGGAACTCATTAAAAGCTACAGGAAGCGACTAGAGGCTGTTATTTTTGCAAAAGGAGGATCTTCTAAATATTAATGTCACTTTTCTGGTGGGGTGCCCATACTTATGCACCTGTCAAATTTTGTTTGAATGCAGATTGCACATTTTCTGTTAGTACAATAAACCTGATTTCAAGGCAGAAACATTTCTGTGTCCATTGTTATTAGATATATGAAACTGAAATAGCTGTTGCAAAAAAAACAATTTTTATAAAACATTAAGCTTAAGATTAATAGGGGTGCCCAAACTTTTTCATATAACTGTAATTCCACATGTGTTAATTCATAGTTTTGATGCCTTCAGTGTGAATGTACAATTTTCAGTCATGAAAATACAGAAAAATCTTTAAATGAGAAGGTGTATCCAAACTTTTGGTCTGTACTTGCCGTGGTGCTTCATGGTTCGGCTTTCTCCAAGAATCTTATCTTTTGGTGCCATTTTCCTGATGTATTCCAGGATACTCCTTGTTTCATCTGTGATGGTGGCTTGGATGCTTATCAAGCCTCGACCACCCTCCTTTCTGTTGGTATACAATCTTGTGTGTTAGACTTAGGGTGGAGACCTCCATGCATTGTGAGGAGCTTTTGTGTCTTAACATCTGCAGCTTCCATCTCTTCTTTTGGCCAGCACACTATGCCAGCAGGGTATCTGATAACTGGCAGGGCATATGTATTGATGGCACAGATTTTATTCTTCCCATTAAGCTGGTTCTTCAGGACCTGTCTTACCCTTTGATGGTATTTGGATGTTGCTGCTTTCCTTGCCTCATCATCATGGTTACCATATCCCTGTGGGATGCCGAGGTACTTATAGCATGTCTGTACATCTACTATGTTCCTGGTAATTCCACTCCATCAGTCTTGACTACCTTGCCTCTCTTTATTACCAACTGGCCACACATCTCCAGTCTGAAGGACATCCCAATGTCTTTACTGTAGATACTTGTCAGGTGGATCAGTAAGTTAGTTGATGTCCCGTTAATTTTTCGCATACAGCTTGATGTCATCCATATAGAGGAGGTGACTGATGGTGCTTCCTCTCTTGAACTTGTATTTATAGCCAAACTCTGTAATTAGCTGACTGAGGGGGTTCAAGCCTATGCAGAGCAGCAATGGGGACAGTGCATCACCTTGATATATGCTGCATTTGATGGTCATTTGTGCTTGTTGTCTTGAGTTTACTTCCAATGTTGTTCTCCATTGCTCCATTGAGTTTCTGAGGAAGGTTCTTAATTTTCTTTTGACATTGTAGAGAGCCAAGTATTCACAGTTCCATGTGTGTGGCATTGAGTCATAGGCTTTCCTGTTGTCAATCCTGGCTGTGCTGAGATTGGTCTGTCTGGATCTTGAGTCTTGAGCAACTATCCTATCTACTAGAAACTGGTGCTTAGAGCCTCTGATGTTGGACCCAATGCCTTTCTCAGCTGAATTCATGTACTGGTTCAATTGGTTCTGTAGATTGGTGGCTATGATGCCTGACAGGAGTTTCCATGTTGTTGTAAGGCAGGTTATTGGATGGTAGATGGGTGGAACTGTTCCTTTGTGAGGATTCTTCATGATCAGCACTGTTCTTCCTTGTGTTAGTCAATCTGGGTGGTGGCCTGCTTCTAGCAGTTGGTTCATCTGCTTTGCCATGTGTTCATGTACCGATGTTAATTTTTTTAGCCAGTAGATGTGGATCATGTCTTGGCCAGGTGCTGTCCAGCTCTTAATGTTCTTGATGCGCTGCTGGATGTCTGCTTCTGTAATGGTGACTGGTTCTTGTTCTAGGTGGTTGCTGTGTTTTATTCTCAAATCTTGCAGCCACATTGCACTGGTGTTGTGTGTTTTTTCCTTCTCCCATATGTTCCTCCAGTATTGTTCAGCCTCTGCTATTGGTGGAGTTGTTGCCTTTGTGCTGTTACTCTGTTGTTGGGAGTACACCTTGGATGGTTCTTTGGAGAACAGGGCATTTATCCTCTTGGCCTCAGCTTCTCTGGTGTATCTCCCTAGTCTTGCAGTGAGTGCTGTGAGCTTCTGTTTTGCAGTCTCTAGGGCTTCAGTTGGGGTCAGACCTTTGTACTTGTCTAACTTGGTCTTATTCTTGATCTTTACACTCTTCTGTATTTCTGTTAGTTGGCTGACTTCCCTTCGTGTCACCTTGATCTTGGTCTCCAGTCTTCTTTTCCAAGGGGGGCACATACTTCTGTTGTTCTTGCTGGTTGTATAGCCTAGCATTTCCATGATTGCTGAGGCAGTAGCATAGATCAGTAAATTGGTTTGAGTTATGGTGGTGGTAGGTATTGATGCAAGTGCTCTATTGGCATCTTCTAGCATACTGTCTGGTGGTGTTTCTTTGCTGAGCCCTGGAAGTCGATCTCTGGTATTGATGGTATTTAGTTTAACTAAGATCTTCTGTTTCATATCAGCTACAGGGCTCTCTAGTTGCAGGATTGGATCAGGATCTTCAGGGAGTTGCACATGTTGTTCTTCCAGGTCTTCATGTGGGGTGGATCTGCATTGCAGTTGATCCATTTCAAGTTGTGATAATAGCTTTCTGTTTATGATAGTGAAACATTGGGTGACTAGTTGTTTCCCAGTCAGTGGACATGCAGGTCTTCTATCCATCCAGAGTCTCCTCATATGCTTCATATATCCCCTCACATTTGGTCTGCTGTTATAGTAGCATTTCATCAGATCCAGGTTCTCTTGCCTTGTCCATGTATGGTTTGTTCCAGTAGCCCATCTACTGTATCATCAGATTGTCCTGGTCCCTCAACATCTGACTCGGACCTTGTTAATCCGGGCAACATCCGAGCCGGCATGACTCTCTTTGTTCATGACACTCTCATGTTTATTGAGGTAGGCACTGTAGTGTTATGTTATGACCCCAATGGCAGAGGGTCTCAGGAATAATGCTAAGTCAGTAAATACAGAAAACCAGCTCATAGGGCAGTGGTAACTGGGCTGACCATATAACTAATCCTAGCACCACAAATACCAGCAGCCGGGGAACGCTCCTACGTTGATCCTAGACGTCTCGCGCCAGCCGGAGAGCTAACTACCCCTAGAAGGGAAAAGAAAGACCTTTCTTGCCTCCAGAGGAAATACCCCAAAAAGTTGGATAGAAGCCCCCCACAAATAATAACGGTGAGGTAAGAGGAAAAGACAAACATAAGAATGAGCTAGGAATTTAGCAAAGAGAGGCCCACTAGCTAATAGCAGAATATAGAAAGATAACTTATATGGTCAGCAAAAAATCCTATCAAAAATATCCACACTGGAAATTCAAGAACCCCCGAACCGTCTAACGGCCCGGGGGGAGAACACCAGCCCCCTAGAGCTTCCAGCAAGGTCAAGAATCACATTTAGTACAAGCTGGACAAAAATGATAGCAAACAAATAACCCAAAAAACAAAGAAGCAAGACTTAGCTAAATTTAACACGAACCAGGACCAGCAAACAGGAGCAAACAGAATGTGTCTGATAACACCGATGCCAGGCACTGGACTAAGGTTCCAGGAGGTTTAAATAGCAACACCCCTGAAGTAACGACCCAGCTGGGTGCAGACAGAGGGAAGGAAATCCCAGAGTCATATCACTAGTAACCACTAGAGGGAGCCAAAAAAGTCTAATTCACAACAGTACCCCCCCCTTAAGGAGGGGTCACCGAACCCTCACCAAGACCACCAGGGCGATCAGGATGAGCAGCGTGAAAGGCACGAACCAAATCGGCCGCATGCACATCAGAGGCAACCACCCAGGAATTATCCTCCTGACCATAACCCTTCCACTTGACCAAATACTGAAGCCTCCGCCTGGAGAGACGAGAATCCAAGATCTTCTCCACCACGTACTCCAACTCGCCCTCAACCAACACCGGAGCAGGAGGCTCAGCAGAAGGAACCACAGGCACAACGTAGCGTCGTAACAAAGACCTATGGAACACATTGTGAATGGCAAACGAAACCGGAAGATCCAAGCGAAAGGACACAGGATTAAGGATTTCCAATATCTTGTAAGGACCGATGAAGCGAGGCTTAAATTTAGGAGAGGAGACCTTCATAGGAACAAATCGAGAAGACAGCCACACCAAATCCCCAACACGAAGTCGGGGACCCACACCGCGGCGGCGGTTGGCAAAACGCTGAGCCTTCTCCTGTGACAACTTCAAGTTGTCCACCACATGATTCCAGATCTGCTGCAACCTATCCACCACAGAATCTACTCCAGGACAGTCAGAAGGCTCCACATGTCCCGAGGAAAAACGAGGATGGAAACCAGAGTTGCAGAAAAATGGCGAAACCAAAGTAGCGGAACTAGCCCGATTATTTAGGGCAAACTCAGCCAACGGCAAGAAGGTCACCCAATCATCCTGATCTGCCGAAACAAAACACCTCAAGTAAGCTTCCAGAGTCTGATTAGTTCGCTCAGTTTGTCCATTAGTCTGAGGATGAAAGGCAGACGAGAACGATAAATCAATGCCCATCCTAGCACAAAAGGATCGCCAGAACCTGGAAACAAACTGGGATCCTCTGTCAGACACAATATTCTCAGGAATGCCGTGCAAACGAACCACACTCTGAAGGAACACAGGAACCAGATCGGAAGAGGAAGGCAGCTTAGGCAAAGGCACCAAATGGACCATTTTTGAAAAGCGATCACATACCACCCAGATGACAGACATACCCCGAGACACCGGGAGATCAGAAATGAAATCCATGGAAATATGTGTCCAAGGCCTCTTCGGGACAGGCAAGGGCAAGAGCAACCCGCTGGCACGGGAACAGCAAGGCTTAGCTCGAGCACAAGTCCCACAGGACTGCACAAATGACCGTACATCCCGTGACAAGGAAGGCCACCAAAATGACCTAGCCACCAGATCTCTGGTGCCAAAAATTCCCGGATGACCTGCCAACACCGAGGAATGAACCTCGGAAATGACTCTGCTGGTCCACTTATCAGGAACAAACAGTCTGTCAGGTGGACAAGAGTCAGGTCTACCAGCTTGAAATCTCTGCAACACACGTCGCAAATCAGGAGAAATGGCTGACAAAATAACTCCTTCTTTAAGAATACCAACAGGTTCTGTGACTCCAGGAGAGTCAGGCACAAAGCTCCTTGAAAGAGCATCAGCTTTCACATTCTTTGAACCTGGTAAATACGAGACCACAAAGTCAAAACGGGAGAAAAACAATGACCAGCGGGCCTGTCTAGGATTCAAGCGTTTAGCAGACTCGAGATACATCAAATTTTTGTGATCAGTCAAGACCACCACACGATGCTTAGCACCCTCGAGCCAATGACGCCACTCCTCAAATGCCCAGTTCATGGCCAGTAATTCCAGATTGCCCACATCATAATTCCGCTCAGCAGGCGAAAACTTCCTAGAGAAGAAAGCACATGGTCTCATTACCGAGCAACCAGGGCCTCTCTGTGACAAAACGGCCCCTGCCCCAATCTCAGAAGCATCCACCTCGACCTGAAAGGGAAGTGAGACATCAGGCTGGCACAAAACAGGCGCCGAAGTAAACCGGCGCTTCAACTCCTGGAACGCCTCCACGGCTGCAGGAGCCCAGTTAGCAACATCAGAACCTTTCTTGGTCATATCCGTCAAAGGTTTAACAACGCTAGAAAAATTAGCGATAAAACGACGGTAGAAGTTAGCAAAACCCAAGAACTTCTGAAGACTCTTAACTGACGTGGGTTGAGTCCACTCATGAATAGCTCGGACCTTGACTGGGTCCATCTCCACAGCAGAAGGGGAAAAAATAAACCCCAAAAAGGGAACTTTCTGTACTCCAAAGAGACACTTTGAGCCTTTAACAAACAAGGCATTCTCACGCAAAACCTGAAACACCATCCTGACCTGCTCCACATGTGAGTCCCAATCTTCAGAGAAAACCAGAATATCGTCCAGATAAACAATCATAAATTTATCCAGATACTTCCGGAAAATATCATGCATAAAGGACTGAAATACTGAGGGAGCATTAGAAAGCCCAAAAGGCATCACCAAGTACTCAAAATGACCTTCGGGCGTATTAAATGCAGTCTTCCATTCATCACCTTGCTTAATGCGCATAAGGTTGTATGCACCACGAAGATCTATCTTGGTGAACCACTTGGCACCCTTAATCCGGGCAAACAAGTCCAACAAGAGAGGCAAAGGATACTGAAATTTTACAGTGATTTTATTCAGTAGCCGATAGTCAATACAAGGTCTCAAAGATCTGTCCTTCTTAGCCACAAAAAAGAATCCCGCACCAAGAGGGGAAGAGGATGGACGGATATGCCCCTTCTCCAGAGACTCCTTGATATATGAACGCATTGTGGCATGCTCAGGTACTGACAGATTAAATAATCTTCCCTTAGGAAATTTACTACCTGGAATCAAATCTATGGCGCAGTCACAGTCCCTATGAGGAGGCAGAGCACTGGATCTGGACTCACTGAATACATCCTGATAATCAGACAAATACTCAGGAACTTCCGAAGGAGTAGAGGAAGCAATAGACACCGGCGGGGAATCAGCATGAATTCCCTGACAGCCCCAACTTGACACAGACATTGCCTTCCAATCCAGGACTGGATTGTGGGTCTGTAACCATGGCAGACCCAAAACGACCAAATCATGCATTTTATGCAGAACAAGAAAACGAATCACCTCCCGATGTTCAGGAGTCATGCACATGGTCACCTGCGTCCAAAACTGCGGTTTATTTTCCGCCAATGGCGTAGCATCAATACCTCTAAGAGGAATAGGATTTACTAACGGTTCAAGAACAAAACCACAGCGCTTGGCAAATGACAGATCCATAAGACTCAGGGCGGCACCTGAATCCACAAACGCCATAACAGGGTAAGAAGACAAAGAGCAAATTAAAGTCACAGACAAAATAAATTTAGGTTGCAAATTACCAATGGCGACAGGACTAACAACCCTTGTTAGGCATTTAGAGCATGCTGATATAACATGTGTAGAATCACCACAGTAAAAACACAACCCATTCTGACGTCTATGATTTTTCCGTTCATTTCTAGTCTGAATTCTATCACATTGCATTAAATCAGGTGTTTGTTCAGACAACACCACCAGAGGATTAGCGGTTTTGCGCTCCCGCAAACGCCGGTCAATTTGAATAGCAAGCGCCATAGAATCATTCAGACTTGTAGGAATGGGGAAACCCACCATCACATTCTTAATGGCTTCAGAAAGGCCATTTCTGAAATTTGCGGCCAGAGCACACTCATTCCACTGAGTAAGCACGGACCATTTCCGAAATTTTTGGCAATACACTTCAGCTTCATCCTGACCCTGAGAAATAGCCAGCAAGGCTTTTTCTGCCTGAATTTCAAGATTGGGTTCCTCGTAAAGCAATCCGAGCGCCAGAAAAAACGCATCAATATTCGCCAATGCCGGATCTCCTGGCGCTAGCGAGAAAGCCCAATCCTGAGGGTCGCCCCGTAAAAAAAAAATAACAATTTTAACTTGCTGAGCAGAATCTCCAGATGAACGGGGTCTCAGAGAAAGAAACAATTTACAATTATTCTTGAAATTCCTAAACCTAAATCGATCTCCAGAAAACAATTCCGGAATAGGTATTTTAGGTTCAGACATAGGACTACTGGTAACAAAATCTTGTATACCCTGCACACGAGCTGCCAGCTGGTCAACACTTGTAATCAAGGTCTGCACATTCATGTCTGCAGCAAGCACACGCCACTCAAAGGTAAAGGGGAGGAAGAGAAGGAAGGAAAAAAAAACCTCAGAATTTCCTTTCTTATTATCCCACTTCTGCAATGCTTTAAACATTCAATATTGGCCTGGCATACTGTTATGACCCCAATGGCAGAGGGTCTCAGGAATAATGCTAAGTCAGTAAATACAGAAAACCAGCTCATAGGGCAGTGGTAACTGGGCTGACCATATAACTAATCCTAGCACCACAAATACCAGCAGCCGGGGAACGCTCCTACGTTGATCCTAGACGTCTCGCGCCAGCCGGAGAGCTAACTACCCCTAGAAGGGAAAAGAAAGACCTTTCTTGCCTCCAGAGGAAATACCCCAAAAAGTTGGATAGAAGCCCCCCACAAATAATAACGGTGAGGTAAGAGGAAAAGACAAACATAAGAATGAGCTAGGAATTTAGCAAAGAGAGGCCCACTAGCTAATAGCAGAATATAGAAAGATAACTTATATGGTCAGCAAAAAATCCTATCAAAAATATCCACACTGGAAATTCAAGAACCCCGAACCGTCTAACGGCCCGGGGGGAGAACACCAGCCCCCTAGAGCTTCCAGCAAGGTCAGGAATCACATTTAGTACAAGCTGGACAAAAATGATAGCAAACAAATAACCCAAAAAACAAAGAAGCAAGACTTAGCTAAATTTAACACGAACCAGGACCAGCAAACAGGAGCAAACAGAATGTGTCTGATAACACCGATGCCAGGCACTGGACTAAGGTTCCAGGAGGTTTAAATAGCAACACCCCTGAAGTAACGACCCAGCTGGGTGCAGACAGAGGGAAGGAAATCCCAGAGTCATATCACTAGTAACCACTAGAGGGAGCCAAAAAAGTCTAATTCACAACAGTGTTAGTAGTCTTGCCAAAGGACTACTACTGGTATATTATTTCCATCAGGTCAGAGCCAGATTGGTGGTTGTGCACCTTAACCGCTACGCTACAACAGCCACCTAGGGTAGTTATTATAGTGTATTACGCTGTTAGGATCCTTGGCATATATATACAGGACAGAGCTGACATGCAGTAGCCTTTTCTAGTGCATTATATGTATATATATATATATATATATATATATATATATATATACTAGAATGTGGCCCGATTCTAATGCATCGGGTATTCTAGAATATGCATGTCCCCGTAGTATATGGACAATGATGATTCCAGAATTCGCGGCAGACTGTGCCCGTTGCTGATTGGTCGAGGCAACCTTTATGACATCATCGTCGCCATGGCAACCATTATGACATCTACGTCGATACTGTGCCCGTCGCTGATTGGTCGAGGCCTGGCGGCAGACTGTGCCCGTCGCTGATTGGTCGAGGCAACCTTTATGACATCATCGTCGCCATGCTGTGCCCGTCTCTGATTGGTCGAGGCCTGGTGGCCTCGACCAATCAGAGACGCGGGATTTCCAGGACAGACAGACAGACAGACAGACAGACGGAAAACCCTTAGACAATTATATATATAGATACAGGGCCGGTTTTAGGCAAAGTGGGGCCCTAGGCAAAGTTTAAAATGGGGCCCCAAATGCTAACATATTGCACATCATACAGAAGAATTTCGGTTGTATTTACATGCGCTGATTTCAGGCCGCTAAACAAGTGTGATCGACAATACTGAAGTCGTTGGACGCTTGTTTCCTGGCCTCTTTCCACCGTCTGAGAAAGAATGAAGGGGACAGATCACTAGTAGATCACTAACAGATCACCATACAGTATCATGTTATCAGCAGCACATCTACAGTTTACACCGGCGATGTGCTGCTGAGAACAATGATTTTTATTCCGGCATAAACAATCCAATCACCCAATGAATATGCAGCATTTTGCTTGTTTAGTATAATACACCCCATAGTCCTCCATATATTATAATGTGCACCATAGTCCTCCTTATTGCAAAATGCACACCCCATAGTCCTCCATATAATATACTGTGCCCCATAGTCCTCCATATAGTATAATACACTCCTCATAGTCCTCCATATAGTATTATACACTTCCCATAGTCCTCCCTATAGTATAATACACTCCTCATAGTCCTCCATATATTAAAATATACTCCTCAGTCCTCCATATAGCATAATACACTCCTCACAGTGCGCCATATAGTATAATACACCGCCATAGTCATCCATGTAGTACAATTCACTTCCCATAGTATAATGCACCCCATAGTTCTTCATATAGTATAATGTATTCCCCATAGTCTTCGATACAGTATAATTCAGCCCACATATAGTTTAATGCAGCCACCCCACAGAGTATAATGCAGCCACCCCAGAGTATAATGTAACCCCCAGAGTATAATGTAACCTCCCCATAGAATATAATGCAGCATCCCCATATAGTATAATGTAGCCCCCTCATAGAGTATGATGCCATCACCCCTCATAGAATATAAATATAATACAGCCTCCCCCATAGAACATAATATACCCCCATAGTATATAGCACAGCCCACATAGTAGTATATAACACAGGCCACATAGTAGTATATAGCACAGCCACTTAGTATATAGCACAGCCAACACAGTAGTATATAGAACAGCCCACACAGTAGTATAAAGCACTGCCCACATAGTAGTATACAGCACAGCCCACAGTAGTATACAGCACTGCCCACAGTAGTATACAGCACAGCCCACAGTAGTATACGGCACAGCCCACAGTAGTATACAGCACAGCCCACAGTAGTATACAGCACAGCCCACAGTAGTATACAGCACAGCCCACAGTAGTATACAGCACTGCCCACAGTAGTATACAGCACTGCCCACAGTAGTATACAGCACTGTCCACAGTAGTATACAGCACTGCCCACAGTAGTATACAGCACTGCCCACAGTAGTATACAGCACTGTCCACAGTAGTATACAGCACTGTCCACAGTAGTATACAGCACTGTCCACAGTAGTATACAGCACAGCCCACAGTAGTATACAGCACAGCCCACAGTAGTATACAGCAGAGCCCACAGTAGTGTACAGCACTGCCCACAGTAGTATACATCACTGCCCACAGTAGTATACAGCACTGCCCACAGTAGTATACAACACTGCCCACAGTAGTATACAGCACAGCCCACAGTAGTATATAGCACAGCCCACAGTAGTATACAACACAGCCCACAGTAGTATAAAGCACAGCCCACAGTAGTATACAGCACTGCCCACAGTAGTATACAGCAGAGCCCACAGTAGTATACAGCAGAGCCCACAGTAGTATACAGCAGAGCCCACAGTAGTATACAGCAGAGCACACAGTACTATACAGCACTGCCCACAGTAGTATACAGCACATCCCACAGTAGAATATAGCACAGCCCACAGTAGTATACAGCAGAGCCCACAGTAGTATACAGCAGAGCACACAGTAGTATACAGCAGAGCACACAGTAGTATACAGCAGAGCCCACAGTAGTATACAGCAGAGCCCACAGTAGTATACAGCAGAGCCCAAAGTAGTATACAGCGCTACCCACAGTAGTATACAGCACATCCCACAGTAGTATACAGCAGAGCCCACAGTAGTGTACAGCAGAGCCCACAGTAATATACAGCACTGCCCACAGTAGTATACAGCAGAGCCCACAGTAGTATACAGCAGAGCCCACAGTAGTATACAGCAGAGCCCACAGTAGTATACAGCACATCCCACAGTAGAATACAGCACAGCCCACAGTAGTATACAGCAGAGCCCACAGTTGTGAGCAGCAGAGCACACAGTAGTATACAGCAGAGCCCACAGTAGTATACAGCACAGCCCACAGTAGTACACAGCACAGCCCACAGTAGTATACAGCAGAGCCCACAGTAGTATACAGCACTGCCCACAGTAGTATACAGCACTGCCCACAGTAGTATACATCACTGCCCACAGTAGTATACAGCACTGCCCACAGTAGTATACAACACTGCCCACAGTAGTATACAGCACAGCCCACAGTAGTATACAGCACAGCCCACAGTAGTATACAACACAGCCCACAGTAGTATAAAGCACAGCCCACAGTAGTATACAGCACTGCCCACAGTAGTATACAGCAGAGCCCACAGTAGTATACAGCAGAGCCCACAGTAGTATACAGCAGAGCCCACAGTACTATACAGCACTGCCCACAGTAGTATACAGCACATCCCACAGTAGAATATAGCACAGCCCACAGTAGTATACAGCAGAGCCCACAGTAGTATACAGCAGAGCACACAGTAGTATACAGCAGAGCCCACAGTAGTATACAGCAGAGCCCACAGTAGTATACAGCAGAGCCCAAAGTAGTATACAGCGCTACCCACAGTAGTATACAGCACATCCCACTGTAGTATACAGCAGAGCCCACAGCAGTGTACAGCAGAGCCCACAGTAATATACAGCACTGCCCACAGTAGTATACAGCAGAGCCCACAGTAGTATACAGCAGAGCCCACAGTAGTATACAGCAGAGCCCACAGTAGTATACAGCACATCCCACAGTAGAATACAGCACAGCCCACAGTAGTATACAGCAGAGCCCACAGTAGTGAGCAGCAGAGCACACAGTAGTATACAGCAGAGCCCACAGTAGTATACAGCACAGCCCACAGTAGTACACAGCACAGCCCACAGTAGTATACAGCAGAGCCCACAGGAGTATACAGCACAGCCTGTTATGAACTGGTGGTTTAGGAGCAACATGGGACATGCTCTGGAGGAGGTGGTACCTTTACTGACCGCAGACCCTGAACTCAACACAACACTAGAAGTAGCCGTGGAATGTTCCTGTCACTCCCTAGACATCTCGTCACAGCCGGAGAACTAAATACCCCTAAAGATTGAATCAGGAAAGCTATCTTGCCTCAGAGAAAATTCCCCAAAGATAGACAGCCCCCCACAAATATTGACTGTGAGTGGAGAGGGAAATGACATACACAGAATGAAACCAGGAAATAGCAAAGAAGGCCAATCTAGCTAGATAGATAGGACAGGATAGAATACTGTGCGGTCAGTATTAAAATACTAGAAAAATCCACCACAGAGTTTACAAAAATCTCCACCACCTGACTAAAGGTGTGGAGGATAAATCTGCTTCTCCAGAGCTTCCAGCTTAACTGAATAAATCCATACTGACAAGCTGGACTAGAAAAAACATAGATTGTACTGAACTATTAAGTCCACTACATATGGACTGCAAAGAACCAAGCCAGGACTTATCTTTGATGATCTGGTCAGAATAGCAGAGAAATCCAAGCAGAGATGTGACTCCAACCAGGAACATTGACAACTGGCACTAACAGAAGGATAGAGCCAGGCTAAATAGCCGAGCCTGAATAAACAATCAGTGGAAGCAGCAGTGGAAGTACCACTTATAACCACCGGAGGGAGCCCAAGAACAGAATTCATAATAGTGCCACTTACAGCCACCGGAGGGAGCCCAAGGGACGGAATTCACAACAACAGCCCACAGTAGTATACAGCATAGCCCACAGTAGTATACAGCACAGCCCACAGTAGTATACAGCACTGCCCACAGTAGTATACAGCACAGCCCACAGTAGTATACAGCACTGTCCACATCCCCCTTCCCTCCCCGCCTCTCTCCTCCTGAGAATGGCTGCATAGTCTAGTTAAAAAAAATAAACAAAAAAACACAAGCTCCTCACCTCTCCCCGAGCCCGCGCTGCTCCCTCTCTGCTGCTGTGTCGGCGGCAGCCGCCGCACTGCCTGACACACAGCGAGTGCGCGATGACGCGCACCCGCTGTGTCAGAGGCAGAGCGGGGAATGATGGGAGAGGGAGCATCAGGTGACGCGCTCTCCTCCATCGCTTTGAACTGTACCAGCAGATGTCAGTATAGTTCAATGCGGCGGGGGAGTCGGCGCTGGCGGCAGGCGGGCCCCCCAGCCTCACAGGGGCCCCATAGCGGCTGTGTGACTTGCCGCTAGCTGGGGGCCCCTGGGGGAGTGGGGGTCCCAGGCAGCTGCCTGGTCTGCCTGCCCCTAACGCCGGCCCTGTATATACAGTATATATATATATATATATATATATATATATATATATATATATATATATATATATATACACAGTATATATATTGTAGCGTTCCGCCCACTACGTGTCTTGGGGAACACTCGCTTGGCAGCAGAATAGTCATAGACAGGCACGATTTTTCACATAAACAGTCCGTGTGGTTTATTATACTCTCAGCATAAACCACTGTAGGCCATGTTACGTATCACAGACCTCACGAAGACCTTTACTTCATCATATATGGCTTTACAAATCATTCATTATTCAAGCCTGTATCTCTCCAGGCAGCGGGTGACTGCACAGTACAGCAACTGTCCTATGTTAGCGCACACAGTTCTTTTCCCCATACCAGGGGTTACCTCTCAGGAGCTCCTGCTCCACAGGTAGACTCCACATCAGTCCCAGGTCCTCAACACGAACTGTCCAGGTCGGCGGTCTCACAGTGCTTCCAGGACGACTCCGCTCCCAGGAGCCTCCAACACTGACAGTCCAAGTCCCACAGGACACAGGCCACTCTGTGCCAAAGCCCAACCATGTGCTATTCAGGAATTCCCAGGATTTCCACACAGGCTTCCAGGGCCTTGCACTTGGACCATTCAGATCCAAACACAGGAACCATGTGACCCACACCCTGGTCACATTATATACCCTTAACCACTCCCTTGGATGGGAGTGTAGATGTGTGGCTAGTTTGTCCTCCCCATCTCACACAACTAGCCTAGTAAGTCTCCCTTGACTATTATACAACACTACACAAACTCTTGAGGGACTACAGGTCCCAGAACAACCACGTTACATCAGACTTACCACGCAGACTCCCTCTGCGACACATATCGGCCATTCACAACACTGCCAGTCACTGTTTCATCACAACTATGCCTCCAAGTGCATCTTGAAGTGCACACACAGCGCCCCCTGGCTGTAACATTGGTCACTGCACCACTATATATATATATATATATATATATATATATATATATATATATATATATATATATATATATATATATATATATATATATATATAGTGTGCAAAGGAAATGCATGGTAAAAATTAAGTAGCAAGTTTTTGAAGGTCTTTCCTCCTAATTTTGTTCCTTTTTGGTCATAGATATTTTAGAATTTTCTTTTTTTAAGATTAGGTATCATTTACTGCTTGCTCAATGGCACATCATATTGCAGTTTTAAATGTTTGTTTAGTATTTATTGTCATGCATATCATATCCCGCGTTATGTATGGTATATTATGCCATTTGCCGATCAGATTACTGTATTTTCCGGCGTATAAGATGACTTTTTAACCCCTGAAAATCTTCTTAAAAGTCGGGGGTCGTCTTATACGCCGGGTGTCGTCTTGTACACCGGGTGCAGACCTATGTGTATATGGTGGGTGGGGGGAGTGGTCCCGATGACGAAGAGAGGGGGCATCTCACAGGAAAGTGTGAGTGGAGTATCCCCTTATTATCTCATTGTAGCAGCGTGGGGTCTCTGTGCTGGGGAGCGGCGGTGGCTGCTCCTCTTTGTGCAGAGTCAGGCCTCTGTGCTGTGGGGCGCCACCGCCGCTGCATCTTAGTGCAGAGTCGGGGCTCCTCCGGCATCTCCTCAAAGCCCGGAGGCCCCGGCAGCTCCATTGCTGCGATGCGGTGGCCTCCGGGAAAATGGCCGCTGGGGACGGCGCATGGTCAGATTCAGATCTCATCTCCCAAGATCTCGGGACGAGATCTGAATCTGAGCATGCGCCGCCCCCAGCGGCCATTTTCCCGGAGGCCACCGCATCGCAGCAATGGAGCTGCCGGTGCCTCCGGGCTTTGAGGAGATGCCGGAGGAGCCCTGACTCTGCACTAAGATGTGGCGGCGCCCCACAGCACAGAGGCCCGACGCTGCACGAAGAGGAGCCGCCCCACAGCACAGCACCCACGCTGCACAAAGAGGAGCAGCCGCCGCCGCTCCCCAGCACAGAGACCCCACGCTGCTACAATGAGGTAATAAGGGGATACTCCACTCACATTTTCCTGTGAGACGCCCCCTCTCTTCGTCATCGGGACCCTTCCCCCCCAAAAGGCACATTATTCACTGGCCCTATAAGACGACACATGGCATATAAGAAGACCCCCGACTTTTAAGAAGATTTTATATTTTAACTGGAAAAGTTGGGGGGTCGTCTTATACGCCCAGAAGTCTTATATGCCGGAAAATACGGTAATTGATTTTATACTTTGATAGATCGGGCATTTCTGAACGCAGCGATACCAAATGTGTGGGTTTGTTTTGGGGGGGTTAACCCTTTAATTTTCAATGGGGCGAAAGAGGAGTGATTTGAACTTTTAGGTTTTTTATAAATAGTATATCCAGTTAAAGATATGATGACAAACTGAGTGGTTATTGTGTGTACAATATTATGGAAAATGAGAAACCTGGAATAATTCACATGCCTTGAGCAAGTGGTAAATCTAAATTTAATGTCAACATATTTTACATGGTGAATCCTTATGCCAAAAGGAACAAATTTGAGGGGTAAGACTTACCAATTTGCAAAGTTAATTTTTCCTTGGCATATATATATATATACAGGACAGAGCTGACATGATTACTTGGGTAATCATTCAGTTATTTTGTGTTGCAAATCTGTAGTGCTGAATATATGATGTGAAATGTTTTTATGTGAAATATAATCATTATAATTTGTTATAACTAACCACAGTTAGTTACTATGCCAGGGCAACGCTGGGCTCTTCAGCTAGTACAGTATAAACACAAGGAATATAATTAAGTTGTTAGATTATGTATCTGTATCAAGTACAAAAGTGTTTGATTTCAGAATTCCTTAGTGTACAGCTTGACATTTTGGGAAGCTGAAAGAAATTTGAAATCTCTAGAATAATGCAATTATGTCAGAAATTTCAGTGCTAATCTGAGAAGAAAGAAGCTTAATGAAAGCTGTAATTAAGTAAATTAGTTGCTTGCAACTTTACCACTAGTGTTGAGCATTCCGATACCGCAAGTATCGGGTATCGGCCGATACTAGCGGTATCGGAATTCCGATACCGGGATTCCGATACTTGGCGCGTATCGGATACCGGAATCGGAAGTTCCATGATTCAAAATTCAGAAATTCAGCCAATGAGAAAGATTCCAAGTGTGGGCACATCCTGTTTAGCATGGAGGGCATGAAAGTACTGGCAAGGCTGTGATTGGCTGCTGAAATGATGTCATGATGCAGTTTAAAAGTCGCTGGCGCCATTTTGCGATCACTCTGCTGTGAATTCAGTTAGTGACAGGACGCTGTTTGCTGACTGAGGGACAGTTTAGAGATAGCGATTTGCTTCTTTGTGCTTTCCAAAGGCTAATTTAGCAACCGCTGTGTTCACCTACTATTCACCTTGCTTTTGCCTTGTAGCGCTGTTTTCACAGCGATCTGCAAGGTCTCTCTGTGTGTGTGTGTGTGAGTGCAGCCCACTCTCTAGTCTGAGTGCAGCCACATAGGCCATCCATAGCTGGTTGTATTCAGTTCAGGGAGGGTGGTTCATTGCCTCATACTGTCCTTTTTTTTTTTTTTTTTTGAAGTAGTGCAGGCTGCTGCACATTTTTTCAAATAATTCCTATTAGTGTCTTTCCACCCGTCTCCATCTAATTTGTGGAAAAACACTACATAGGATAAAGTAGAGGAGGGTTTTTGGGCCTTGCAGCGCCGTTTACGGCTGTCTGCACGGTCTCCGTGTGACTGCAGCTCGCCCTGTAGTCTGTGAGCAGCCGTAGCTTGGTTGTCTCCAGCTCAGGGTTGTTCACTGCGTCATACCGCCAAATCAATTTTAATTTTTTTTCAAGTACTGTAGTCTGCTGTTAATTAATTTAAAAAAATCCTATTAGTGTCTTTCCACCCGTCTCCAGCTAATTTGTGGAAAAACACTACATAGGATAAAGTAGAGGAGGGTTTTTGGGCCTTGCAGCGCCGTTTACGGCTGTCTGCACGGTCTCCGTGTGACTGCAGCTCGCCCTGTAGTCTGTGAGCAGCTATAGCCTGGTTGTCTCCAGCTCAGGGTTGTTCACTGCGTCATACCGCCAAATCAATTTTAATTTTTTTTCAAGTACTGTAGTCTGCTGCTAATTAATTTAAAAAAATCCTATTAGTGTCTTTCCACCCGTCTCCAGCTAATTTGTGGAAAAACACTACATAGGATAAAGTAGAGGAGGGTTTTTGGGCCTTGCAGCGCCGTTTACGGCTGTCTGCACGGTCTCCGTGTGACTGCAGCTCGCCCTGTAGTCTGTGAGCAGCCGTAGCTTGGTTGTCTCCAGCTCAGGGTTGTTAACTGCGTCATACCGCCAAATCAATTTTAATTTTTTTTCAAGTACTGTAGTCTGCTGCTAATTAATTTAAAAAAATCCTATTAGTGTCTTTCCACCCGTCTCCAGCTAATTTGTGGAAAAACACTACATAGGATAAAGTAGAGGAGGGTTTTTGGGCCTTACAGCGCCGTTAACGTCTGTCTGCACGGTCTCCGTGTGACTGCAGCTCTATCCGTTGTCAGTTCAGCCCCCAAAAAAGAAATAAATAATAAAGTTCACCAAACACACCAGTTACACCACTTTACATTTGTGTAGGCCACATTAACTCATATTAAAGTCTAGTCCACACTTTAGCTAATTAGTGTTTCTTATACCTGTTAGGAGGAGTTTTTCAGGAATAAGCACACAAAGCCGTTAGTACTTTTCTGCTTTTCTTTATCAGTCAACCACGATGAAGAAGGCAGTGAGTAAGGCACGTGGGCGTGGGCGCGGAGCAGGGAGGGGACGTGGGGATTCTGTGCCCGCTGCGGGCACCGGTGACTCATCAGCACCCACTTTCACGAGGGAACAGTCGTTCATGCGCAGCTTTGTCGCCGAGCGCCGTACACCGCTGCTGCGTGAAGACCAAATTGAAGCCGTTGTGGGATGGATGGCAGCTAATGCATCAACTTCCATTAGTGCCACATCCTCTCAGACACAGAGCACTGGAGAGCAGCCATCTGTCTCTTCACCACCTGCCAAATTGCCCAGGCAGACAGAGAGCCCAGGACAGGAGCCGTCTCTACTTCTGTTCTCTGAATCTCTTGGCTTGGAAACAGGGGGCCAGCCAAGCAGCATTGGAGAAATGGAAGAAGAGGCAGGGTGCAGTGATGCCCAACAGCTTTTTCTCTCTGAGTCTGAAGAGGCGGGTGGGCCAGTGGCTCCGTTCACCACATCGCAGGCCGCATCAGCTGATGATGACACTCAGGTGCCACTTACTGGTGCGTGCTCTGCTGCTGAGACTACCCGGGAGGAGCAGTTGGGGGCAGAGGGTAGTGTGGATGACGAGGTCCTTGACCCATCTTGGCGTCAGGGACAGGAAGGTGGTGGGAGCAGCTCTGAGGAAGAGATTCCCCGTACGGTCCAAAGAGGGAGAGGGAGGGGGAAGACTGCGGATCCTGCAGCCTCCGCTTTGGCACCCGTAAGGAGCATGTCTCTTCCAAAAGTCAAAAGGGGGGCTCCCAAGACTTGCAGTGCCTGGTCCTTTTTTGACACAGTTGCAGATGACATTTGCTATGTCAGATGCAAGGTGTGTCATCAAAAAATCAAAAGAGGTCAAAAAGTCGCCAACCTCAATACCTCCAACATGTGGAAACATGTGCGCAACAGGCACCCGGCGGAGTTAGACAAACACACTGAAGAGCTAGGCCAACCAACAGCGGCAGCTACCACCTCTTCAGCTCGTGTTGCCTCTTCCTCTAGCTCACACGCAGCTGGTTCGGCTTCCTCCCAGGATCGCCGTGGAAGAACCTCTGGCCCTGTTGTCCAGAGACCCGCTGTAATTCCACCCGCAGCACCACTTTCCCAGTCAACCACACACTCCCAGCCCAGTCTACAGCCATCGGTAGTACAGGCATGGGAGAAAAGGCGGCCTTTCTCGTCAAACCACCCACGAGCACAGGCTCTGACTGCAGGCATTGCCAAACTTCTGTCACTGGAAATGCTGTCATTCAGGCTGGTGGAGACTGACAGCTTCCGTGACTTGATGTCATTGGCAGTCCCACAGTACAGTGTGCCCAGCCGCTTTTACTTCAGCAGGCAAGCCGTCCCTGCCCTGCACAAGCATGTGGAGGGACACATAAAACACGCGCTACTGAACGCCGTCAGTAGCAAGGTCCACCTCACCACCGATGCGTGGACCAGTCAACATGGACAGGGGCGATACCTTTCCCTCACTGCCCATTGGGTTAATGTAGTTGAGCCGGGTACAGACCGTGCGAGTGGCGCAGGACGTGTCCTGCCCACTCCAAGGATTGCAGGAATCCATTCTGTACGCATTGACTCCTCCTCTTACACCAGTTCCTCAGAATCATCGCTGCAGGAGCCGTCACAGTCCACCTCCACATGGACCCGTGATGAACGTGTACCTGTTACGACCGACATGAGCACAGCCGTGGCCAAACGTCAACAGGCCGTCTTGAAATTAATTTTTTTGGGGAATCGTAGCCACACAGCGCAGGAGCTCTGGAATGCCATCAAGCAGGAGAGCGATGTGTGGTTTGAGCCAGCGAATCTCCAGCCAGGCATGGTAGTGTGTGATAATGGCCGAAATCTGGTGGCAGCCCTGGGCCTCGGCAACCTCACTCACATCCCATGTCTGGCACATGTGCTCAATTTGGTCGTGCAGAGTTTTTTGAGGGACTATCCGGATCTTGATGCACTGCTGCACAAGGTCCGCCTAGAGTGTGCTCACTTGCGGCGTTCCAGCACGGCAAAAGCGCGCATTGCGGCTCTGCAGCGCCGACACCGCCTGCCGGAACATCGCATCATATGTGACCTACCTACCAGGTGGAATTCCACGTTACATATGTTGGAGCGGTTGTGTGAGCAGCAGCAAGCTGTAATGGAGTACCAGCTGTATCAGGCGCACAAAAGTCGCAGTCAGCGCCGTACAGACTTCACAACCACAGAGTGGGCCACTATGAAGGATGTCTGCCAGGTTTTGCGTCCCTTCGATTATTCCACGCGGATGGCGAGTGCAGATGATGCACTAGTCAGCATGACTGTCCCCCTTATCTGCCTGCTTGAAAAATCACTGCAAGCGCTAAGGGATGATGTTGTGGAAGAGGTGGAGGATGAGGATTCACCACTTCCATCATCTTCTGGACAGTCAGCGCCACGTGGTTCCTCACAAACGCGTAGGCAGGGGACAGTTTGTGAGGAGGATGAGGAGGAGTCAATGGAGGAGGAAGACATCCGTCCAGAGGAGGGAGTTACACAATTGTCCAGTACTCAGTGTGTACAGCGAGGGTGGGGTGATGACGAGCGGGCAGAGATCACGCCTCCAGCTGGGGACAGCGTTTCTTGGGCAGTTGGCAGTCTGCAGCACATGGTGGATTACATGCTGCAGTGCCTGAGAAACGACCGCCGCATCGACCACATTCTCAACATGTCTGATTACTGGGTGTTCACCCTCCTCGATCCTCGCTACCGGGACAACGTAGAAAGCCTCATCACACCGTTGAACCGGGAGCGAAAAATGCGGGAGTACCAAGACACACTGGTCAGTTCCATCATCTTCTCCATTCCAACTGAGAGAAGTGCTGCTAGTGCATTCCAAAGCAGCTCAGTGCGTCCAGGCAGTGGTGGAGGCTCTGCACAAAGAGGGAGCAGAAGCAGTGCCTCTGCCCAAGGCAAGACCAGTATGGCCCAACTGTGGCACAGTTTTGTGTGCCCCCCACAAAAGTCTACACCATCACAGACGGCTCCAGTCAGCAGGAGGCAACGGTTCCGTCAGATGGTGACAGACTACATGTCTTGCCCTCTTGCTGTACTCCCAGACGGCTCTTCCCCTTTCAAGTTTTGGGTCTCAAAGCTGGATACATGGCCAGAGCTAAGCCAGTATGCATTGGAGGTGCTGTCTTGCCCTGCGGCCAGTGTATTATCGGAACGTGTCTTTAGTGCTGCAGGTGGTGTACTAACTGACCGTCGCATGCGACTATCCTCCGATAACGTTGACCGGCTTACTTTCCTGAAAATGAACAAGGCCTGGATCTCGCAGGAATTTGCCACTCCTCCTCCTGATTAAATAATTAGGTCACTGTATACGTTATCCAGGTCTCCTGTTGTGTTCATCTTTCAACCACCTGAACTTACATTCCTGGGCTCCAACAACGCCAGTTGAGGCTCAGAAGTGCCATCTGCACAGTCAAAACATACGACCCAGTGTTATTGGGTTTCAGTAACGTCAGCTGATCCCCAGCTGTGTAGCCGGCAATGTGTCCTGCGACCGCCACGCTGACACAACTGAAATGTAAGGGAACCTGTCCCCCCCCCCCCCCAAGGCGTTTGTTACTGAAAGAGCCACCTTGTGCAGCAGTAATGCTGCACAAGGAAAAGGTAGCTATTTTCATTATGCTCCTTGCACACGCAGAACTTAACACTTATAAAATGTGTCCACTGATACCGTAAAACCGTCCCGGAGGTGGGACTTTCCTTCGTAATATGACGCAGCACAGCTGTCATTCCTACCCCCTCGGCGCCGTGCCCCGGCTCCTCATCGTTGTTTGATTCCGTCCCGGAGCCTGCGCTGTTATGTTATCCCTTGGCCAGGCACACTTAGCGCTGCCCATCTTCTGACATCATTTGGTGTCAGGCTGGCTGCGCCTGTGCGGCCGCGCTGTCCGAGAGCCCGCCTCGCAGTGTGGTCTAATGTAATCCCACCGCGGGCCTGGGATCAGTGGCCATGCGCAGTGCATATCCTCGCCTCTCGCTCCACTCCCTACGGCTTCTTCAGACTGTGCGGTGCCAGCTGATCCGTAATAGCATGCCACGGCCGTGGCAGCGCACAGTCTGAAAAAGCCGTAGGGAGGGGAGCGAGAGGCGAGGATATGCACTGCGCATGGCCACTGATCCCAGGCCCGCGGTGGGATTACATTAGACCACACTGCGAGGCGGGCTCTCGGACAGCGCGGCCGCACAAGCGCAGCCAGCCTGACACCAAATGATGTCAGAAGATGGGCAGCGCTAAGTGTGCCTGGCCAAGGGATAACCTAACAGCGCAGGCTCCGGGACGGAATCAAACAACGATGAGGAGCCGGGGCACGGCGCCGAGGGGGTAGGAATGACAGCTGTGCTGCGTCATATTACGAAGGAAAGTCCCACCTCCGGGACAGTTTCACGGTTTCAGGGGACACATTTTATAAGTGTTTAGTTCTGTGCTTGCAAGGAGCATAATTAAAAGAGCCACCTTTTCCTTTTGCATCTTTTGAGCTGCACAAGCTGGCTCTTTCAGCTACAAATGCCTTGGGGGGGGGGGTTAAAGGTTCCCTTTCTCCAATCAGGCTTCGGCCTACATTGTGTTCCTCTGCTTCTACTGCTGTCCCTGGGCTCCAACACCGCTAGTTGTTGCCTGGTAGTGCTGTACGCACAGTCAACAGTCGCTCCTCTGTTATTGGGGTTCAGTAACGTCAGCTGTTCCCCTGCTGTGTGTGTGGCAATCCCTCCAACCTCCTCCAACCTCATCCAAACTCCTCCTCCTCCACCTGTCCCTGGGCTCCAACACCGCTAGTTGCCGTCCAGAAGTGCTGTACGCACAGTCAACAGTCGCTCCTCTGTTATTGGGGTTCAGTAACGTCAGCTGTTCCCCTGCTGTGTGTGTGGCAATCCCTCCTACCTCCTCCAACCTCCTCCTACCTCCTCCTCCACCTGTCCCTGGGCTCCAACACCGCCAGTTGCCGTCCAGAAGTGCTGTACGCACAGTCAACAGTCCCTCCTCTGTTATTGGGGTTCAGTAACGTCAGCTGTTCCCCTGCTGTGTGTGTGGCAATCCCTCCTACCTCCTCCTTCCTCCTCCACCTGTCCCTGGGCTCCAACACCGCCAGTTGCCGTCCAGAAGTGCTGTACGCACAGTCAACAGTCCCTCCTCTGTTATTGGGGTTCAGTAACGTCAGCTGTTCCCCTGCTGTGTGTGTGGCAATCCCTCCTACCTCCTCCAACCTCCTCCAACCTCCTCCTCCTCCACCTGTCCCTGGGCTCCAACACCGCTAGTTGCCGTCCAGAAGTGCTGTACGCACAGTCAACAGTCGCTCCTCTGTTATTGGGGTTCAGTAACGTCAGCTGTTCCCCTGCTGTGTGTGTGGCAATCCCTCCTACCTCCTCCAACCTCCTCCTACCTCCTCCTCCTCCACCTGTCCCTGGGCTCCAACACCGCCAGTTGCCGTCCAGAAGTGCTGTACGCACAGTCAACAGTCCCTCCTCTGTTATTGGGGTTCAGTAACGTCAGCTGTTCCCCTGCTGTGTGTGTGGCAATCCCTCCTACCTCCTCCTACCTCCTCCACCTGTCCCTGGGCTCCAACACCGCCAGTTGCCGTCCAGAAGTGCTGTACGCACAGTCAACAGTCCCTCCTCTGTTATTGGGGTTCAGTAACGTCAGCTGTTCCCCTGCTGTGTGTGTGGCAATCCCTCCTACCTCCTCCAACCTCCTCCAACCTCCTCCTCCTCCACCTGTCCCTGGGCTCCAACACCGCTAGTTGCCGTCCAGAAGTGCTGTACGCACAGTCAACAGTCGCTCCTCTGTTATTGGGGTTCAGTAACGTCAGCTGTTCCCCTGCTGTGTGTGTGGCAATCCCTCCTACCTCCTCCAACCTCCTCCTACCTCCTCCTCCTCCACCTGTCCCTGGGCTCCAACACCGCCAGTTGCCGTCCAGAAGTGCTGTACGCACAGTCAACAGTCCCTCCTCTGTTATTGGGGTTCAGTAACGTCAGCTGTTCCCCTGCTGTGTGTGTGGCAATCCCTCCTACCTCCTCCTACCTCCTCCACCTGTCCCTGGGCTCCAACACCGCCAGTTGCCGTCCAGAAGTGCTGTACGCACAGTCAACAGTCCCTCCTCTGTTATTGGGGTTCAGTAACGTCAGCTGTTCCCCTGCTGTGTGTGTGGCAATCCCTCCAACCTCCTCCAACCTCCTCCTACCTCCTCCTCCTCCACCTGTCCCTGGGCTCCAACACCGCTAGTTGCCGTCCAGAAGTGCTGTACGCACAGTCAACAGTCGCTCCTCTGTTATTGGGGTTCAGTAACGTCAGCTGTTCCCCTGCTGTGTGTGTGGCAATCCCTCCTACCTCCTCCAACCTCCTCCTACCTCCTCCTCCTCCACCTGTCCCTGGGCTCCAACACCGCCAGTTGCCGTCCAGAAGTGCTGTACGCACAGTCAACAGTCCCTCCTCTGTTATTGGGGTTCAGTAACGTCAGCTGTTCCCCTGCTGTGTGTGTGGCAATCCCTCCTACCTCCTCCTACCTCCTCCACCTGTCCCTGGGCTCCAACACCGCCAGTTGCCGTCCAGAAGTGCTGTACGCACAGTCAACAGTCCCTCCTCTGTTATTGGGGTTCAGTAACGTCAGCTGTTCCCCTGCTGTGTGTGTGGCAATCCCTCCTACCTCCTCCAACCTCCTCCAACCTCCTCCTCCTCCACCTGTCCCTGGGCTCCAACACCGCTAGTTGCCGTCCAGAAGTGCTGTACGCACAGTCAACAGTCGCTCCTCTGTTATTGGGGTTCAGTAACGTCAGCTGTTCCCCTGCTGTGTGTGTGGCAATCCCTCCTACCTCCTCCAACCTCCTCCTACCTCCTCCTCCTCCACCTGTCCCTGGGCTCCAACACCGCCAGTTGCCGTCCAGAAGTGCTGTACGCACAGTCAACAGTCCCTCCTCTGTTATTGGGGTTCAGTAACGTCAGCTGTTCCCCTGCTGTGTGTGTGGCAATCCCTCCTACCTCCTCCTACCTCCTCCACCTGTCCCTGGGCTCCAACACCGCCAGTTGCCGTCCAGAAGTGCTGTACGCACAGTCAACAGTCCCTCCTCTGTTATTGGGGTTCAGTAACGTCAGCTGTTCCCCTGCTGTGTGTGTGGCAATCCCTCCAACCTCCTCCAACCTCATCCAAACTCCTCCTCCTCCACCTGTCCCTGGGCTCCAACACCGCTAGTTGCCGTCCAGAAGTGCTGTACGCACAGTCAACAGTCGCTCCTCTGTTATTGGGGTTCAGTAACGTCAGCTGTTCCCCTGCTGTGTGTGTGGCAATCCCTCCTACCTCCTCCAACCTCCTCCTACCTCCTCCTCCTCCACCTGTCCCTGGGCTCCAACACCGCCAGTTGCCGTCCAGAAGTGCTGTACGCACAGTCAACAGTCCCTCCTCTGTTATTGGGGTTCAGTAACGTCAGCTGTTCCCCTGCTGTGTGTGTGGCAATCCCTCCTACCTCCTCCTACCTCCTCCTCCTCCACCTGTCCCTGGGCTCCAACACCGCCAGTTGCCGTCCAGAAGTGCTGTACGCACAGTCAACAGTCCCTCCTCTGTTATTGGGGTTCAGTAACGTCAGCTGTTCCCCTGCTGTGTGTGTGGCAATCCCTCCTACCTCCTCCAACCTCCTCCAACCTCCTCCTCCTCCACCTGTCCCTGGGCTCCAACACCGCTAGTTGCCGTCCAGAAGTGCTGTACGCACAGAGCCAAACACCTCGCCAATGTGTTAGTGGGGTTCAGCACCGCCAGCTGTTCCCCTGCTGTGTATACGGCAACGTGTACTGCGACCGCCACGCAGACACAACAAGTTAAATGTAAGGGAACCTGACCCCCCCCCCCCCAGGCGTTTGTTACTGAAGGAGCCACCTTGTGCAGCAGTAATAATGCAAAGGGAAAAAGTGCCTCTTTTCGTGATGCTCCTTGCACATGCTGAACCTAACACTTATGAAATGTGTCCCCACACAGCGTTAAACCGTCCGGTAGGTGGAACTTTCCTTTGTCGTGTGACGCAGCACAGCCATCATTTTTACCCCCTTGGCGCCGTGCGCCCACTCCTCAGCGTTGTTTGAATCTGTCCCGGAGCCTGCGCTGTTAGGTTAGCCCTTGGCCATGCACACATGTTGCGCTGCCCGTCTTCTGACCTCATTTGGTGTCAGGCTGGCTGCGCCTGTGCGGGTGCGCTGGTCGAGATCCCGCCTCGCAGTGTCGTCTAATGTAATCCCACCGCGGGCCTGTGATCCGTGCCCGTGCGCAGTGCATATCCTCTCCTCTCACTCCCCTCCCTACGGCTTCTTCAGACTGTGCGATGTCAGCTGGTCCCTAATAGCATGCCACGGCCGTGACAACGCACAGTCTGAAAAAGCCGTAGGGAGGGGAGTGAGAGGACAGGATATGCACTGCGCACGGGCACGGATCACAGGCCCGCGGTGGGATTACATTAGACGACACTGCGAGGCGGGATCTCGGCCAGCGCACCCGCACAGGCGCAGCCAGCCTGACACCAAATGAGGTCAGAAGACGGGCAGCGCAACATGTGTGCATGGCCAAGGGCTAACCTAACAGCGCAGGCTCCGGGACAGATTCAAACAACGCTGAGGAGTGGGCGCACGGCGCCAAGGGGGTAAAAATGATGGCTGTGCTGCGTCACACGACAAAGGAAAGTTCCACCTACCGGACGGTTTAACGCTGTGAGGAGACACATTTCATAAATGTTTGGTTCCGCATGTACAAGGACCATAATTAAAAGAGCTAAGTTTACCTTTTCCAGCATTAGTGCTGTACACAATGGCTCTTTCAGCTACAAACGCCTGGGGGGGGGGGTGTTAAAGGTTTCCTTTCAACTTGCTCGAGTGCAGGCTTCGGCCTACACTCCGCTCCCCCTGCTCCTCCTGCTGACCCTGGGCTCTAACACCGCCAGTTTTTGCCCAGATGTGCTAGCTGCACAGAGAAAAACACCAGCCAATGTGTCAGTGGGGTTCAGCACCGCCAGCTGTTCCCCTGCTGTGTAGCCGGCAACGTGTCCTGCGACCGCCACGCAGACACAAGAACTGAAATTGAAGGGAACCTGTCCCCCCTCCCCCAGGTGTTTCTATGTTTTACAGCTACCTTGAACAGCAGTAATGCTGCATGTGTTCAAGGTGGCTCAGAAACTTATTCTCCTTGCCCATGTTGAAGTGAACACGTCTAAAATGTGTCCTCTGTGACCATTAAAACGTCCCTCAGGTGTGATTTGACTTTGTATTGACACACGCAACAAGCTCCTTGGTAGCGCTGCCCGTCTTCTGGCATCATTGTTTGGCTGGCTGCGCCTCTGCGGCCGCCCTGACCCACACAACGCCCCTCGGTGTCTTATTTATTGGGACTGCGAGGGTGTGATTGATGGGCAGGATCAGTGCATCAGTTCGCCTGTCCCTCCTCTCCTTCCGCCTTCTTCGGACTGTGCGGCTTCATGGCCGTGGCATGCGATAAGGGATCAGATGACGCCGCACAGTCTGAAGCGGGTGTAAGGACCCGAGTGTGAGAGGCCAACATATGTGCTGCGCCAGGCCCTGAATCCCAGCCCCGCAGTGTTTTAACAATGTTAAGACACTGCGGGGCTGGGATTCATGGGCATCGCGAACCGCACCGGCCGACATTACATGATGCCAGAAGATGGGCAGCGCTAACGGCGCTAGGCCAGGGGATAACACGACAGCGCAGACTCCTGTACAGCAAATAACAACGCTCAGGAGGCTGCACCCAGCACCAAGGTGGGATTCTTGACATCTGTGCTGCGTCTCATTACAAAGGGAACTCTCGCCTCCATTACACAGTTTGACTGTATAAAGGGCTAAATGTTATACGTGTTCCATTCAGCGTGTGCAAGGAGAAAAATTACAAGAGCAACCTTTGACTTGCGCAGCACTACTGCTGCATAAGCTGTGGCTCTTCTACTTTGTAACCCCTGAGGGGGGGTTAAAGGTGACTTTTGAAATCGGTTCAATTAGGCTTCGGCCTACACTCTGCTCCACCTGCAGAGCCCGGGCTCCAACAACGCTAGTTGCTGTCCGGAAGTGCTGGCTGCACAGAGCCAAACACCTCGCCAATGTGTCAGTGGGGTCCAGCACCGCCAGCTGTTCCCCTGCTGTGTAGCCGGCAACGTGTCCTGCAAAAGCCACGCAGACACAACACACCCAAAGCTGCCGCCTGTGCAGGCTTCGGCCTACACTCCCCTCCCCCTGCTCCTCCTCCTCCTGCTCCTCCTCCTGCTGTCCCTGGGCTCTAACACACCGCCAGTTTTTGCCCAGATGTGCTAGCTGCACAGAGAAAAACACCAGCCAATGTGTCAGTGGGGTCCAGCACCGCCAGCTGTTCCCCTGCTGTGCAGCCGGCAACGTGTCCTGCAAAAGCCACGCAGACACAAGAACTGAAATTGAAGGGAACCTGTCCCCCCTCCCCCAGGCGTTTTTACGTTATCCAGCCACCTTGTACAGCGGTAATGCTGCATGTGTGCAAGGTGGCTCATAAACGTATTCTCCTCGCACATGTGGAACTGAAAACACGTCTGAAATGTGTCCTCTGTGTGACCATTTAACCGTCCCGGGGGTGTGACTTTCCTTTGTAATGACACGCTGCAACCCCCTTGGTAGCGCTGCCCGTCTTCTGGCATCATTGTTTGGCTGGCTGCGCCTCTGCGGCCGCCCTGACCCACACAACGCCCCTCGGTGTCTTATTTATTGGGACTGCGAGGGTGTGATTGATGGGCAGGATCAGTGCATCAGTTCGCCTGTCCCTCCTCTCCTTCCGCCTTCTTCGGACTGTGCGGCTTCATGGCCGTGGCATGCGATAAGGGATCAGATGACGCCGCACAGTCTGAAGCGGGTGTAAGGACCCGCGTGTGAGAGGCGAACATATGTGCTGCGCCAGGCCCTGAATCCCAGCCCCGCAGTGTTTTAACAATGTTAAGACACTGCGGGGCTGGGATTCATGGTCATCGCGAACCGCAACGGCCGACATTAAATGATGTCAGAAGATGGGCAGCGCTAACGGCGCTAGGCCAGGGGATAACACGACAGCGCAGACTCCTGTACAGCAAATAACAACGCTCAGGAGGCTGCACCCAGCACCAAGGTGGGATTCTTGACATCTGTGCTGCGTCTCATTACAAAGGGAACTCTCGCCTCCATTACACAGTTTGACTGTATAAAGGGCTAAATGTTATACGTGTTCCATTCAGCGTGTGCAAGGAGAAAAATTACAAGAGCAACCTTTGACTTGCGCAGCACTACTGCTGCATAAGCTGTGGCTCTTCTACTTTGTAACCCCTGAGGGGGGGTTAAAGGTGACTTTTGAAATCGGTTCAATTAGGCTTCGGCCTACACTCTGCTCCACCTGCAGAGCCCGGGCTCCAACAACGCTAGTTGCTGTCCGGAAGTGCTGGCTGCACAGAGCCAAACACCTCGCCAATGTGTCAGTGGGGTCCAGCACCGCCAGCTGTTCCCCTGCTGTGTAGCCGGCAACGTGTCCTGCAAAAGCCACGCAGACACAACACACCCAAAGCTGCCGCCTGTGCAGGCTTCGGCCTACACTCCCCTCCCCCTGCTCCTCCTCCTCCTGCTCCTCCTCCTGCTGTCCCTGGGCTCTAACACACCGCCAGTTTTTGCCCAGATGTGCTAGCTGCACAGAGAAAAACACCAGCCAATGTGTCAGTGGGGTCCAGCACCGCCAGCTGTTCCCCTGCTGTGCAGCCGGCAACGTGTCCTGCAAAAGCCACGCAGACACAAGAACTGAAATTGAAGGGAACCTGTCCCCCCTCCCCCAGGCGTTTTTACGTTATCCAGCCACCTTGTACAGCGGTAATGCTGCATGTGTGCAAGGTGGCTCATAAACGTATTCTCCTCGCACATGTGGAACTGAAAACACGTCTGAAATGTGTCCTCTGTGTGACCATTTAACCGTCCCGGGGGTGTGACTTTCCTTTGTAATGACACGCTGCAACCCCCTTGGTAGCGCTGCCCGTCTTCTGGCATCATTGTTTGGCTGGCTGCGCCTCTGCGGCCGCCCTGACCCACACAACGCCCCTCGGTGTCTTATTTATTGGGACTGCGAGGGTGTGATTGATGGGCAGGATCAGTGCATCAGTTCGCCTGTCCCTCCTCTCCTTCCGCCTTCTTCGGACTGTGCGGCTTCATGGCCGTGGCATGCGATAAGGGATCAGATGACGCCGCACAGTCTGAAGCGGGTGTAAGGACCCGCGTGTGAGAGGCGAACATATGTGCTGCGCCAGGCCCTGAATCCCAGCCCCGCAGTGTTTTAACAATGTTAAGACACTGCGGGGCTGGGATTCATGGTCATCGCGAACCGCAACGGCCGACATTAAATGATGTCAGAAGATGGGCAGCGCTAACGGCGCTAGGCCAGGGGATAACACGACAGCGCAGACTCCTGTACAGCAAATAACAACGCTCAGGAGGCTGCACCCAGCACCAAGGTGGGATTCTTGACATCTGTGCTGCGTCTCATTACAAAGGGAACTCTCGCCTCCATTACACAGTTTGACTGTATAAAGGGCTAAATGTTATACGTGTTCCATTCAGCGTGTGCAAGGAGAAAAATTACAAGAGCAACCTTTGACTTGCGCAGCACTACTGCTGCATAAGCTGTGGCTCTTCTACTTTGTAACCCCTGAGGGGGGGTTAAAGGTGACTTTTGAAATCGGTTCAATTAGGCTTCGGCCTACACTCTGCTCCACCTGCAGAGCCCGGGCTCCAACAACGCTAGTTGCTGTCCGGAAGTGCTGGCTGCACAGAGCCAAACACCTCGCCAATGTGTCAGTGGGGTCCAGCACCGCCAGCTGTTCCCCTGCTGTGTAGCCGGCAACGTGTCCTGCAAAAGCCACGCAGACACAACACACCCAAAGCTGCCGCCTGTGCAGGCTTCGGCCTACACTCCCCTCCCCCTGCTCCTCCTCCTCCTGCTCCTCCTCCTGCTGTCCCTGGGCTCTAACACACCGCCAGTTTTTGCCCAGATGTGCTAGCTGCACAGAGAAAAACACCAGCCAATGTGTCAGTGGGGTCCAGCACCGCCAGCTGTTCCCCTGCTGTGCAGCCGGCAACGTGTCCTGCAAAAGCCACGCAGACACAAGAACTGAAATTGAAGGGAACCTGTCCCCCCTCCCCCAGGCGTTTTTACGTTATCCAGCCACCTTGTACAGCGGTAATGCTGCATGTGTGCAAGGTGGCTCATAAACGTATTCTCCTCGCACATGTGGAACTGAAAACACGTCTGAAATGTGTCCTCTGTGTGACCATTTAACCGTCCCGGGGGTGTGACTTTCCTTTGTAATGACACGCTGCAACCCCCTTGGTAGCGCTGCCCGTCTTCTGGCATCATTGTTTGGCTGGCTGCGCCTCTGCGGCCGCCCTGACCCACACAACGCCCCTCGGTGTCTTATTTATTGGGACTGCGAGGGTGTGATTGATGGGCAGGATCAGTGCATCAGTTCGCCTGTCCCTCCTCTCCTTCCGCCTTCTTCGGACTGTGCGGCTTCATGGCCGTGGCATGCGATAAGGGATCAGATGACGCCGCACAGTCTGAAGCGGGTGTAAGGACCCGCGTGTGAGAGGCGAACATATGTGCTGCGCCAGGCCCTGAATCCCAGCCCCGCAGTGTTTTAACAATGTTAAGACACTGCGGGGCTGGGATTCATGGTCATCGCGAACCGCAACGGCCGACATTAAATGATGTCAGAAGATGGGCAGCGCTAACGGCGCTAGGCCAGGGGATAACACGACAGCGCAGACTCCTGTACAGCAAATAACAACGCTCAGGAGGCTGCACCCAGCACCAAGGTGGGATTCTTGACATCTGTGCTGCGTCTCATTACAAAGGGAACTCTCGCCTCCATTACACAGTTTGACTGTATAAAGGGCTAAATGTTATACGTGTTCCATTCAGCGTGTGCAAGGAGAAAAATTACAAGAGCAACCTTTGACTTGCGCAGCACTACTGCTGCATAAGCTGTGGCTCTTCTACTTTGTAACCCCTGAGGGGGGGTTAAAGGTGACTTTTGAAATCGGTTCAATTAGGCTTCGGCCTACACTCTGCTCCACCTGCAGAGCCCGGGCTCCAACAACGCTAGTTGCTGTCCGGAAGTGCTGGCTGCACAGAGCCAAACACCTCGCCAATGTGTCAGTGGGGTCCAGCACCGCCAGCTGTTCCCCTGCTGTGTAGCCGGCAACGTGTCCTGCAAAAGCCACGCAGACACAACACACCCAAAGCTGCCGCCTGTGCAGGCTTCGGCCTACACTCCCCTCCCCCTGCTCCTCCTCCTCCTGCTCCTCCTCCTGCTGTCCCTGGGCTCTAACACACCGCCAGTTTTTGCCCAGATGTGCTAGCTGCACAGAGAAAAACACCAGCCAATGTGTCAGTGGGGTCCAGCACCGCCAGCTGTTCCCCTGCTGTGCAGCCGGCAACGTGTCCTGCAAAAGCCACGCAGACACAAGAACTGAAATTGAAGGGAACCTGTCCCCCCTCCCCCAGGCGTTTTTACGTTATCCAGCCACCTTGTACAGCGGTAATGCTGCATGTGTGCAAGGTGGCTCATAAACGTATTCTCCTCGCACATGTGGAACTGAAAACACGTCTGAAATGTGTCCTCTGTGTGACCATTTAACCGTCCCGGGGGTGTGACTTTCCTTTGTAATGACACGCTGCAACCCCCTTGGTAGCGCTGCCCGTCTTCTGGCATCATTGTTTGGCTGGCTGCGCCTCTGCGGCCGCCCTGACCCACACAACGCCCCTCGGTGTCTTATTTATTGGGACTGCGAGGGTGTGATTGATGGGCAGGATCAGTGCATCAGTTCGCCTGTCCCTCCTCTCCTTCCGCCTTCTTCGGACTGTGCGGCTTCATGGCCGTGGCATGCGATAAGGGATCAGATGACGCCGCACAGTCTGAAGCGGGTGTAAGGACCCGCGTGTGAGAGGCGAACATATGTGCTGCGCCAGGCCCTGAATCCCAGCCCCGCAGTGTTTTAACAATGTTAAGACACTGCGGGGCTGGGATTCATGGTCATCGCGAACCGCAACGGCCGACATTAAATGATGTCAGAAGATGGGCAGCGCTAACGGCGCTAGGCCAGGGGATAACACGACAGCGCAGACTCCTGTACAGCAAATAACAACGCTCAGGAGGCTGCACCCAGCACCAAGGTGGGATTCTTGACATCTGTGCTGCGTCTCATTACAAAGGGAACTCTCGCCTCCATTACACAGTTTGACTGTATAAAGGGCTAAATGTTATACGTGTTCCATTCAGCGTGTGCAAGGAGAAAAATTACAAGAGCAACCTTTGACTTGCGCAGCACTACTGCTGCATAAGCTGTGGCTCTTCTACTTTCTAACCCCTGAGGGGGGGTTAAAGGTTACCTTTGAAATCGGTTCAAGTAGGCTTCGGCCTACACTCTGCTCCCCCTGCAGAGCCCGGGCTACAACACCGCTCGTTGCTGTCCGGAAGTGCTGGCTGCACAGAGCCAAACACCTCGCCAATGTGTCAGTGGGGTCCAGCACCGCCAGCTGTTCCCCTGCTGTGTAGCCGGCAACGTGTCCTGCGACCGCCACGCAGACACAACACACCCAAAGCTGCCGCCAGTGCAGGCTTCGGCCTACACTCCCCTCCCCCTGCTCCTGCTCCTCCTCCTTCTCCTGCTGTCCCTGGGCTCTAACACACCGCCAGTTGGGGCCCAGATGTGCTAGCTGCACAGAGAAAAACACCAGCCAATGTGTCAGTGGGGTTCAGCACCGCCAGCTGTTCCCCTGCTGTGCAGCCGGCATCGTGTCCTGCAAAAGCCACGCAGACACTTGCTCTTGTACCTTCTGCTCCCCATCCTGGTTCCAGTACCGTCAGCTGGTTCCGGGCAGAGCCTTTGGCTTAGGTGCCTCCCTTTGGTATCCGAGTTCCACCAACGTCAGGTGGTCCTTGGTAGTGCTTTCAGGCACGGGTACCTCCTGCTTAGTAACCGGGTTCCAGTAACGTCAGCTGGTCCTCGGTAGTTCCATTGGCTCTTGGACCTTCGGCTACCCATCCGGGTTCCAGCACCGTCAGCTGGTTCTCGGCAGTGTCTTTTGCTCTTGTACCTTCTGCTCCCCATCCTGGTTCCAGTACCGTCAGCTGGTTCCGGGCAGAGCCTTTGGCTTAGGTGCCTCCCTCTGGGTATCTGAGTTCCACCAACGTCAGGTGGTCCTTGGTAGTGCTTTCAGCACGGGTACCTCCTGCTTAGTAACCGGGTTCCAGTAACGTCAGCTGGTCCTCGGTCGTTCCATTGGCTCTTGGACCTTCGGGTAGCCATCTGAGCTCCAGTTCCATCAGCTGGTTCTCGGCATTCTCTCAGCCTTCTTGTACCTTCTGCTGCATTTCCAAGTTCAAGAGACTAAACACGATGACCCGGAAGACCACCCCTAAGATGACGACGACACCAGAGACGACAACCACCGTGATGACGACGACCCTGGAGACGATGACCCTGAAGACCACCCCGATGACGACGACCCCGGAGACGACCCCGATGACGACGACCCCGGAGACGACGACCCTGGAGACGACGACGACCTGGAAGACCGAGAAGCAGAAGAACAAGAGGCTGCAGAACAAAGAGCAGAAGGACATTAAGCATAACACAAAATATCAGAGCAAAAAATATTATGTAAATTATAAGCAGAAGAAGACTAAGCAGTGTATGGGGGTGAGTCCGTTCCTCCTCGTGGTGCCCCTGGATAAAGCCTGATGCTGCAGGCCAAACTGAACGCGGACAAATGTAACTGTTTTGTGACAGGCAGAACGGAAGGTGTAATCTTCAAACTTTTATAGATAACAACTACGGGAATGCCTGTCACAAATAAGAATATGATGAAGAAGTAGAATATGATGAAGATAATAGTAAAATAAAAAGAATATGAACAATGTAACCCAAAAAATAATAGGTAGAAGATGAAGAAGAAGATGAAGAAGGTGAAGAAGTTGATGTCAAAGAAGCTGATGATGAGGATAATGAAGAAGAAAGCGTGGGAGAAGTAAAAAAGAAGGTGAAGGGCGTGGAAGTAGTGAAACATCAATATCTGACATAAAAAAAAAAAATAACATAGTCAAATTCTTTCTAACGCCGAACGTCATAAAAAAAAAAAAAAAATCCTGCTATTCTATTAGATTGGGCTAAACCTCTGTGCCTTTAATGTCTCCGCCACCTCCCCCAATACATCCTACATTATTCTTAGTTGTTTTCCTTCATGTAGAATGAACCTACAAGTGTATAAAGGGTTTATTTTAATTCCGATATTTTCGTCCCATTGACTTGCATTGGGATCGGGTATCGGTATCGGATTGGATTCCGATACTGTGACGGTATCGGCCGATACTTTCCGATTCCGATACTTTCCGATATCGGAAAGTATCGCTCAACACTATTTACCACTATATTTCATGAACAAGAACAAAAACAGGTATCTGACATTTATAATGTGGCTCAAACATTCACTGCTGACACTGAGACTTAGAAATTTTCCTTCAATTTGGTAATGATGATATTGATTCTAAAATACATTTGATGTCAAAATACTTGCTATAATTGTTTTTAAATGCCTTGAGGGGTTAAGGTTACTAAATAAGCATAATTTCTCATGGGTTACTTTTATTATTTTACGCCAGAGTCTCTGTAATTGTCAACCAATTCTGTGTAAATTAGCTAATTAGATCTAAAATGTACATGGTGCTCTTTCACTTCTTAAAAGGGGAGATCCTATCTCAATCATGACTAAGAAGGCAATACCTGGGATTATGCAGTGGCCAATGGTGGATATAATTATAAGAAAGAGCAGGCAGTGCTATGCCATTTCCATAACTCCGACTCACCTCTATGGAGGCTAAGGATGCACCGTAACAAATCCCACTCATTCTGAGAAAAGATTAGGGCTACATATAAAGTATTTCTAAAACCAGAAAATAATTTCCGATCAGAGAGATGTCTTTTCATAGTTGTAGAAGTTTTGCACATTATATTGGGCACAAAAATGCCATATTTATGGAAACATTGCAGATTACACTCTGTAACATTCAAAGTACACTAATTTCTGAAAAATACCTTTAGTGTCAAAATCCCCACTGCATCTCTAGATCAATATCTTGACAGCTGCAGTTTTCAAAATGGGATCACTTCTTGAGGGTTTGACCTTTACTGGTACCTCAGGGGATATACTGATTGACTGCAATGAGGGAGGACTGCTTTACACCTAAATATAAAAATTTGGGTACAATTTGGAAAGAATACCTCTCAAGATTTGCAAATGTGACATGACACCTGAAGGTTTGGGAGGAAGATGTTTGTGGACTTTTTTGGCGCTGCTGAAGATTGAAGAGATCCAGTACCAGGAAATACTGGCCATGTCCTTTTTTTTCAAAGTATATCACACTTCTTTTTCTTCTGGAATAAACACATTTAAAAACTTATAAATAAATGTTTTTTGGAATGATTTTTAGGTGGCCATAATCCTAGGTGACTAGGCCTCAAGTGTCATGATGGACTTCAGATTGCTGGGTGCAGAAAAGTTTTTTCCTAGTTTGGGCAAGAGCAGTAAAAGCAATCATTCCCTTGAATGACTATTGAATAAATCAATTGATTTCTTGTGTTCTTGGCATATTCTGAAGAATTACTTTTTTTCTGAACACTGGCTAAACAGCTGGCATTCTAAGATCAATGGCTAAGAATACTAAAACCTTAGATTAGCTAAAACCATAGCCCTAAATTACAGCTTATTTATGTGGCAGTCATTCTCAACCTGGTGAGATATCACTGTATACAGATAATTCAGTAATTGTATCATTAGAAAATGGACCAATTAGTCTGACAAGAACGATTCCAGAGTACTTCTATTGGCAGAAAAGTTTAATACTAACGAAAAGGAAAAGAATATCAGGCCACGGTGGTAGAGGATAAAGATAAATAAATTTAGGATTTTAGAAAAAGATATAGATCACACATCCAAATACTATACATTATTCTAATAAGGCAAAGCAAAATGTTTTAAAAATGAACATGAAATTTTTAATTAACATTTTGATTAACGTGTATAAGCCCACTGTCACATCAAGGTAACCTCGTTTTCAGTGATCCCGTACTTCAAAAAATTAGAGTAAGTAGGTGGGACAATACTTGCAGTCTTGTGCTAAATTAAAAACACCTATGCCAAATGAGAGAAATGCTGGTACCAAAAATAAAAAGAGCAGACAGACTAAATAATTATGTTATGAATGTAGAAGAAAGGCATGGACCACAATTCCAAATTTCAGGCACATTAACAATTACATTCTAGCTGAGAATTACTTTTAGCTAAGATACACGAGACAAGCATTAAATCAAAATACATACACATGATGTCATCCAGTGACAAAAGTAAATATAGATGTTTTGTTGCACATTTATAAAGAACGTTAAACCTTTATGTTAGTGGAAAATTTGTGGAAAGTGTTGAAAAGTCCATTTCAGATGTGACCAGCAATCTGCATAAAATTAACCATGATGAATGAGAGTAGTAGAGCATCGCATTATCTGAAGTGAACCATATCCGTTTCATATCTCCTATAAATATTCATTACTGCAATGTATCCTTGTACGTTTAATATATCAGTTTAGGGTCCACAGAGGATTGACTCAATACAATTGCATCATCCTTATCTTGGTATTATGCTATGTCCGTCTTTTTATAGAACCATTCACTTAAAAAAACGGAGACTCTGTCTGGCTCATTGAGTGAATGGCTCCATTGGGGATTTTGTCTGTATCCCATTTTTAGGGCTGCAAGTGCAAACTCCTGATGAAGTCTTGAATGTAAGGTGAACATAACCTAAGGGTTCTATAGCCTCTGAATATACACTACTCACAAAAAATTAGGATATTTGGCTTTCGTGTGAAATTTCCGGATTAATCTAAAATGCGCTCTAACCTTATCAGGTAAACTTAATTTGACAGTCTCAAAACATTTGGATACACATGTTCAGCTGTTCAATGTTTCAGTACTTTTTGCACAACTTGCTGTTCTTTAAGGGTAAGTTCACATTTGCGTTTGGGGGCTTTGTGGAGGGCTGCATATGTACTCCGTTAAGCCCCACCTACTTCCACATACTTCTGCATGCGTCCTGCATACCTATCTTTAAAATTGGGTACGCAGGACTGTTTGTTTTTGGTGTTCTTTGACAGCTCTTTGGTCTTCACCATAGTGGAGTTTGGAGTGTGACTGAGGTTGTGGACAGGTGTCTTTTATACTGATAACAAGTTCACACATGTGCCATTACTACAGGTAATGAGTGGAGGACAGAGGAGCCTCTTAAAGTAGAAGTTACAGGTCTGTTAGTGCCAGAAATCTTGCATGTTTTTAGGTGACCAAATAGTTATTTTCCACCATAATTTGCAAAATAAATCTTGCCAAATCAGACACAAGGTGATTTTCTGGATTTGTTTTCTCAATTTTGACTCTCATAGTTGTGGTCTACCTATGATGTCAGTTACAGGCCTCTCTCATTTTTTTAAGTGGGAGAACTTGCACAATTTATTGCTGACTAAATACTTTTTTTTCCCTACTGTACATGAACAGATCTTTAGAAAAAGTATTTCTAAAGTTCATTTCTGATATATAAATGAGGGCCTTGACTAGTCGAGGTGGCACTAGTGTTCCCAGACTAGTCGGACCACATAGATGTTATTACGCCCCTGTGGGCGTGATAACATAACTTCAAGTGCCAGTGAAATCTCTAGCACTATAATTGCTTTGGGCATGGATGCAGCTTCTTTCCCTCACTGCATTCATCCTCTGAAGCCGGGTATATGCATCCCGTCATCAGAGAGGCACAGTGCATGATCGGCAGTGCAGAAGATCGGGGTGGTGCTACAGTCACCACCCCCTCATCATGTTTTGTTATAGGGAAATAGGCAGCGTATTCAAAAGCAAGGGCTGTGGCAAACGGTGAGGACAGAAGCACTGTCACACCGGCTACTGAAAATGCCATTGAAGCTGCAGTAATATTTCCACCACTGCCACTGAAACAGCACATAATAAGGGGATGGTGGTGACAAAAGCTGTAGCAATTAATTAATTGAAGCATTACCAAATGGTGATATCTTGTTTAAGGGGGGCAGGGGGTGTGATAGAAGTTGTGGAGAAATGACTGCAAGGCCATCCTCCTGTGACGTGCTGTTATGAGACTCATCTGCAATGAAAAGTTGACAAAAGTAAAGTAAAAAAACACAGATATAGAGATTAGCTGTGCAGTGGGAATGATAGGGAATTTTATAATAAATTACAATGGTGGTTAGGAGTTAAAGATAGATTTTAATAAACCTCTTTAAGTATATTAGAAAGTTTCAGGGTTTTTTTCAATTAAACACATTGAAAAAAAAAATGTCAAGCCAGATAATTCCATTAAACTTTTCTTATATAAAACTTTGAAGCTACTCTAATTAAATAATTGTAGTCATGAATCTGATGATAAGATGATGGGACAGCAAGGAAGCACCACATGGCCCCTATATCACATTATGTTTAGACAACTATTAATTTAAGCAGTCAACATCCATAGCATGCAGATGCTTTCATGCCTACTAATGACTTAAGCTGAAATCTGGAACATGAGATGTGTCACATCTTATAATGTTTAGAGAAATGTGATAGACTAGGCTTATTATGCACGCAATATGCTTGATGCAGGGAATTTGGATTGTGATTTGGTATAACTGTGCAGTACTCTGTAAAATGTTCTATTAAGCAGTTTATGCTTTTGAGGAAATTTATGATACGGTATGAAGTTAATGTTCCATTTACCCAATTCAGATTTTTACTATATTGATGCTTTTTTCCATGTAAAAGATTGAATAGTAATACTGTATAGATAATAACCATTAGTGTCAGATCAGTTTTAATGACTCATTTGAGCATAAAACTCTGCATGACTACAAGTAAAATTATTTGTAACTTTAAGGTGTCATGAAGTTTTATGCGCATGCGTTCAATATTTCCAGGAGGGCGTGTCTCAATGGGCGAGTCTAAATCAGTTCCTGGACATGCGCTGTCCGAAGTATGCAAGCTCATCGAACGCATGCGTACGTACGCAAAGACATGCATAAGTGTTATGGACCTGGTGGTTAGGAGCACCCGGAATGACCTGATGGTTAAAACGGAAAACCTGGGACAAGCTCTGAGGAGGTGGTAACTCTACTGACCGCAATCCCTAATCCTATCACACACTAGAAATAGCCGTGGAGCGTGCCTAACTCTCCCTAGACGCCTCTTCACAGCCTAAGAGCTAACTACCCCTAAAGACAGAAATAGGAGCCTACCTTGCCTCAGAGAAATTCCCCAAAGGAAAGGCAGCCCCCCCACAAATATTGACTGTGAGTTAAGAGGGAAGTGACAAACACAGGAATTAAACAGATTTTAGCAAAGGAGGCCGAATCTTCACTAGATAGGCAGAGGATAGGAAAGGAAACTATGCGGTCAGTATGTGTGCAAAAAGACCTCCACACCGACTCACGGTGTGGAGGTGCAACTCTGCACCCCCAGAGCTTCCAGCTAGCAAGGAAATATCATAATAGCAAGCTGGACTAGAAACATAGCATGTAATGAGAAATATTCTCAAAAACAAATGAACAACAAATGAACTAACAGGGACTTAGCTTCTGCTGGAGTAGACAGGTCATCTGAGAAATCCAAGAGAGATCTGAACCAGTGCTGAGACATTGACAGCTGGCATGAACTAACGATCAGAGCAGAGTTAAATAGGGAAGCCAGCAGAAGCAATAAGCAAGGGCAGGTGAAAGCCAACCTCAAAGATCAGCAGTTCCACTCAAAGCCACCAGAGGGTGTCCAAGGACAGAACTCACCAAAGTACCATTCATGACCACAGGAGGGAGCCCGAGAACGGAATTCACAACAGTACCCCCCCTTGAGGAGGGGTCACCGAACCCTCACCAGAGCCCCCAGGCCGATCAGGACGAGCCAAATGAAAGGCACGAACCAAATCGGCAGCATGGACATCGGAGGCAACAACCCAGGAATTATCCTCCTGACCATAGCCCTTCCATTTAACCAGGTACTGAAGCTTCCGTCTCGAAACACGAGAATCCAAAATCTTCTCCACCACATACTCCAACTCCCCCTCAACCAACACCGGAGCAGGAGGATCAACGGAAGGAACCATAGGCGCCACATATCTCCGCAACAACGACCTATGGAACACATTATGTATGGCAAAAGAAGCTGGAAGGGCCAAACGAAACGACACAGGATTGATAATTTCAGAAATCTTATAAGGACCAATGAAACGAGGCCTGAACTTAGGAGAAGAAACCTTCATAGGAACATAACGAGAAGACAACCAAACCAAATCCCCAACACGAAGTCGGGGACCAACACAGCGACGGCGGTTAGCAAAACGTTGCGCCTTCTCCTGAGACAACGTCAAATTGTCCACCACGTGAGTCCAAATTAGCTGTAACCTGTCCACCACAGAATCCACACCAGGACAGTCAGAAGGCTCAACCTGCCCTGAAGAAAAACGAGGATGAAAACCAGAATTACAAAAAAAAGGCAAAACCAAAGTAGCCGAACTAGCCCGATTATTAAGGGCGAACTCGGCCAATGGCAAGAAGGTCACCCAATCATCCTGATCAGCAGAAACAAAGCATCTCAGATAGGTTTCCAAGGTCTGATTGGTTCGTTCGGTTTGGCCATTTGTCTGAGGATGGAATGCTGAAGAAAAAGACAAATCAATGCCCATCTTAGCACAAAAGGACCGCCAAAACCTAGAAACAAACTGGGAACCTCTGTCCGACACAATGTTCTCCGGAATGCCATGCAAACGAACCACATGCTGAAAAAATAATGGAACCAAATCAGAGGAGGAAGGCAATTTAGGCAAGGTTACCAAATGGACCATCTTAGAAAACCGATCACAAACCACCCAGATGACAGACATCCTTTGAGAGACAGGAAGATCAGAAATAAAATCCATGGAAATATGCGTCCAGGGCCTTTTCGGGACAGGTAAAGGCAAAAGCAACCCACTGGCACGAGAACAGCAAGGTTTGGCCCGAGCACAAGTCCCACAGGACTGCACAAAAGAACGCACATCCCGTGACAAGGAAGGCCACCAAAAGGACCTAGCAACCAAATCTCTGGTACCAAAAATCCCAGGATGACCAGCCAATACTGAACAATGAACCTCAGAAATAACTCTACTAGTCCATCTATCAAGGACAAACAGTTTCTCCACTGGACAGCGGTCCGGTCTATCAGCCTGAAACTCCTGCAGTACCCGCCGCAAATCAGGGGAGATGGCAGACAGAATCACCCCCTCTTTGAGAATACCAGCTGGCTCAGGGACTCCCGGAGAATCAGGCAAAAAACTCCTAGAAAGGGCATCAGCCTTCACATTCTTAGATGCCGGAAGGTATGAGACCACAAAATCGAAACGGGAGAAAAACAGCGACCATCGAGCCTGTCTAGGATTCAACCGCTTGGCAGACTCGAGGTAAGTCAGATTCTTGTGATCAGTCAAGACCACCACGCGATGTTTGGCTCCCTCAAGCCAATGTCGCCACTCCTCGAATGCCCACTTCATAGCCAACAACTCCCGATTGCCGACATCATAATTACGCTCAGCAGGTGAAAACTTTCTAGAAAAGAAAGCACATGGCTTCATCAAAGAGCCGTCAGAACTTCTCTGAGACAAAACAGCCCCTGCCCCAATCTCAGAAGCATCAACCTCGACCTGAAAAGGGAGCGAAACATCTGGCTGACGCAACACAGGGGCCGAAGTAAAGCGAAGTTTAAGCTCCTGAAAAGTCTCAACGGCCGCAGGGGACCAATTCACCACATCAGCGCCTTTCTTCGTCAAATCAGTCAAAGGCTTAACCACACTAGAAAAATTAGTTATGAAGCGACGATAAAAATTAGCAAAGCCCAGAAACTTCTGAAGACTCTTCACAGATGTAGGTTGAGTCCAATCATAAATGGCCTGAACTTTAACAGGGTCCATCTCGATAGTAGAAGGGGAAAAATGAAGCCCAAAAAGGAAACCTTCTGAACTCCAAAGAGGCATTTAGACCCCTTCACAAACAACGCATTAGCACGAAGGACCTGGAATACCATCCTGACCTGCCTCACATGAGACTCCCAATCATCCGAAAAGACCAAAATATCATCCAAATATACAATCATGAACCTATCCAGATACTTCCGGAAGATGTCGTGCATAAAGGACTGAAACACAGATGGAGCATTAGAAAGCCCGAATGGCATCACCAGGTACTCAAAATGGCCCTCGGGCGTATTAAATGCTGTTTTCCATTCATCGCCCTGTTTAATACGCACAAGATTATACGCCCCTCGAACGTCAATCTTGGTAAACCAACTAGCCCCCTTAATCCGAGCAAACAAATCAGACAGCAGAGGTAAAGGGTACTGAAATTTGACCGTGATTTTATTGAGAAGGCGGTAATCTATACAGTGTCTCAGAGAGCCATCCTTCTTGGCCACAAAAAAAGAACCCTGCTCCCAACGGTGACGAAGACGGGCGAATATGCCCTTTCTCCAAGGACTCCTTTACATAACTCCGCATAGCGGCATGTTCTGGCACAGATAAATTGAAAAGTCGGCCCTTAGGGAACTTACTACCAGGAATCAAATTAATAGCGCAATCACAGTCCCTATGAGGAGGTAGGGCACTGGACTTGGGCTCATCAAATACATCCTGGTAATCTGACAAAAACTCAGGGACTTCAGAAGGAGTGGAAGAAGAAATTGACATCAAAGGAACATCACTATGTATCCCTTGACAACCCCAACTAGACACAGACATTGATTTCCAATCCAGTACTGGATTATGAACCTGTAACCATGGCAAACCCAACACGACAACATCATGCAAATTATGCAACACCAAAAAGCGAATATTTTCCTGATGTGCGGGAGCCATGCACATGGTCAGCTGAGTCCAGTACTGAGGTTTATTCTTGGCCAATGGCGTAGCATCAATCCCCCTTAAGGGAATAGGACTCTGCAAAGGCTCCAAGGAAAAACAACAGCGCCTGGCAAACTCCAAGTCCATCAAGTTCAGGGCAGCGCCCGAATCCACAAATGCCATAACAGAGTAGGACGACAATGAGCAAATCAGAGTAACAGACAAGAGAAATTTAGGCTGTACAGTACTAACGGTGACAGACCCAGCGAACCTCCTAGTGCGCTTAGGACAATCAGAAATAGCATGAGTGGAGTCACCACAGTAAAAACACAGCCCATTCTGACATCTGTGTTCTTGCCGTTCAGCTCTGGTCAAAGTCCTATCACATTGCATAGGCTCAGGCCTCTGCTCAGAGGACACCGCCAAATGGTGCACAACTTTGCGCTCGCGCAAACGCCGATCAATCTGAATGGCCAAAGACATTGATTCATTCAGACCAGCAGGCGTGGGGAATCCCACTATAACATCTTTAAGGGCTTCAGAAAGACCCTTTCTGAAAATTGCTGCCAGGGCACGCTCATTCCATTGTGTAAGCACAGACCACTTTCTAAACTTCTGGCAATATACTTCTGCTTCATCCTGACCCTGACATAGAGCCAGCAAGATCTTTTCTGCCTGATCCACAGAATTTGGTTCGTCATAAAGCAATCCAAGCGCTAGGAAAAATGCATCTACATTAAGCAATGCAGGATTTCCTGGCTCAAGGGAGAATGCCCAGTCTTGCGGGTCGCCACGCAACAAAGAAATAATAATCTTTACTTGCTGAATGGGGTCACCAGAGGAGCGGGGTTTCAGAGCAAGATACAGTCTGCAATTATTTTTGAAATTCAGAAATTTAGATCTATCTCCAGAAAACAAATCAGGAATTGGAATTCTAGGCTCTAACATTGGATTCTGAACTACATAATCTTGAATACATTGTACCCTTGTAGTGAGTTGATCCACACAAGAGGACAAACCTTGAATATCCATATCTACACCTGAGTCCTGAACCACCCAGAGGTTAAGGGGAAAAGAAAGACAAAACAAGCTGCAAAGAAAAAAAAATTGACTCAGAACTTCTCTTATCCCTCTTTTGAGATGCATTAACACTTTGTAGGCCAGCTGTACTGTTATGGACCTGGTGGTTAGGAGCACCCGGAATGACCTGATGGTTAAACCGGAAAACCTGGGACAAGCTCTGAGGAGGTGGTAACTCTACTGACAGCAATCCCTAATCCTATCACACACACTAGAAATAGCCGTGGAGCGTGCCTAAATCTCCCTAGACGCCTCTTCACAACCTAAGAGCTAACTACCCCTAAAGACAGAAATAGGAGCCTACCTTGCCTCAGAGAAATTCCCCAAAGGAAAGGCAGCCCCCCACAAATATTGACTGTGAGTTAAGAGGGAAGTGACAAACACAGGAATGAAACAGATTTTAGCAAAGGAGGCCGAATCTTCACTAGATAGACAGAGGATAGGAAAGGAAACTATGCGGTCAGTATTAAAAACTACAAAAACCACGCAGAGTGTGCAAAAAGACCTCCACACCGACTCACGGTGTGGAGGTGCAACTCTGCACCCCCAGAGCTTCCAGCTAGCAAGGAAATATCATAATAGCAAGCTGGACTAGAAACATAGCATGTAATGAGAAATATTCTCAAAAACAAATGAACAACAAATGAACTAGCAGGGACCTAGCTTCTGCTGGAGTAGACAGGTCATCTGAGAAATCCAAGAGAGATCTGAACCAGTACTGAGACATTGACAGCTGGCATGAACTAACGATCAGAGCAGAGTTAAATAGGGAAGCCAGCAGAAGCAATAAGCAAGGGAAGGTGAAAGCCAACCTCAAAGATCAGCAGTTCCACTCAAAGCCACCAGAGGGTGTCCAAGGACAGAACTCACCAAAGTACCATTCATGACCACAGGAGGGAGCCCGAGAACGGAATTCACAACATATAAGCATGCGTTCCCATAGACAGCAATGAGTTTTTCAACGCACTCATCGGCATGCGAATGCCTGCGCATATTTGTCGGAAATTGGCTGCCTCAAAAATTGCAACGTAGTGCATTAGCTGCGCCCCGCTGCACACCGCGAAAAGACGCATGCATAAGCAAATGCAGGCGAATGAACCTGCGTTCACAATGTAAAAGATATGAAATCAAGATGCATGCGGATGTATGAGTCAGAAACGCTGCGGACACAACCGCAAATGTGAAACCGGCCTAACAGTGTCCCCAGGCTAGTCGGCCCACCAAGCATGTTATCACGCCCCTGTGGGCCTGATAAAATGACTTGCAAGCGCCAGCGACATCACAAGCGCCATACTTATCTTGCACATGCATGTGTTTTCTTCCCCACTCATCATTGATCCTCTGAAGCCAGATCTAAAGATCTGTTTATGTATATAATATAACACAGGGACTTAAGGCAGTGTGTCTACATATGCAGACACAAGTGGCCCGATGGACCTGACAGGTTCCCTTTAAACCTTCATGTGTTTCACAGAAATTAATGGATAGGAGAATGAAAAAAGTGAAAAGTTACATACTTTAAACTAAAATGTTGCTTTAGATTCAAATTTTGGAGTGCAATTTATGCTGAAATACATTGTGGATATCATGCAGCATTTGCAGCAGTCCAATGTGTCCCCATTTTGGCAACTACTCACCTCACTGAATTCATCTAAGAGTGTAGTGACCTTTTTAAGCTTACAGGTGCCACACAAAAGTTGATAACATTAGGACGTGAAAATGTTATTTTAGCCCGTTTTTTCCAATTTCATTAGAGTGACTTGACAAAATGAACCACATAATTTGTGAAGCAATTACTCCTGAGAATGCCAATACCCCAAATAAGGTTGGCAACTACTATTTGGCTACCACTACTACCATTTGACTTTTGAGGCATAATATTGGCTGGTATAAATTGTGGGCGCCATGTCACCTTTTCAGTGCCCCCAAAGTGGTAAAAAAGCAGAATTGCCCACAAATGACACAATTTTAGATACTACACTCTTGAAGGAATTTATCTAGGGCTAAAGTGACATTTTTGAACCAACAGATGTTTCTCAACAGTGTATATTACTGATATGCAAACATGAAAATTTAAATTTTTCACCTAAAATGATGCTTTAGCTCCAAATTTGACTTTTTCACAAGGGGTAGTAGGAGAAAATAGACCACAGAAAATGTAAAACAAATTCTCCTAAATGTGTCAAAATCACAAATGTAGTCAACAACTTCTGTTTAGATACAGAAGACTTGGAAGAAAAGAAACACTACTTGTCTTTTGGAGTGTAAATTTGTCTGAAATAATTTACAGGTGCAGCGTCTGAGCAAAAAAACCTCCAAAATGACACACATCCAAAATTTCATCTAGGGGGTGTTTCTGAAATCCTGAGGAGTGGAAACGAACAATTATTTCCTCCACTAAAATATTCGTTTATCCCAGGAGAAAATGGACCAAAATGTATAAAACAATTTTTCCTGAATGCAGCAATACCCAAAATGTGATCAGAAACTATTACTATTTGTGCATACTGAGTGGTGTCAAAGGGGATGAATCTCTATTAGACTTTTGGAGCACAAATTTGGCAGTAATTGTGGGTGCCACTTGCAGAGCACCCGAAGTGCCAGAACAGCAGAAAACCCCAACCCAAAATGACTTCATTTTGCAAGCTACACCTCTTCAGTGTATTCATCTAGGAATGTGATGATCATTTTTGTCCCACAGATGTTTCACTAATTTCTTTAAAGTTTGGCTGTGGGAAAATGAAAAATGTATTTTGTTAAAATAATAGTTAGATTTAGATCAAAATATTTCATCTCTATCATGGTTAGTAAGAGAAAAAGTACTCTGCAATTTGTTACACTGCTTCTCCCATGTATAGCAATATTGGAAATGTTTGGGCACCTATCAGGCCTCAGAAGAGAAGTAGCATCATTTGGCTTTTGGTGCACAGTTTCCGGGAGTAATATTTGAGCACTGCAAATTGTGCTAAAGTGCCAAAACGGCAGCATTCCCCAAAAGGTTAACCCATTTTACAAATTACAATCACAAAAATCATCTATGGGTGTGGTGAGTATTTTGACCCCATTGTTTTTTCCAGAGATTAGAGCTCAATGGGCATGGCAGGTTGAAAAATGTAATTTTGTGTCATATACATAATCCTAGCTTGTGCTTCTAAAGACATTCATTCCATAAATTGTTAAGTTTATTAAATTTATGACTCATAAATATGAGATTGGTGTGGGTCCAACACACTCATATTCAGCTGAAAACTGCTCCTGCAGTGGCCTGAACTAAACGATGTATGGGCTGTATACAGCAGCCGTGTACATTGCTTGGTGGCCACTGCTAGGTGCTAAAGTACATACATTTCAATGGGAGACAAGGTGCACTACTCATCTGCCATCACTAAGTAATTATACACAATACTCAAGAAAGACAACAGCAACCACATGATATAGATCTATGTGCCAATTTTCTTTTATACTTAATAATCACTTGCTGTTATAGTAAAAAACTCGGATCGAAACTCCCGGACTAGTCGCCAATGAACCTACACAAAGGGAGGATGTGGAAACCACAAGCAAAAATTGCGACTCAACACGTCCATAATAAATACAAAACTTTATTTAGAATCTCAAAAAAATAGACAAGTAGATGATGGTGACAAGAAGCATAAAATGCAGCCATTAAAAACACATACAGCTGTACAAATGGACACCACCAGCCTAAGTAACACCAAATGAGTAATCCAATTATATAATCAAATATGCCTTTCTTTGACCCATCCCATACTGTATATCTATCTTATTTATTCACCAATATATATTGCAGTACAAAAGTACAAAATTACATTGAATAAGACCAGTATGGTTACTTGTATGAGATAAGACAAAGAAGGTGCCTCATTGTAAATACCAAATGACAAGTACCAGATAAAAGGTGCCAAGATATGGATAATTACCTCAAGTGAGTGGCACACGTATGTTCCCTCAGGCTGGCACGTCACCCCGACGCGCGTTTCGGATGTCCTTCGTCAGTGCCTTCTTTGTCTTATATTTATATATATTATATATATTTGTGATTATATAATTGGAGCTTACCAATGGGTTTTTTTTGCCTTCCTCTGGATCAACATGTTAGGGCATGTTAGGTTAGGCTATGGGTTGAACTAGATGGACTTAAAGTCTTCCTTCAACCTTAATAACTATGTAACTATGTAATTTGGTGTTACTTAGGCTGGTGGCGTCCATTTGTACAGCTGCATGTGTTTTTAATGGCTGCATTTTATGCTTCTTGTCACTGTCATCTACTTGTCTATTTTTTTGAGATTCTAAATAAAGTTTTGTATTTATTATGGACGTGTTGAGTCGCAATTTTTGTTTGTGGTTTCCACATCCCCCCTTCATCACTAAGTAATGTACGAGTGGATGTGTTCCACCCATACCTCACTTATTTCCGGCCACTGCTGGGGCATTTTTCAATCAATCGGTGGATCTGCCAGATGTCAGACCCCAACCAAACTCATATTGATCACTTGTCAATTGTATAGATCATCAATGATTAGATCTGGAGAACCCCTTTAAGTGCATTCTCCCCTCTTTAGGAATATCATACATGGTGACATTAACTGATTTTTGGGCATGCTGCAAGGCCCAGAAGGGGGGGCCATTTGGCTTTCCAAGTGTGATTTTTACTGGATTAGCTTTTGCGAGCCTTGTCCATTTTCCAGCGCCTTTGAGCTACTAGTGACATGGAAGCCTCCATTTTTCCATTGACAGATGATAGATCTGAGTAGGGTTTTTTTGTGTGAAAAAGTTGAAGTTTTTATTGGTGTCATTTGTGGGTACATAACAGTTTAAATAGCTATTTATTCTGATTTTTGGGAAACAGAATGAACAAGTAAACAGCAATTCAAGAATTGTCTATTTTTTTCAATGCCACTTTACAATATTCACTGTTCAGTAGATTACTTCTTTGCCTCAGTACAGTTACAGCGATGCCACGTTTGCATAGTATTTTTATAATTTGTTATTTTTACACTGATTTACAAATAACTTCTATTTTGAGATGCCACATTTTTTATTTTTCCCTTGAAAGAGCTGTGTAGGGGGCTTGTTTTTTGCTGGGCCAGTTGAAGTTTTTATTGGTGCCATTTTGGACTACATAACATTTTGTGATCACTTTTCTATGTTTGACTTTTGGGTGGCAGCGTGAACAAAAATCAGCAATTCATTAATTTATTTTTTTACTTTTTTATTGTTTCCCTGATATTCGTATAAGATTACATTTTCAGTGATACCTTTTGTTGTAGATTTTTTAATACCTTTTTATTCCATGTTTTGTGTGTCAGTATGATGAAAAAACTATAATTTTGTCCTTTTTTTTCAGTATTCACTGAATGGGTTGATGTTATAGTTTTATCGACCAGGTTCTGACAAAACCAATTATGGGTATGGTTTTTTTGTTTACTTTCATTTATACAGAAAAACAGCTTTCTTAATTGCAAAACAGTTTTCTTTTTTATTTGTACTTTTTTTTCATATTTTTACAATTTTTATTTGTTTTGGTTTTTTTCTTACTTTTTTACATCAGCAAATTTCACTTGTCTGATTGGTGGTCTAATTCCATGCAATGCTCATGCATTGCAGGGTATTAGACCTGTCAGTTTTACAGAGACAGGCGGCGTGTGTCAGGTCCTGCTTACACTGTGTGCACAATTATTAGGCAATTTGCATGTTTGATGACTAATTTTTTTATTGAACAACTACAGAGCTGTCAGTCAATTCAAAAGGTCAATAAACCTGAAACCTGAATATGTAAGAAAGTAAACATGAGGTTTGTCTTTCTTCAGAGAATATCTGTGTGTGTTAATAATTATTGGGCAACTATTAGTTTGTATAATTATAATGCAACTAAATGAAAAACATACATTTCCCCATCTCAATTTTCATTTGTTAAAGTGAGAATGATAATCATACAACTCAAAATGTATAAAAACACATTTCTGACATTAAAAAAATATCAGTGACCAATAAAGTCATCTTTCTTTTCAATAACTGCAATAACTGTCATAAGCCTTTCATCTACGGAGTCTGTTAGTTTCTTTATCTGTTGATGATCAACTTTTTGGGATGCCTGAACTACAGCCTCCCAGACACTGTTCTGAGAGCTGTGCTGTGTTCCTTCACTGTAAATCTCCCTGTCCACAAGTTCTCAATAGGGGTTAGCTCAGGTGAGGAAGGAGGTCGTGTACCGTATACACTCGTGTATAAGCCAAGCTTTTCAGAACTTTTTTTTGGCTGAAAGTGCCCCCTCAGCTTATACATGAGTCATTGTCCCAGAAAGACAGTGGGGGAGGGGGAGCAGCGGATCAGCAGGTCACAGAGGTGGCTGCGGCTGTAACTGTGCCCGCTGCTAAAGAGAACTGAATATTCACTGGGCTGGCAGTGAATATTAATTTCTCTTATAGCGCACACAGTTACAGCCGCAGCCGCCGGCTTCCAGCACACATCCTACTTACCTTCCCTGCGCGCCCTCGCTGCATCTCTTTCCAGTGCCAGTCTTCCGGCTGAGCGATCACATGTCCCCCACTCATTAAAGTAATGAATATTCACCCCTCTCCACTCCCATAGGCATGGAGTGAACATTCATTACTTTAATGAGCGGGGACACATGATCTCTCGGCAGACAAGCTGCTGGTGCCCAAATGAGATGCATTGAGGGCACGCAGGGAAGGTAAGTAGGAGTTTTTGATAGGAACCATGCATACAAGGATAGGGGATAAGGAGCCATGCATACAGTGGGTATGGAAAGTATTCAGACCCCTTTAAATGTTTCACTCTTTGTCTCATTGTAGACATTTGGTAAATTCAGAAAAGTTTACATTTTTCTCATTAATATACACTATGCACCCCACCTTGAAAGAAAAAAATCTAGCAATTTTTGCAAATTTATTAAAAGTGAAATACTGAAATATTACATGGTCAGTATTGAGTAGAAGCACCCTTTTGAGCTAGTACACCATGAGTCTTCTTGGGAATGATGGAACAAGTTTTTCACACCTGGATTTGGGGATCCTCTGCCATTCTTCCTTGCAGATCCTCTCCAGTTCCATCAGGTTGGATGGTGAACGTTGGTGTACAACCATTTTCAGGTCTCTCCAGAGATGCTCAATTGGGTTTAAGCCAGGGCTGGGCCAGTCAAGAATGGTCACAGAGTTGTTCTGAAGCTACTCCTTTATTTTATGTGTGCTTAGGGTCATTGTCTTGTTGGAAGGTGAACCTTCGGCCAAGTCTGAGGTCCAGAGCACTCTGGAGCAGGTTTTCATCCAAGATATCTCTGTACTTGGCCGCATTCATGTTTCCTTCAATGACAACCAGTAGTCCTATCCCTGCAGCTGAAAATCACCCCCATAGCATGATGCTGCCACCTTCATGATTCACTGTTGGGATTGTATTAGGCAGGTGATGAGTAGTGCCTGGTTTTCTCCACATACCACTTAGAATTAATTTGGGCCGCTCTGCCATAAAGGCCCAACTTGTGGAGGGCTGCAGTGATAGTTGACTTTGTGGAACTTTCTCCCATCTCCCTACTGCATCTCTGGAGCTCAGTCACGGTGATCTTGGGGTTCTTGTTTACCTCTCTCACCAAGGCTCTTCTCCCACTATTGCTCAGTTTGGCTGGACGGCCAGGTCTAGGAAGACTTCTGGTGGTCCCAGACTTCTTCCATTTAATGATTATGGAGGCCACTGTGCTCTTAGGAACCTTGAGTACTGCATGAATTCTGTTGTAACTTTGGCCAGATCTGTGTCTTGCCACAAATCTTGTCTCTGAGCTCCTTGGCCAGTTCTTTTGACTTCATGATTCTCATTTGGTCTGACATGCACTGTGAGCTGTGAGGTCTTATATAGACAGGTGTGTGTCTTTCCAAATCAAGTCCTATCAGTTTAATTAAACACAGCTGGCCTCCAAAGAAGTAGAACCATCTCAAGGAGGATCACAAAGAAATAGACAGCATGTGACTTAAATATGAGTGTCTGAGCAAAGGGTCTGAATACTTATGACCATGTGGTATTTCAGTTTTTCTTTATTAAATTTTCAAAAATTTCTACATTTCTGTTTTTTTCAGTCAAGATGGGGTGCAGAGTGTACATTAAAGTGAAAAAATTAACTTTTTTAATTTACCAAATGGCTGCAATGAAACAAAGTGAAAAATGGTGTCTGAATACTTTCTGTTCCCACTGTAGATATCACAGGAGACAATGCCACTGCTGTCTTCTACAGTGGGACGGGAGTACATTGCGCGCTTCTCCACCCACAAAGTACATCCTGATGCTGGAACTGACCAGCATGAGGATGTAATCTTTCATTGTAAGTGCCTCAGTGTTCACGCTGTGTGTGCATGCTTGCAGAGTAAGAACAAATTAAAGGGCCGGTCTGCGGAGCTGAGGTTTCCCACACCTAATATAGAAGAAAACCATGAGGAGAGATTGCCTCCTTATGTAATACACTTGGGACGAGAATCCGCCACCTTACTTGGGTTAACAAGGGACTGGTCACTTTTTGTAAGCTATACATTTCCTCACACACAGGAAAAGAAAGGGGTTACAGCTGCTGGTCGGTCTCCAGGTGCATTATCCCTAGTCAGAGACTTGAAGGGACAGAGGTTCACCAGTAGAACTATGGTATGGAGAAAAAGACACCTTAAGGCCTCTTTCAGACATCAGTGTGTCAGGTACGCGTGGTGACAGTTTTCACACTTACCGAGACACTTACACATGTAGACCCATTCAAGTGAATGGGTCTGTGCACATGTCAGTTTATCTCCGCAGACCATGTGTCCATGGGTAAAATAAATTGACATGTCCATTTTTTAACAGCAGTGTGGGCTGCAAAATGTCCTGCACACGTGCACATTGATAACACAAGGATGATATCCATGTGTCATCAATGTGACATGTACTGGCGCCTGTGATCAGTGCGACTACTGGAGAATGATGAGAGTTGTATTCAATTGATAACAGTAACAGACTACTACTACTACTCCCACCATCCTGCGCCTGCTTCTGCAAATAACAGTGAGAGCAGGCGGCGGATGAAGGGAGTATTCATCAGTCGCCGCCTGTGCTATAAATAAATCAATTAATAAAACGGCGTGTGTTCCCCTGTATATTTGATAACCAGCCAGACAAAACTGACAGCTGAGGGCTTAAACCCTCAGCTATCAGCTTCAGCAAGGCTGGTTATCAAGAATAAGATTTCTCACGGGGATCTGCGGTGAACTCACTGAGCCAGACTGTGAACTTTTTCTCACGGTGCTGAGGTCACCACAGTTCAGCATTTATTTATAGCGCAAGCGGCGGCTGATGAAAACTCCCATCAGCTGCTGTCTTCTCTCACTGTTATTAGTGGCAGCAGCTGTAGGATGATGGGAATAATAGTCCCATCAGCCGCTGTCTGCTCTCGCTGATATCAGTTGAATATTACTCTCATCATTTCCCCCTTCTCACACTGATTGCAGCGCTAGCAGGGGAGAATGATGAGAGCTCTTTCCAGCAACTGGCACCGGGGAACATCGTTAACTGTAGCACTGCTTCCGAGGCTCTGGTATGTGTGGTACTGATATGGCACATGGTTGCCACAAGTATTACACACCCGTACACACGGACACTAATATCTCCTATACTTGTTTTTAGGGTACTGGAAATATCAGGACAAGTGAAACCGGCCTAAGAGTTCTGCTGAATACTGGGATAAGGCATCAGTGTTTCTGAGCAAATGAAAGATTCAATGACGAGATGACTGTGCACTGAAATATTTTCCTTAATTTGGAGAGTCAATGACACATTTCGGGAAGTAATTCAAACGTACTACTCATTGAAACCGTCTGAAGAATGGGAACTACTATCAGAAATGCGCTACTGAAACACCAACTAATAGAAAATATTTTGCAGCTATCTCTTCAATGAATCGTCCATCTGCTTTGTAACGCTAATGTCTCATGCCGCTATCCAGCAGTACCTTCAAGTTGTTTTTTTCTGCATACCATAGTATTAATTATTTGTACACTGTATAGAACTATGCACTGTGGGAAGGGCATATTTATTTATTAGAGCACTAAATGGTAATTGGGCGGTATAAATAACAATTTTAATTGTGCATTGCAACTATTTGCATCCTATTCTAATAATTTTAATATCAATTTAGGTAAATTGTAATTTAATATAACTCTATTGGACACATTTATAAATTATGTTACAGGCCAGCAAACACAAGCAGACAAGCGCAATATTTACAGAACAGCAGTCTGGTCTGCATGTTGTCCTCATGGGGAACTGGGAATGGTCAAATTTGCTCAAATTCCAAACCTTGGTCAAATTTGTAAATTGAGCACATTTTCTATATCAAGCATTGTTTGTCACCCTTGAGTGTGGAAGACCAGTCATGCATTGAAAAGTAGTTTCATAAAATACACATATAAATTACATCATTTTTTAAGACAAAAACGTTCTTTGAAATTATACTAGCATTTTCTCCACATCCCACATATTCAAAACACCATTAAGTACTTCATATAAACTATTTCAGGAAAAGGCTATACAGGACTGCTGCTCAGGGGCCAATCCGTTCTTACTGCTGCATACTTCCAATAAAGCTTATAGCAAAGAAAAATCAGCTGCTTCTAGTCAATAGATTATTTTAAATGACTAAAACCTTGGAAACTAAAATGACACTTATGTCCAAATGTGTTCTTAGAATAATATTAATTATTAGATAACATAATTGTGAATTAATATTGGAGAGAATATAAAATACAGGAACACAAGTAAAACACAGAAAAAGCATGTCACAAAAGTGAAGAAATGTAAATGCCATTATCACATTAAAGATTGGCTAGATAATCTATTTTGCTTTTTCTCTCTCCGCTATGTTCTCAAGCTGTCTAGCTCTCTCCTATCTATCTATCTATCTATCTATCTATCTCATATCTAAAAAAAAAATCACAGATACATGAATAAGATGTAACAGATAATAGCCGTAAGAAAAAACTTAAAGTTGCAGATATTAAATACAGCATGCTTTTAAAACCCCTTAAGCAAACAAGATGTAAAACAAATGTTAAAGACAGAATGCAGATAGTTACTGCTATATGAAAAATTATAATATATATATATATATATATATATATATATATATAACATTTATTTATTTTTTATTATTAATAAAAATATTGTATTGTTATTTTATTTTATAGATAGTGGCATGTTACACTAATGCTTAAATTATCCATGGTGATCTTGCTAGGTTCCTGCTAAGTCCATTTCAAAGTAGCATATGAAATAATTAATTTGGTCTGCTTGTAAGTAATCCTTTTAGGCTTTTATACAGTTGATTAAAACAGTTGATTAAAAAATGTCTGACAGATTAAATGTGTATAATAAAAATAGGAGTTGTGGACAGACACTAAACATTTAATAAATGAAGTATACAGAAAAATAGCCAGATCAGAGCTGAGTTTGTCATTGGACATGTGTTCCCTCAGGTTTCCATAGGACTGTAGGTAAACCATCACATATACCTAACAGTGAAGTATCGCATAGCACAGCCGATATATAGAAATGTATATAAGGAGATATCACAGATTCAGTGAGTACAATATGTAAGGAAAATCAGAATGATCACTTACCTCTAAGGAAGGCGAGAAACCAAAAAATCCATAGGTAGAACCCATAAGCTAGGAACCTCCGACACTTTTCTGAAAGCATTGTAGTATTACACTTGGTCCAGGGAGGTGATGGCTATTAAAATCACACACTGGCTTCACACAAATCCGAAATGGACTCTTAGCTGTTTTCCAAATGAAACATCTTCATTGATAAAGCAATAGCAGCAATAACACATTGTATCCCACAGGTGACATAAACTTCCAGATGTGGCTACATCCTGAGGAGGCAGAATCAGTACAGGATAGTGCTAAAATCTACACATCTAATATCTGCCACCCAGAAAAATGGGAGAAAAAGGCAAAACCAGAGAACAAATATTGCTCAGAGGATAAAGAGGGATTGTGATTTTCTGCGCTGTGCATACAGAACATGCATGTGGAAGACTAGGGGGAGAAGGGATGCTCAGAGCTGTGGAGCATAAAGCTGCCTAGACACCTACAGGATCTGCTCTATTCTTGCAGTGCTGTGTATGGCTACAGTAGTCATCAGATGGATCAGCAGCGGTATTATATTAGCCCCAGGTAGGAGAGCAGAGCTATTCTACTTTACATGCTTGCCTCCTACAAAAATACAGATTATGCCAAGTCAAGTACCTGATATATAATTGCTATTTCCTTTACAACAAGCAGCAAATGTCACTTACAATCTAGATTTAAATGACATAATCAATACTTATTGATACATGTGTTTAATGCATGTCTGTGATGATTTAGCCTGCAATAGATCACTTATTATAGCTCTCATAGGGGCTGTCACCTAGCTTTCCAGACTTCTGTGAAATGTCATTCAGCTTCATTTATTGCATAGCTAGGCAAATTTGCCACCCTGAAATCAGGGAACGCCGAGTATCATCACCTGGGTTAACAGTAATGGTGACCTTGAAGTTTGTAGCCATACTTTAATATAGAACATAACTGCAACAACCAAACTCATCAGCGCCCTGGAGATTTCTGGGTTTAACAGGTGCTGCGTCACTTTTCTATAATTCATGCTCAGTACAGTATATGTGCCATGTCACATTATTATGACATGATAAAATAACAAAAGGATAATTATTCATTTTAGGTCAGTGGGATGAAACGCTCCTTTTGGTTTCTATGTATTTACACCATCTACAATGGACAGAGCCTGAATTATAGCAATGTTTTTTTTTAATTTACATAAAAATGCATCAGCCTTTTTTAGATATTTCTTGCTGTACATGCATTTTTATACTGTATCTTTTTTATAGACAAAAATTTGATAAAACAAATAAGACTAAAATATATACAAGTTATATAGTGCAACATTTGTAACAGAAATTTATGCAAGAGCATTGTTTTTGTAGCAAACACATGCTTTTCTGCAAGCCTTATTTAGTTAGATTAATAGAATAGTTGTATACATTTCTGCAACTGTAGCACCCCAGGAGTCCAGTTTCCACAGTGGCATTGCCTCCCTCACAGGAAGTGATGTCATGCCTGAAAGCAAGGAGGGGTCCCCTTACCAGGTAAAACCAGCATCCAACACTTTTCCTAACTCCAGACCAGAAGGGGGAGCTCTAACACCAGGTTTCATGGGAGCTTCTCTATAAGTTCTGGTCTGGAGGCGGAGTCTGAGTCTGAGACGGAGTCTGAAAGGAAAGGAGTAGAGAAAAACCTGGGGAGTGGAGCTGTAAGGCTGGTTTCAGACTTGTGTACTGGAGTGCTGCGGATGGCAGCATACTTCCTCCCTTCTTCCTCCCTGAAACCACACATACGCTCCGCCTATGCTCTGCTAATGCCTCCTTGCAGACTCTTTCCAGTAATTCGGGAATCAGAGGCAAAGGGTAACAGTTTCGTACGGTTACCTTATTGAGTTCCCTATAGTCAACACAGGGTCTCAGGGTCCCATCCTTCTTCTTTACAAAAAAGATAGGTGCCCCTGCTGGTGAGGAAGAAGGACGTATGTGTCACGGGGAGACTAGGTGAGCGAGAGCTAATAACCTGGGCCCCTGCAATTTCCCTCAGACTAGGGAAATCCTGACTGACCCTCTACCTGGAGTTTACACTGATGGTGAGCATGTCCAGGCCTCGACCCTCGCCCTGTCTCCTGTTTCAACCCTAGGCTGAAACTAACCACCCACCACCCAGTGAAGAGGTAATACAGTAATACACCAATACCCACAGTTAGCACAGACAAGGATAAAGGAAAATATACACCACGCCGCAGTCACACAGGAATACACTATAAATGTGCAGGGCAAAATAAATACAAATATAGGAAGAAGTAAATAAGACTAAGGAAAATACACCACCAGCAACGAATCTCCAACAACCAGCTCTCCACTCCGGACCGAGATAACAACGCACAAGACAGAAGCTATAATCGGCGACGCCCAATGATCAGGAGAACTATTTAAAGGCAATGGGTATGGCCCAGCTTCCAATCTGAGGAACAGGTAAATTAAACCCGGAACAGCTAGACAAAATCCAGCCGACGCCAATGAGCAAATAGTGATCAAAAGCGGAATTACCGCTGTCTGTCGAACGACCTGGTCCGAACAGCCTCCGACATGACAGTACCCCACCTTCTACGAGGGACCCCAGGGCCCTCACGGCTTATAGGACCCGGCTTGCCTGGATGGCGACGATGAAAAAACCTGACCAGCCGATCCGCATGAATATCCGAGGCTGGTACCCAGGACCTCTCCTCAGGCCCATAACCATGCCAGTGTACCAAGTACTGTAAAGTGCGACGCACTACACGAGAGTCAACCACCTTGGAGACTTCAAACTCCAAATTACCATCCACCCAGACTGGAGGTGGCATAGGCGCCGTGTCCACAGAACCCACCACCTTCTTTAGAAGAGACCTGTGGAACACGTTGTGTATCTTATACACCGTAGGGAGCTCCAATCGGTACGCTACTGGGTTAATGACGGCGGTGACCCTAAATGGACCAATAAACCGTGGACCCAATTTAAGGGATGGTATTTTGAGTCTTATGTTTTTTGTGGATAACCACACCCAGTCATCCACACTCAGGTCCGGACCTGGCACACGCCTACTGTCAGCCACACGTTTGTACCTAGCACCCACACTCAACAGGCGCTGTTTAACTCTCCTCCAGACTGATGACAAATATGCTCCTAACTGATCCTCCTCCAGAACGCCGGAAGAGCCCCTCTGACTCAAGGTACAAAATTGAGGATGTAGCCCGTAAACACAAAAAAAAGGAGACTCCCCAGACGACTCCTGGTGGTGATTATTGATGGCAAACTCAGGCAACAGAAGAAAGGTAGACCACTCCTCCTGGTTATCAGAGACAAAGCAGCGTAAGTACTGTTCCAAATTTTGGTTCATACGCTCAGTCTGACCATTTGACTGAGGATGGAACGCTGAAGAATGAGACAACTTGATCCCCAGCCGTGAGCAAAATGGTTTCCAAAATTTTGCCACAAAATGAGACCCCCTATCAGACACAATGTCAGATGGAACCCCATGAAGTCTGACCACCTCCTGCACAAATACCTGAGACAGAGTCTTAGCGTTAGACAACGAAGGCAAAGACACAAAGTGCGACATTTTAGAAAACCGATCAACAATCACCAAGATGACGGTGTTCCCAGCTGATGAGGGCAAATCAGTGATGAAATCCATGGAGATTTCCATCCATGGCTTACTAGGTACTTCAAGAGGAAGTAGTGTGCCAACAGGACGGGAGCGGGGCGTCTTAGCCCTAGCACACGTGGTACAAGCTGACACGTATGAGACCACGTCCTGTCGGATCTTGGGCCACCAAGACCGATGTGACACCAACTCCAAGGTACCTCTAACCCCTGGGTGGCCAGCCAGGACAGCATCATGATGCTCCGCCAAAACCTTCAAGCGGAGATGAAGCGGTACAAAAGATTTGTTGATGGGAAGCTCAGATGGTACCTCCTCCTGAGCCTCGGCAATCTCAGCCTCAACCTCGGTAGTGAGAGCCGAAACCACAACACCCTTTTGGAGGATGGGTACTGGATCTTCCCGAGGTTCACCCCCCGGAAAACACCTGGACAGAGCATCCGCCTTAGTGTTTTTAGACCCCGGTCTGTAAGTGACCACAAAATTGAACCGCGTGAAAAACAATGCCCAGCGAGCCTGCCTGGGGGACAGACGCTTGGCTGACTCCAAATACAGCAGATTCTTATGATCGGTAATAACAGTAACCTGATGTACCGACCCCTCCAAGAAGTGTCGCCATTCCTCAAAGGCCAACTTGATTGCTAACAACTCCCTGTTGCCGATATCGTAGTTACGTTCGGCGGACGACAGTTTCTTGGAGAAATAGGCGCACGGACGCAAACCACTCAAAGATGAGCCTTGAGACAGCACCGCCCCCACACCAACCTCAGACGCATCGACTTCCACAGCAAAGGGTTTTGATACGTCTGGCTGCACAAGAATGGGGGCTGAAACAAAACTGTTCTTAAGAAATTCAAATGCGAGCACAGCAGCCTCTGGCCAAATGGAGAAATTGGTACCCTTTTTAGTCATGTCAGTTAGCGGTTTAGCAATAATGGAAAAATCCTTGATAAATTTCCTATAGTAGTTAGAAAACCCAAGGAACCGCTGAAGTGCTTTCAGGTTATCAGGACGTTCCCAATGCAGCACCGCTTGCACCTTAGCGGCGTCCATTTTAAAACCAGAAGCAGACACAATATAACCCAAGAAAGGCAACTCTTGAACAGAAAATACACATTTCTCAAGTTTAGCATATAGCTTATTCTCTCTGAGAAGCTGTAACAACCTGCCTGACATGATTTAAATGAGCATCACAGTCGCAAGAATATATGAGGATGTCATCTAGGTACACGATAACGAATTTCCCCAAAACATGCGAGAACACATCATTGATGAAATGTTGGAACACTGCAGGTGCGTTAGTCAACCCAAAAGGCATCACCAAATTTTCAAAATGACCCTCAGGGGTATTAAAAGCCGTCTTCCACTCATCACCTTGACGGACTCTTATGAGGTTGTACGCTCCCCTGAGGTCAAGCTTGGTAAACCACTTAGCACCCGCCACCTGGTTGAACAAATCTGGTATCAGTGGCATCGGGTATGGATCACAAACCGTAATCTGGTTCAACTCCCTGAAATCCAAACACGGGCGTAATCCGCCATCTTTCTTCTTCACGAAGAAGAACCCTGCTGCCACCGGCGAGGATGACGGCCTGATGTGCCCTTTGCTCAAGCTTTCAGCAATATAATCTTTTAACGCTTGTCTCTCCGGACCGGAGATGTTAAACATCCTTGCTTTAGGCAACTTGGCCCCTGGTTTAAACCTGATAGAACAGTCATAGGGACGATGTGGCGGCAACTCTGAACAACCCTTTTCAGAGAACACATCCACAAAATCCAGAAGTGACTCCGGAACGCTTGAAGTCACCGCAGCCACACATGTGGCCAGGCAATTCTCCTAGCAGAACTCACTCCACTGAATGATGTCCTGAGTTTTCCAGTCAATCACCGGGTTGTGCATGGACAACCAAGGAAAACCCAAAACCACCTGAGCAGGAAGATTCCTGCACCTTACATGTAACCCGCTCGGAATGTAGAACCCCAATGTGGAGTTTCACCTCAGCCACAAATACAGTAATCTCCCCCTGAGAGAGAGGAGCAGCATTGATGGTGACCACACGGATAGGATGAGGCAGTTTTTCAATCCTAAAACCTGCTGTGCGTGCAAACTCCTCATCAATGAGATTTGTGGCTGAACCACTATCCACAAAAACAGTAATTGGCAGCTCACTGCCAGCGATTATAACCTTAGCAGGGAGCATGCATAGAGAAACCACCATGGAGGATATACATAAGCTCAGATTGGTCTCCTCCACACCCTCTGAGCATAGACATCTTCCACCGTTGCGTTTTTCTTAGACAGCAGTGGACAGATGTTAATAAAATGACCAGTTTTACCACAGTAAAAACAGGCTCCCTGCTTCCTGAGCTCAGGGGTTTGACGCTTCACATGTGACACCCCTGCGATTTGCATAGGCTCCGTGGGCTCACCTGCAGCAACCACACGTGAACCTAAACCCTCTCCCATAGGCGGTGTCTCATGCTCCCCCTGACACTAACGGCGATCAATGCGGACAACCAGACTCATAGCGGAATCTAGAGAAGCAGGAGTCTCGTACATCAGAAGGGCTTTTTTAACCCTTCCAGAAACCCTGTGAATAAACTGACTCCGCAATGCTGGATCATTCCATTGTGTATCGATCGCCCAGCGACGAAATTCAGAACAGTAATCCTCTGCAACTCGCTCCCCCTGGCGAATAGTGCGTATCTTAGATTCTTCTAGAGCCATTCTGTCAGGTTCATCGTAGATTTTCCCAAGAGAAGAAAAAAAACTCTCCACAGAGTCAAATGCAACAGAATCAGATGGCAAAGAAAACGCCCATGCTTGGGGATCCCCGCTTAACAATGACAACACCAAGCCCACATGCTGAGCCTCATTACCCAAGGAGATCGGGCGCATACGGAAATATAGTTTGCAAGCTTCACGAAAAGAAACAAATTTACTGCGTTCCTCAGCAAATTTTTCAGGCAAAGGGAATTTGGGCTCAGCAACTCTTCCTGTTGCTCCAGCTTGCACATTAGATACTGCTAGTCCCTGTTGCTGAACTGCCCCCCTCAACTCAGTGACCTGTAGGGACAGCGCCTCCAACTGGCGGGTTATGGAAGTCATGGGATCCATGACAAGAGAAAAAAAGAAAAAGGAAACCCCCTTTTTTTTTTTTTTTTTTTGGCCGATTATAATGTCACAGGGAGACTAGGTGAGCGAGAGCTAATAACCCGGGCCCCTGCAATTTCCCTCAGACTAGGGAAATCCTGACTGATCCTCTACCTGGAGTTTACACTGATGGTGTGCATGTCCAGGCCTCGACCCTCGCCCTGTCTCCTGTTTCAACCCTAGGCTGAAACCAACCACCCACCACCCAGTGAAGAGGTAATACACCAATACCAACAGTTAGCACAGACAAGGATAAAGGAAAATATACACCTCGACGCAGTCACACAGGAATACACTATAAATGTGCAGGGCAAAATAAATACAAATATAGGAAGGAGTAAATAAGACTAAGGAAAATTCACCACCAGCAACGAATCTCCAACAACCAGCTCTCCACTCCGGACCGAGATAACAACGCACAAGACAGAAGCTAAAATCGGCAATGCCCAATGAGCAGGAGAACTATTTAAAGGCAATGGGCATGGCCCAGCTTCCAATCTGAGGAACAGGTAAATTAACCCCGGAACAGCTAGACAAAATCCAGCCGACGCCAATGAGCAAATAGTGGTCAAAAGCGGAATTACCGCTGTCTGTCGAACGACCTGGTCCGGACAGCCTCCGACACGACAGTATGAAGCCTTTGGCCAGATATTCATCAATATACTCCTTTAAGGCTTGAAGATCAGGTGGCGCCAAAGGGTATACATTACCAAAAGGAATAGCTGCCCCAGGAAGCAGCTCAATGGGACAGTCATAATGCCTGTGTGGAGGAAGCTGATCTGCATTCTTCTTGTCACAGATGTCAGAGAACTCTTTATATGCTGGAGGTAAAGAAAATACCTGTACATGTCGTTCCTTAGCCGTGGACTCAGGGACAGCTTCTGTTAGCGCTGAGTTGCTCCTTGTTGGGAAGATAATCTCCTTGGTCTCCCAGTTGATAATTGGGTTCTGAGAACGCAACCAAGGAATGCCTAAAATCACAGGAAAATGAGGAGAAGAAATTAGCAAGAAAGAAAGTTGCTCCTGATGATTAGGCTCCAACAAAATTTCAAGGGGTACGGTCTCCTGATCCACAGGCCCAGAGATTAAAGGTGACCCATCCACTGTTTCCATGGTAATTGGAGAGGCTCTTTGCTGAATTTCAATACCATGTTCCTTGGCAAATGCGATATCCATGAAATTGCCACCTGCACCAGAGTCAATCATAGCTGCACTGGAAATCCACTGTCCTGAACACAGGATCTTAATGTGAAGATAACATTGAGAGTTCTTTTCCTTCAGCTCCTTGGGGGGTGAAGTCATAGAAAGTGAATGGAATACAGCGTTTAAAGGCAGGCTACATTCAGAGATGTCAGATTCATCATCACAGTTGTCATGCTCCCCTATTGCTGCTAGCACCTTGTTAGGCCATCTAGGACACTTAAGACATTTGATCAAGAAGTGGTCAGACTGGCCGCAGTAGAAACAGACTTTCACGAAGGCGATGCTCCCGGTGCTCATTGATCTCGTGCCTCTGAATGGAATCAATTTGCATGGGCACCTCCTCCACCTCCCGAGAGGTTTTACCTGCAGGCTCTTTGGAAGGAAGGGAAAAGTTAGAAACACGGTTATATGGAGCAAATTTCTCCTACCTACTAGACAGACCCCTTTTAAAAATAGGCAATTGTGCATAACTGTCCCAATTGGTATCTACCGCTAATCTCCTGAATTCAGTGGCATACTCAATAACAGAACATTTAGCCTGGCGTTAAGACAACAAAGCAGATTCAGTGGTTGCACGGCGATTAGGCTCATCAAACATTAATGCCATAGCGGCCAAGAACTCATCCAAGTTATTTAACCGTGGGTCACGAGACTCAATCATCGGATTTGCCCAGGCGAGCGCTTGTGAGGTCAGTAGCATTATTACACACAATACTTTGGATCTATCAGTAGGAAAACGGTCAGCATGCACATCAAAATATAGCATACATTGATTCACAAAGACACGAAATTTGTCGCGATCACCATTAAATCTGAATGGGGGCAACTTAGGTGGGCTAGCTGGTGGCGGTTGCCCAGAGGGTAAAGTCACTTGTGCAGCTATTTGCGTGTCCTAAAAAAAAAACCTGTCCATACTGGGACTCTATGCCAGCAAGTTTGTTTTCCTGGGCTGCCATGCGGTTGCTTAAGTCCTGCAAAGTTTGTCCAAACACTTGTTGATTGTGTTCAAAGCTTCCAAACTTCTTTTGCAGACCTTCCACATCTTTCTGCAGTGATCTAATTATGGAAAACACCTGCTCTAATCTGCTTTCTGCAGTCATTGTTCCAGCAGTCTCCTTTTTTTTTATGGCTAGAGTATCCTGTAATAATTATAGGGGATAACTTAGGAGACTCTTTGCGTGGAACAAGACAACTATAGGACACAGTTTTATAAGTGGTAAAGTCTATATTATCACAAGATGATTCAAACAGGTGCAGAGAGAAACTCAAGTCCACAACACTTGGTGCAAATAATAAACGCGGCTTAGCAGTCTATAGGAAACTTCAGAGGAAAATGCAATCAAGCAAAAAGTCTATGAAGCACAGTTATTCTTGAGGAAACTTGACACGAATAAATCCTTGTCTTAGTCCAAACACAGATAGATATGCTTATAAGGCAGTTCAAATCATATCTTTAGCTCAACCAGGGAGGTCTGGTTAATAGTCTCAGGTTATAGCAGAACCGCACAGCTTACATGTCCAGCAAATGCAGATGAAGTAAACACGAGCAGCAGATGAAGGAGGATTACTGGAACTGGTGTATGCAGCAGGAACTCAGAGCAGAGTAGCAGGATCACCACACAGGTTCACAGGAGCAGGTGTATAGCCAGGGAGTAATCAGAGGTCAGGAGCTGGATGCAAGGCAGAATACTCTAGCACAGACTGAAGGCTGGGGTGGAGTATTATAGCAGGAAGACACAGTGCACATGAGACCAAAGACGCCATCTTGGAAAAGGGCAGTAATGCACAAAAGGTAATAAAATTGTTCAGAGTCCTGACACTGAGCTTACTTACAAACATACATGCAACTCCAGAAACATGGACATGGAAACACACAGTACGGCAGGGGCATTGCTAGGGTCCTTAAAGATCAAGGGCCCAATCCCCAAAGTGCATGTCTCCCCATACGACCACACTATAGCCATTTAAAATAGCAAGTAAATATAATTATAGTATACCACTGTTGCTAACCAAAAACACACAATGCAAAGACCAATATTCTCAATATTACTACTATTAAAGGCCTAAACAATACGGCTGCACAATGCCCACTACCATCACTAGCACACCCCGAATACATAATATAATGACAATTACCTCTATATAACGAAACTAAACACTCTATGCAAAGACCAATGACACAACCATACACCTTCTACTACATATTGACTGAAACACATTAAGCAGTTACTAAATTAATTAAAAAAAACTACTAAAAAGAGCAATATTCCCACCTTACAGGAACTGTATATTGGTAGATACCAGTCCTGCAGAACACACATGATTAGAGTACAGTTATATATAGTAACTTACAGCTGACATTCTTTCTGATTTGGGTCGCCCACGTTTCCCTTCTTTTCCGTCTGGCCCAGACCGACATGACAACTTCTCCAGTCACAACTCGTCTGCACAGATTACAACAAAAACTTCTCTCATTTCCATCAACGTCTCCATCTATTGCCAACCTACAAAAACTCCCCACTCTGCGTGCACTTGAGGAGAGGAACAGTGACCCCAATATTTAAAAAACTGTGTCATTACTATGATTACTCCCTCCCCAAAAAAATTAAAGTGTGCCACAGAAAGTATTAATGCCCATACTGTGCTACATAGAAAAGCCCTGTATGTTCCTTTGAAGAATATAATATCCCAAATGCCCCCCACTAGCAACAAATATCCTTGAGTGTCCACTTAAAGATAACAATGCCCGCCCAAAGAAAAAAATAATGGAGCCTGAGTGCTCCTATTAAAACTAATAGTGTACCCATTTATAGCAAATAATGTCCTCTGAGTGCCCACACAGGTCTGAATATACAGAATGATGGTCCTACAGACCCTAAAACACAATATGATGGTCCCCAAAGCCCTTTATTATACATGGAGGATCTCAGAGCTCCCTATACAGTATATAGTAAAATGGCTACATAGCACCTATATAAAATATGATGATCCCATTGCCCCTATATATAGTATGATGGTCCCCACTGCCCCTATATACAACATGAAGGTCCCCCTGCCCCCTATATATAGTATGAAGGTCGCCACTGCCCCCTGTATATAGCATGAAGGTCCCCCTGCCCCCTATATATAGTATGAAGGTCCCCACTGGTTCCTGTATGTAGTATGAAGGTCCCCACTGGCCCCTTGTATACAGTATGAAGGTCCCCACTGCCCCCTGTATATAGTGGCTAACAAAGTGGCTCAAGGATAACAATGTCAATGTTTTGGAGCTGCCATCACAAAGCCCTGATCTCAGTCCTAGTGAAAATTTATGGGCAAAGCTGAAAAGGCAGGTGCGAGCAAGGTGCCCTACAAACCTGGATCAGTTACACCAGTTTTGTCAGGAGGAATGGGCCCAAATTCTTACCAACTATTGTGAGAAGCTTGTGGAAGGATATCCCAAACGTGTGACCCAAGTCATTCAGGTTAAGGGCAATAGTACCAAATACTAATGACATATATGGAAACTTTTGACTTTGCAATAATTAATAAAAATCCCTTAAAACATTCTCTCTCTCTCTCTCTCTCATTATTCTGGCATTTGGCAAATATTAATAATTATGGTAATCCTAATTGACCTAACACGAGAAAGGTTTATTCTGATTTCATGTCAGATAATGAGAAAAGCCTGCAGAATGTGTCTTTTTATATAGTGTATGGAAACTACTGGTTTGAACTGTATAGCATGATGGCCCCACTGCCCTGTATATATAGTATAAAGGTCCTCACTTTACCATATAAATAGTTTGATGGCCCCAGTTGCCCCCATGTATATAGTAGGATGGTCCCAGTTCCCCCATATATATAGTATGATGACCCCAATTCCCTCATATATAAAGTATGATGGTCCCACAGCCCCATATATATAGTATGATGACCCCAGTTTCCTCATATATATAGTATGATGGCCCCCGTTCCCCCCTTGTATATAGTAAGATGGCCCCCGTTCCCCCATATATATCGTATGAAGGCCCCTGTTCCCCCATATATATAGTATGAAGGCCTCAGTTCCCCCATATATAGTATGACCCCAGTTACAATAGGAGTCTGGTGTCATATAAATTTACTTATCTCTCATTATTCACCAGTCTTTCTGTGCTTACTATTGTTAATGTTTGCATTTACTCTTGTACATGGTTTATGATCTTGCTTACCTCTGGTTACCATTTTGTCTGCCTTTTTCCTGCTGTATCAGGATGTCTTCTTACCATTTTTGCCTCTTTGTGCCACTATGTATGGCTTACATTTTATTCATTTAATATTTTTGCTTAATAAAATTTTCTGGACTTTTATTTCCTTTGGTGGTTTTCTTGTACTCCATTTACCATACACATAGTATGAAGGCCCCAGTTCTCTCCATATATATCATAAGATATCCCCAGTTCCTTCCATATATATAATACGATGGCCCCACAGACCGTTCATATAAAAAATAATGCAGTTTATACTCACCTCATCCTGATGATCGACACCGCAGGATCCGTCTTCTCTTCCGGCCTGTATAGCGGGTCGAGACAATGACATCATCGCACCGCCTGCGTGCGCACACTGATGTCTCAGCCGCAGTCTGTGGCTTATGAGACAGACTGTGATGTGCGCCACGCGGCTGTGTCTGCTGTACTGAACTGTGATGCGGCCAACAGCAGACACGGCCGCACGCAGTTTGCTGTGCACAGCCATCAGGCGGATGGCACTGCACATCTGCTGGGGGAGCGGCCCGGGGGGCATATGCCTCACTGCCACCCGGCCCAGCCCGCCCCTGTAGGTTGGGTTCACACTAGCGTATGGCATCCGATGTGAGAGCATCGGATGCAATATGCTAATGACCCTTGGCTCCTGCTCTGCTGCGAGTGGGAGCCAAGTGTCATGCTACTGTTCTCCGAGCCTCTCGCACACAGAGAATCAGTGCACAGCTGCGGAGAAGGTGGAGAAAGTAATTTCTCCATCTCCTCCACTGCTGGCATTGGCGTATATCGCACCACACTCAGATGATATCCGAGTGATGGGTGTTGTGTCACTCGTACCCATAGGCTTATTATGTAAAGTATGTTTCTAGCATTTTTTTTCATTGTGATTTTGAGTGCAACTTTTTACATAAACTTTTATCACATTTTTCCGCTTCAAGTTTTGTTTCTCTTTGGGATGTCATGTTTTAAATAAAGCTGTTTAAGTTTTGATATTTCATGTCATATGACTTTGATCAAACTTTATATTATATTATTATATTTGTTTTTAGTGTGCTAGAACTGTAGAAAAAAGACATGGACCGCACATCGAGAAATCACGTTGATCTAATGCCGCTAGGCAAAACTTACAAGCCTGAACAGGAGGTTTTTAGTTTAACACTCTGATCAAACTGTATGAAGCCCACTACCATGTCATGGCAAACCTGTGTTTTGATGCAGGCTCGCAGACCGAGCCTGCCTTTTTCCATGCAGATGATGACTAATTTAATCAGCCACCATGTGCTTTTAACAGCCATGGATGGAGCGGACCTGTTGTCCTTTAGATACTGCTGTCAATCCCTGACAGCAGGATTAAATACACGGCAGCAGAGGGTGCGTCATTCCACGTGTCAATCAGTAAGCCTGTGACATGATTGCAAGTCGCTGATGGGGTGTCATGACAGTCAAGGGTCTGCTTTTCCCATGCCTTTATTACGATGACGATTACAGTTTCAAGTTACTAAAAAGTAAAAAAACTGTTTTTAAAAATATGAATAAAAATAGAAAAGCACAAAAAAATCAAATAACCCCCTTTTTTGCCCCATTAAAATAAAAACAATAAAAAAACACATTTGGTATCACTTCGTTCGTAAAAGTCTGATCTTTCAAAATATAAAGTAAATGAATCCAATCGGTAAACAGTGTAATGAGAAAAGGAATCAAGGCACCAGAATTACATTTTTTTAGCCTCTGCAACATTGCAATAACATGCAATACGAGGAGATCAGAACATCATGTCTACCACAAAATGATATCAGTAAAAACGTCAGCTCAGGACACAAAAAAACAAGCCTTCACACAGCCCTGTATCCCGAAAAATTAAAACTCTTTGGCCAAAGGTAAGTGGACCATGGATATTCGAGTTCATCGGGTTCTGCCAAACTGTAGTTAAAAGCTCCGAAAGTTTGGCATAAGAACTTTACCCCAAACCCAATAGAAGTCAATGTGGACCTGCACTTCGGTGCTTTAAAATGGCTGTAAAATGGTCATAATAAGGGGGCGCAAAAGCAAAATAGGAGTAAGAGCAAGACAATTGCCCTGCAAACAAATGTGGATAGCAAAATGACAAGATAACATAGAATCCCTCCCCAAAATATAAACAAAAATAATCTTGAACCAGGAGGTCCAAGTGGAGAGGTGGAGGTGGACGTGGCAGTGCAAGTGGAAGAGGCTGGGGAGGAGCTATCTAACTCTGTGTATTTTGGGGGTTATTCTTTGTGTTTTTTATGTTTGTTTTTTTGGAGGGGTTGTGTTTTTTTTAGAGAACTGACTTATAAGGACATAGAATAAAAAAAAAAAAAAATTATAATCTAGAACCAGGATGCGGAGGTCCAAGTGGCGAAGATGGGGGTGGACATAGAGATTTAGGTGGAAGAGGTAGTGGAGGAGTTATCTAACATTGTTTTTGAGTATTTTTGTTTTTTAGGGGAGGAGGTTTTTTGCAGAATTGATTTAAAAGAACATAGAATTAAAAAAATGAAACAACAATCTAGGAGGCGGAGGTCCAAATGGAGGATGAGGTGGAGTAGGTGAAGGAATTGGTTGTGTGGGTGGAACAGTCAGGGGAGGAGGTATCCAACACTCTTTTTGTGTTTTTTTTTGTGGGGTAAAGGGTTTAGGGAACACTTAAAACAACATAGAATTAAAAAAAAAAAAAACAATCCATAGCAAGGAGGCGGAAGTCCAAGCGAAGGAGCAGGTGGAGGAGGAGGACGTGGACCTGTCAGTGTCAGTGGAAATGGCACAGAAGGAGGTATCTAATAATGTTTTTGTGTATGTGCTTTTTTTTGGGGGGGGGCTGGTTCATTTCAGTGAATGTTAGCTTCCCTACATTGGCTGTTGTCAGGCAGATGCACCTGTCTATGATCACACCCACTGCCGTGCTAAACACACGTTCCAACAGTACACTTTCCGCAAGGCAGGCTAGCACCTTCAAGGCATAAAGCTCAGACCATGTGTCCAATTTAGAGACCCAGAAGGATAAATTGGCAGATCCATCAGTTAGTATGTGAAGATGTGTGGACAAGCACTCTCCACCATACGGACCGTATCAGATGGTGGTGCCGGATGTTGTGACATGCTGAGAAAGTTTTACCACATCCAGCTATGCTAACCCTGCCTTCCAAGATACTGGTGGTGCTTCAGCTGTTTGCGACTTCCTATTCCTCTGCCTTGTTCTTCCACTGAGCCCCTGCTATCAGGTGGGAATGCAGTCAGTAGTGCCTCTTCCAGCGTGCACTTACTTTCACATAATTTGAGATCCCACTCCAGTGACAGAAATAATGATGGTTCGCTGTCCTTGTAGCAGGGATCCAGCAGGGTGGCCACCCAGTAATCATCAGTGGAAACAATCCGGAAAACTCGGCGGTCATTGCGCAGGCACAGCAGCAGCTATTGGCTCATGTGTGCCAGGCTGCCAAGAGGCAACGACAAGCTGTATTCCGTGGGAAAAGTATGGTCAGGGTCCTCTGTATCCCACATACCACGCTTCAATGATGCCCATGAGCTGATTTGAGTGCCACCCTGCGGTGAACATGGTTCATCCTGCTCCTCATCATCCAAAACTATCTCCTGCTGGACAGTTGTGTACCTGGTGACAGTTGGTACAGGAATGCACACTCTGAGCCATGTGTGGACGACAGGTCTAATAACGGTGTGGATGGTCTCTGTTCCACCACATCATACTGCACCTGAAGTGTTTTTTCCAACAGGCATAGAAGTGGTATAATGATGCTCAGGATGACGACACCAATGCTGGCCACATTGGTGTAATATTTAAAGCAGGGCAACATGGCACATGGGTCCCGCATGGAGGCCCACTTATTGGTGGTGAAGTTGTGGTGTTCCACAGAGTGGCTCCTCTGTGCATGCTTCGTCTGAAATGTCACTTTTGTTTGCCACTGCTCGCACAATCTCTCCAGCAAATGCAAGGTGGAGTTAGATACATTGCATATAAGGCAGTGGGTGGGAAGGCAGAAGTAACTCTGCATTGCAGACAGGCGAGCAGCAGCAGGGTGAGAACACCAAGAGTGAGCACACACTGCCAGTATTTTCAGATATACCCTATGTGGGTAACTTTTAAGGAAGCTCTGCACCACCAAATTCCAGAGCTGCTACGAGATTTCGACTGTTATCTCACACCACCAAGTTGAGCTTGAGGATCACCGGCACCAACCACTCATCTGTCTGCTGTTTGATCCCCGTCCACAACTCCCTAATCATGTTATCATTATTTATTTATATAGCACCATTGATTCCATGGTGCTGTACATGAGAAGGGGTTATATACAAATTAGAGATATCACAGTAAGCAAACTAACAATTGCAGACTGATACAGAGGGGCGAGGACTCTGGGCAAGGAGATAATAGGTTGAGGGTTGCAGCAGCTCCAGTGTTGGTGAGGCGGTAGCTCCGGTAGTGGTGAGGAGGCAGTGGGGTCATTGCAGGCTATAGGCTTTCCTGAAGAGGTGGGTTTTCAGGTTCTGTCTGAAGGATCCGAATGGGGTTGATAGTCGGACATGTTGGGGCAAAGAATTCCAGAGGATGGGGGATATTCGGGAGAAGACTTGGAGGCGGTTGGCTGAGGAGCGAATAAGTGTGGAGGAGAGAAGGAGACAAAATTGTGGCAAGGCACAGATCTAGCCAAGGTTACAACAGAATTTATGCAGTACTCAAGGTTCCTAAGAGCACAGTGGCCTCCATAATCCTTAAGTGGAAGAAGTTTGGGACCACCAGAAGTTTTCCTAGACCTGGCCGTCCATCCAAACTGAGCAATCGTGGGAGAAGAGCATTGGTGAGAGTGGTAAAGAAGTACCCCAATATAACTGTGGCTGAGCTCCAGAGATGCAGTAGGGAGATGGGAGAAAGTTCCACAAAGTCAACTATCACTTCAGCCCTCTGCCAGCAAGGTCTTTATGGCAGAGTGGCACAACGGAAGCCTCTCTTCTGTGCAAGACATAAGAAAGCCCGCATAGAGTTTACTAAAAAACACATGAAGGACTCTCAGACTATGAGAAATAAGATACTCTGGTCTGATGAGACGAAGATAGACCATTTTGGTGATAATTCTAAGCAGTATGTCTGGCGAAAACTAGGCACTGCTCATTACCTGCCCAATACAATCCCAACGGTGAAACATGGTGGTGGCAGCATTATGCTATGGGGGTGTTTTCCAGCTGCAGGGACAGGACGACTGGTTGTCATTGAGGAAACATGAATGCTGCCAAGTGCAGAAATATCCTGTATGAAAACCTCTTCCAGAGTGCTCTGGACCTCAGACTTGGCCGAATGGTCACCTTCCAACAAGACAATGACCCTAATCATGCAGCTAAAATAACAACGGAGTGGCTTCAGAACAACTCTGTGACCATTCTTGACTAGCCCAGCCAGAGCCCTGAGCTAAACCCAATTGAGTATCTCTGGAGAGACCTGAAAATGGCTGTCCACCAATGTTCACCATCCAACCTGACGTAACTGGAGAGTATCTGCAAGGAAAAATGGCAGGGGATCCCCAAATCCAGGTGTGAAAAACTTGTTGCATCATTCCCAAGAAGACTCATGGCTGTACTAGCTCAAAAGGGTGCTTCTACTCAATACTGAGCAAAGGGTCTGAATACTCATGGCCATGTGATATTTCAGTTTTTCTTTTTTAATAAATTTGCAAAAATTACTACATTTCTGTTTTTTTTCAATCAAGATGTATACAATAATGAGAAAAAAATGAACTTTTTTGAATTTACCAAATAGCTGCAATGAAACAAAGAGTGAAAAATTTAAAGGGGTCTGAATGAATGAATAAATGAATCTCCATAATTGTTTCCAAGTAACCACTAACAAAGACAAGTGAAGACTGCAGACAGGTCCTTATTATATCGCCCAAGAATGGTCTGATCAGTGCTGTAAAGTCAAAGCGTAAAAATCCTCTGCTGACTGTCTGCATAGACCTGCTAAATGAGAACAATATGGCTACTTTATTGGGGTAGAATTGGTTATATTAGGCCGGGTTCACGCTATCAGTATTTGGTTATCATTTGGTCAGTATTTTACATCAGTATTTGTAGCCAAAACCAGGAGTGGAACAATCAGAGGAAAAGTATAATAGAAGCACATCACCACTTCTGGATTTATAACCCACTCCTGGTTTTGGCTACAAATACTGATGTAAAATACTGACCAAATACTGATAGTGTGACCCCAGCTTTAGTGTGTAGTTATCTCTGACTAAAATACAAGTGTATGTCTGTGCATCTTGATTATGTAATTAGAAAGTCTGTCCCCTCAGGGATATTTATGAGATATATCATCTATGTTCCATACATAAAGGTCTCACTAGGTTCATTAAAACATTTTTGGTGTTCCTACAGAAATGTCTGGAGAGAGCCACACAAGTACTGTTACCGTTCCTTTTCTGGAAGCCACTGATGGGTCCCTGTTTATTCTGTTCAGCAGTGGAACGTTAATCAGACATTACATGGAAGATCCTTTCAGTTTGTTATTATTACTTGGTCACTATGTAGTGGTAATATGTGGAATGGTCATGGTGTGGTGGTATTTGTCCTTTGTATATGATATTATTCTGTCACTATGTGGGGTAAAATGTGAACTGGTCAGGGTATGGTGGTATTTATTCCTTGTAAGTGGTATTTGTCACTATGTGGTGGTAATATTTTGTCTGGTCATAGTGTGGCGGTATTTGTTCCTTGTATGTTTTATTATTTGGTCACTATGTGTTGGTAATATGTAGTCCAGCCATTTTGTGATGTTATTTGTCCATTGTGGGTCATTTTAAAAACTGTATGTGACACATTCCCTTGAAGAAAAATGAATAAAAATATACCTTAAAAAAAAGTATTGGACAGTTAAAGAAAATAATTTTATAGGTTTCAGCAGAGTAGGATACTGCCAAAAGATTCTACATTGTTGTGGTGGCAGCTAAAAATATTTTTCAGTGAAAACAAAAGCTGATTGCCATGTATCCGATCTGGTGCTCGATGGGAACTGTTAATAATGTGTGATTGGTGAGGACGTTGTGCAGAAGTGGAGTTTTTTCAAGAGTGGGCGGTGGGGCTGTGGAAGGTTCGAGGGGTGAGGGGGACCTGGGGTGGAGACTTGGCGGAGTCTCAAGGGGGCCCTAAAATTTTGCCAGTATGGGGCCCTGAAGTTCCTAGTGGCAGCCCTGCCTATATGTACTAAAGCATTACTTCAAGTTTATCTCCTAATCACTAAGTATCTACGTAGAATGGTTATGTTAGAGTGGTTAATGTGGACCTTGCAACTGATGGCATTCTGCAGTGCACACCTAATTTGGTCTGCAACATATGAGTATAGGGCAGGAATTGCACACATGGAAAATTAGTGGTGGCTGGGAACAACATACTGCGGGACAGCCACTGCCATCCATTTTTTTTTTTAAACTGTCCATCTCCACCAGCCAGAATGGCTGCATTTCAAAGTCCAAGAATTTGGAAATGCTGTCATTCAGGACTATTGCTCATGTGTGGGTAGGGGGATATTTCCTCTTTTCCTCAAGGGTTTGTGGGATGTAGAGCTGAACACTTCCATGGGACGATGTGGAGATGCTCGGTGACACTGCTGGCGGTGGTGTTGTCTCATCTTCTCTTTGCGGGGAGGCTGGTTGCCCTGTTGATCATGAGTGGGAGGAAGAGGCTGAAACCGCAGCAGAAGAGGGAGCTGGAGGAGACTAATATCTGTCATGCTTTTTTAGGTGTATTCTTGACTGCACCTCATGCTTGAAATTCAGATGCCTTGTCATGCAAGTGGTATCAGGTTCAGAACATTTATGCCTCGCTTTAAGCACTGACTACACAGCGTGCAAACCACCAATGTCTTGTCATTAGCACATTGGCTGAAGAAATGCCATGGCAGGAAGCTACTTTGAGCTGCCTTTGGTCTACTCATTTCCTTAGTGTGGTGGGTAGCACCCAGTGTACTGGCTAGGTGCCACCCGCTGTGGTTTGCACCCTGCTCCCACTTTTGCTGTGCTGTGTCTAGAATGGCCTTTGCTCCATATGGGATCTAAGACCTCATCATCCCCATCATCATTTTCGACCCACCCACTCCTCACCCTTGCCCTCCTTGCCAGTCTGCACAATGCAGAAAGACACTGCAGTTGGCTACTGTGTTTAGTCATCCTCTGAGATGTGATGTAGTGGTCCGCTGACCATGTGCACTAGCCCTTGCACGTACCCATCCTCCAGCATAACAATGCACTCAGTCTCTTCCTCTTATGGGGCATGGCCAAGTGAATGGGCCACGGAACTTCAGCCAGCGGAGTATTCAAAAAGTAGAAGAGACTGCTGCATGACTTGGGGCCAGGGCCGGACTGGGACTAAAATTCAGCCCTGGCATTTGAAGTTACACAGGTCCACTTGTCACATGGTGACTGTATAATATCTTTGTACACTTGTAGGCAGGGCCGGTTTTAGGCAAAGTGGGGCCCTAGGCAAAGTTTAAAATGGGTCCCCAAATGCTAATATATTGCACATCACACAGAAGCCTTTCTGTTGTATTTACGTGCGCTGAGTTCAGGCCGCTAAACGAGTTTGATCGACAATACTGAAGTTGTTCAACGCTTGTTTCCCGGCCTCTTTCCACCAGCTGAGGAATAATGATGAGACAGAACGATCACTAATAGATCACCATACAGTATCATGTTTTCAGCAGCACATCTACAGTTTACACTGGCAATGTGCTGCTGACAACAAGGCTTTTTGTTCCAGCAAAAACAATCCGAATATGCAGCATTTTACTTGTTTAGTAAAATACACCCCATAGTCCTCCATATATTATAATGTGCTCCATAGTCCTCCATATAGTATAATACACTCCCTATAGTCCTCCATATATTAAAATACACTGCTCAGTCCTCCACATAGTATAATACACCTCATAGTCCTCCATATAGCATAATACAATCCTCATAGTCCTCCATATAGCATAATACAATCCTCATAGTGCTCCATATAGTATAATGCACCGCCACAGTCATCCATGCAGTACAATTCACTTCCCATAGTATAATGCACCCCATAGTTCTTCATATAGTATAACGTATTCCCCATAGTCCTCGATACAGTATAATGCAGCCCACATATAGTATAATGCAGCCACCCCAGAGTATAATGCAGCCACCCCAGAGTATAATGCAGCCACCCCAGAGTATAATGCAGCCACCCCAGAGTATAATGCAGCCACCCCACAGAGTATAATGCAGCCACCCCAGAGTATGTAACCCCCATAGAATATAATACAGCCCACCTCCCCATAATATATAATGTAGCCCCCCATAGAATATAATGCAGCCCCCCATAGTATATAACGCAGCCTCCCCCATAGAATATAATATACCCCCACAATAGTATATAACACAGCCACATAGTACATAACATGGCCTCCCCCATAGAATATAATATACTCCCCATAGTATATAGCAAAGCCCGCATATTATATAGCACAAACCGCATAGTATACAGCACAGCCTGCATACTATAGCACAGCTCGCGTAGTAGATAACACAGCCCACACAGCAGTATTCAGCACAGACCACACAGTAGTATACAGCACAGACCACACAGTAGTATACAGCACAGCCCACGTAGAAGTATACAGCACAGTCCACACAGTAGTATACAGCACAGCCCACAGAGTAATATATACAGCACAGCCCACAAAGTAATATATACAGCACAGCCCACAAAGTAATATATACAGCACAGCCCACAGAGAACTATATACAGCACAGCCCACAGAGAACTATATACAGCACAGCCCACAGAGAACTATATAAAGCACAGCCCAGAGTACTATATACAGCACAGCCCAGAGTACTATATACAGCACAGCCCAGAGAGTACTATATACAGCACAGCCCAGAGAGTACTATATACAGCACAGCCCAGAGAGTACTATATACAGCACAGCCCACAGAGTACTATATACAGCACAGCCCACAGAGTACTATATACAGCACAGCCCACAGAGTACTATATACAGCACAGCCCACAGAGTACTATATACAGCACAGCCCACAGAGTACTATACACAGCACAGCCCACAGAGTACTATATACAGCACAGCCCACAGAGTACTATATACAGCACAGCCCACAGAGTACTATATACAGCACAGCCCACAGAGAACTATATACAGCACACAGTAGTATACAGCACAGAGCACAGCCCACAGATAACTATATACAGCCCACAGCAGTATACAGCACAGAGCACAGCCCACAGAGAACTATATACAGCCCACAGCAGTATACAGCACAGAGCACAGCCCACAGAGAACTATATATAGCACAGAACACACAGTAGTATACAGCACAGAGCACAGCCCACAGAGAGCTATATACAGCCCACAGCAGTATACAGCACAGAGCACAGCCCACAGAGAACTATATACAGCCCACAGTAGTATACAGCACAGAGCACAGCCCACAGAGAACTATATACAGCCCACAGCAGTATACAGCACAGAGCACAGCCCACAGAGAACTATATACAGCCCACAGCAGTATACAGCACAGAGCACAGCCCACAGAGAACTATATATAGCACAGAGCACACAGTAGTATACAGCACAGAGCACAGCCCACAGAGAGCTATATACAGCCCACAGCAGTATACAGCACAGAGCACAGCCCAGAGAACTATATACAGCCCACAGTAGTATACAGCACAGAGCACAGCCCACAGAGAGCTATATACAGCCCACAGCAGTATACAGCACAGAGCACAGCCCACAGAGAACTATATACAGCCCACAGTAGTATACAGCACAGAGCACAGCCCACAGAGAACTATATACAGCCCACAGCAGTATACAGCACAGAGCACAGCCCACAGAGAACTATATACAGCCCACAGCAGTATACAGCAGAGCACAACCCACAGAGAACTATATACAGCCCACAGCAGTATACAGCACAGAGCACAGCCCACAGAGAACTATATACAGCCCACAGCAGTATACAGCACAGAGCACAGCCCACAGAGAGCTATATACAGCCCACAGTAGTATACAGCACAGAGCACAACCCACAGAGAACTATATACAGCCCACAGCAGTATACAGCACAGAGCACAGCCCACAGAGAACTATATATAGCACAGAGCACACAGTAGTATACAGCACAGAGCACAGCCCACAGAGAGCTATATACAGCCCACAGCAGTATACAGCACAGAGCACAGCCCACAGAGAGCTATATACAGCCCACAGCAGTATACAGCACAGAGCACAGCCCACAGAGAACTATATACAGCCCACAGTAGTATACAGCACAGAGCACAGCCCACAGAGAACTATATACAGCCCACAGCAGTATACAGCACAGAGCACAGCCCACAGAGAGCTATATACAGCCCACAGCAGTATACAGCACAGAGCACAGCCCACAGAGAACTATATATAGCACAGAGCACACAGCAGTATACAGCACAGAGCACAGCCCACAGAGAGCTATATACAGCCCACAGCAGTATACAGCACAGAGCACAGCCCACAGAGAACTATATACAGCCCACAGCAGTATACAGCACAGAGCACAGCCCACAGAGAGCTATATACAGCCCACAGCAGTATACAGCACAGAGCACAGCCCACAGAGAACTATATACAGCCCACAGCAGTATACAGCACAGAGCACAGCCCACAGAGAACTATATACAGCCCACAGTAGTATACAGCACAGAGCACAGCCCACAGAGAACTATATACAGCCCACAGCAGTATACAGCACAGAGCACAGCCCACAGAGAACTATATACAGCCCACAGCAGTATACAGCACAGAGCACAGCCCACAGAGAACTATATACAGCCCACAGCAGTATACAGCACAGAGCACAGCCCACAGAGAACTATATACAGCCCACAGCAGTATACAGCACAGAGCACAGCCCACAGAGAACTATATACAGCCCACAGCAGTATACAGCACAGAGCACAGCCCACAGAGAACTATATACAGCCCACATCTCTTCTCTTCCTCCCCTCACCTCCTCCGAGAATGGCCCCACAGTCCAGAAAAAAAAAAAAACTCTCCTCACCTCTCCTCATGCCCAGCGTTGCTTCCTGGTTCCTGCTCCTGTCTCAGCAGCTGCAGTCTGCCCGGGACACAGCAGGTGCGCGATGATATGACATCATCGCGCACCCGCAGTGTCAGAGGCAGAGCGGGGAATGATGGGAGAGGAGCGTCTGTAGACGCTCTCTCCTCCATCATTGCATTCAACTGTACCGGCGTCTATACGCCGGTATAGTTGAATGCGGCGGCGGGGGCGGCGGATTGAGCGGCCCACCACTGGCACCGGCCCTTCTGGCATTTGCCAGAAGTGCCCTATGGCCAGTCCGGCCCTGCTTGGGGCTCAGACTGCTTGGCTGATTTGCAAGGGGGTGAGATGGAAGTTGGATGACCAAAGTCCTCAGGTGCCAATTCTGTATTTTCTGCAAAGGGCCTGGTGAAAGATAATGCGAAAGAACTGGAGGCATTCTCAGCCATCCAATCTAACACCGCCTCAGCATGTTCTTAATTTAGGAATGTAGCAGGCACAGAATGATCAGGTCCTCTCCCTGAAGCACCTACATTACCATCACCAGCAGCAGATACATCACCACCATCATGTCCATGTCCCCTATTTGATACTTTCCTCATTTTTGAAGTGGTTTTTAGGCACAGTACTCCCACAGACACGGGTCCTGAGTAGAAAATGTGACTTTAAGGCACACTACTCCCACAGACACGGGTGCAGAGTAAAAAAAATTGTTTATAGAACCATAGAATGTTAGATTTGGAATGGATCTCATGGGTCATTGTGTCTAACCCCCTTCTCAATGCAGATTTCACTAAACCATCTCAGACAGATATCTGTGAAGTCTCTGTTTCTTCCATTGAAAGACAACTCACCACCTCTCATGGCAGCCTGTTCAAATCATTGAAATCCTCACTGTCAAAAAGTTTTTCCTAATGTCTAATCTGTATCTTCTCACTTTCAGTTTCTTTCCATTGCTTCTCGTGTTTCCATGTGCAAATAAGAATAAGGATGATTCCTCTACACTGTGACATCCCTTCAGATATTAAGTCTCCTCCTATCCTTCTTTTTTGCAAGCTAAACATTTCCAGACCTTTTGACCATTGTTCGTAGGACATACTTTGCAGTCTGCTCACCATCCTGGTAGTGCTTCTCTGAACTTGTTCCAGTTTTTCAATGTATTTTTTAAAATGTGGTGTCCAGAGCTGGACATAATATTCCAAAAGCAGCCTGACCAAGGAGGAGTAGAGGGGGATAATTACTTCACGTTATCTAGATTCTATGCTTCTCTTAATACATCCTACACCTGTGCTTGCCTTTTTTGCTGCTGCATCACACTGTTGACCCATGTGCAGTCTGTGATCTATTAGCATACCCAAGTCTTTTTCACACATGCTGTTTTTTAATTCTATTCATCCCATTTTGTAGATGTAATTTTAATTTTTCTTGCTCAGATGTAGAATATTACATTTCTCCCTGTTAAATACCATTCTATTAGTCACTGCCCATTGTTCTAGCTTATCTAGATCCTTCTGAATCCTTTCTCTGTCCTCTCTAGAGTTAGCTATCCCTCCTAGCATTGTATAATTTGCAATTTGATTAGTGGACCTTCAGTTCCCTTATCTAGACCATTTATAATGTGATATATATATATATATATTAATATATTTTCATTTAAATGTTGAACAACACTGGGGCCAGGACAGAACCCTGTGGTACCCCACTTGAAACACTCTCACATTTGGATGTGCAACCATTTATTACCACTCTTTGAGTACGATCACTGATCCGCCTAACCATAGCCTTGTCAATTTCATACTTAGTCATTTTTTCAATAAGGATAATATGAGATACTTTATCAAATGCTTTGCTGAAGTCAAGATATAATATATCTACCGCATTTCCATGATCCACCCAGTCAGTGATTCCATCATAGAAGGAAATTAGATTAGTCTGGCATGACCTGTTAGCTACAAACCTATGCTGTCTCTGGTTAATTACTGTATACTTAAGTGCTTACATACAGGTTTAATCATTTGTTCAAAGATCCATCCTGGTATAGAAGTAAAGCTCAACATCTTCTGTCTCATGAAGCCTCTTCTTATCTTGACTAACTGAAGGCTTCCTGTTTGCAGGGGGCAGTGTGTTCCTGAAAATTGACAGTTGTGATTGTGCTGCTGATCTGAACTGAGTGCTCTCCTAGATTGCTAGCAAAGGCAGCTTTGCATCTGCAGCATGAGTGACGTACAGGGGCAATGAACGATCTGACTAGCTTCAGATTATGTTCTGAAGAATAGGACCATAACCAGTGCTTTCCCTTTGACTAGAAAACCGGCCACTCTGAGACTGCAGGTTGGCTGGTAACCCATGCAACAGGCTCTACACAATTATAAATTCCTTTATTCTTGTGAATTAAGAAAATTTTTAATAAAAGAAAATTACAAAGTTGCTTGTTTTTAAAAGAACTTTGCAATTTTACCCATTTAATAAAATGAGACAATTCCTCTAAAATATAAAAACTCAGACTGCAAGGGCAAAAGCTGTAAAACATGTATGGAAATGTAGTAAGAGGAACAAGACAAGTGTTACATACTGACATAGAAGTGTTGTGATAATGGCAGTAAGGACATCCAAGTATTTTATGAGCACTCTTTCAGGGGTAAAACTAAGTTTACTGCATTATACATTTATGTTCATTTTTCTTTACTATTGCTTGGAATACACAAATGGTTGTAACTTAGTTGGATCACAGGCCATGAAACAGATAAAATACCTATTCAGTGCCCTTGACATAATGTTAGTCTTATGCTGCCATCTACTGACTAATCAGCGCCCTCCAGCAGTTCTTTGTCCATACAACACGTCTTAAATTGTGCAATCATTTGCAAAAATAGACTTCAAAAGCAGATGCACATTTTAAAAAAATATATAAATAATACTAAAATCAACCCTTAATATTTTTTATCTTTAATTCAGGACCAAGCAAAATGACAGTGTATACTGTATATGACTGAATAAAAAAGTGAAATTTTTGGCTGTAACAGAGAGAAATTTGTTTTCTCAAATGCTAGAGACCGGTACAGTAATAAGTGTCTGCATGAAACAGTATGCTTGAATGTTTGGGCCTGCACTTCAACAAAAGCAGTTTGGGATTTGGTCAGGATTAAAGTGGTTGTTTGGTCTCAAAGTACTTTATGCCTTGGGGTTTAAAGGGAATCTGTCACCTCATTTTGCCGCACTAAACTGTGGCCACCGCCATTAGGGGCTTATCTACAGCATTCTGTAATGCTGTAGATAAGCCCCCGATGTAACCTGAAAGATAAGAAAAACAAGTTAGATTATACTCACCCAGGGGAGGTCCGGTGCGGTCCGGGTACGATGGGCGTCGCAGGTCCAGTCCGGTGCCTCCTATCTTCATGCGATGACGTCTTCTTTGCTTCCTGTCGTGGCTCTTGAGCAGGCGTAATTCTCTGCCTTGTTGAGAGGAGATCGAAGTACTGCAGTGCGCAGGCGCTGGGAAAGGTCAGAGAGGCCTGGCGCCTGCGTACTGCAGTACTTTGCGCTTCCCTCAACAGGGCAAATCAGTACGCCTGAGCAGGAGCCACAACAGAAAAAAGGAAGAGGATGTCATCACATGAAGATGGGAGGCACCGGACGCGGACCTGCGACACACATCGGACCCGGACCGCAGCGGGACCGCCCCTGGGTGAGTATAATCTAACTTGTTTTTCTTATCTTTCAGGATACATCAGGGGCTTATCTACAGCATTAAGGTACCTTCACACGAAACGACATCGCTAGCGATCCGTGACGTTGCAGCGTCCTCGCTAGCGATATCGTTTCGTTTGACACGCAGCAGCGATCAGGATCCTGCTGTGATGTCGCTGGTCGCTGAATAAAGTCCAGAACTTTATTTGGTCGTCCGATCGCTGTGTATCGTTGTGTTTGAAAGCAAAAGCAACGATACCAGCGATGTTTTACACTGGTAACCAGGGTAAACATCGGGTTACCAAGCGCAGGGCCGCGCTTAGTAACCCGATGTTTACCCTGGTTACCAGCGTAAAAGTAAAAAAAACAAACAGTACATGCTCACCTGCGCGTCCCCCAGCGTCTGCTTCCTGACACTTACTTGAGCGCCGGCCCTAAAGTGAAAGTGAAAGCACAGCGGTGACGTCACCGCTCTGCTGTTAGGGCCGGAGCTCAGTCAGTGTCAGGAAGCGGACGCTGGGGGATGCGCAGGTGAGCATGTACTGTTTGTTTTTTTTACTTTTACGCTGGTAACCAGGGTAAACATCGGGTTACTAAGCGCGGCCCTGCGCTTAGCAACCCGATGTTTACCCTGGTTACCCGGGGACCTCGGCATCGTTGGTCGCTGGAGAGCGGTCTGTGTGACAGCTCTCCAGCGATCAAACAGCGACGCTGCAGCGATCGGCATCGTTGTCGCTATCGCTGCAGCGTCGCTTCGTGTGAAGGTACCTTAACAGAATGTTGTAGATAAGCCCCTAATGGCGGTGGCCATAGTTTATAGAGGCAAAATGAGGTGACAGATTCCCATTAATCTGGTGACCTTTTTGTTTTGTGGCCTGATTTCCTCCATGTTTAGCTATGGCTTGGTCAGTTCCTGTACACGTGCTGTATTTCTATTTATCTTTTCATGTGGTACTTTTCTTATGGTGTGCGTTTTTTACATGAGCTCTATTGCTCATTGTCTCTGTCCAGTCACAGTCTGGGTGTTGAGATATATATACAGCTCTGGCAAAAATTAAGAGACCACTGCAAAATATTCTGAAAATCACCATCTCTACTTGTCTGATAGCCATTCCATTCCAGTGTCAGTTGAATTCCAACCATAGTACACCTCATTCTACTTAATGTGCTTCTGATTAGGTGATCACCTGAACCAAATCTTATTTAATGAAGGAAATTATAAAAAAAACACTGCAGTGGTCTTCACAATCCTCTTGCAATACGACAAGCTGGATGGCCAAACAAGTGCTAGGAATAGCCCAAAATTAATTTGAAGTCTGAACCCTTTCGTGACCCGACCAATAAGCCTGAATTGTCTCATCTCACAGATGTGCCCCGCTAACCTAACTTGCTTGCATGGTACACCTGATGAGTGATGACAGGTTTGATCTGTCTATAAACTAGAAGGTAGCTAACAGCACACCTGATTCAGAGGGATGCCCGTCCTAGTTCCACGGACCAAAGTGGAAGTGTACATACCCAAACAAAGTGAAGGACAGCATCCAATCCAGGTGAAAAAAACTCCTTTATTGTGCCAAATGCACAACCATCAAAGGTCTTTTTCAAGCATACAAAACAGTTAAAATGGCGGCCTTAAATAGGAACTGGCTGGAAACACCACCAATCCCCTTTCAAGAAGCCGCCCATATAATTTACATATCAACATATATTAATTACATAAACAATATATAAATACAACATCAAGTATATTACATATCTCCAGAATTAGTGCAAGGTGCTATACATAAAGAGAAATTCCCATAATTATTGCCACATAAATATTTGTTAACACATGGTAGATGTTAAAGGTAAACAAACATTAGCACGCTGTCATGTCAGGACCAATCACCTAGTCCAACACAAATCACACATCGTCCTACCACCAATGTCATATCCTCTAACATGGAGTAGAGCCCATGTCATGGCTGCACCAATCGAGCATCAAGAAGTCCCAACAAATCCCCGTTAGGCATATCAGTATCGCTTCCTGTTAGCATTAAATACACATGCGGTCTGTCATTGGCCCATATAACAGAGACGCTGACAGACCCGCAAGCATAATAGACTCACCCAGTAAAGGAAACCACATCACATGATCGGACCTCTGGCATCGCGTCATGGCAAACAAGAACCCGCCCCTCTCCATCGTGCGTCACCAGCCCCGGCGCACAAATGCGCATGATCCCCAGCTCCACACAGTGGCGTCAAATGACACCATCCAGGAGAGCAAAGAGTCACGCCCACATGTCGCAACGGCCCCAGCTCTCGCACCAAAGGAGGGGAGGCGCTCCGTCACTAAGGCATGCCGCCTAACTATATCGGGCCACATATCAATCACCCACCTGTATCAGGCCACATCAGTCATCCAAAACATATATAGATTAATAATCAGGTGATATCTCTTCTCTGTATTAAATATATTTCCACATCCATGGTATTCAATACTCATAAACAGAGATAATAACAATGACCCATATAAAAGTTATGCTGATATTAGCTACTTAGGTCCAATATAAAAATTAAATCCCAGGTGTCCCATAAAAGGGATTATATTGTTATGCATAATGACAGCCACTAGGGCAGCTATCATCATACATAATGACAGCCACTAGGGCAGCTACAATCATGGCAGGACAATACACAAAACACAACACAGATTTGATCTGTCTATCCACTAAAGATATTGCCTTTCTCAACATCATTTTTCGGAAAGTCCATTGTCGTTGAGACAAGGGCAATAATAAATTCACCGCTTAAGTGATAATAAAATGTCCTCAATATTAATTAACAAAATTTCACTGACTAATCCAATTGGAGTAATATGTTTTAAAATTTAGCTTTTAATAGTTATTCCTAAGATTAAAACTTATTCACTGTCTGAACAATTTTCTATTATCAAACAAACTAACCCAGATTGTCGGCATGTTGGCATGGTCACAGGCTGTCAACCAAGCCAACATTTTTAACCATAGACTATGAGAATTACCATTCATGATGAAATACGGCTTAAGTAATTACTAAATGCAGGGAGTGAGACTGACTTTGTTGTTATCACCACCCAGAGCAGATCACCGAGTTTGTTTTTAAGATACGGGAGGGCAGAAAGAGCATTGCTAATAGCCTTCCTATAAAAAATCCAAAGTAATACATCACTGCTGATAACATACAATCAGCATAATGGATGTAAAGCTTGTGGATATTGATTAACATCCCATATATCACAACTGCAGCCTATGAACAGTGATAATATTTCTGGGTCCACACCTGGAATTAGAATAGCTCCACTGGTGGACTGAGTGTCATGAAACAATTTTGTGGACATTGAATAGTGTACCAAATAAGACAGTTGTAAACCACGGATATTGACACTAACCCTATTGCACACTTGTGAGGGAGGTCCAGGGCCGTAGTCATAGCCGAGGACACCTGGGGATTTGTGCCCTGGCTTCCAATCACATGAAAACAATGTCCATTACTTTGCATACCTGTGGCTCCACTTTCTGCGCTGTCAGGGTCCCCTTTGCTCTGCTGTAGGCTCCTTTTAAACAGTTTTTCACAGATTGAGACACAGTCCATTTCAACTTTGATATGAACAACTTTACTATTTTCTTTACGCAGCACATCCATATTCTTCACAGCATTTACAACAGGTTTCACATTGCACATCTCTTCCTCTTTCCCTGCACTTCCCTTTCTGTCACACAGCACATACCCGGGTCGAACCGTACCATACAGTTCCTCAGCATCCTCCCTGTTCAGCTCTGCTATGGATATACCTTTCTTAGTCTGTTTTGCCCTAGACATAAGAGTATCAGCCTCCGAAGTCAGTTGCCACTTGGCGAGCGACTTGCCCATCTGTACTGTACTTTGCGGTGACACAGCGTACTCCTGGTCCAAACTCACTGCATTTGAGATTCCCTCAGCCGTTTTGTCCTGGATCTGAGGGCATCAGCCCATGCGATGAGTTGCCACATAATGGAGCCACCTGAGTCCCTGTACTGTCACTGCTTCCATCTTAAGCCTCCTTTCCTGCTACTGTACTGGCCCACTGCTGTTCAAGCCCGGTGCTATGGATGGCTGGTCTTCTCCCTTAGTTACCGTTGCGTGGTCACTGCTATCATTCCGGGCACTTAAGCCTCTGCAGGCGGTTTGGGCACCCTGGCTCGACTGAGGAAATCCTCCCCCTCTTAGCTGCAGCTGACCCCTTCTATCTATAACTATGTACACTATGGTACCCCATCTAGTGTCCCAACTAGGGTACTACACTTTCCCTATAATAAAGCATACATTATAAACACACAAATATGACATAGAAATATGGCCACATAGCAGCATATAAGGACATAACCACAATGACTATATATCAAGAATACAATTAGAACTGGGTCGGTTCTAAAAGGGAGAGGGTCGAGTACCAGTCCTTAGGTCCCCTTACACACTCACAACTATAACTACTCTGCAAGTGGTTCGGTAGTTTGATATTAGAAAATTCTGGTATGCATGGTTCCTCATCCCCATCCATGTCTGCATGGCTCCTTATCCCCATCCTTGTATTCATGGCTCCTTATCCCCATCCTTGTCTGCATGGCTTCTTATTCCCTTGATGTCTGTTTGGCTCCTTATTCCCATACTTGTCTGCATGGCTCCTTATTCCCATCCCTGTATCCATGGCTCCTTATTCCTATCATTGTATGCATTATTATTATTATTTATTATTATAGCGCCATTTATTCCATGGTGCTTTACATGTGAGGAGGGGTATACATAATAAAAACAGGTACAATAATCTTGAACAATACAAGTCACAACTGGTACAGGAGGAGAGAGGACCCTGCCCGCGAGGGCTCACAATCTACAAGGGATGGGTGAGGATACAGTAGGTATGTCTCCTTATTCCCATCCTTGTATGCATGGCTCCTTATTCCCATCCTTGGGAGACGCTTATTAGCATCCTGGATAGGACCTGTGCACGGTATATACCGTATGGGAATAAACATACTAGAAATAAGAGGAAACTAATATGGCTAAACAGAGCTGTAAGAGGCGCAATAAGTGACAAAAATAAAGCATTTAGAGAATTAAAGGAAGTAGGTAGTGATGAGGCATTAAATAAATACAGAAAAATTAAATAAATTCTGTAAAAAGCAAATCAACGCAGCAAAAATTGAGACAGAGAGACTCATTGCCAGAGAGAGTAAAAATAATCCCAAAATATTCTTTAACTACATAAATAGTAAGAAGCTAAAAAATAATAGTGTTGGCCCCCTTAAAAATAGCCTGGGTGAAATGGTGGATAAACATGAGGAAAAAGCCAATATGCTAAATGACTTTTTTCATTAGTATTTACACAAGAAAATCCCATGGCAGACAATATGATCAGTGATAACAAAAATTCCCCATTAAATGTCACCTGCTTAACCCAGAAGGAAGTACGGCGGCGTCTAAAAATCACTAATATTGACAAATCTCCGGGCCCGGATGAGGTACACCTCCGTGTACTGCAGGAATTAAGTACAGTCATTGATAGACCATTATTTTTAATCTTTAAAGACTCCATAATAACAGGGTCTGGCGTATAGCAAATGTGGTGCCAATATTCAAAAAGGGGACAAAAACTGAACTCGGAAATTATAGGCCAGTAAGCTTAACCTCTACTGTGGGTAAAATCCTGGAGGGCATTCTAAGGGATGCTATGCTGGAGTATCTGAAGAGGAATAACCTCATGACCCAGTATCAGCACGGGTTTACTAGGGACCATTCATGTCAGACTAATTTCATCAATTTCTATGAGAAGTTAAGTTCTGGACCAAGGGAACCCAGAGGACATAGTGAATATGGACTTTTCAAAAGCTTTTGATATGGTGCCACACAAAAGGTTCATACATAAAATGAGAATAATGGGGATAAATGTAAGGTCATGCACTTGGGTAGAAGTAATAAGATGTATAACTATGTGCTTAATTCTAAAACTCTGGGCAAAACGATCAATGAAAAAGACTTGGGTGTATGGGTGAATAATAAACTCACATTTAGTGGCCACTGTAAGGCAGCTGCTACAAAGGCAAATAAAATAATGGGATGCATTAAAAGAGGCATAGATGCTCATGAGGAGAACATAATTTTACCTCTATAGAAGTCACTAGTTCGACCACACTTAGAATACTGTGCACAGTTCTGGTCTCCGGTGTATAAGAAAGACATAGCTGAACTAGAGCGGGTGCAGAGAAGAACAACCAAGGTTATTAGGGGACTGGGGGGTCTGCAATACCAAGATAGATTATTACACTTGGGGTTATTTAGTTTGGAAAAACAAAGACTAAGGGGTGATCTTATTTTAATGTATAAATATATGAGGGGACAGTACAAAGACCTTTCTGATGATCTTTTTAATCATAGACCTGAGACAGGGACAAGGTGGCATCCTCTATGTCTGGAGGAAAGAAGGTTTAAGCATAATAACAGACGCGGATTCTTTACTGTAAGAGCAGTGAGACTATGGAACTCTCTGCCGTACGATGTTGTAATGAGTGATTCATTACTAAAATTTAAGAGGGGACTGGATACCTTTCTGGAAAAGTATAATGTTACAGGTTATATATACTAGATTCCTTGATAGGGCGTTGATCCAGGGAACTAGTCTGATTGCCGTATGTGGAGTTGAGAAGGGGCTTTGCCACATGGGTTTTTTTTGGCCTTCCTCTGGATCAACATGTTAGGGCATGTTAGGTTAGGCTATGGGTTGAACTAGATGGGCTTAAAGTCTTCCTTCAACCTTAATGACTATGTTACTATGTTACTATATTGTATGCATGGCTCCTTATTCCCATCCTTGTCTGCATGACTCCTTATCCCCATCATTGTATGCATGGCTCCTTATTCCCATCCTTGTATGCATGACTCCTTATTGTCCCTTGTATGCATGACTCCTTATTGTCATCCTTGTATGCATGGCTCCTTATTCCCATCCTTGTCTGCATGGCTCCTTATCCCCATCCTTGTCTGCATGGCTCCTTATTCCCATCCCTGTATGCAGTATGCATGGCTCCTTATCCCTATCATTGTATACATGGCTTCTTATTCCCATCCTTGCCTGATTGTTTCCTCGTACCCATCCTTGTATGTATGGCCCCCATGAGAAAAGCATTAAAAAAAACCCATCCCACTTACCTTCCCTGCACGCCCTCGCAGCATCTCATTCCGGCTTCCATGAATATCAAAATTTCCAGATTCATCTTAGTGACTACCATCAGTCACAAACAATACTATACACTCCCATATGATGCTAATATAAGAATCAGGAGACCAATTGGAAGCTTGTTTAGAAAATTATAAACGCAAACTTTATTAACAACAATGACATATTAAAACAACAAGCAACCGTCACATAATGACAGTGCCATGTACACACAAATTGCAAAAAGACACCAGACACATGAGTCTACCACACTGAAATAATGTCTAATGAGGAAAAATACTCAATACATAGTGCAGGTGCAGGTAACACATATATATATGTTCAGGCAATATGCCCTAGCAGTATTAATCCCATGAGAGGTAACCCATGGATATAAAGTGCAGATAACACATATATATATATATATGTTCAGGCAATGTGCCCTAGCAGCATTAATCCCATGAGAAGTAACCCATGGGTATGAAATATCTCTGGGCAGGGGACTAAGCCTGTACTAAGTACCCCATGTCACATGCCTGAGCTATCAAAAAATGAATAAATATAAAGATAGCATGCCTCACCAGGGTGTCGGTAGACCGTTGCACGTACCCCGACGCGCGTTTCGCCGCTGTTCGCCTTGCTTTTTCAAGGGGAGTGTAGTTTTTGCCGCCTATAGAGCCTTTAAATACTTTAAAATCCAATCACCTGGCCGGTCACATAGTACTAGCAGCTGTGAACAAGCGGCGCGTGCGCGCACCACCGTCCAGATCCACCCACCCCTGCCCGGACCTATCCAGCACCGGGGACAGGCGGGTACCGATTGGTCCCGTTAATACCAGATGCAGGAAGTTGCCGGAGGGAGGAGGGCGGAGCCGCGATGACGGCGCGCGCACGCGCACCACAGCCACAATCAAACAAGGTCCATCCCGCAGAAAGGAGGGGAGAGAGGCCGGAGCCATAGGAATAACGCGCGCACGCGCACGCGCACCACCAACATAGTCACATGGAATTTGTCTCCGTCCCACATGTCAATCAGAGGAGGGGCGGTACCAAAAAAAAGGAGAGAGGTGTGCGCACGCGCGTAACCAACAGAGTCAGGCAGAGTCTATCACCACTACGCAGATCTATACAACCAGTGGTAAGTATGTCCATCAATAAGAAAACGTTCTCCCAAATATGTGGTAACACTTCACGGCGCTGGGCACATGTCATCCACCCAGATTCCTGGTGTGATCCATAATTTGATTCACAAAATAACAGGACGTCTTCATATATAGGTACAGCATAAGAGTGGATATCACAGTTCTTCCAAACAGCCGCGTATTTCATCTCACAAAGCCTTATCCGCTTGATACCATATATCTCCCATATACGAGAAGAAGGGGGGATGGGCCACGTAGACCGGACAAGCGAACATAATAAACCTGAATACAAACATATAAGCATTAAAAACAACATATGTACAATAAAATACAGGGATAGGGAAACGGGAAAGAAAAAAGGCAGGTTAGAAAAGATGGGGAAGGGAACGCAAGCTAAACCCCGCCATACATTCATTCCGGCTTCCAGCAGCAACTGCGGCTGGGCGATTACGTGTCCCCGCTCATAAAGGTAATGAATATTTATCTCTTTCCAGCCTATGGAATAGGAGAGAGAGGTGAATGTTCAGTACTTTAATGAGCGGGCACCCATTAGAGCCTGGCAACTGCTAGAAGCCAGCGGCTGCGGCTGTAACTGTGTGCGTGCTAGAAGAGAAATGAATATTCATTGCCAGTTCACTGAATATTCATTTATCTTTAGCAGCAAGTACAGGCTTTAGCAGCAGTCGCCGGCTCCTGCCTCCTGTGACCTGCTGCTCCCCAATCCCCCTCCCACACCATCAACTGGGACAATGAATTGTGTATAAGCCGGGGGGGGCATTTTCAGCACAAAAAATTTGCTGAAAAACTCGGCTTATATACGAGAATATATGGTAATCATTAAAAGTTAAATTTTAAAATACACTGCTCAAAAAATAAAGGGAACACTACAATACCACATCCTAGATATCACTGAATGAAATATTCCAGTTCTAAATCTTTATTCATTACATAGTGGAATGTGTTGAGAACAATAAAACCTAAAAATGATCACCGTAAATCACAACTAATATCCCACAGAGGTCTGGAGTTGGAATGATGCTCAAAATCAAAGTGGAAAATGAAGTTACAGGCTTATCCAACATCAGTGGAAATGCCTCAAGACAAGGAAATGATGCTCAGTAGTGTGTATGTAGTGCCCCCACTGCCGCAGGGCCGAGGGGTACCCGGTACCGGGCCTCGGAGTCTCTGTCCTGGGGTTGTCACGGTGGCTAGACCCGGTCCGTGACCCTGCTGAGGGGCGCCCAATGAAAGGTGTGGGTGGTGATGATGTTATGGTGCGGTCAGTGGCGTAACTACAAAGTTATGGGCCCCGGTGCGAACTTCCAAATGGGCCCCCCCCCCGCCATAAAATTCAATGTAACCCCTATAGAATACAATGCAGCCCCCCCTCATAGTATAATGCAGCCCCTCCATACAGGGGCAGTGAGAAAGACACGAGCAAATGGTGATGAGGGGGCAGGGGAGAGGGCACAAGGGGGCAAGGAAGACAGGCACAAGGGGACACATGGGGGCTAGGAGGCAGGGGAGAAGGTTACAAGGGGACTAGTGGGCAAGGGAGACGGACACAAGGGGACAATGGAGACTGACACAAGGGGCACACGGGGACAAGTGGGCAAGGGAGACTGACACAAAGGGCACACGGGGACTAGTGGACAAGGGAGACTGGCACACGGGGACACAGGGACTAGTGGGCAAGGGAGACTGACACACGGGGAATAGTGGGCAAAGGAGACTGATACAAGGGGACTAGTGGGCAATGGAGACTGACACAAGGGGACACACGGGGACAAGCACAAGGGGACAAGGGAGACAGGCACAAGGGGACACACAGGGACTAGTGGGCAAGAGACTGACACAAGGGGACAAGGGATACAAGCACAAGGGGACACACAGGGACAAGTGGGAAAGGGAGACTGACACAGGGATTAGTGGGCAAAGGAGACTGACACAAGCACAAGGGGACAAAGGAGACTGACACAAGCACAAGGGGACAAAGGAGACAGGCACATGGGGACACACAGGGACTAATGGGCAAGGGAGACTGGCACATGGGGACACAAGCATAAGGGAGACAGGCTCAAGGGGACACACGGCCCCCTGACCTGCCAGAGCCGCTTACAGCTGCGACCGTGGTAGTTACGCCGCTGCCTCACACACACACACATACTACAGATATCACACACACACTACAGATATCACACACACACACATCATACTACAGATATCTCACACACATCAGTTATCACACACACACTACAGATCACACACACACACTACAGATATCACACACACATCATATTACACACACACTACAGATATCACACACACAGACATACTACAGATATCACACACACACACACTACAGATATCACACACACATCATATTACACACACACTACAGATATCACACACACACAGACATACTACAGATATCACACACACACACACACACACACACACACACCAGAGATACCAGCTCATATACACAACTCACAATCTCCTCTCTGGTACAGGGGTGGCTTATGTAAACCGGCTGCAGCTCCTCAGCTTCTCCTGACTAAAGCGGCTCTGTCCCGCACCTCCCCCCTGCTCTCGCCTTCTATCCCGGGGTTATTTTGGCTTTCTCTTAAATACGATCTCATTCAGACGTACATGAGATGTATGAGGGGGGAAAAATACAGACTGAGAGGCTGTCTCATCGTGATGACTGGAGCTGCTTCCTGTCTCTCACGTGCCCCGGCTGCCCCCTTCCCCTAGATACGCCTCGGACTGTTGCCGTGCAGGAGGAATCTCCTGCACTGCAACATGGTGTTGGGTGCCAGCACAGCCCGCACAGTGGTCTATCCAGCACAGCCCGCACAGTGGTCTATCCAGCACAGCCCGCACAGTGGTCTATCCAGCACAGCCCGCACAGTGGTCTATCCAGCACAGCCCGCACAGTGGTCTATCCAGCACAGCCCGCACAGTGGTCTATCCAGCACAGCCCGCACAGTGGTCTATCCAGCACAGCCCGCACAGTGGTCTATCCAGCACAGCCCGCACAGTGGTCTATCCAGCACAGCCCGCACAGTGGTCTATCCAGCACAGCCCGCACAGTGGTCTATCCAGCACAGCCCGCACAGTGGTCTATCCAGCACAGCCCGCACAGTGGTCTATCCAGCACAGCCCGCACAGTGGTCTATCCAGCACAGCCCGCACAGTGGTCTATCCAGCACAGCCCGCACAGTGGTCTATCCAGCACAGCCCGCACAGTGGTCTATCCAGCACAGCCCGCATCTATCGCCCCCCCGAGAATGCCACCACAGTCCAGTAAAAAAAAACAAAAAAAAACCACTCTCCTTACCTTTCCTCTTGCCAGCGTTGCTTCCTGCTCCGGTCTTAGGCTCGGCTGGGCTGCAGTCTGCCCGGGACACAACAGGTGCGCGATGATATGACGTCATCGCGCACCCGCAGTGTCAGAGGCAGAGCGGGGAATGATGGGAGAGGGAGCGTCTGTAGACGCTCTCTCCTCCGTCATTGCATTCAACTGTACCGGCGTCATAGACGCCGGTATAGTTGAATGCGACGGCAGGGGGGGTGAGTCGGCGGCGGCGGGGGGAGGCGGATCGAGCGGCCCATGACTGGCACCGGCTCTTCTGGCATTTGCCAGAAGTGCCCGATGGCCAGTCCGGCCCTGCTCTGACCTGCCGGCCCCCTGACCTGCCGGGCCCGGTCGCAATGGCGACCGCTGCAACCGCGGTAGTTACGCCCCTGTCCACACTGTACAATGGCCACACATAGTGCTCTATACTGTACAATGGCCACACATGATGCTCCATACTGTACAATGGCCACACATGATATTGCCTACAGTATAATGGCCACACATAGTTACGCCTACACACGCGGCTGAGCTCTGTACACATTGCACATGCGGCTCCGCTCCGTACACCTCGTACACACCCGGCTCCGCTCCGTACACCTCGTACACACCCGGCTCCGCCTTGTACACCTTGTACACACACGGCTCTGCCTTGTACAACTCGTACACACCCGGCTCCGCTCCATACACCGCATACACACCCGGCTCCGCTCCGTACACCTCGTACACACCCAGCTCCGCTCCGTACGCCTCGTACACACCCGGCTCCGCTCCGTACACCTCGTACACACCCGGCTCCGCTCCGTACACCTCGTACACACCCGGCTCCGCCTTGTACACCTCATACACACACGGCTCCGCTCCATACACCGCATACACACCCAGCTCCGCTCCGTACACCTCATACACACCCAGCTCCGCTCCGTACACCTCGTACACACCCGGCTCCGCATTGTACATCTCATACACACACGGCTCTGCACCATACACCTCATACACACACGGCTCCGCTCCATACACCGCATACACACCCAGCTCCGCTCCGTACACCTCGTACACACCCGGCTCCGCTCCGTGCACCTCGTACACACCCGGCTCCGCTCCGTGCACCTCGTACACACCCGGCTCCGCTCCGTACACCTCGTACACACCCGGCTCCGCTCCGTACACCTCGTACACACCCGGCTCCGCTCCGTACACCTCGTACACACCCAGCTCCGCTCCGTGCACCTCGTACACACCCAGCTCCGCTCCGTGCACCTCGTACACACCCAGCTCCGCTCCGTGCACCTCGTACACACCCGGCTCCGCTCCGTGCACCTCGTACACACCCGGCTCCGCTCCGTACACCTCGTACACACCCGGCTCCGCACCATACACCTCATACACACGGCTCCGCTCTGTACACCTTATACACACACTGCTCTGCTACATCCACACAAACCCCCTCCTGACCTCACACAAAAGCTTACCCTCCTGCGGCACCATGACGACCAGCACTGCACTACTGTCCTGCACTACACGGAAGCCCTTAATCATGTGACTCCGACTCCTCCCCTCCTGTGACCTTATCACAGGTCCTGTGCGCACAGAGCAGCTGCAGCCATAGTTGTGGTGTGCGGCTCTCTGCGGTGGAGGGGCTCTGCTGCGGGACAAGTGCAGTCCCACCCGTGATCGCGCGTGCACTGAGAGAATGCACGCGCACCAGGGCCTGTAAAGAAGATTTATTTAAAGAGCCGGCGGCCCATTTTGTAGCTCAGAGTTCTTAGGGGCCCCTAAGCACTGGGGCCCCGTCGCAATTGCGACCCCTGCGACCGCGGTAGTTACGCCCCTGGGTGCGGTGCAGGTCGCAGTAAATAACGAGGACACCAGGTTGCAGTCTCTTTACCTCTTTACTGAAGGCTTCAGGATCCTCAGTCCGGAATACGGTTAACCGGGCTGCGCAAGTCCGGCCGGTCCGATGGCACCTCCAGAGTTCCCTTTGCAGGTGGAAATCTGTGCCTACCTTCTAGCGCTTGTGTGTTGTGGTCCTCCCCTGCTGTGCTTACGGGATAGTCCCCACAACTGTTGTGTCTGTTTCTGAAGTTCCCTCACAACTCGATTATGATGTTCTTCTTTGTCCCCTAGATGATATGGCTAGGACGCACCCGTATGACGGGTAGGCTCGGAGCTCTTCCTGGACCCTAGTGTCACCCCTCTCCTGTTGTTGCCCCCTATGTCTTCTTAGGTGATTTGGGTGAGACAGCCCGCCTATAACTGACTGTCCTGCCGTAGGTTTGAAGTTAGGCCTGCAGCTCTATACTTCCTCGGCGTTCCGGCCACTGGCTGCGCGCCTCAGTAGGATGTTGCCTCGTCTTACAGCACGACTCCTACTGGTGTTTCTCCTTGTTGCGTTGATCTCGTTTCTCACTCAGCACAATAAACCTCGCTTCTTGTCCTTTCTTAGGGTACCGCCGCGATCAGGTGCAGGCGCGGTCCCGTAACGTTCTCTCTGTTCGCTAGGCCTCTGTCAGGATCCCACCCCTGACAGGGACCCCCCTGAATCTTCCCCTGCAACACCCTCTGCCACAGGATCCAACCTATCCAACCCCCAGTTTTACCAGACTGTGAGGAGTGGCCTAATACATAGCGCCCTTAGCTCCCCCTGGAGGCCAGACTGTGAAGTGTATTGGTGTCTGTGATACCTGGTCAGGTGAACTCCTTCAGTGCCATCAGACGTACCATAGCCCCCCTTAGCGGCGGAGCATCAGTACTGCAGCGACCAGGACTCTGGGGCGCTGCATGTAGCCTCCACGTGCCTACATGACCTCCCTACAACACCTGGGCATGCTCCTGATGAGGTGGTGGATGGTCTCCTAAGGCATCTCCTCCCAGACCTGGACTAAAGCATCCGCCAACTCCTGGACAGTCTGTGATGCAACGTGATGTTGCTGAATAGTGCGAGACATGATGTCCCAGATGTGTTCAATCAGATTCAGGTCTGGGGAATGGGCAGGCCAGTCCATAGCTTCAATGCCTTCATATTGCAGGAACTGCTGACACACTCATGAGGTCTGGCGTTATCCTTCATTAGGAGGAACCCAGGGCCAACCGCACCAGCATATGGTCTCACAAGGGGTCTGAGGATCTCATCTCGGTACATAATGGCAGTCAGGCTACCCCTGGCGAGCACATGGAGGGCTGTGCGGCCCTCAAAGAAATGCCACCCCACACCATTACTGACCCACTGCCAAACCGGTCATGCTGAAGGATGTTGCAGGCAGCAGATCACTCTCCATGGCGTCTCCAGACTCTGTCACGTCTGTCACATGTGCTCAGTGTGAACCTGCTTTCATCTGTGAAGAGCACAGGGTGCCAGTGGCGAATTTGCCAATCCTGGTGCTCTGTGGCAAATGCCAAGCATCCTGCATGGTGTTGGGCTGTGAGCACAACCCCCATCTGTGGACATCAGGCACTCAGACCATCCTCATGGAGTCGGTTTCCAACCGTTTGTGCAGACATATGCACATTTGTGGCCTTCTGGAGGTCATTTTCAGGGCTCTGGCAGTGCTCCTCCTGTCCCTCCTTGCACAAAAGCTGAGGTAGCGGTCTTGTTGCTGCCCTCCTACGGTCCCCTCCATGTCTCCTGGTGTACTGGCCTGTCTCCTGGTAAAGCCTCCAGCCTGTGGACACTACACTGACAGACACTGCAAACCTTCTTGTCACAGCTCGCATTGATGTGCCATCCTTGATGAGCTGCACTACCTGAGCCACTTTTGTGGGTTGTAGAGTCCGTCTCATACTACCACAAGTGTGAAAGCACAACCAACATTCAAAAGTGACCAAAACATCAGCCAGAAAGCATTGGTACTGAGATGTGGTCTGTGGTCCCCACCTGCAGAACCACTCCTTTATTGAGTGTGTCTTGATAATTGCCAATAATTTCCATCTGTTGTCTATTCCATTTGCACAACAGCAAGTGGAATTGATTGTCAAACAGTGTTGCTTCCTAAGTGGATTTCACAGAAGTTTGATTTACTTAGAGTTATATTCTGTTGTTTATGTGTTCCCTTTATTTATTGAGCAGTGTCTATTACTCCAATTGGATTAGTCAGTGAAAATTAGGCAAGGGCTATAATCTTGTATTTCTTCCCTTTTGGTAAAAGGCAAGTCTGTGAATTGGAGTCTAGCATGAGACCAAAAAGGACTATCTTTACCGGACTTAGTTTTGACTTGACAATAGCAGATACACAAAAATACACTTAGGGTGAGAAAAAAAATCACAAAATATGTGTAGAAACAAAATGGGGTTAACAAACAACCCAAAGAGTATATGCCCTTTAAAAAATTTAATTTTATTCCGAATAATTAAAACACATAAATAAAATATCAAGTAGTAACATAGAGACTGCTGAACAAACATGCCAGGAGACTTAATTAAATACAATCTGCATTAAACACATTATATTACATGCAAAGTCCAAATATCGGTCCTGAGATAATGAAGATACTAAGGGTTAACCTTCCTTAATCAGTTTAATCAGGGGAGAATATTGGTATAAAGTATGTACTTAGATGTAAAGCTGTTTGCTATGTAGTCCTCGCCGCCCAAACGTTTGTTTCGTTTAAACTTTCAGGAGGCTTGAGTTTTGACTTGTTTGACCCTGACTTCTGTTTGTACTGTGCAGTACTCTTCTGATTTCCCTACAATCAGGAAGTCATCTAGGTATGGAACAATGTTAATATTCTGGACTCAAAGATAGGCCGTCATCTCGACTATCACTTTGGTGAAGATAATCTGAATGGTTGGGCTATAAATTCATAATGCCTTATTTATCCTTGCATAAACTTTTTACAGTCTGGATGTATTGGGATTAGTGTTGAGCGATACCGTCCGATACCGACGCGACCAATCACAGCAAGCCGTGACGTAATTTCAGGTCCTGAATGCAGAAATAGGCATCAGGACCTGAAATTACGTCACGGCTTGCTGTGATTGGTCGCGTCGCGGTCACATGGGCGGCACGCAACCAATCACAAGCCGTGACGTAATTTTAAAAATGCGCGCGTCTCCTGCCTCCCGTGACGTCACGGCTTGTGATTGGTCGCGTCGCCCATGTGATCGCGACGCGACCAATCACAAGCCGGAACGTAATTTTAAAATCATGAATGCCTAGAATTAGGCATTGAGGACCTGAAAATTATGTCACGGCTTGCTGTGATTGGTCGCGTCTCGGCCACATGGGCGGCACGCGACCAATCACAAGCCGTGACGTCACGGAAGGAAGTAAAAGCGCGCATTCTAAGCAAACAACGCTGCCGGTTCCCTCGGTGAGGTCCAGGCTGCGTCGGAGAGGTGAGTATAGCAATATTTTTTATTTTAATTCTTTCTTTTACACATTAATGTTGTTTCGATACCGATACCCGATACCACAAAAGTATCGGATCTCGGTATCGGAATTCCGATACCCGCAAGTATCGGCCGATACCCGATACTTGCGGTATCGGAATGCTCAACACTAATTGGGATATGTTAATAAGCATCATTTAAGTCTACAACCACCATGTAACAATTCTGAAACAAAAGCTTTATCATGTTTACTTATTCAACCTTGAAGGTGTGCTATTTTATGAATAGGGTCTTCAAATTGATGATGGTTCTGTACGTTGCATCTGTTTTTTTATAAAAAGGTTTTTTTATAAAAAGGGGAAGTAAAATCCCCTTCCTTTCACTTTTATCGGTACTCTGCACAAAACCTATTTTTCTGCTACAAACATGACCTCCGTCTCTAAGGCTAATTGTTCCTCTGATCTTTGGGGTTTTAGTACGAAAGTCTGTCGAGGAAACTGACAAAATTCTATCTTCAAGCCTGTACTTATTATTTCCAAAAGACAGTTGCTGGAAGAGATGTTTTCCCGTGCCAGAGTGAAGAGGGAAGTCTCCCCCCACCTGTGGATTCGCGTCATTGGGAAGGTTTGTTGCTCCCTGAAGAGGGACCACCAAACATAAATCCGGGATTTTCTCTGTTTCTATCTCCCCATTTCCTTCCTTCTCCCAGAGGACAACCTCTATTATATTTTCTCCTCCTCTTTAGATCTGATGCGAAAAAAATGGGAAAGCCCTTCTTTTTATCTCCTGCATTTTCTAATATGTCATACACCTTTTTGCCAAATAAAAATTGCCCATTGCAAGGGATAGAGCATAATTTATTCTTTGACTGGAAGTCCCCTGGGTAGCCTTTAAGCCATAAGGCCTGCCATTTGACAGGCCTGCAGACCTTGCCACCAGCCAGACAGAATCTGCTGATGCATCTGCTAAAAATGCTGCAGCTCCTTGAATTAATGGCAGGTTAGCCAGAATTCTATCCCTCAGGGTTTTATCCATTAGTTGTTCTTCCAATTGATGCACCCAAATCATTAGGGAACGTGCGATTCAGGTCCCTGCAATTACTGGTTTCAACCTCACCACTAACCCCCCACCCCGCTGCTGCAGCTTTCCAAATGTGCCTCAAGCACCCTTCTGCCTCCTTGTCCAGAGGGTCTTTTAAACCACAAATAGTAACACCTCTAGTGATAAAAATCATACAGTATAAAAATATATATATATATAATGTAATATCAAAACCACCCGGTGTACTATAAAAACAATAGAGTAAACCAATACTCCCAAAGTAAAGAAAACCAACACTATGGATGACCATGAAAAAATCCCATGCGGGGAGGATAATGTTAACAAATGTCTTTATTAATACAAATGACAGTAGATCAATAATAAGAATAAAAGTGTGCACACGAGAGAATAATGATTTGGGCCAAACTTAAAATATAATAAAATACAGTGGTATATGTTGAGACCAAAGGTAACTTACTGGACCCAAAAAGGAAATTATATAATGCAAAATAAAGTACCTCCAAAAATAACAATTCAATCCGTGTTATAAAGAGAAGTGAGTAAAAAAGTGCAAAATGTGCAAAAAAATATCACTTTAAAAGTGTAAATATGAGATAAATGGTGGCAAAATTGTAAAAAGCATAAAAATAGGCTAAAAAAATAAAAATGAGAAAAGGAAAGGGCTGATCTTTTTGAGGATTTTGAGACTACCATATCTATTCTGAAAATTGCCACTTCAGAGAAAAATAGGACTTGAACTCTTTAGCGCCACCTATTGGAAGTAGCAATCCTACAAGTCACAATCAACCCTTTAATGAGTCTTGCAATATGACAGGATTAGAGCTAAATCAGTATCTCAATTCGCAGAACACCGTGTCTGCGAATTGAGATACTAATTTGGCTCTTATCCTAAGGGTACCGTCACACTGAGCAACTTTTGAACGAGAACGACAGCGATCCGTGACGTTGCAGTGTCCTGGATAGCGATCTCGTTGTGTTTGACATGCAGCAGCGATCAGGATCCTGCTGTGACATCGTTGGTCGGAGCTAGAAGTCCAGAACTTTATTTTGTCGCTGGATCACCCGCTGTCATCGCTGGATCGGTGTGTGTGACACCGATCCAGCGATGTGTTCACTTGTAACCAGGGTAAACATCGGGTTACTAAGCGCAGGGCCGCGCTTAGTAACCCAATGTTTACCCTGGTTTCCATTGTAAATGTAAAAAAAAACAAAAAAACAGTACATACTTACATTCCGGTGTCTGTCACGTCCCTCGCCGTCAGCTTCCCGCACTGACAGTGAGCGCCGGCCGTAAAGTAAAAGCAGAGCACAGCGGTGACGCCACCGCTGTGCTGTGCTTTACGGCCGACACTGACACAGTCAGTGCGGGAAGCTGACGGGGAGGGACGTGACAGACACCGGAATGTAAGTATGTACTGTTTTTTTTTTTTACATTTACAATGGTAACCAGGGTAAACATCGGGTTACTAAGCGCGGCCCTGCGCTTAGTAACCCGATGTTTACCCTGGTTACCCGGGGACTTCGGCATCGTTGGTCGCTGGAGAGCTGTCTGTGTGACAGCTCTCCAGCGACCACACAACGACTTACCAACGATCACGGCCAGGTCGTATCGCTGGTCATGATCGTTGGTAAATCGTTTAGTGTAACGGTACCTTAAGTCATATTGCAAAACTCATTAAAGGGTTGATTGTGACTTGTAGGATCGCTACTTCCAATAGGTGGCACTATAGAGTTCAAGTCCTCTTTTTCTCTGAAGAGGCAATTTTCATATTAAATTTCCCAGAGGAGCATTGCACGGCGAATAAGCCTCCTTATCTTGACAAGCCAGTGCTGGTATGTCACTCACCACAAGGAGAAACCTTACCTCTTAGATCTCATATCTATTCTGGGGACTTTGTCCTACAGCTCTGCATCCTTCTCCTCAAAAGGATACCTCCATTTTAAGGATGATGGTAGAGTCCAGTTTTTTTCTGGCTTCTTCCATTACTTGTTAATAAGCATATGTATTTTGCTACTAACAGGAAAGGTATGTTTCTTCTTTTGCTTCAAATCCCCAAACATTACATCCTCTAGGGATTTAGCAATCTTTTTTCTCTGTAAGTTGCCCTAGCATCTTAACTAATTTACCGGTATTTTCTACCTGTCTTCCCTCTATGTCACTGTCTGAAGAAGAAGATGACAAAGATCTATATTCATATTCTCCTTCTGAAACTTGGGAAATATCACACTCAGAAGAAGCTTCCCTAGACCTTTTCTTCACTTTCCTTAATAGAAATTTAAGTGAGTCTTTCACCTCCACTCCTATGACAAACTTAAGGTTTGAGGCAAAATCAGGGGTTTCCTCACTAATCGTTTTCTATATACAGTCTGAACAAAGTCTTTTCTGCCAGTCATCTGTTAGAAGGACTTTACATAGCGCACATTCTCTGTTGTTTCTTTTGACGCTAGCTTTTTTACTCTTTTCCTATTGACAAAACAAAAAAAGGGGGACCTACTACAAGGGTGGCATTCACATAGATCATTCACCACCCGCTGTCACTTCAAGGGTACCAGATTTGAAGGCTGTTCTGGGATGCACAAATGATTCTCTTTGGACACCAAGGAGTCCCACATCACTCTGCTCCTCTGGCTGGGTCGGCTGCCACTCCTGTCACTTGAATGGCTGCACTCACTGTGTTCTCACTGTGGTGGCCACTGATGATGATCCTTCATAATAACCAGAAAGGAGAGCCAGAGGACAAGTGTTATGCCTGTGGTCAGACCTCATTTTACATGAGGGACCACCATGGCATCTCCTTGCTGGACCACCTCCTCAAGTTCCTGACTTCCGGTCACGTGCCCACTGTGAAAATAGTCAGGGTGCGCATTTTCCCAGCGCGACCTGCCCATGATGCCAGCAGATCGCGCCGCCATGTTCTCGGGCACGCTCCCCCTGATATCACTTGACACGCCTATTCCCAACATGCACTGCACTTGTGACATCAGCGGAGCACACCTCTGCGATCTTCATGCACGTCCCTCCACCATCACTTGGATCGCCACCACCCAGCCCGCCTTTCACAGAACAGCAGGCATGGTGGTTGGAAACATATCAAGCTTCTGTCATCTTCCAGAACCTGGAAGCCAGCATTGCAGGCACGCAGCAGCTCTTCCAGATGCCAGGACAGGTCTGGGTAAGTGTTCCTTCAACCACCTTGCTTCAGCCTCATGTTCCCCTCAAGGATAGAAAACCAACTGATGCAGGGGAAAGGTACCACCCTTTTATTTCAGTAGATTTCCTGTACTTTCTGAGTGGATCCCTCTCTCAGGTGTGCTGTCATTGGTGAAGGGAAAATCTGTGGTTTTATCACAACTGCTGCACTCAGTAAACTAAGTGATACATCACATGAATCAGGAACTCTGCCCCTACATCATGTTGCTCTCAGATTGCAAAAAAGAAACCTGGTGACAGATTGCCTTTAACATCTTGCTTCAATCATAGGGCATGGTAAATCAAGAGGAACCTATAGTTATGTGCAGTTGATACTGCAGCTAATCCCTATTCAAGTGAATGAGACTGAGCTGTGTCAGAACTGGAGTAGCAGACACAGATGACTGGATAGAGTGGAGTCCCTGTGACAGACCCCCATTTATCCTCTTTTCAAGAGATAGGGTGTGGAGAAAGGGTTTAATGGGTTCTCTCGTCCACTGGCCTGGCTACTTTTAGCAAGACCAGGACTCATACCACTGAACACCCACTCTATCTCCCGATGGGCAATACACTACACAGACAACACAGGGTTAGGGTAAAACAGTGTGGCAATACTTTATTGAACCACAACACCCAATAGCAAACAGAACAATCCCAGCAATTACCCCAAGATGGTATACATTACAGGGCCTCACCCTTCCGCTGACTCGCCAGGGTAATGGTAAATGTTATGTCTGAGCTCCCAGAGTCGCTACTCCACCTGTGATACGCACGCAGAGAGGAGGTAACAACAAGCGTAATAACAAGCGTAAGGAGATAATTGAGAGCAGTCCTGTGTTCTTTCAGCCGGGTCCAATGTACCCTCAGCTGAGATCCTGAAGAGAGACACACAACCAGAAGAAAAGAAGTCTCTTTAATACCTGAGGCAGGTGATCTATTTTTAGAATTACCCAGTGTCCATCACTCCTCCTCACAGCCTTTCCCTATCTACTTTTGAAGTCAACAAACTGGTTATAGAATACAATACACAATTAGCATATCAGTACACAATAAACAAAGATAAACACACACTATGTACAAGTCACTATTACAGACTTACACAGTATGTTAAATGGTACATTAGTTTGCAAGTCTGTCTTCTTGACCCACCAGACATAAACACTTAAGTCCACAAGACAATATACAGATAAAAAGTCAATTCTTCTTTGTTTGCAAAAAACATGGTTGTCTGGGAAAGTAAGATTAATCTGGTTTCTTCACATAGGGGAAAACTAGCATTTTGGGAAAAAAACCTTTTCAACAAGATGTTGCAAAAATGACTTGTTATTCTTTGTAAATCTATAGAATTGTAATCTGTTTTTAGAGGGCAAGAGAAGATCTTACATACAAGAGAAAGCTTCCATATGATGCTCACTAAACTAAACTTTATTATTTAAAAAATCAGAATTATCTGGGATCACAATTAGCATTTGGATGCAGAATTTAAACTGGAACAAGTGTTGTTCAACCTATGACAATTAATAGTCTATTGTGTAGCATACGATACAATTAAAAATCAAATTGGAAAAAAGATTCAAAGAAGTATCTTAGGTCACACTTTACAAAAGCTATATTCTTCTTGTACTCCAAGTGAGGCTCCAAATAACTTTAATATGCAGTAAATTAAACGATTGAACAAGTTGCTGATTTGGCATTACTACCCCCTCCAGTTCCGTCAGCGGCAGCTATAAAGTAAAAAAGTACAGACATTAGATATAGGCTACAGAAATATATGTTAGCCAATTGTCATTTTGTAGTTCATAACCAGGTCCCTAATAATTATAGCCCAGACAGTAATATATAGGTCATTACAGAAGAATATGCTGTGTCAGCCTAGGCAATCAGGGACAGCCAACTGAAAATAAATTGATTAAATAACTAAAGTGACTTTGGCAAAAGAGGATTTAGAAGATTATGGATTAAGGCTAATATCATTAAATATATTTTGTGTAACCGGGAACCAAAACATTTAGCATGTAAATAGTAATACTGATACGAGGTTGGTTAATCAACATCTTTGTATGAACCAATAAAAAAAATTACTATACATTGACAAATATCCAGTTGGTATTTAGAGTGAAGTTCAGCAGTAACAATGTCATTACTTTAAAGAAAAAAAAATCTACCATTGCGATAACCAATGGAACTGATCTAACATTCAGCATTGGTAGATGTCTCTATTGTGGAGCCAGATAGGAACGTGGCATAAACTTTTATCTATTACCGACCTTTCTTTGCAGCAATTGCTTCTTCTCTTTTCTTCTTTTCCTCCTCGATTGCCTTCATTTTGGCCTCATACTCATCTGCCAGAGCTTTCCATTCTTTCCTGTTATTCAGTAAACCATCCAACATCGGCTGAATTTCCCCATGGAAGCGAGAAAACTCCTACACATGAAGAAATGATTGTAAGCATTTATCAGAGTTGATATGAATATTGAATTTGAACTTTTTATGTTTTACATTAGGTTGTAAATCAATGCTAAAAGGGATTGAAAAAAGTTTAGTCTACAGTTAGGGACCTCAGAACTCCCACCAGTCAGTAGGAAGAAAGATCATTGGCAACCTCACTGCAGTCCTTGACATCGATATGTTACTGCTGCTCCTAGCCCAACAGCTCAGACCCGCACAAAACCTATTCACCTGAGCTACAATACCTGACACAGCTATACTTATATATGTACACTAATGTAGCTCGTAGTGCAGTGAAGGGTACACTCTAACTGAGGCTGGGCATACCATTGGTGAATCCTGCACAACCGCACAGGGGCTCAAGAGATAAGCGGCCTACAACCGCTTCCAAAGCAGATAGAATTGTGCATTATGATGAGCGATTGGACTGCAAAAAAACCTTATATTGTTCTTGCAAAGGAGCCCTCTTCTATCTGTGTAAGTTCCTGATACTACCGATTGGTGGGGTGCCAGAGATGGCCTGTGACTCAAATAGCGGATATATACCATTAATATACCATGTGATGTGACTGATTTCTCTGTGTGAAGCCCTTCTATAGAGCTACAAGTAGCTTCATCAATGCGTTCAATTACAAAAGTGGTCAGAAGACAGGCAAGCCACCATCATACAGATGAGTGTGATTCTCATTTTTGCAATACCCGGTATAATTTGGAGTTTGGTGATTGGATTTTTCAGATGAAAGAATACAGCCAAGACGTTTTTTATATTGGGACATTTATAAGGAATACGTCAGCAGTTTTTGCTATGAAGTCTGACAGAAGCATGAGGAAGGGACAGAGACACTACCTGAGGGAATCAGGCAAAAATGTCATGACGGATACGGTTGATTTTTTTTTGGAAATAAGTGGCCACATCATTAGGGCTGAAGTAGGTGATGAGGGCACTGTGTGGATTCCCCAGCTTCTGTCCCGGGACCGGAGGGTATGTATGAGTTAACATACTCCCATCTAGTGGGCGTGGCCTCACTCTCCATACACTTGCATGGAGAGAGGCTATGCCCTCTGGCCAGGAATACGTATAACTCATAAATACCCTATGGTCCCAATTCAGAAACCAGCAAATCCTCACAGCGCACAGTGCATGCACTGGAGGGATTCATAAGTCTGTAGTCACACAGAGGGACTACTGACTTATTGGTTTGGACCTGACAAACCCTTTAAGCGCTCTATAAGTCCGGTGTCATGGGTTTACAGCGACAGAGATGGGACAGAAGATTGCAGCGTTTGATATCACGCACTCTTGCACTGATTAGAAGCATTTCTTCATATTAAACGGTACAGGTTTCTGTTAGCAGTGCAGGGGTTAAGCTGTTCAGCTTAGAGTCTCTGAAGCTTTCCTGCTTAGATGATCTCAGCTGTTAAGTATTGGCCACTCCTCTCTCCAATATATTCTCACCTCTGGCAATGCTTGGTGTTTCTGCTGTGTGTAAATCCTCATCCTCTCCTATTTGGTTTACCTACCTTTTCTCCATGGTGTTCCTTTCTGTTGTCTGTGAGTGCATATTTGTATGTTTGGTATGTTATTTATCCCTGTACATCCTCCCTTGTTAGTCTGGTTTGTGTATATACATACACTATTACTCCCCACGTCTCTGAGTGGGGCAGTGGACAGATATAGGGCTGATTCAGGAGTTTAGCAAAGTGCATGACTTTGGTGTCTTCATCATCAGGAATAGCTAAGGCACCCCTAGCGTTAGGGACAGGGAAGGAGCTCCTGGTCCCAAGTATCCCGACAACAGAGTTGTGACATCTGGTTTTGCTGTAATCACACTAACCCACAGAGTAAAGTTCACATGTCATAATTTCCAAACAATAAATGCCGTAAAAACAAAAAGCAATAGTGGAATTGCTGCTTCTTTTTTTTTTTCCCCTGCAAAGATTTCTTTATATGAGAAATGGAATAGTGCTATTAAATGAGATAACTTGTTCTTCAAAAACTAACCTCGTATGGCTATGTGAACAGAAAAAAGTCATAACTGCAAAAATTTTAGATATATACAAACAGCCTATTTATTTTTATAGTCGCAGGCAAATATAAAAAAAAAGTATGACCTTCATTCAGAAATATGTCTATGTTCTATTTTAATTACTCACTTTATATACAAACGTGCAGACAAAGTCAATGAAACCGCACTGGAGCTTCGGCAGTTCTGCAGACTTATTTCTGTCCATCATTGGCTATAATTAGAATAACAGATTTTATATTAGGAAATAATCATAATTTATTGAGGTTTTATTAGACGTAATGAGTTGTCAGCGAAATGTTGCTCATAAATGCAGACTAATTCTCTATTAGAATGGAAGCAACATAACACTTCTAATATATCTTGAAGTCTATCCCGTGCCAGCTAAGGGACATTAAGTAGGGCTAATGAATGTTAGTTATATACGATTGTCTTGAACTTTTCAACAACCTATTCATGTCTAGCATATCAATGATGTTTGGGAGATTCGTGCTATACATTTATGGCTGTAAACATTCCTAGTTTCTAACAAAGATACTTAGATCTATTGAAATCTTAACCTTATGTAGCCACATATACTGTACAATAATATGTATACTTCCATAGGTTGGTGCAAGCAATTTGGTTGCCGGGTGTCACAAAGGAGAGGAATAGAGGGAAAGAATAAAGTGCCCTTACTTGGTGTCCACATTTTCTGGCTCTTAGCTATATACAGGCTCCTAAGCCCTTTGTAATAAGAAGAGCTTACCACAAAGACTCTGAATCAGATACAATCCTACAGAATGAATGGATGATAGAGCTAAGGCTGTAGCCACGTGCAATTGTTGTTGCCAGACCTCAATAAAAAATACAAATCTAGACATGTACATTACTGTCTTCCTGAGACAAACACTAATATAAAGTTTACGCACCATATTAATATATCATTACATATTGTCCAATATTAAGTATTTTTACTTAGTCTATCAATGAATAAGCTGGGAAACATAATACAATATACAGATTTTCCATAATCTCCACATCCAACCATTGGTGTCCAACAACACTAAATAAGTTATCAAACCCTAATTTGTATAAATTTGATTTGTATGTTGGTTTCAGAGCAGTGTTATTTTTCTATTTAAAGAGTAACTGTACTTTCAAGTAACTTTTCAAGTAACTGTCCTTTGTGTGTAAATGGGGAATAACACAATTTCTGGCCATTATATAACTTGTTGTCCTGTATTTTCATCAGTTTTCCCCTTTTCGAGCTTCCCTTTTATCTCTAAATTTGCAATACACTCTGAGCTGATGGAAGGAGACTAGCTGCTATGATTTCTCACATGTACATCACAGCACACAGGGATGGATTTCTGCTCCTCATTCCTTAGTTAACACACTGACAAAAGCAGCAGAGGTGTGGAGTAAATTATAGAGCAATAGTAATCAGTGTAAATGTGAATCCAGCTCTGTTTAGATGTTAAAGTTCTTAGAAAGCTCAGCACAATCTTTCTATGTCTCCTTCTGCCTGATTTCTAACTCTGCTTATTTCTCCTCTTCTCAACTCCCCTTTCCATAGAGTATAATGGACTCTGTCACCTGACATTACAATGAGCTGGCAGTCTGTCTACCTGAGTAAGAGGTTTTCTGAGTGCCAAGGGTAGTGGGCTCCTGATTGGTTGAACAGTGACTTGGTCACGCTAATCGTCCAAACTGGGCTCTCTCCATTCATGCAAGCAGAGGCAGTCTTTCCTTTGCAGTATTGGAAGAGCAATGACAAGGGCAATGAAGCTCACCAGGCCCAGTGATCTGGTCCTGCATCAGACCAGTGCTTATAGCTTGGTTGGAAAAATTTTGCGAGCACTTTGCTTCTTGCCTAGAAGACCAGCCACCAATAACAGACTACAGCTGTGGCCGGTAACCTAGGCAACAAACAGTAAATAATAAAATAAAAAAATTGCTCTGTTCTTGAGAAAGCAGAGGCATTTTAATAAATAGTAAACTGCAAAGTTGACTTTTTATAAATACTTTGCAATTGTAATCATTTATCATCATAAAACAACTCCTTTATAAGGAAATAAAAGAATTAAGTGCTGGGTTCCACAATAGTCTTTAAATGTTTTAAGCATCTCAACAATTCTTTTCTTCTTTCAGATGATACTGATTTTAAACATTTTCTTCTACAAGAGCAGCATAGTTCTTCTGACTCAAACTATCTCTTCGATTCTTGTACGGTATTTCTATTAGAGAACAGAGGAGTGATTACTGAGGCCACTATGAACTTAGATTATCAAAAAGTACCTAAATTCACTCAGGATGGCAAGTTTGAAGGACTAAGTTCGCATAATAGAATTTTTAAAATTTTCATAAGAAAGCATGGTCTGTAATTAAGAAGGAATGAAAGCACCCAGTAAAAAAATACAGTGTTAAATCTGTAAAGTTCACATATGCATTTTAAATAGCCTATTGGGATAGGGCTCTAAAACTTGAAATCTCCATATTTAAAATAAGTTCTCCTGCTTTGTTCTGATGAGGGAAAAACACCCCAAAACATGTGTCTGGAAATGGAATTCCTGGTTTGGCTTCTTATCCTAGTAAGTCATGTGGGAAAGGCCTTTAATGGGTGGATATTGACTTTTAGGACTACTATTTCCAATAGGTAGCACTAGAGTTCCTGTCATCTTCCTCTCTGAAAAGACTATTTGCACCTTTAAATTTCTAGAGGAACAATGCGTGGCATATTAAATCTCCCTATATCAACTTGGCGCTCTCCACATGGAGAAACTTTAACATGGAGAGTATCTACTGTAGCTTTGAAAGACACTTTGTAAATGCAGTCTGACTATCAATTTGAGAAGCTGCACTTTCTACTTCTGACTGCAGAGCCATCCAGCTAAAATCATGGTTGGGGAACACGACATAAAAAACAGCCTTTGTGAGATAAAGTCAGAACAGAGACTAAAGGGCGAGAAGCTTGAAAGGATGGAAGATAGAAATTTTCCAATACAAGGGTAGAGAGTAGAGACGTATTAACTCTGAAGATGCTATCACACGGACAGGATATTATTTTTCCCAGCTTGAGCTGCCTTTTCCAATAATTGGGTGTACATTATGAAAGAAGGTAAAAGTCAAACATCTCATCATCCCATTGGGTTACTAGTATGAAACATACATTCTTTAAATACAAGAGTTGTTACCATCCATGATCAATTCTGGTGTTCTGGTTCCAGTTCACAGATTAGATCAAAGACATTCTACTTCTACAGGATTCTATCCTACACTCTCTCTAGCTCTGAAACCCAGTGACATATTCGAGACAATGAAAAACTTAAAACCCTTTGATTCGCTTCTAGTTTTTCCTAGGGTTAATGGTGATGGTGTGGACCAGCTGGTTTGTAATGTATTTGGAGTAAAGCCAAACTCAGGGACTTTACAGTGGGGAATCCCCAGACTCCTACCCTAGGAGTACGGTACTCCATTAGGAACAGCTGACCAAGTCTCCAATAGGAACAATTGATGGAAAACTGGGAAGAAAAGTAGCATCAGGTATCACAACGTGTAGTTAGAAGAAGAGAAGTCAGGGATGGATGTGCTCAGGCAAAACAGTGGAGAGGCAGAACAATAGGGCAGGCTGACCATGGGAAAACAAGGTGAAAAACAGTCCAAAATCAATATAGCTTCAGCACAGTACTGATACCTAAAGGACTTGATGCACAAATACTGGAAGATTGCTGTAAGGGTCCTTAAAGAAGACTGGCTAATGTGCATTGACTGAAGAAAAATACTTTGATGTGCTCTGGTCCTTTAAAAAAGCAAAGTGTCAAAAGGGACACACATGGGAGAGGAGTCATTAGCATGAGGGCCACAGCAGCAAGCAGGACTCCAGACACAAAAGTCCTGAACAGAAGAGCTGCAAGGGAGAGCGAGATGCAAAGCATCAGAACATTTTTGCTCTTGAGATTGATGTGCTATATATTTAAGACTTTATCCAGGTTATTTAGAGGAACTTAGAAAAGTCATAAATTTGAGGTGGTCAGAGGAAAAAGTGTGTTCTGAAAATAATAGCATAATTACAATAAAATATAACTTTTGTTAAATTAAGGGACTTATATCTGCCACATCAAATGTCCATGTGTCTGACCTTAGTGACATGTTTCAGAAGAGTTCAGTAACCCACAAAATGATTGGTTATCAAAGCTGCTCAGAGGATATCTCCTGTCACTTCTCACTGGTTTCCATCATGGAATCCAAATAGTTTATCTAAAGCGCTATTTAAGCCCACCTGTAGCACATCCAGCACATCCAGCATACTATCCTTTCTATTCAACCTCCCATATGCACAGGATGACAAAATTATATTTTAACCCATCACTGTGTTCTTGCCACTAACTTCACTTTTGAAAAGTAGAAAACAACAAGGCACTCAACAAAAATGACTTGTGGATGGTGCTCAAGTAGGGTATCCAACCCATAATCTAAGCAAAAATAAACTTGGCACTCAAATTGATGAAAGATTAGGAAATTTCATTTATTTTGTATCCAGACAAAAAAACAGAAGAAATAACTGAACTTTTTCGGTCTCACATTGGACCTTCATAAGAGTATCTTGCTACAATATACAAACAGAAAAGAGAGAAATAATGAAATAAAGCAATGAATAAAATAAAATAAGAAGGGTCATATGATGCATTTTTTCATAAATGACATAATTAGAACCATATTGAGTTACATTCTGTCATAGCGGCACAAAATGTTGTTGCCGCAGTGGAACACGATAATACCTTATTTGGTCCAGAGAAAATACCTAGGAGTCAAGAGGGTAGGTGCTCCTTAGTGCTTATAGGGTAGGAAAAAATCCGAGTGGCATCTGGTTCAGAAGGATAAGACAGTGTTCTTTAAATAAGCTGGAAGGATGATATGAGGAAAATGCCTGAATGCTATTTAAGGAGGCAAGATTAAATGTGGCTAAAATAAATGTAGCGCGTCCATAAATGTCGCTATGGTAGAGTATTGGATGCTGCGTGGGGAATCAGAATTCAGTTCAGCATGTCCTCTATAGGTAATCACTATTGTTGTGACCAAGTGCTGATTGCTGTATATGTAAATCAGATTAAGTGCAGCGCATCCATGTGGGGCGACTATGGTCGCTGCTTCAAAGTGCTGCGTAACTTCAATTTCATCGGTCTCAAAAAAAAAAATGTTAAAGAAAAGTATTTAATTAATTTAGATGTCAAAAGGTGTACTTACTATACTTCGAGTGTGCAAAAGACTGGAAATTAATAATCTTTTTATGCAATCGAACTGCCTACGAAATTCATTGCCTGATGTGTCCATGTCCCCCACATAATACTTTGGTAATCTTTAATGATTGAATGAAGTTGGAGTTTTATCATTTTACGGGAGGCTGGAACCACCAATGTTTCTGTTTTCACACCTGTTTTCTAAGCGTTGCTCCCTGTATATTGGACCTCATGTTATAGTGACCTGGTTATTTTTGCACATTATGCTATTTCTTTTGCTTATGATTCTTCAGGCATTCTTTTCTCCTCGGGCCTAAAGGCTCAATCCATGAGTACTCTAGCAACATCATTAGTGGAAAAAAAGAGAAGCTTCTTGATCTGTTGGACGGCAGGCTGGTCTTCATCTTGTACCTTTTGGTTTTTACTTTTTTCAGGCACTAAAGGTTAGATTTTGTTGACCTTAGATCTTGATCTTGAAGATGATTCAGGCAGTGGTCCCTACCTATTTTATTCTCTGGTGTTTCTCTGATGAATATTGTCATGCAACAGCTGGGAGAATTAATTACTTCTACTAGTACTTTGATTTTCTCAGTCTTATGACAGCATCCTATATGAAGTAGAGGTTCTTAGTAAGAGGACCATTTCATAATGTTGGTGTATATAGCAGTGTCTGCAGCATATGATTATTCATTATAAAATATATTCACTCACAATAGGCTGTTGCTGAAGTACAGTTCTTTCCAAGTCACCTTGTTCCCAGAATTCAGCTGCAACTAACAGAGCTACCTGGTAAATAAGACACAATTTAATAAAGAATAATCATTCTATAATCCATAAGTGGAGATGACAGAATATAAGTTACGGTATTACACTAACAACTGTATGATTATGGCAAGTCCCGTTCGTTGCCTAGAAATTAACAGTTAGAAGTGACAGCTGAGGATAGGTGAGAACAGCTCCTGGCTATCTCCAACAGTCCCATAGGCTTTAAATAGTGTGGCAGCAGTGGAACCTGTAGCTTTTAGTAAATTATCACTTATGTAGGGTATAAGTTGTGGTAGGGTATGGTCTCCCTTAGGCTCATAGTAACACTTAGTTTAGGTAAGAGTTATCAGCATATCTAAATTAGATGCAGCCTCACCTACCCTCACCTACTGTATCCTCACCCATCCCTTGTAGATTGTGAGCTCTCGCGGGCAGGGTCCTCTCTCCTTCTATACCAGTCGTGATTTGCATTATTTAAGATTATTGTACTTGTTATTTATTATGTATACCCCTTTTTCACATGTAAAGCACCATGGAATTAATGGTGCTATAATAACAAATAATAATAATAATGCAGTGGTTGCAGTCAAACCAAGGGCCTTCAGCCAAGAGGGACTCAAAAGGTCACTTTAGCCCATATGAGAAGATCAATATTATTAAATACCTGTGTACTTTACAGGCCCTGTTAAAAATGTTCCATTTGCGTCCAAAAGCTTTAAGTTATGCCACAGGCTTTCTGCCATTTTGGATACAGTCTGACAACCTAGACGATTTTGGGTGTGGAACATGGTACTTCAGGCACATCAAGAGACTGTTAATAGTATTGCAATTGCTTTGTTGTACAGCTGTTTAAGAGTGTTAACCACTGATATTGGGGGGTAATCCATTAAAGCGGTATACTCAAATTTTAAAGTTATCCTCTATCCATGTGATAGTACATAACTTGCCAATTGCTGGAGGTCAAACAATTGGGACCCCCACCTATCCCAACAACCAGGGCTCTGAAGAGCCCAATGTGCATCGAGTGGTGGTCAATCATGCACACTGTCACTCCATTCATTCTTATGGGAGTGCCGAACAACAGTCAAGTGCAGTGCTCGGCTATCTCTGGCAGACTCATTAAGAAATAATGGAGCGGCAGTGCCCATGATCAACCACTAAGCTATTCACACAAAAGTCCTAGTTCTCCGAATTAGTTGTCCCAGCAGTCCGACATGCAGCGATCGGGAAGTTGTCCATTCCCCTTTAGGCTTGTGCATCACATAGTGACAGTAAAGGCTGAGTCACACATAACGATATCGTTAACGATATCGTTGCAACGTCACGCTTTTGGTGACGTGGCAACGATCCCGCTAACGATCTCGTTATGTGTGACAGCGACCAACGATCAGGCCCCTGCTGGGAGATCGTTGGTCATTGGGGAATGATCAGGACCATTTTTTGGTCGCTGATCACCCGCTGTCATCGCTGGATCGGCGTGTGTGACGCCGATCCAGCGATGTGTTCACTTGTAACCAGGGTAAATATCGGGTTACTAAGCGCAGGGCCGCGCTTAGTAACCCAATATTTACCCTGGTTACCATTGTAAAAGTTAAAAAAAAGTACATACTCACATTCTGATGTCTGTCAAGTCCCCCGGCGTCCACAGGGTTAAAACTGCTTTCGGCACGCGCTCCGGCCGAGAGCTTCCCTGCACTGACTGTGTCAGCGCCGGCCGTAAAGCAGAGCACAGCGGTGACGTCACCGCTGTTACTGCCGGCGGTGACACATTCAGTGCAGGGAAGCTCTCGGCAGCAGCGCGTGCATTAGCAGTGCTCTTGCCGAAAGCAGTTTTAACCCTGTGGACGCCGGCGGGGGATGTGACAGACATCAGAAGGTGAGTATGTAGTGTCTTTTTTAACTTTTACAATGGTAACCAGGGTAAATATCGGGTTACTAAGCGCGGCCCTGCACTTAGTAACCCGATGTTTACCCTGGTTACCCGGGTGCTGCAGGGGGACTTCGGCATCGTTGAAGACAGTTTCAATGATGCCGAAGTCGTTTCCCTGATCGTTGGTCGCTGGAGAGAGCTGTCTGTGTGACAGCTCCCCAGCGACCACACAACGACTTACCAACGATCACGGCCAGGTCGTATCGCTGGTCGTGATTGTTGGTAAGTCGTTTAGTGTGACTTAAGCTTTACTGTTATGAATATTGTTTCTTACTAAGATGAGTAACAAAGCATCAAGACAGACAGACAATTTGCAGTTTGGTACACATTGGCATACATTTTGAGGTTCTCATTGGAAGCTCTTCTGATGTATTCTTTCGACATATAGTTATAAACAGAATCCAAAATATACAATCTAAAATGATAGGTACAGTATATGACCTTGCTCTGGACCTCCCACGGCTTTGTAATAGCAGATAAATCACATGCTGTCATCATCATAGCCCTATAACAGAAACATAATGGCAGATATTTGTAGTGCTGTAATAATACTATCATCTGTGATGAAAAGTGAAAGCTAATTTTTTGCATGATTTTATTTCTGGTCTTTTCTGCCATCACCATAGTGCTCATTCACGTGGAGCTTTCAACTGAACAATTCAACCATTTGAGAAAATCAGTATCTGCCAAGCTGTATATCTGAGCAATGAGCTTTGGCTCATGCACAGCTATCAATTCTGCAGATAACTGATTTTTTTAAGCATAATTTGAAAAATGATGTACCAAGCAATCTCTTTCATCATTATTTATACCATAATTTAATCTGTATTCTGAGAGTCGTTAAAAAAAATTAAGAATTACTGGATAATGGAAGAAATTGTGATTACAAACAGCGGTACCCCAAAAAGGTACCAATGGAACTACACCTTGTCCCACAAATACAAGCTCATACACAGCTTCATTGATGAAAAAATAAAGTTAACTCTCAGATTATGGCAATACAAGTCATTTTTAAAGTATTTTTTGACAGTAGTAAAACATATTAAATAGCTACTTTGTTATAGGCATCAAAGCAGTAAACCAGAAAATTATGTTGATATTATTTTTACAGCACAATGTACCCCATAAAAACAATAGCAGACTTTTAATTTCAACCCACAAATATTTATTTCCCATATATTATTTGGTGAATTTGAAGAGAATGGTTGAGAAAAAATTAGTTGACTCTTTAAAAGGTCAAAGAGTAACTACATTTTTGCAAATTTGTGGTTTTTTTGCTCTATAATTCCATTAAATCTTTGGGGGTCTTGAAACCACCACCGACTACTCACAAGACCTCCGAGAAGTGCGTAGCTCCAGATGCAAGAGTGAACAGCTCCTGCCTAAGTGCATAAAGAATGAAGTATTGGCGCAGTGGTTAGCACTGCAGCCTTGCAGCGCTGGAGTCCTGGGTTCTAATCCCACTCAGGACAACATCTGCAAGGAGTTTGTATGTTCTTCCCGTGTTTGCGTGGGTTTCCTCTGGGTACTCTGGTTTCCTCCCACATTCCAAAGACATACTGATAGGGAATTTAGATTGTGAGCCCCATCGGGGACAGCGATGATAATGTGTGCAAACTGTAAAGCGCTGCGGAATATGTTAGCGCTATATAAAAATAAAGATTATTATTAAGTATTGACTCAATAGAAAGTCGATGAGAGTCGCAGTCCTGAAACTCCACCGATTGCCCAAAATACAGCCAAGAAGTGCAAAGCCCAAGAAAAAGGAGAGCAGATTACAGATTCAATAGAAAGTCAGAATTTCTATGGAATCTGTAATCTGCTCTGTGCACACCTGCACACTTCTAAGCTGGCTTTTGTACGATTGGTGGGGCTTCAGGACTGGGACCCCCACCAACTGTTTATTGAATCTATACTCCACCCTGTGCGCATGCTCAGGCAGATGCTGAGGACTGAGGGACCTGCATATCTGATGGGAATTAAAGTGGAAAAAATCTAAAATAGTTTTACAGAAGTTTAGATACTATTTAAATACTGTATGTCAAAGCAGAAGTAGGATATATACAATGTAATGATAACATAAAAGGTGGGTAGGGGCTGCTAATTATAAGTGAACTGTGACTTATAAGTTTGCTTATATTTAAGACTGTGAAGTTAATAATAGCATACATACATAATGATTTCTTTTCTTGTTGTTTCAAGTGCTAAGTATTCATTCCACTTCTGCGGGTCATCATAAGTCTGACATTGATCAACAATTTTCTGGAACATTGTTCTCTTCCTGAGAGGGGGAAAAAACGTTTACCTCCGGAATAAACTTTTTTTGCCACTAACATCACACATTATTATCAGTAAATAAAGTCATCGCAAATCCACGACTGATGTTCTGTTTTCTAATGGTGCTGTTATGCATTATTCATTAAGAATGGTGTTTCTTACATCAGTCTTAATGAGGGGCGCCCATGCTGACTACTCCCCAGTTCCGCTCATTCTAGCTGAGATACTGGCTTGAAAATGCTAAAAGTCGCAAAACGTTTGAGCAACTTCATGTTGCACAAACATTTTGTGACGTTTTAACTCTTTTTAAGCCAGTTTTCTGGTGCAAACAAAGTTATTTATCAAGGTTTATACGCTCAATTAGTCTTGGTAATTTAAGTTACTAATAGGTTCAGCTTAGCATTAAAACAATAAGCCTTGTACCAATTTCTTGGGCTAGCTGGGTATTGCACCATGAAAAGTAAATCAAAAACGGAAAGTACCCTATCCACTATGATATAGGAAATAAACAGTACTTCCATGACTTCTTCAATCCACTCACTTGAAATAAAGAGCCAAATCTGTAGCTATGATTGCAATATCCATCAAGTGAATTACAAGTTCGTGCTGTCTTCTGTTAAGATTCTGATAAATGTTCATGGACTGCCACAAAAACAAAGCAGAATATTTTAGAGAATAATAGACAAATATTTGTGTATGACACTGTGACTGGAACAACCATTGCTTGAACTGATGTAATTGTGATGCGCAGCCATACAAATAGGTATTTTTAACATGTCATAGCTGAAATGGGCTATAGAGTTTCAGGTATTTAACGGGGTTATTCGGGACTATTTTATTTTGTCTCATGGGCTAAGAATTGACAGTTGTTAATCGCTAACTACCCGCCTGTTCTGCCCAGCGCTGGTTCCGAGCTGTCACTGACCGCTCCTGCTGGCGAGTCTGCTGCTTCACGTCAACAGAGTAGCTCTTGATCTTCCCGGTTGCTCTGTAAACGGGGAGCCAGCTGTCAATAGGCATAACAACTGCAGCCGCGCCTTGTCAAAAGAGCATAGCGGAAAAGAAGCAAAGAAGCAACTGCTCTGTTAAAGTGACATCACCGGAAACCACTGAGTCAACAACAGGAGTGGTCCATGACGGATCTGAGCCAGCAGAGATGGCCCTGGGCACAACATGTAGGTAGTTAGCACCTACCTGCCTGTAAGTTCTTAGGCCCATTAGAAAAAAATTAAATAGTCTCCGATAACACCTTAAAATGTAATCATTAAATACTGAAAAGATTTGGAACCTTTTTACACAGTTTATGCATCAATTCCTCACCATTTCAAGATCTTGATTTACTGACAGTGAATGGAAATTTTCACTGTTTTTTAACATTCAAAGGCAGAAAACCTATACTGATGTGAACCTTTAGGCACCAGTATAAATCTCATCAAGGATATAAGAGATTTTAGAGGGCAATAAAATCACGTCACCAATGCCAGTCAGATATGACAAGGATTGGTTTCAAGGCATTGAACATAAACCTGAACATTTGTATTCAACGACAATCACAAATTTAAATCTGACTCATTTATAGTTGCAATTAACTCTGTCACTTTTCCCTGCTAAGTCATCATTAGGACTACAATCCTACAACACTGCAAAGTCCCTGACAATGGGAGTAGGTGAGCAGCTCAGTCAGGGGTTAAAAGGGAGTGGAGCTGGTTGGCCAAAGACTTTGCAGTGATGTAGGGTAACAATTCTAATGATGATTCATGCAGGGAAAAGAGACCTCCTGTTTCTACATAGAGCTTAGAAGGATTCAGCTAGTCTGTTTCTAATCTCATGGTGTCATAGACCTAATAGAAAAGAGAACAATTAACTGGGCAGGGAGGCAAAATTAGCAATTCTAAGTACTGTAGGGTTTTGCTCACTCAGCTGTGGTTGAGGTAGGCACAGGAAGCAGTTTTCTTAAAAATGTCCAGTCAGGTTTATTAAAAACTTCATAAACCTGCTTAAGCATAGGCAAAACCAAAGATAGCCTTCTCCGGCACAAAGTGAAAACAACTGTCCATTTGTACTGTGGGTCCGCCCACTCAGGTCAGTGTCTTTAGCAAACACACTGGACGCGTCCACTCCTCCAGTCATAGACCCTGAATGAAACACTTGGTCTGCCTTCTATCTTTCAAACCACACCCCTGGTGTGGGGATATGTGAGCAGTTATTCCCACCCATCTCTTTTGATTGCTCATAAAACCCGACCCTGGAATGCACTAATAACTCTCTTTCAGCACTATATGTGCTGGAGCATGCTTTCTGAGCTCACATCACCAAAGCTACCAACCTCGATCATACATATCTCTCCTCAATGACCTGTCTGGCAGCCATCTTACAGTACACAATGCTATTTAGTAAGATAATTGCAATATATTAAGGCACTAAAAACTATGATGGGAGAGCTTCTTTAAGTTTTATTTACTAGATATCCCACATAACTCATGTTTTACTAACCTAGCTAACGTCTTAAGGGTAAAAAAATGAAGCATAGCTTTATCACCTCATCTGCCAGTAAGACCTTGCCAAACTCCAAGTGATGTCTTTCCAGAATAGAGGATCCATGTAATTTTGCTAAAGGATGTTGAGATCTAAGGAAAACAACCAAGTAAGCTTAAAAAGGGGTTACCAACTTGAAAAAAAAAGTATTTTCACACTGACAGTTCACATAATAAATACAGATTTTGCATGTAAATTCATTAAAATACACTTGCTTTCATCACTTTTCTATGATCTTAGTCATTTTTGGGAGAAAAATAGTATAATGATACAACCCACACATCATCATCATGACAACAGTTATTAGTAAAAGCAAATGGTATAGTGATCATGAGTCATGAGGATGTTTTTAATATGTTTACAACTCTGCAAGAAGTTTGTATGTTCTCCCCATGTTTGCTCCAGTTTCCTCCCACACTCCAAAGACATAATGATAGGGAATTTAGATTGTGAGCCTCATCAGGGACAGCGCCGATAATGTATGTAAAGCGCTGTGGAATTAATGGCGCTATATAAGTGAGTAAAATAAATAAATAAACAAATACAATATTTAATTTACTGTAGTTGGAGCATAACAGATGATTCCATGTACATGATCATTGCTTCACATGCTCTTTGTCAGACATTTTTGTAATAACATTGTTTTGTCTACTCCAAGTAGATATTAGCTGTCAGTAAATAAAGGGAATGTTTAATGTATGTGTAAGGTGTCTGGGTGAGGTAGTCATGAGCAAGCTGCTGCTTTTGCTCACTCTGACACCCTAGAGACAAAATGTGTCTCTGTCCCGGTGTGCTGCTGTGTGCGGGTACCTTACACTTATTTGTGGCCCATAGGCTTCCACTGGCTGCATGTCTTCATCTTCCAGAACCTTCGTAGCGCACAATCCAGAGGACACTGAACTCGGTAACAGTCAAACTTTTACTTGGCAGCTTACAGTGATTACAATCAGAAAATATAAGGGGTGCTCACTGCTATGGAAGGTGCTCTGGAGAATAATACCAGTAGATACAGTGGGGCAAAAAAGTATTTAGTCAGTCAGCAATAGTGCAAGTTCCACCACTTAAAAAGATGAGAGGCATCTGTAATTTACATCATAGGTAGACCTCAACTATGGGAGACAAACTGAGAAAAAAAAATCCAGAAAATCACATTGTCTGTTTTTTTATCATTTTATTTGCATTTTATGGTGGAAAATAAGTATTTGGTCAGAAACAAAATTTAATCTCAATACTTTGTAAAATATCCTTTGTTGGCAATGACAGAGGTCAAACGTTTTCTGTAAGTCTTCACAAGGTTGCCACACACTGTTGTTGGTATGTTGGCCCATTCCTCCATGCAGATCTCCTCTAGAGCAGTAATGTTTTTGGCTTTTCGCTTGGCAACACGGACTTTCAACTCCCTCCAAAGGTTTTCTATAGAGTTGAGATCTGGAGACTGGCTAGGCCACTCCAGGACCTTGAAATGCTTCTTACGAAGCCACTCCTTCGTTGCCCTGGCGGTGTGCTTTGGATCATTGTCATGTTGAAAGACCCAGCCACATTTCAACTTCAATGCCCTTGCTGATGGAAGGAGGTTTGCACTCAAAATCTCACGATACATGGCCCCATTCATTCTTTCATGTACCCGGATCAGTCGTCCTGGCCCCTTTGCAGAGAAACAGCCCCAAAACATGATGTTTCCACCACCATGCTTTACAGTAGGTATGGTGTTTGATGGATGCAACTCAGTATTCTTTTTCCTCCAAACACGACAAGTTGTGTTTCTACCAAACAGTTCCAGTTTGGTTTCATCAGACCATAGGACATTCTCCCAAAACTCCTCTGGATCATCCAAATGCTCTCTAGCAAACTTCAGATGGGCCCGGACATGTACTGGCTTAAGCAGTGGGACACGTCTGGCACTGCAGGATCTGAGTCCATGGTGGCGTAGTGTGTTACTTATGGTAGGCCTTGTTACATTGGTCCCAGCTCTCTGCAGTTCATTCACTAGGTCCCCCCGCGTGGTTCTGGGATTTTTGCTCACCGTTCTTGTGATCATTCTGACCCCACGGGGTGGGATTTTGCGTGGAGCCCCAGATCGAGGGAGATTATCAGTGGTCTTGTATGTCTTCCATTTTCTAATTATTGCTCCCACTGTTGATTTCTTCACTCCAAGCTGGTTGGCTATTGCAGATTTAGTCTTCCCAGCCTGGTGCAGGGCTACAATTTTGTTTCTGGTGTCCTTTGACAGCTCTTTGGTCTTCACCATAGTGGAGTTTGGAGTCAGACTGTTTGAGGGTGTGCACAGGTGTCTTTTTATACTGATAACAAGTTTAAACAGGTGCCATTACTACAGGTAATGAGTGGAGGAAAGAGGAGACTCTTAAAGAAGAAGTTACAGGTCTGTGAGAGCCAGAAATCTTGATTGTTTGTTTCTGACCAAATACTTATTTTCCACCATAAAATGCAAATAAAATGATAAAAAAAACAGACAATGTGATTTTCTGGATTTTTTTTTCTCAGTTTGTCTCCCATAGTTGAGGTCTACCTATGATGTAAATTACAGACGCCTCTCATCTTTTTAAGTGGTGGAACTTGCACTATTGCTGACTGACTAAATACTTTTTTGCCCCACTGTATATAGAAAAATACTCCGGTACACTTAAGATTCAAAAAACAAATGGTACAGTTTCTTGCAATGTCCAAGGTTATCATTTATTGTATGTCCGACACTCGGTGATCAAATAGTACAAGTTAATCAGGTAAATGAATCAACGTTTCAGCTTTTCGAAGCCTTTGTCGCGAAATACCTGTATCTTCAGTGAAGAGAGTATCCAGGATACTTGCCACGGACTCGGTCTTCCCGGATACTCTCTTCACTGAAGATATAGGTATTTCTTGACAAAGGCTTGGAAAAGCCGAAACGTTGATTCATGTACCTGATTAACTTGTACTATTTGATCATCGCGTGTCGGACATACAATAAATTATAACCTTGGAAATTGCAAGAAACTGTACCATTTGCTTTTTTAATCTTAAGTGTGCCAGAGTGATTACAATCAGGCATATACGATAGAGCCCAATGGGCTACAGTCTTTCTCACAGGTACTGGACTTAACTTCAGCCCTTGTTCTCAGTCTGGGTAGATCATCCCTCTTGCTAACTACTCTACCACTAGGAATTCTACTCCATCACAAGCAGTGCACCCGGATTAATGTTTGCAACCGCATCTGAGAGTTTGAGTCCATCTTTCCTGCAGTTCTGTAGGCTTACTGCACCCAAAGGCCTCAATTTCCATCTCAAGGTTCCAAGGCCGACAGACAGATTTGCACAGAAGGGCTCTTTGCAATCCACAGCCTCGAGTAACAGGCTTACACTGCCCTTAGCTGGATATTGCCTGTGGCTGCTGCTGTCACTTCACCACACTTTCTCTAACTGAACTTGACACTTCCTGAACTTTGCACTAAAGGTACCGTCACATTAAGCGACGCTGCAGCGATATAGACAACGATGCCGATCGCTGCAGCGTCGCTGTTTCGTCGTTGTGTGGTCGCTGGAGAGCTGTCACACAGACAGCTCTCCAGCGACCAACGATGCCGAAGTCCCCGGGTAACCAGGGTAAACATCGGGTTACTAAGCGCAGGGCCGCGCTTAGTAACCCGATGTTTACCCTGGTTACCAGTGTAAATGTAAAAAAAAACAAACACTACATACTTACATTGCTTTGCTTTACGGCCGGCACTGACACATTCAGTGCAGGAAGCTCTGAGCAGCAGCGCGGACGCCGGGGGACGTGACAGACATCAGAAGGTGAGTATGTACTGTTTTTTTTTTTACTTTTACAATGGTAACCAGGGTAAATATCGGGTTACTAAGCGCGGCCCTGCGCTTAGTAACCCGATATTTACCCTGGTTACCATTGTAAAACATTGCTGGCATCATTGCTTTTGCTGTCAAACACAACGATACACGCCGATCTGACGACCAAATAAAGTTCTGGACTTCTAGCTCCGACCAGCGATATCACAGCTGGATCCAGATCGCTGCTGCGTGTCAAACACAACGATATCGCTATCCAGGACGCTGCAACGTCACGGATCGCTATCATTATCGTTGTTAAGTTGTTCAGTGTGAAGGTACCTTAACTCTCAGCTTACCCTCCCAAATCTGGGCTGTCCTTAACCCTCACACTGTCTCTGTGCCTGCTGTGTTACTGGGCAGACTTCACTTTTCACCTACATTCTAGACCGTGACATCTTGTGACTGTTAATTAGTACTGCAGTGCACAGGGAAAATAACACTTATCACAAGGAAACATATCAGGAACAAAACATTATTCACATCTTACATAGTCTATAACACAGTAGCATTGATGTCTTCAGGGGTGAACACGGCAGCTGGTCCATCTCCTTACACACCTGAAGAAATTTAACAGTTGCAGTCATAATAGATACAAAGTACATTACTTACTTCATCTGGTAGAGATTATTAGTTCCTCTGTGGTCTATATCATGGCAAAATCCTGCAGTAACCATGGCCATGGCTTCTAGATCTGTATAATAGCGCTTTAATTTCCCAGTCTATAACAAGGGAAAATACATGTAATAAGATTTTGATTTCTCTTATACGTCTACTAAAATTTACCAACATTTAAGTTATCTTTGGTTAAATTTGGACCAAAAACTGTTCTCACGTCCTTCACAAAAGTTGTTATAATGGTAATTATAGGAATGCCACTCTATTAATTTCATGAATTAAGTTACATATTGGCCAAACTGTGACATACCATCAGAAGTGTGAACATGGTTTGTGCAACATTGAATCCATGGCGCCAGTTGTGATAGGTGACCTTTCTGTATCCCTTCTTCATAGCATACATAAATCTCACCAGTGCCTAAATGATAAAGGCAGGTAATTAAAATCTCAATAGATAAAACTGGACAGTCAAACTAATCTGAGTAAAAAATCCATAGACTTAGGATTTATGAAAGATATAAAGATAGTGTCATTTAATTAGTAGAGATGAGAGGATCTTTTGAAATTCAAATTGCCGGCTTTGCTGAATTTTCCCAAAAGATTTGATTTGTGGATAATAAATTTGCGGTAATTTCAATACTGAAAAACTTGTACTTGCTCAGAAAATAGAAGTGGGGGAGAGGAGTGAGACCACCCAGCTGACCATAAGAGTTTACCCTTTACAAGCGACAGAGAGGTCCCTGTTGATCACAGGAGCTTACACTTTACAGGTGCGAGAGAGGACACTGTTGAACATAAGAGCTTACACTTAACGGGTGAAAGAGACAGGACCTGTCTGACCATAAGAGCTTACACTTAACAGGTGAAAGAGACAGGACCTGTCTGACCATAAGAGCTTACACTTAACAGGTGAAAGAGACAGGACCTGTCTGACCATAAGAGCTTACACTTAACAGGTGAAAGAGACAGGACCTGTCTGACCATAAGAGCTTACACTTAACAGGTGAAAGAGACAGGACCTGTCTGACCATAAGAGCTTACACTTAACAGGTGAAAGAGACAGGACCTGTCTGACCATAAGCGCTTACAAACTACAGGCAAGGGAAAGAGAAGCCTGCTGATCCTAAGTGCTTACTCTTTATAGGCAAGCGCGAGGACTCCACTGGTCATAAGAGCTTACATACTACAGAAGAGAGCGAGAGAGGACGCCACTGACCATAAGAGCTTACACTCTACAGAAGAAAGAGACTCACCCAGTGACTCTGGAGATGGAAAATGATTCTGCAGTACAACCTGACCCACTGGGAGAGCTGATCTGTGATGACCCAGGTACTGACCATCACTGTTGGGCATTATGGGGAGGTCTGCACAGCAACGCAACATGACATTAGGCCCCTCTCTGAAGTTTCAGCACTATGGGAAATTGTTTGGTTTTTTTTGCTGCAAATTGAATCTCAAAATTATCACATTTGTCTGAAACCATGAATTTCCAGACATTTAACTCTAATTCAGTCCTCCATGGATTGATTCGTTCATCTCTACTATTTAGAATTACTTAATTAAAAATAAATGTTATAAAATAATGATGAGGATAGTGATTGTAATCTAGAGCCATTTATGTTGTAGCTTAACTTTTGATTATTACCTCTGGAGGGATTTGAAACTTCTTAACCACGCCAAGTTCATAGTACATTTGGATTCCACATTTTACAAGTTCTATTTCAGTGCAGTCAAAATCTGAGAAACGGAATTCATAAATTTCAAACTTGGAAGGTCCTGGCAATTGTGTTTTCTGGAAAAAGTGAGCAGCCATTTGGGTGAATGTTAATGTTTTCATTATGGTTTTAAGTACATTCTTAACATTTTTTTTTTACCATAAGTAACAGATATTTTGAGAGCATAAATATATAACATTCACATAGCAATACTAGTAAACCTTGCATTTTTATGAAAATATTATTCATACAGTTCTGCAGAGTGCAAATGCTTTAAAAAATAGAAGTGTTACCGTATATACTCGAGTATAAGCCGACCCGAGTATAAGCCGACCCCCCTAATTTTGCCACAAAAAACTGGGAAAACTTATTGACTCGAGTATAAGCCTAGGGTGGAAAATGCAGCAGGTACCAGTGAATTTCAAAATTAAAAATAGATACTCCATACCGTTCATTATGGCCCCATAGATGCTCATAAAGCTGTGCCATATATAATGCTCTGCACCGTTCATTATGGCCCCATAGATGCTCCACATAAAGCTGTGCCATATATACAATGCTCTGCACCGTTGCCCCATAGATACTCCACATAAAGCTGTGCCATATATACAATGCTCTGCACCGTTGCCCCATAGATACTCCACATAAAGCTGTGCCATATATATAATGCTCTGCACCGTTGCCCCATAGCTGTGCCATATATATAATGCTCTGCACCGTTGCCCCATAGCTGTGCCATATAGTGCTCTGCACCGTTGCCCCATAGCTGTGCCATATAGTGCTCTGCACCGTTGCCCCATAGCTGTGCCATATAGTGCTCTGCACCGTTGCCCCATAGCTGTGCCATATAGTGCTCTGCACCTTTGCCCCATAGCTGTGCCATATAGTGCTCTGCACCATTGCCCCATAGCTGTGCCATATAGTGCTCTGCACCGTTGCCCCATAGCTGTGCCATATATATAATGCTCTGCACCGTTGCCCCATAGCTGTGCCATATAGTGCTCTGCACCGTTGCCCCATAGCTGTGCCATATAGTGCTCTGCACCATTGCCCCATAGCTGTGCCATATAGTGCTCTGCACCATTGCCCCATAGCTGTGCCATATAGTGCTCTGCACCATTGCCCCATAGCTGTGCCATATAGTGCTCTGCACCATTGCCCCATAGCTGTGCCATATAGTGCTCTGCACCGTTGCCCCATAGCTGTGCCATATAGTGCTCTGCACCATTGCCCCATAGCTGTGCCATATAGTGCTCTGCACCGTTGCCCCATAGCTGTGCCATATAGTGCTCTGCACCATTTCCCCATAGCTGTGCCATATAGTGCTCTGCACCGTTGCCCCATAGCTGTGCCATATATATAATGCTCTGCACCGTTGCCCCATAGCTGTGCCATATAGTGCTCTGCACCGTTGCCCCATAGCTGTGCCATATAGTGCTCTGCACCGTTGCCCCATAGCTGTGCCATATATATTGTGCTCTGCACCGTTGCCCCATAGCTGTGCCATATAATGCTCTGCACCATTGCCCCATAGCTGGGCCATATAATGCTCTGCACCGTTGCCCCATAGCTGTGCCATATAATGCTCTGCACCGTTGCCCCATAGCTGTGCCATATAGTGCTCTGCACCGTTGCCCCATAGCTGTGCCATATAGTGCTTTGCACCGTTGCCCCATAGCTGTGCCATATAGTGCTCTGCACCATTGCCCCATAGCTGTGCCATATAGTGCTCTGCACCGTTGCCCCATAGATACTCCACATAAAGCTGTGCCATTGCTGCTGCTGCAATAAAAAAAAAACCACATACTCACCTCTCTTGCTTCCAGCTCCTCGGCGTCCCGTCCCGCCGTCTCTCCGCACTGACTGATCAGGCAGAGGGCGGCGCGCACACTATATGCGTCATCGCGCCCTCTGACCTGCACAGTCAGTGAGGAGAGACGCCGGGAAGATGGAGCGGCGCCCGGCGTGTGGAACGAGGACAGGTGAATATGCGATACTTACCTGCTCCCGGCGTCCCGCTCCTTCCCCCGGACAGCTGGTCTTCGGTGCCGCAGCCTCTTCCTCTATCAGCGGTCACCGGCACCATCATTAGAGGAATGAATATGCAGCTCCGCCCCTATGGGGGGTGGAGCAGCCTATTCATTTCTCTAATGAGCGGTCTCACGTGACCGCTCAGGGGAAGAGGCTGCGGCACCGAAGACAGTGGGACTGCAGGGACAGCGCCAGGAACGCCGGGACTAGGTGAGTATATGACAGTCCTCACCCGCCGACCCCACCACCGATCATGACTCGAGTATAAGCCGAGAGGGGCACTTTCAGCCCAAAAATTTGGGCTGAAAATCTCGGCTTATACTCGAGTATATACGGTAGTTTATTTCTAACTATTAACAAAATGCAAACCAAATACTGTAAATAAAAGAGAAATCGAAATATTATAATATTTTGTGTGACCGCCCTTCGTTTTCTTCTAGCCACACTAGCACACAGCTTTTGATGGAAATTGGCATGGAGGTTCTCCAAACGTCTTGGAGAACTTATCCCAGATCTGTGGACGAAGACTTGTGCAAATCTTTCTGTCTTTTCATGAAATTCCAGACACAATCTATAATGTTGAGTTCAGTGCTCTGTGGGGGCCATATTATCACTTTCAGGACTCCTTATTATTTTTAATACTGAAGACAGTTGTGTGAAAAAGTGTTTGCCCCTTTCCTGATTTCCTATTCCTTTGTATGTTTGTCACACTTAAATGTTTCAGATCACCAATCAAATTTAAATATTAGACAAAGATAACACAAGTAAGCACAAAATACAGTTTTTAAATGAAGGTCTTTATTATTAAGGGAAAAATAAATCTAAACTTACAGGGCCCTGTGTGAAAGTGATTGCCCCTAAACCTAATAACTGGTTGTACCACCCTTAGAAGCAACAACTGCAATCAAGAATTTGCGATAAATGGCAATGAGTCTTTTACAACGATCTGGAAGAATTTTGGCGCACTCATTTTTGCAGAATATCAGAATTCCCCTTAAGAACCCCATTTTACAAACTATACTTCTCAATAAATTCATCTAGAGGTGCAGTGATCATATTGATACCACAGGTGTGTCACAGAATTGTATACCAATGGTCAGTGAAGAAAAAATAATTCCATTTTTACCACCAGAATTTTGTTTACCCCCAGATTTTACATTTCTACACTGTAAAATGGGTAAAAATGGCACCAAAATGTGTCCCACGATTTCTGATAAATGTGAAAAATACCCCATATGTGTCTGTATAGTACTGTTTAGACCACATGGTGAGACTCAGGAGGAACGGAGCGCTATTTGCCTCCTAGAGAGCAGATTTTCCTAGAATAGTTTGCTTTCTACATATACAGAGCCGCTAAGTGCTACAAGAACAGAATCACCCCTCAAGTGACCAAATTTTAGAAATTATACCCATTTAGGTAGTGACAATTTTGACTCCATGGGTGTTTTCCAGAAACAAGCAGCAATGGATGTTGCTGGATGAAAATTGCAAACTGCCATTGCAGTGCCAAATAGTTGCAGTCACCAGCACGTTGTAGTGCCCAGTACATTGTGGTTCCCAGCCATTAGGCAGGATGTCATCGCTACAGAAATGCCAAACATCTTATAGTTATTAAGGTTGAAGGAAGACTTTAAGTCCATCTAGTTCAACCCATAGCCTAACCTAACATGCCCTAACATGTTGATAAAGAGGAAGGCAAAAAAAAAAACATGTGGAAAATAGTAAGCTCCACTTTGGGGAAAAAAATTCCTTCCCGACTCCACATACGGCAATCAGACTAGTTCCCTGGATCAACACCCTATCAAGGAATCTAATATATATAACCTGTAACATTATACTTTTCCAGAACGGTAACCAGTCCCCTCTTAAATTTAAGTAATGAATCACTCATTACATCATACGGCAGAGAGTTCCATAGTCTCACTGCTCTTACAGTAAAGAACCCGCGTCTGTAATTATACTTAAACATGTGGACTCTAAATGTGGTTTAGGAACACTGGGGCTCAGAAGGGATTTGGGAGCGCAGAATGTGCTGAATTTCTTTTGGGGGCTCTACGCTTTTACAGAGCCTTTGTACTACCAGTAACGTGGGAGCCTCCTATTACCTTTCCATTACAGATGACAGACCTGATTGGGACCTTGCTTTTTTTGTGGATTCAGTTGAAGCTTTTGTTTTACATAACATTTAGGATCACATATATCCAGCACTCTATGCTAGCCACTTACATCAGGATTTAAATCTAAGGCTGGCGTCACACTACCATAGAATACGGGCAAATGCTATACGAAAAAACATTGCATAAGACTTGAACCAAAAATAAACTATGGGGCAGCTCACATCACCATTTATTTTCTTGGGTGTATTCAGCATGAGTGTAAAATCGCAGCATGCTGCGATTGTCGCCGAGACTCGTACGAGACTCGGCAATGTTAGCCTATGGGTGCGACAAAAAAATTGCACAGCACTCAGACCATGCAAGTGCTGTCCGATTTTTACGCACTGCTTTCCTTTGAAAAGCTGGCAATTCATGTGCCGCGTACAGTAAAATCACAGTGACAGGTTAGAATAGAATAGATATATACACAAAGAATACAGAGATATATAGAGGTCAGTGACACACACATATATATATATATATATTACATAGATAGATCGAAGAAATGCCGGCAATTCATCTGCCATGAACAGTAAAATCACTGCAGGAGCCGACAGGATAGAAGAGATGGATTGCATACAGTAAATACACATAGAATAGATAGATATATGGATGTCAGTGACAAATACAATTAGTGCAGTGTGTGTGAAAATTACTGTGCATGAATTTTATTAACAAAAGATTATTTTTCTGAAAGAAATGGCGCCCCATTACTAACCACAATCATGTTGTACAAAAACACAGACACCCGTTGAAAGAATGACACAGACTCCTTTAATAATCTTAATTAAACCATACTTACAACCTCGCCCATTCCCCCGATGCCCTCATCATCTGCAAAAGAGTTAAAAAAACAAACAGCAATATTCCTCACCTTTCCGCAGAAATGCTGCTAATCCATTTGTCCCATGATGGGTCTAGCTCTGCTACATCTAGATGGCAGGATGCATGGTTGTCTGATGCGACCATACAGCCTGTCATTCAGCAGCAACTCTGCTGGCATCACTGCATGGCCTCTCACCTCTCACACACCATCTCACCCACTGCTGCAGGTCATGTTGTGGTCTCTGTCTGCTGCCAACTCCACGCACTGTGTCTCTTGCTTTCTGCCTGCTCTCTGCATGCTTCCTGGCTGTGTGCATAGGGGGCAGCGCCAGAACTCTCTGGTTCTTATAGAATCAGGGCACACCTGTCTAATGTGTTCATGACTAATTACCAAGAGGCCTCCAGTATTTAGGGCAGCTCTTGTATCCGTTCCTGCCAGCCCTATGTCTCTGCCGTACCTGCCAGCCCTGTGTCTCTGCCGTTCCTGCCAGCCCTGTGTCTCTGCCGTACCTGCCAGCCCTGTGTCTCTGCTGTACCTGCCAGCCCTGTGTCTCTGCCGTACCTGCCAGCCCTGTGTCTCTGACATACCTGCCAGCCCTGTGTCTCTGCCGTACCTGCCAGCCCTGTGTCTCTGCCATTCCTGCCGTTCCTGCCAGCCCTATGTCTCTGCCGTACCTGCCAGCCCTGTGTCTCTGCCGTTCCTGCCAGCCCTATGTCTCTGCCGTACCTGCCAGCCCTGTGTCTCTGCCGTACCTGCCAGCCCTGTGTCTCTGCTGTTCCTGCCAGCCCTGTGTCTCTGCAGTACCTGCCAGCCCTGTGTCTCTGCTGTACCTGCCAGCCCTGTGTCTCTGCTGTACCTGCCAGCCCTGTGTCTATGCCGTACCTGCCAGCCCTGTGTCTCTGCCGTACCTGCCAGCCCTGTGTCTCTGCCGTACCTGCCAGCCCTGCGAGCCCTGTGTCTCTGCCGTACCTGCCAGCCCTGTGTCTATGCTGTACCTGCTAGCCCTGTGTCTCTGCCATCTCTGCCAGCCCTGTGTCTCTGCCAGCCCTGTGTCTCTGCCAGCCCTGCGTCTCAGCTGTGCTAGCCTACTCATCTGAGTTTCAGCCATGCTCTTCTTCCAGTCCTGCCTGATGCCCGCACCTGGTCTAGTGTTCCTGTTCTCCAAGTGGGATCAGCAGCCACAGCCAGACACCACCCTGTAGTAGCATCTGGCAGCTGCCTGTTGCACAAGTCTGACCTCACTATCAGAGGCTCCAGAGAAGGCCAAGGCAGCTGTCATAGTCACGCCCCTTCCAGGGTAGTTTGGTTCGTGGCACAGTGGAGCCACAAACCCCCTGGCTCACGCCCACCAGTCAGGTCGTGAGTGTGACATGTGTCTGCCTGTGAACTCCTATTCCCTCTCTGAGTGCACTGCGAGAGTGACAAAATTCTCCTGCTTGCAGTGCAGTCAGACAGGTCCTATGAGTTCACAGCCAATGAACTCACTTCAATCTTCTGACGTCAGTACGAGCACCATGTTTTGAAGAATATTTCCTTTGAAATGATGTGTAAATGACATAGAAAATTGCTCTATGTAAAAGCTCATGTTAAAATTGCATTGCAATCGGATAGCAATCACACTGCATTCGGATGTAAATCGGATGCTAGGTGTGAAAAATCGGATTGTACTTGCATGACACTCGCATTACACTCGTGCAACTCTTGGAAGGGAGACTCGGACCGATTTTTCATACGTTTAGTGTGACTCCAGCCTAAATCTTTGCGTAACATGATTCAGATGAAACCCTCAAGGGAACCAGTCACTATAATGAGGCTGCAGCATTACTCTGGACTCTGTATGGGCTCTGTTCAGTGTTGTCCTTCTTTTCAGAAGTGCACAAAACTGTGGCCAACCGTGCTTTTATGCATGCCTAAAAGGATGGACACCACCAAATCAAAGGCCAGACAGCGTCCACAGTGCCTCCATCTGCCTCGTTATAGGGAATCTTCCACCAGGATTCCATCTGAATCACGTATTTCAGGGATTTACATGGAAGCCCGGTATAAGCGCTGAGAGAAGAGTGCAGGATAAATGTGGGCCTAGCCTTACTGCGATCTTTGGGAGGCAGAATAAAAAAAAAATCAAACTAGCAGGTGAAGAATTAGTTTTATTTATTTTTTATGCCATTCCTCGTGCGGTATAAGTGATTAGACGACTTTACTCTTCAGGTTGGTGCAATTACAGTGATACCAGATTTATGTGCTTTGCTGCTGTCACACACTAAAAGACGCTTTTTATTGCACAAATACGTTTTGCATCCCCATATTTAGATACCTAGAATTTTTCCATATTTCGGCTGACAGCCTTGTAAGGTCTTGTTTTCTGCAAGACGAGTTGACGTTATTATTGGTAAAATTTTCGGGCACATGACATTTTTTAATCACTTTCTATTCCGATTTTTGGGAGGCAGAATGAACAAAATCCAGCAATTCAGGAAATTTTTTTTGGAGTTTTTTTATGCCATTCCGCATGTGGTAAAATTACTAAGACAGCTTTATTCTTCGGGCCAGTACGATTACATTGATGCCACATTTATATAGTTTTTTTTATGTTTTGGTGCTTTTACACAATAAAACCTTTATAGGAAAAATAATTATTTTTCCATCACTTTATTCTGAGAGCTATAACTTTTTTATTTTTCCACTGACCAAGCTGTTTGATGGTCTGTTTTTTGTGGGACAAGATGAAATTTTCAGAGATAACATTTTTATTTACTGTACATTTGGCTTTCTTATTACATTTTATTCCACTTTTTGTTCATCAGCATGATAATAAAGCATAGTTTTTTGCCTCGCTTTCTTATTTATTTTCTAATAGGGTTCACTGAAGGGATAGTGGGATAGTTTGATAGGGCGGGTCGTTCAAGATGCGGCAATACAAAATGTGTACATTTTTTGTTTATTTTTATTTTTACATAAATAAATGTATTGGATTCATTTTTTTGGTTCTTTGATATTTTACAATATTATTAACTTTTTTCTACTTTTTTACATTGTCCTTCTGCATTGCAGAGCATTAGATCAGTGTCTCTCACACAGGGAGGAGGCATGTCAGCTTCTGCTTTGAGCAGAAGTTTACAGCCCACCGTCCTTGGGTGACCCCGCTGTCATCTTTCAGTTCAGGGTCACCATGGAGACAGTTGGCATAACGCATTTGCGTTGTGCCAATGGGAGCACAGAGGGAGCTCCCTTCCTCTGTGATGCTCCATGATCTCAATATTCACAGCAGCATCAAAGGGGTTAAAAGCCCGCGATCAGTGCTAGTACTGATTGTGAATGTTGCTGCAGGATGTCAGCTCTCATATAGAACTGACACCTACATTTGATTGCAGCTACACTCAACGTGAGTCTGCGCGATCATTATACCTTATGTACATGGCGATTTGATGGGATGCAATGGAGAGAATAAAACGCAAATTCGAATCACTCCCCTTTTGCCGCATTAAAAATAAAACAATAAAAACATAAACATATTTGGTATTTCTGCATTCCCAAAAAATGAAAATGTTATGGGTCTCAGGAAACATTGACAAAAGAAAAAAAAGAATCTTACAAATTTCCCCAAAAAATTTTCACCACTTAAGTAAAAACAAAACTAACTATACATGTTTAGTATCTGCGTACTCGTACTGATCTGGAGAATCATGTTGTCAGGCCAGATTTGCCTTAGGCCGGCCTCACACTCCGCGTATGTAAATACGGTCCGTTTTTTACGGCCTTAATACGCAGAAAAGTCCCCAAAATAGTGATCCGTATGTCATCCGTAGGCAGGGTGTGTCAGCGTATTTTGCGCATGGCATCCTCCGTATGTAATCCGTATGGCATCCATACTGCGATATTTTCTCGCAGGCTTGCAAAACCGACATCTAATGGATTTATGTGCTCAAATGTTCGTTAAAACATATATACAGTATATATATATATATATATATATATATATATATATATATATATATGTCATTGAGACACATGTATATATATTCTGTATTTATATTTAATTCAGCGCGATATATGTGAAAAGCCAGCAATTCAATTGCCGGCTTTTCATTTCTCCTTCACAAACCCGACAGGATATGAGACATGGTTCACATACAGTAAACCATCTCATATGCCTTTTTTTTTTTTGCATATTCCACACTACTAATGTTAGTAGTGTGTATGTGCAAAATTTGGGCGCTGTAGCTTGTAAAATAAAGGGTTAAATCGCTGAAAAAATTGGCGTGGGCTCCCGCACAATTTTCTCCGCCAGAGTGGTAAAGCCAGTGACTGAGGGCAGATATTAATAGCCTAGAGCTACATAGCCTACAAACATCTGCCCCCAGCCACCCCAGAAAAGGCACATCTGGAAGATGCGCCTGTTCTGGCACTTGGCCACTCTCTTCCAACTCACGTGTAGCAGTGGGATATGGGGTAATGAAGGGTTAATGTCACCTTGCTATTGTAAGGTGACATTAAGCCAGATTAATAACGGAGAGGCGTCAATTATGACACCTATCCATTATTAATCCAATAGTACTAAATGGTTAATAAAACACACACACATTATTACAAAGTATTTTAATGAAATAAAGACACATGTTGTTGTAATATTTTATTAGACTCTTAATCCACCTGAAGACCCTCGTTCTGTAACAAAGTTAAAAAAAAAACAATATTCCATACCTTCCGTTGTTATGTCCCACGATGTAAATCCATCTGAAGGGGTTAAATCATTTTACAGCCAGGAGCTGTGCTAATGCACTCGCTCGTGCCTGTAAACCCCGGGTACTGAAAGGAAAGCTGGGTGACCTGTAGTTACCTTGAGTTGCGGTGAGGCGCCCTCTGCTGGATGTCCTCATATGAACTCGAGCGTGGGAACTTTTCCAAGGCTCCAGTTCATGAGGACATCCAGCAGAGGGCGCATCACCGCAACTCAAGGTAACTACAGATCACCAGTAAAATACGGCTGATAGGAGCTGGGACATAGGGAATTATTGGGCCGTGTGTTATGCGTATTTTACGGACGTAGTTTATACATCCGTAAACTCGCTAGTGTGAGGCCGGCCTTATAGTGAACATGGTAAATATAAAATCCTCAAAAAATTGTGAAATTGCACTTGTTTTGCAATTTCAATGAACTTAGAACTATTTTTCCATTTTCCAGTACACTATCAAATAAAATGAATGGGGTCATTTAAAACTACAACTCTTTCCACAAAAAACAAGCCCTCATACGACTATATTGACCCAAAAATAAAAAAGTTATGGCTCTTGGAAGAAAAGGAGGAGAAAACTAAAACCAAAAAATGGAGCATGGTTACGCAGAAACCTGACTATAATCCAACAAAATCCTTGATTTTTTTTAATTAAGATTTGGTGCTAATTTGAAAGCAAAGGGTGGTCACACCAAAAAATTGACTTCATTTAGATTTATTTTTTAATCATTCACTTTCCCTTTTGTTAATTTATAAAAAAAAAAAAAAAATCTTTTTTAAAGCATTCTTACTTAGTACCATTTTTTCTTCCCATGCTTAAAACTTTTGCACAGTACTGTCTGGTTTCTTCCGCCATGAATAAAATATCGGTAAAGTATAAGTTAGTTCTTATCCATATGAAATTCAATTTTCTGATGAATGGGAGCTCAGAGTCACTGACTACAACCCGCTACTTTCTCAGCATGTGTTCGCATAGGTAAGTGATAGTTTGCAGTCATATACTGAGCTCCTGCTGCCAGAATATATGTCACAAATTCCAGGTACAATAGAGCAGCATTTTATATTTTTAAGTATATTTTATACCTACAAGTAGTTTGGCAATTTCATCATCGTCACATTGTTCAAGCTCCTTTCCAAGTTTTTCACGAGATGGCTAGAAAAAGACAGCAGGATAAAAGTTATGTAACTCAGCCAATTAATTAATCATGGAGGTCAAATATAACAACTGTTGAAGTGTAACTCTGGGGAGGAACGCGTTAATACTTCCAAATATGCAACCATGGAAAAAATTCTTTACTCGACAGGAGAGTAGAATTTGCAAGATACTTATGCCCATATTTCAAATGGTTTATGTTCACCACATCCAAGAATATCAGTAATAAAAATTTGGGTCAGAAAAGCTCACATAGGGATCCTCCTGGCTATAACTTAATGGCATCCAAAGGGCTAGAAATTTGGAACCCGTACTTGGAGCTGAATTTTGAATGTAATCACTTACCACTGTGGTCTATTGAGTTGGTTTATTTTGATGTTATGGCCTGTGTGATACAATGAGAACCTTAAAGTTTATGATGGAATTAAAGTTGGACAACTTTAATATAGATGGAGGGTGGGCTTTGGGTTAGCCCAATGAGTCCAAACTTGATATTGATAAAAGTAAGCAGTCAGACACCACAGCATCCAATTCTAAATAAAGCCTCATGAATATAGGAGGAAGGAGGAACTATTATCATAACTGGAAGCATATAACATGATGAGAATGTGGTAGCCCCAGGTATACCTTATGTGGAGTACAAAACTCATAAAAACTATACTAATTACCAGGATATCTTGCATTTCTTCACTGTTACACTTTACATGGTACATAACCATATCTTGTGCAATGTCCTTGCGATTTTCCAACTTATTCATCTTGTCATAGGTGTCAGTGTTTAGAACAGACCAGCCCAGAAACTGTGTCAAAGACTGTAACAACAATAACACTGAATCATTAGTAGGGAACAGTTTGAAGTTACTATGAATTCAGGATTGGACTTCAGATTTAACCCCTTCCTGACCTCCGCCGTACTATTACTGCGGAGATCGGGTCCCCTGCTTTGATGTGGGCTCCGGCGGCGAGCCCGCATCAAAGCCGGGACATGTCATCTGTTTTGTACAGCTGACATGTGCCCGCAATAGCGGTGAGTGAAATCGCAATTCACCCACCCCTATTAACTAGTTAAATGCCGCTGTCAAATGCTGACAGCAGCATTTAACCGGTGCTTCCGGCCGTGCTGCCAGAAATGCTCGAATCGCCGACCCCGTCACATGATCGGGGGTCAGCAATGCATCGGTTTAGTAACCAAAAGTCTCCTTGAGACCTCTATGGTTACTGATGCCGGATTGCTATGAGCACCACCCTGTGGTCGGTGCTCATAGCAAGCCTGCAATTCAGCTACATAGGAGCGATCTGATGATCGCTGGTATGTAGCAGAGCCGATCAGGCTATGCCAGCTTCTAGCCTCCAATGAAGACTATTGAAGCATGGCAAAAGTAAAAAAAAAAGTTTAAAAAAATATGAAAAAAATATAAAAGTTTAAATCACCCCCCTTTCGCCCCATTCAAAATAAAACAATAAAAGAAAAATCAAACCTACACATATTTGGTATCGCTGAGTTCAGATTCACCCGATCTATCAATAAAAAAAATCATTGACCTCATCGCTAAACAGCGTAGTGAGGAAAAACTTAGAAACGCAAGAATTACATTTTTTTGGTTGCCGCGACATTGCAAAAGAATGCAATAACGGGCGATCTGCACCAACATAGTATCATTAAAAACGCCAGCTCGGCACACAAAAAATAAGCCCTCACCCAACCCCAGATCACGAAAAATTGAGACACTACGAGTATCGGAAAATTGCGCAATTTTTTTTTCTTTTTAACAAAGATTGGAATTTTTTTTTTACCACTTAGATAAAACGTAACCTAGACATGTTTGGTGTTTATGAACTCATACTGACCTGGAGAATCATAATGGCAGGTCAGTTTTAGCATTTAGTGAACCTAGCAAAAAAGCCAATCAAAAAACAAGTGTGGGATTGCACTTTTTTTGCAATCTCACCGCACTTGGAATTTTGTTCCCATTTTCTAGTACACGGCATGGTAAAACCAATGATGTCGTTCAAAAGTGCAACTTGTCCCGCAAAAAAACAAGCCCTCACATGGCCATATTGATGGAAAAAATAAAGTTATGGCTCTGGGAAGGAGGGGAACAAAAAACGAGAACGCAAAATCGGAAAAGGACAAGGTCTTGAAGGGGTTAAGCTGTAGGCATAAAACTAATGAATATTGTAAAATACAGCCATTTGCTAAACTGCATCATTTGTCAATTACACGTAGGGGCCACTTTTAAACAGGAGCAGTAAAATTATGAGGGTAACCTAACCAGTTATTTACCTCCATTAATGTTTCATCCATTTCATCAAAAGGTTTTCCATCCTTCCTGTTGTAAAAGGTGGCCACACCAACAATTTCTTCTTTTTTGTTAACAATAGGCATTGACAGAACATTTTTAATAAGCCAGCCAGATTCATCCAATGGTTCTTTCTTGAAAACAAATTCAGAAATAACTGACATTAAAGTGAGTAGGTAAGCTGGAATAGAATGTGGAGCTTTAGAAACTGGAACATGCATAGTCATGTTCTTAGAAAGAGTTTTTCACTTGACAAAACCCTTTAACAAATAGGGAATTTGGGAGTTAAAGGGGTTATTCAGACTTAAATGAAACATCTGCAATTACTCTATGTAACAACCACGGTCATGTACTTGCAGTAACATGCCGACTAGTCTCACCTGTTTTCTATCAATAGAAAAAAGCTGAGAGAAGCAAGTTTAGTTGACACGTGACCGCAAGAATGCAAATCACATGGATGCATTCACAAAACCACCAACAAACACAATGACTTTAGAGGAATCGTGACACTGTATGAATATCACACTGTCACCATTCAGTGGTCTGCAATCTCAATGAGAGACTACAGCACAATTAACCAAACACAGATTAATGTCGGCCAAATCTGCCTATATCTACGGGTCTTGTTGACACCCCCATGAGTATGGGGGGGGCTGGCCAACTGATTATGACAGGAAATATTGATTGGCCATAGCCAATTTTGGACTGCTAATTGCTTTGCTCTTCCAGAGAAAACCTGCCAGAAGAGATGTCTGTTGGCAGCTTTCTCGTAAATTGGACTTTGTGGACCTTTCTGGAGTATAACTATTATAATTTTCTCTGAACTATATGACATGCCAACACTAGCACTGTCTGTTACTACTATTTGGGCTGTAACCCATTCTTCAAGAATGGGACTACTAGCACTGGTGGTTTAGAATCACAAATATCATGACCTCACCCCTTTTTTAGTACAGGTCGTTGTATGGGTCCAGTAACTTATTAGCCGTTCTTAAGATATGTCAACCACAAATGCTGTTTGTTATTTACAATACCAATAAATTATTTTTACCTGAAATTTGAACATTTCATCTGCGGCTGCATTCATAATGTTGCAAATCTACATTAGAGTACAATAATAAGATGTAAGAAGATGCATTTCCATTTAGTATTTACATCATCATCACCATTAGTGCACACTCAGAGATCAGATTACAATGCACGGGTTGTCCAGCGGCTATCTCCACTCGAGTGTCACAGCTGCATGGATATATATGCAGTTGTCATTCTCAGGTCGAGAGAACCGCCGGCCGGTCCAAGCATTGTGATCCTACATGGTCTGTCTTATACAGCTGTCTGACTGAGCCCTTCGGTAAACTTGTTATTCCTTGTAAATCATCATCTAAAGTTATTGTGTGTGTATTTTAGCAATGACAGTGATCCTGTTTCCCCACATGGTTTCAGGCCTCTCCATCCCTCGCCTCATCTGCTGATCCCCATCCTCCTTCTTTATTTGACATGGATGATGTCTCGTATCATCCACATTGCCAGGTGAAATCTTGAAATGAATTACACTGTGACTTTAATAGACAATGCACTTGGATTAGTTCCTTCTCCCCAGCAGTTTGCTGTGTGTTGATTTTGAGCAAGAAGCCGTAAGTGTCGGTTCAGGAAGAGAAAAGAGTCTTGTGCCTGTGAGAGACAGGTAGGACTATAAGTGTGTCCTAACAACGAGAGACTAGTAAATGAACTAACAGCTTTAAGGGAGAAGATAGTGCCCAGCTAACACAGGATCGATCACCACGTCCGTGTCAGAAGGAAAGCATTGCATCGCACAGCCAGGGTAGTTCTCCCCAAGCACCTGTAACCTGAGAGAGAAATCCACGATATTGTACCAGTAATCTCTCAACAGTGAAAGTGGGAATGAAACTTGCCCAGATTCAGAAAAAGACAGATCAGTTAGTCTGAAGGAAGAGCTCAACATAACAAATTTGGTTCTACTACGTCAGGATCAAGCAGCAGCCACCAGACCTCCTTCTGAGAGCTACAGAACTGTGAGTGTACACCGGTGTTCAACTGTGTTAGGGTGTAGTGCAGCTTTCTTTAGCTAGGGTGCTGTAGCAGCACGGCTCGATTATCAGAAGCCAGGTAGGAAGTTAGAAGACAGTAGTTTGTAGAAATTGTTTATACTGTTTGTATTGAGTTTTGCAATGTGTGACAAGCTCCAGCTATCTCTCTTTGTATCTAATATTGCTATTATCATTTCAAGAATTGTTAATGTTATCTTCTGGCATATAATCCTCTGTCTTTCAATAAAGGCGGTGTTTTTTTCTGCCTCCTCGTCTACTGTACCTTATTTGAGTCCTGCTTGACAGTTTCCTTCAGGTACTGCAAAGTTCATTTTTTCCCCACAGCATGTGGCTAAGTGCAGGTGTCTGGTAGGTTAGTAATGCTATTAACCTGGAGATTAACCCCATGTCTGCAGGTTAATAGCGTTTTTTTCTGGTGACAGGTTCCCTTTAAACCTGCAGATTTACCCTACATGCATTTTTTAACAGCTCTTTTTGTGATTACATGGGGCTTAATTTTTATGTCATTTCTATATTTATTTTTCTTCCTGATATCTGGGAAAATGTAAAAAAGTAAGGAACTACGTTTCTATTTTTCTAATTTTTTTTTACTTTTCTATGATCAAAAAGGATTGCTAAAAAAACATTTTAAATTTCATATCCCCTTCCGTATAAATACTTTTTATTGGACATATTTTTTTTAACAGGGGAGGGGCTTTGAACAGGTATTTGGACTTGCGGTGTCTCTTTTTTACCTTAGTTTTTATCTTTACTTGTCTATTGTTTGCATTTTTTTACTTTTTTTTATAAATGCAAAGGATTGCTAAAAAAGCATTTTAAATTGCATTCCCCTTTCCATATAAATAATTTTTATATATTGGACATATTTTTTAAAGTGGTTGGCTATAAAAAGCGATTTTATTTAGTTTTTTTTCTGTTGTTATGTTCTTACTTTTTTATTTTTGTTTTTGTTTATTTCACACATCTGTGGCCACAACAGTCTTAATTGACCTTTAAGGGGTATTTTGGCATGTTAATACATTCTATTTATTACTCATTTCCTCTGTAACTGGGCGCTGGTTCATTAACCCAAGTTAAAGGGGAAATTCAGCCACCTGACTGCAAAGCAGAGCTGATTGAAAGTAAACCTTGTTTATTTTTTTCCTGCACAATCTGCATTGACGTTTTACTAAAGTGTGTACCACCTGGACCTTTATGGGCGGCTCAGATGTAGCTAAAGAATGTAACATATATTATTCAAAGTATACCGTAATTCTATTAACATTAGAAAACAGTAACTTGGTAGGCGATGCAAGTTAACAGCAATGGATGACTTCAAGTCAAAGCATTCTATTCTAAATAATATTAACAAACTTACAAATCCACTTTCTGCAACAAAACTTGGAAGCCCACTAACCAGAGCCCAGTGATCAGCAGGAGGGTTTCTTTAAAGGAAAAAAATAACATAACATATAATAGTGCATTTTTAATGGACATATTTGTTGTTGTCTGCTGAACTTTACGGGGAGACAGGTTATTCTTAAGGGGATTCTCCATTGAAAACTAGTTATCATCACAATTCATTAGCTAGTGAGTGTTCAACTGCTGGGACCTGCACCGATCGGCAGAATGGGAAACTTTTTTTTTCAGTATTAGGCCCCGGTTACACATTCAGTAGTTGGTTAGTATTTTACATCAGTATATGTAAGCCAAAATTAGTGCAATGATCATAGTTAAAGTATAAGGGCGCACTCAGATGTTCGTATTACTCGTGTGAGGATCGCATTGCAATGCTCTGATTGGTCATCGGCTCTACTGACCTGAGCATGACAGCATGTATTTCTATGTAGCTGTCATGCTCAGGTCTGGAGAGCAGGCGACCAGTCCTAGGATTGCTATTTAACCCTTATGTGAGTAATATAGCCTGCTAACGGCACCCTTATACTTTCCTCTGATTGTTCCATTGATTTTGGCTTACAAATGCAGATGTAAAATACTAACCAAATACTGAACGTGTGAATGTGGCGTAAGAATGCAGTAGTAGTGTGCATGCTCAACTGCTACTACATCCATTTCTTATGGGGCTGCTGAGATATGCTTGCCATTTTATGGCAGTCTCATAGAGAGTGAATGCAGTGGTGGCGAGTTATGCACACTAGCATAGCTTTCATAGAATCATAGACTGTTAGAGTTGGAAGTGACCTCCAGGGTCATCGTGTCCAAACCCCTGCTCAACACAGGATTCACTAAACTATCTCAGACAGATGTCTGTCCATCCTCTGTTTGAAGACTTCCATTGAAGTAGAACCCACCACTTCTTGTGGCAGCCTGTTCAATCATTGATCACCCTCACTGTTAAAAAGTTTTTTCTAATATCTAATCTGTATCTTCTCAATTTCAGTTTCATTCCATTGCTTTTCATGTTTCCGTGTGCAACTGAGAATAATGATGATCCCTCTTCAATGTGACAACCCTTCAGATATTTGTAGATAGCTATTAAGTCTCCTCTTAGCCTTCTTTTTTGCAAGCTAAACATTCCAAGATTCTATAACCATTCCTCGTAGGACATACTTTGCAGCCTGCTTACCATCCGGGTAGCTCTTTTATGAACTTGCTCCAGTTTTTCAATGTTTCTTTTAAAATGTGAGGCCCCGAACTGGACACAATATTCCAGATGAGGCCTGACCAAAGAGGAATAGAGGGGGATAATTACTTAACGTGACCTAGACTCTGTGCTTCTCTTAATACATTCTAGAACTGTGTTTGCCTTTTTTGTTGCTGCATCACACTGTTGACTCATGTGCAGTCTATGATCTATTAATATACCCAAGTCTTTTTCACATGTGCTGTTGCTTAGTTCTATTCCTCCCATTCTGTAGATGTAATTTTATTTTTTCTTTCCCAGATGTAGAATCTTGCATTTCTCCCTGATAAATACCATTCTATTAGTCACTGCCCATTGTTCAAGCTTATCTAGATCCTTTAGAATTCTTTCTCTGTCTTCTCTAGTGTTAACTGTCCCTCCTACCTTTGCATCATCTGCAAATTTGATTAGTTTATCTTCAGCTCCCTTATCTAGGTCATTTATAAAAATGTTGAACAACAATGAGGCCAGGACAGAGCTTTGTGGTACCCCACTTGAAACAATTTTCCAAATGGATGTGCATCCACTTATTGCCACTGAGCCAGTTATGAATCTACCTAACCGTAGCCTTGTCAATCCCATACTTGGTCATTTTTTCAATCAGGATAGTATGAGATACGTTATCAAATGCTTTGCTGAAGTTGAGATATACTATATCTACTGCATTTCCCTGATCCATCCAGTCAGTGATTCCATCACAGAAAGAAATTATATTAGTCTGATATGACTTGTTTGTTACAAACCCATGCTGGATCTTTTTAATTACTGTATTCTTATCCAAGTACTTACATGCTATTTAATTATTTTTTCAAATATATTTCCTGGTATAGAAGTAAGCCTCACTGGACTGTAATTTCCTGGCTCCATCTTCTTTCCTTTTTTGAAGATAGGTACAGTTGCCCTTCTCCAATCTTCTTGGACTTCTCCAATTTTCCAGGATTTTTCAAAGATTCTGGCTAGTGGTTCTGCTAATTCCTCTGCTAACTCTTTCAGTAACCTAGGATGTAATCCATCTTGACCAGGAAATTTAAATTAATTTAAATTAACTAAGTGTTCTGTCGCCATCTCCCTGTTTCTGGATAGTGTGGGTTCTTTTATTCCTTCAATGGCACCAAGAAGATCAGTTGATGTTACAATTGCTTTCTTAGAGCAACAGATGCAATAAGAATTTAAAAGTTCGGACTTCTCAATATCATTTTTGACCACTTCACTCTTTTCCCCCTGTAAAAATCCTATAGCATCTTTGACTTTTCTTTTGCTTTTGACATACCCCCAAAACCTTTTTTACTGTTTTTGGTCTCCCTTGCAAGCCTTACTTCATTACTGGCTTTAGCTCTTCTGTTTCCCTGCATTTCCTGCAAACAGCATTACATTCTTCTTTAGATATGCCCCCCTCTTTCCATTTGATATACATTTATTTTTTCCTTTTTAAAAAGTGATTAAGTTCTGTGTTCATCCATCCTCCTCTCTTTAAATGCTTCCAATTCTTCCTTTTTTTCGGGGTTGTTTGTGCGGTGAGAATTTCATTTAGAAAAATCTCCCATCCTTCTTGGAGATTTCTGTCATTTAGAACATCCAGCCATTGGACCTTTCCTACCCTCTTTCTGAATCCATTAAAATCTGTCCGAAGTCCAGCCTTAAACTCTCAGTCCTTGCTGGTGTTCCTCCTCTTGTAATCCAAAATTTGAGGATAGCATGATCGCTACCTTCTAAATTCCCAGCCACCTTTGCATCCTCAACCATTTCATCCCAATTGGTAAGAATTAGGTCCAAGATTGCAGATCCTCTTGGTCTAGCTTTTGAAAGATATTGAAAGTTGGAGAGAAGAGTGCATCATTGGGGATAAGTGTTCCCTGTTCTGCTGATTAGTGTGGTTCCTGGCTGTCAGACCCCCATTGAAAAGTTATTACCTATTTACAGAATAAGTGGTAATTTTATTCACCTATTCTGTGAATAGATGACAACTTGTTTTCACATAGAACCTTTTTAAATAGGACCTGCCGGCTGGTTAAAAATTATCAGTTTTTGGTTTTATAATGTTCCTGCTGCTCTCTTGAATGTGATGGGTTTATTTTTAAATCTGATATACTTTTAAGTTTCATGGTCTTCACCAATGGGGTGTGGTTCATGGTAACAATGCAGAACACTTAAAGACATGCCCCTAGAGAATCCTGTAAACCACACCCGCTCGTTAAAGACCATGAAAATCTGTACTAAATAAAAAAGCCCATATCTTTGGAACCATATTGAAAAAAATACTCAGGGAAGCAGAGGTATAAAATAAAAGTAAAAACTGTCCACTGTTGACCTGGTGACAGATTCCCTTTAAGTAGACAGATGTGTTTGGCGTTTTTTGGGCAATGCTCCATGAGAAAAGAGTATGCAGAGTAGTGTGGTCTCACTTTACTGCACAACATACTTAGGAGCATATAGAGAAATCATGCACAAAAAACAAATAAAACAAATACCATATAAAACATAATCTTTATTACATATATAACAAAATATTGCTCAGTAGCAAAGTATATTTAAAAGTTCAAATTGCATGGAAAAGACAGACAACAGGTCAGACAAAAGGACTCCCCCAGAAGAAGGCACTGCTGCCAAAATGCGCGTTGGGGTGGTGGCACCACAGTTTCAATAGCACAGGCTATAATTGATTTACCTCACATTGTCACTCTATGTATGTGCTGGTTCCCCCCTGGAACTTTGAGTTACTACTCATCAGTTAATGACTGTTTTTTTTTTTGTCTCTAATATTACTATCTATTATTTTTTCACATTTACCCTCATTGTTCTGTGCATTATTTTGTTTTACCTTAATGTGTGACACCATGTGCAGCTGTGGTGCTTCCTTTTGTCTGACCTGTTTGCACAACATACTTGTACAGTCATCTAGTATTTTTAGGAATCTAGTTTTGTCCACCAATGCTCCCACTCATGCCATTATAATAGCAAAATATGTTATCTGCTATACATTCATTATATAAAGCAAACTGAACCAGTGCCTGGGACAGTGCTCTGGGTAACCTATTCAGTATATAAAGCAATAGTCAGATATACCAATGGCTAATGAAGTAAAGTAGAACAAAGCAATATGAATGAGAAAAAAATACATGGATACGTAGATAACATGGGCAAATGGAGAACCAACCCTTAAATAGCATGGTGAAAATCACTGTACATAACCCACTACGACATTGGTGAGAAAAGCTAAGAAAATTAAGGATGTATTTACAGTGCATTTGCCTTGTGAAATCGGGATTCAAGTAAGAAATGCTCTCTGCTAGTGATGATCGAACCCATGATCGGGATCCGTTCCAAACACCTACTGTTTGGGAGCAAGTCCCTGTTACTGTTCAGGTTTTGGCACCCCGAACATTGGGTGTTTCCAATGTTGTCATCCACATGACAGCGTGAGAAACCCTGGTGGTTAGAGTGCTAGCAGCTGTGACCAACGGTAAAAAGTTTACCTCCAGCCACAGAGGCATTGGCTGATGTGAGTACTACTACCATTAGCCTATGCCTGCAGTGAGAGCAGGAGCAGCTGATGGGCGTATTTATCTGGTCCCTAAGCTATAAATAAATAAGTAAAACAAAAGATTGTGTGAGGTCTTTTTTTTATAAACAGCATGGCAAAACTGACAGCTGTGGACTGCAGCCCTCAGCTGTCAGCTTTATCATGGCTGATTATCAAGAATAGAGGGGTCCTCACGCTGTTTTTTAAATTATTTAAATAAATAATTAAAAAAACATGGCATGAGATACCCTTCTTTTTTTTACATCCAGCCAAGCTAAAGCAGAAAGCTGGTGATTTGTATTCTCAGGCTGGTAAGGGGCCATGGATATTGGCCCCCACCCTAAAAATAGCAGCCCGCAGCCACCCCAGAAAAGGCACATCTATTAGATTCACCAATTCTGCTGCTTGGCCCAGATCTTCACACTTGCCCTGTGGCAGAGACAAGTGGGGTTCATATTTGTGGGGTTGATGTCACCTTTGTATTTTCAGGTAATATCAAGCCCAGCAGTTAGTAATGGATAGGCTTGTATAAGACGTCTTTCCATTATTAAACCCATAGTCATAGATAGATAATAGATAGATTGATATAAAGATAGATAGATAGATAGATCGATCTGTAGATAGAAGGAATGAGATGGATAGATAGATCTACAGATAGATATATACATAGATCGATAGATATTATCTATCTATAGATCTATCTATCATCTATCTATTTATCTCATTCCTTCTATGTATCTATCTATTCTATCATCTACCTATCTATCTCATTCCTTCTATCTATTCTATCTATCATCTATCCATCTCATTCCTTCTTTCTGTTATATCTATCATCTATCTATATATCTCTCTATTTATCTCATTCCTTCTGTCTATAGATAGATAGATAGATAGAAGGAATGGGATAGATAGATAGATAGATAGATAGATAGATAGATAGATAGATAGATAGATAGAGGATAGATAGAAGGAATGAGATGTATATAGATAGATAGATAGATATATCCATATATCTATCTACATCTATCCATAGATATATCTATAGATAGATATATGAATAGATATATCTATCTCATTCCTTCTAAATATCCCATATCCCATATCTATCTATCTATCTATCTATATATCTATATATCTATCTATCCCATTCCTTCTATCTATCTATCTATAGATAGATAGATCTACATATAGATAGCTCTATAGATACATAGATCTATCTATTCGCATATCTATCAATAAGACGCCTATCCATTACTAATCCTATAGTAGTGAAAGAGTTAAAAAAATAAAGACACAGCCAGAAAAAAGTATTTTAATATTCTTAATTTCACCATACTTACAAGCACGCCTAATTCCTGCGACGCCCTCAATCACCTGCAAAAAATTAAAAATAATAAACCATCCATATACTCCCTTTCCGCCGTAACCCAATTAATAACGAGTGTCCCACGTCTATCTCCCCAATAGAACAGTGACATCAGGTGATGTCACTGCTTTATAGGGCCTCCAGTGACACACTGACAGGAGTCATTGGCTCCTGCAGTGCATCACTGAGGTTACCTGAGTTCATTGATCTCACTTTATGGCAAAGCTGCATGGGAATTTTCCCACACAGCACTGCCACAAGTGAGAGTAGGAATTTTTTCACAGCAGCAGAGAGATACAATGTGGAAGGATACCTTCCGTCATTGTATTGTCAGAGCCCCTGGAGAGCAGTCTCATCAGCTGATGTGGCAGCTCTCCACGGGAGATCATGGTGGGACACTCCTATTAATTGGATAACTGCGGATCAGGGAGTATATTGTTTGTTTATTATTTTAATATTTTTTACAGGTGATCAGTGACTTCGGGATCAAAGTGATTGGTGAGTATGTACTCTATGTTTTATGTACTGTATGTACTGTAATGTTGTGTATATGTACTGTATGTACTGTATGTTGTATGTACTGTATGTTGTATGTTATATGTTATAGTTTGTATGTTGTGTGTACTGTATATTGTATGTTGTATGTACTGTATGTTATATGTTGTATGTTGTATGTACTGTATGTTGTATGTTGTATGTACTGTATGTTGTATGTTATGTATGTTATATGTTGTACGTTGTATGTACTGTATGTATGTTGTATGTACTGTATGATATATGTTGTATGTTGTATATTGTATGTACTGTATGTTGTATGTACTGTATGTTATATGTTGTATGTACTGTGTGTACAGTATGTTGTATGTACTGTATGTGCATTTTTGCTTTTTTTCTACATTCAACACATTAGCAGGATGATGGGACTACTACTGTCCCATCATTGGCTAATGTGTCAATCACTGTCACTGTAGCAGGCATAGCCCGATGGGACATGTAGTGCCATCGGACGTTGCCTGCACACACACACACACCCATAGACCCCCGCGCACAGCCCCGAAGACCCCCGGACAGCGCCACACAGCCCCACAAAGCCCTGGACAGCGCCGCACAGCTCCGCACACACCCAGACAGCCCCACACACACCCGGACAGCATTGCACACCCCCGGACAGTGTTGGACAGCCCGCAGACCGTCAGACAGCCCCCAGACCCCACCCACACACACTATACACGCACACATGCTGCGAAAAAATAAGCTGTGTTTCGGTGCAGATTTATCCGCAGCATGTGCACATCAAGTCTGCGGTTCCCATAGACTTACATTGGTTGTGCACTACACTGCGGATTTGATGCCATCCCACATGGTAAAAAACACTGCGGATCCGCAATCAAATCCGCAACGTGTGTACACAGCCTAAGCCAATGAATGATAACTTCAGTGTTTTAAAAAGCCACATGGTAGGCCCTGTTACTTTGTCACAATGGTGAAGACAAAGGATCTGCAAGAGGACATCACACACAGCACAAGACTTCCAAAGGTAATAAGACTCTCTCCAAAGACCTTGGTATCTCAGTTTCAACAGTGCGCAATGTTATTAAGAAGTTTACCAAGTATAGACCCATCAAGAATTTCCCTGGACATGGGGGAAAGAGGAAAATTGACAAGAGATGTCTTCAAAGGTTAATGTGAATGGTGGAATAAACACCATGTTGAGCATCCAAAGACCTGAAAGTCAACCTGGAACAGTCAAGGTTTCATCAAGTACCGTATGCACACTAAATCAAACAGAGATTTATGGGCAAAAGCCAAGGAAGAAACCATTTCTGAAGAAAATACATAAAAAGGAACAACTGATCTTTGCTAAAGAGTTCCTTGACAAACCATAATCCTTCTGGTAAAATGTTCTGTGGACAGATGAAACAAAAATAGAGCTTTTGGCAAAGCAAAGCAACACTTTGTTTACAGATGTGTAATGAAGCTTATAAGGAAAAGAACACCCTACCTACAGTTAAGCTTGGTGGAGGATACATAATACTGTGTGGATGCTTTGCTGCACCTGGTACCTTGACTGTATCACAGGAATCATGAAATCAGAGAATTATCAAGAGATTTTTGAGTGAAATGTCCTACCCAGTGTAAGAAAACTTGGTTTGAGTTGAAGATCATGAATCCTCCAGCAAGTCAATGACCTAAAGCAAACATCCAAGAGTACACAGAAATAGTTGAAAAAGAAAAAATGGACTGTTTTTAAATGGCCAGCAATTAGATCTGACCTCAATCCCATTGAAAATCTTTGGGGTGAGCTGAAATCTGCATTGGGAAAAAGAACCCTGCAATCATTCAAGAGCTTGAACAAATGGCAAAGGAAGAGTGGGAGAAAATACCAGCTGAGGAGGGCAAGAAGCTTATAGATGGCTGCAAGAAACAAGAAACATTTGGAGGCTGTCATCAGTGCCAAAGGGTGTGCCACCAAGTATTATTTAGGGGTGTCTTTATTGCAGCACATGCTGTTTATTCTGTTTCTTCTTTGAAATTGCAACACCTAAATTGAAAACTAATGTTTTATTGTTGTATTACTTTGGAGCAATAATTATAAAATTATCATGACATAACTATGGAACATCATCATTTATTTCTGAAAATATTGTATAGTCTATTCAAAAAAATGAGGGGATGTCAATAATGGTGACCACTGACCAGCACTGTAGATATGGAATTTTTTGTAATTTCTTCCCATAGGTTTCTCCATAAAGCTTAAAAAATGCTAAAAAAAACCCCATGCTTTTGTAGCTAAAGGTTTTGAGAATAACACAAATTTAGCATTTCACAGTTTGCTACCTCAGTGTTTTTAGACCTTTTAGTTGGATGTTTAAATGCTTACTAAAGTACAATTATAAGTATGTCATAAGTTTTAAAGTTTTGCTGACAAGTGCATCAAGTTCATGTAATAACTGAATATTTACAGTGTTTTTTCAAGACTTCTGCAATTCGCTCTGACATGATGGATATCAACTTCTGGGCCAAAACCTGACTGCAACACATTCATGTCTAATCAGTGATTGGGGCTTATCACAACTTCTGTGTTTCTTTTTGTTTGTACATCCTCAAAAAGCGGTTCTATAAACAAAAAAAACACTGAAGTTTTGCAAAACTGCAAGCACTGATAAAAGTTTTAAATCTTATGAAATGCTTATAATTGTACTTCAGTAACCATAGAAACATCTGACCAAGGCCTCATTCAGACATCAGTATTTTCCACGTACGAGAAAAACGGACTGATTAATCAGAATTTGATCAAAGAGTGGTCCAAGTGTCATCTATTTATTTTTTTTATACGTGGAGAGAAAAAAACATTTTCTCCACCTCGTCCTTTTTGACAGTCCGTGAAAATCAAACCTCACTCGTATGTCTTGGACATGTCTCCGATATTTTCTTTGAACCACTCGGAAAAGAGTCAGATATGTGCACACTGCAGCCATATAGATTATTAGGTACGAGTGCTATCCATGAAAATGATATCAGTTATTTTTACGCACGAATAACTATCGAAAATGCAGCATTTAATTTACAAAGAAAAACACATTTAGAAATTTCACAAGAATAAAACAAATAAACAACAGTACTAATGATTGGAAAAGATAATTGACTATCTGATTTCATGTAGGGAAAAATCCCATAAAATTAACATACCAATGATGTTCAGTAAGGTGACCTATAGAAAACAAATGCACTAGCTGATCGTTAACAAAAGCTGCATTTACCAAAGCTTTCTTGTAAAGTTCGACTTTGATCCTTTTTATGAAGATTGTAATCACTTGTTTACTACTAGTATAATCTTCTGAAAATCTACTTCTAAATTTTCAGGAAAAATTAAATGTTTCATTATACTACTTCAAACAGGTTATGTTTGCCGACAGATTATTTTCAATGCTTCCAAAACCATTTGGCCTGGGGTTCACCCATACGTCTTTATCAAAGGACACTGACTTCAGCATTTCTACAATGTAGAGGAACTGACAAAAGTACCAATCTACGGGCTAAGGGAAAAGTAGACATTGGCAGGCTTCCAGTGGCCCCCTCTAGAGTGGAACTGAGAGATGGAGTCAAACCACCAAGCCTCCCTCAGTATCTCTATCTCCAGCGCAGGAGGATGCCATACGGGTCTATATCACTCAGATACTTCAGGCTATAGCTCTGATCACTATTACATCTCCCTGTAACATGCCCCTTTATCCAGTCAAGAAAAAGACCGCCCCAAGCCAGAATGGTCCGTGATTTTAGAAAAGCGAGCAAAGCTGCTGAGTCAATCACTCCCATCATAATGAACCCCCACACCCTTTTGGCACAAATCCCAGCAAAAACTCAAATGTACACTATCATTGACCTTGCTAATGCTTTTTTCTCTCTACCATTGCACCCAGATTGTCTGTATGTTTTTTGCTTTTACTTTTCAGGGAAAACAATATGCTTGGACAGTGTTACCACAAGGTGAACAGAATTCACCGACACAATACACAACAGCACTGCAGTCAGTCCTCCAGACCTCGATCTCCACACAGTCCTCAGTTGTGCTGCTATAGTATGTGAATGATTTGTTGACATGTGCACTAGATGCTGAGAGCTGTAGGACTGTTTCCATAAGTCTCCTGCAGTTTCTAGCACAACATGGCTGTAAGGCCTCCAATAATAAACTTTGTAAACCAAAGGTTGTTATTTTGGGTCACCGCCTGCATGGACCTACCGGGCACTTCACTCCTGATCGCATTCAGGCCATACAATCCATTTCTGTCCTCACATCTGTCAGTGAGCTCCGTACCTTTCTGGGCCTAGTCTCCTATTGTAGAGAATGGATCCCTAATGCTGCTTCACACATGCAGCCTCTCTACGATTCAGTTAGGTTACCCTTTCATTTATCCAAAGATGCTCTTGACAGCTTTTACGTCAATAAACATGCCATGATGTATGCACCAGCACTGGGTATCCCCAAATATGAGATTCCTTTTAACCTTTATTGTGCTGAGTTCCAAGGCTTTGCATCAGCGGTTTCAACCCAAACCTATGGTTCCCGACAATGCCCTATTGCATAATATTCAGCACACTGGACCCAGTAGCATGAGGTTGCTACTTCATGCATCAGAGCTATTGCTGCTGTTAACATAATAGTTCACAGGGCATCCTCCATTGTTCTTGACTTTCCAACTGTCATTCATATGCCACATACATAGAGTTCTGTCCCAAGTTCAGCCCAAACACCTATCCATGGCCAAACATCTCAGACTTCAGTGTGCATTGCTTCTCCCCCTTCACTTTATTTCAAAAAGTGTACTACTGTCAAACCAGCCACTCTTCTTCCAAAGGAGGGTGATGAGGGAATGGAGGCAGAGGAAGAAGTGGAACATGATTGTCTCTGGTTAATGGAACAAGAGACAGCTGGATTGGCAAACGTGACAAATCTCTTTGCATTATCCAAACTTTGAATTTTTTGTGGACGGTTCCAGATATGCCATAGATGGGACTGTCAGGATTTGAACCCAGCAGCTCCTGTACACCAGACGGCAGCTCTTCCCTCTGAGCTATTCAGCTCACTGGACAGTTCTGTGCCAACACAAATACTTGTACCTATGTTGTTTCTGATGGTCTCCACCCTGAGTTCCTGTTGGTCACCACCATGTGTTTCTGATTGGCTCAATCCTGATTGAACACCCTATTTAAACCTGGACTAGAACTCCCTTCCTTGTGAGATTATTGAGTTACCAACCTCTAGTCAAGCTTCCTTTAACCTGATGCTTATCGTCAAGATACTATATTGCTGTTCCTGGGTACTGACTTCTGGTTTCCCTGACTACAGTTTCTGTTTATCCTTCAAACTACATTGCTGTTCCTATGTATCGACTTCTGGCTATCCATGACTGCACTACCAGTCATTGCTGCCCCTAGTGGTTGCAGTACCACTGCTCCAAACCAGGTCAGTCCATAACAAAATAATGTCGCAAGGAAAATGGAGTCTGTTGCAGGCCAACTGAGGCAATAAGTTGCTGAACTTCAGAATGTTTGTGCCACATACCAAGAAAAATTTTCTAAATTGCAAACACAAGTGTTGGGTTAGCAAAAGGAAATTATTGAGTTGCAGAAGCAGTTTCTCGATTTGCACAACTCTGGTAAGGAATCAAACACACGCATGCTGCTGCACGCAAAATTCAGTGGGGATCATTATCATTACCTTGGATTCCTAAATCAGTGCTGTATCTATTTCTAGATGCAAACTTCTCCATTTACCAGTGATAGAAAAAAAGGTTCTTTTCATTAATAATCTCATGACTAATGAGGCTCTTGCATGGGCCTCACCTTATGTTGTAAATAACTCTGACCTCCTAAATGACTTAGTTTCCTTCATCGCTGCTATGGATCAAGTGTTTGATTACCCAAATTGTTGTGCTACAGCTGAAACCAAATTGTAGAACCTATGTCAAAGGCGGCGTTCTGTAGCTGAATATACCACTGAATTCCACAGCTGGGTGGCAGACAGCACATGGAATTTAGCTGCCCAGAGGAGTAAATTTCACTGAGGAATATCAGAGCTATTATTCAAGACACCTGATAATTTAGAGGACTTTATTCAACTATGCATTCTAATTGATAAGGGACTCACGGAACAAAGAAAGGAAAGACTGTGAGTTTTTGGAAACACTCCGTCCTAACTACTACTTTACCCAATCCTCATAAAAAAACCAACAGGAAATGGAAAGTGTGCCTATGCAAATTAATGTAATCCATAAACCTCTCTCTCTCTGCAGTAGAGAAGGAGAGGCGACGTGTGACACAAGTCACGGCAGTAAATATATAAATACTACTTACTGTAAGTAAAGGGAGGTCAAACAATCCGAGGTCAAGACCAGGATATGGCACAGTACGACAAAGGGAAGTCAGAAACAAAATCCAATACACGAGCCGAGGTCAGAAGAGCCAGAGAGACGAAACAGATACAGGGAGCAGGCACAAGCAAAGTCAGGTCACAAGCAAAGGGTCAGAGTCCGTGAAGAGAATCAAGTCAAGCTGGGTCAGGCACAGAGCGCAGAGGGATCAATGTTCTACATGCAACAGCAAGTGTACGATTGACACTGGGGGAAAGAACTAACATGCTTAAGTAGAAGCCTGATTAAGGAAAATGAACACAGTTGATTGCAGCACAGACCAGCACAGATTGACAGCCCCAACACAAAGTAACAGAAAGACAGAAATAGAGTGGAAATCGTGACACGACGTACAGAGAATATATGTCTCTATTGCTGGAGATCTGGACATTTTGCCATCAACTGTCGTAATAAAAAGACCATAGCTTTCACCAATGACAAGAGTAAAAGCAATTTAGACCTTTTTGAACAGACATATCCTGTTATGCAGACAATCTCATCTGTAATGCAGAATAAAGGCAAAGAGCAATCACCATTGTCTCATTTTGTCGTTCCCATACAGGTCATAATTGGGAGACAAAAAATACAAAGCTCTGAGATTTTAGATTCTGAAGCAGGAGGAAATTTCATGGACGTAAGTCCAATTCACACTTGATAATAACATTGCAAATAGGACTAAATCCATGTCAATTGATATGGAAACTATGGATAGATCACCTTTATCATCTGGACCTGTTATTCATGAGAATTGATTTGGAAATCTGTGTTGAACCGAATCATCATGAAGCAGTTAGATTTTATCTTTTTTCATCTCCAAAATTTCCAGTTATTTTAGGAATTCCTTGATTTTCAAGCTATAACCCATCTATCAATTGGGCATCAAAGACCATTTCCTTTCCCTCTGAGTATTGTAAGAACAATTGCCATCATAATTTATCTGCTTCCAAACCAATTCAAGTTTCTGAGATTTCTCATCAGAATTTTGATAAGCTACCACCTCAGTACCAGCAGTTCAGTGAAGTCTGCAGTAAGAAGAAAGCTGATCAACTGCCTCCTCATCACTCTTACGACTGTCCCATTGAATTACTTCATGGAGCGTCCATCCTGCTTGGCTGAATTTACAAAAGGACTAAAGGAATACCTAGACAAAAATTTTGCGAAAGGCTTTATTCAAACTTTTTCTTTGCCAGCTGGAGCACCCTTGTTTTTTGTATAAAAGAAGGACTCAGCTCTCCGGCCATATATTGATTATAGGGAAATAAATAAAATTACCATTAAAAATCGCTACTCACTCCCCTTAATTCCTGAGTTGCTGGAGAGACTTCCATCTGCCAGAATTTTTACCAAACTCGATCTAAGTAGGGCTTATAATCTCATATGATTCCACCTGGGAGATGAGTGGAAAACTACCTTTAGAATTAGATATGGACATTTTGAATATCTGGTTATGCCTTTCCGCTTTAGCAAAGCCCCTGCCACCTTTCAGCATTTCATTAATTATCTTTTTCGAGATTTCTTGGATCATTTTTTGTTGTTTATCTTGATGACATTCTTATATTTTCAGATTCCTAGGAGGAGCATCGCAGATATTGAGAAAAACATGCATATATGTCTCTTTATATAGTGTATGTAAACTTCTGGTTTCAAATGTATGTATTTATTGTATTTGCTTATATTGGGCCATCAATTTCACAGCGCTTTACAGGCATCATCATCACTGTCCCCATTGGGGTTCACAATCAAAATTCCCTATCAGTGTGTCTTTGGAGGAAACTAGAGTACCAGGAGGAAACTCATGCAAACACGGGGAGAACATACAAACTCCTTGTAGATGTTGTCCCCCACCCGCCAAAAAAAGCAAGCAAAAAGGTTTGAAATGAACAACTTTTTAAAAACGCTGTAAAAATCCCTTAAAGGTAGTGGACTGACAACAAATAGTCTTTCTGCTGAGTTGCTGTAAAAGCTTATGATTCACACTACCTGTTTTAAGGGAGTAATTACTTTCTATATACTTTAGATTCTAAATATACGCTCTAAATAGACTTACGGAATAACTTTTATGTCTTCTTTTCCATGCAGTATGTAGTCAATAACTTTGTAGAATACAATTTCCTAAAAATACACAAATACAAATGTTGTTTAACTAAAATAAATAGATTTGTTTGGTATGGATAAAGCAGAATTTTATATTTACAGCAAAGGTGAATTACTTAATTGCATAACTCTATAAGGCATGGTATATTGCTTACGCCACATTTGGACGTTTCACATATGGCCAGCTGGAGTGGCTGGGATGGTTTTTCATCACATTCACTCCATCTGGTCTTAACCCACACACATTAACTTATTGTTAACTTACTGCTAACTTACCCTTCCATCTGGTGTACGTTGTCCAGAATAAGGAGGAACTTCTCCCATCAGAACAGGCCATAGGTCAAAGAATTCCTAGTAGAAAAAAACAGTGGAAATGTAGATTTTTTTTAGTTAGGTTTCCTTATTTACTGTCGACATAGCCATATGAGGGCTTGTTTTTTGTGGGGCTGCTACTTTTAGGCTGGGGGCAATATCCAAGGCCCCATACCAGCCTGAGAATACCAGCCCTCACCTGTCTGCTTTAGCTTTACTGGTTGTTAAAAATGAGGTGGAAACTGTGTTTTTTTAATTTATTATTTATTTACATAATTAAAAAAAAGGCGTGAGGACCCCTCTATTCTTGATAAACAGCCTTGCTAATGCTGACAGCTGAGGGTTGCAGCCCACAGTTGTCAGTTTGGCCTGGCTGGTTATCAAAAATACAGGAAAAACCATGTCACTTTTTAAAACAAGTTATGTATTTAAAGCGCAGGCGCCAGCTGATGAATTGTTGTGAATTCCGTTTCCGGGCTCCCTCCTGTGGTCATGAGTGGTACTGTGTGAGTTCTGTTCTTGGGCTCCCTCTGGTGGCCTTTAGCGTTACGGCTGGTCTGTATCTGGGTTCCAGCTGCCTGGTTTTCTGCCACTCTGGCTCCTATTAAACTCCACCTGGACCTTTACTTTTTGCCAGCTGTCGTTGTATTCAGTCCTGGTTTGATCTCTCTTGGACTTCCCTTGTGACCTGTCTCCTCCTGGAGAAGCTAAGTTTTGCTTGTTCATGTTTGCTCATTGTTTCCTTGAACATGTTTCTCACTATATGATGAGTTCAGTCCAGCTTGCTTATATGTGATTTTCTTGCTTGCTGGAAGCTCTGGGGTGCAGAGTGCGCCCCTCACATCGTGAGTCGGTGTGGGGGTTCTTGTATTCTCTGCGTGGATATTTTTGATAGCTTTTGTACTGACCGCACAGATCCCTTGCTATCTTCTGACTATTTAGTATTAGCAGGCCTCATTTGCTAAAACCTGTTTCATTTCTACGTTTGTGTTTTCCCCTTCACTCACCGCTATTATTTGTGGGGGGCTGTCTAAACTTTGGGGTTTTCTCTGAGGCAAGTGAGGCTTGCTTTCTCTCTAGGGGTAGCTAGTTTCTCAGGCTGTGAAGAGGCGTCTAGGTTTTTAGGAAATGCTCCACGGCTGCCTTTAGTGTGTGTGGATAAGATCAGGGTTGCGGTCAGTATAGTTCCCACATCCCCAGAGCTAGTCCGATATTCTGGTTACTTATCAGGTCAGATCAGTTATCCTTACCACCAGGATCATAACAGTACAGCTGGCCAGAAGTGTTAATGCATTGCAAAAGAGGGATAAGAGAAGCCTTGAGTTCATTTTTTTTTCCTCTGCATTGTGTCCAGTCTCTCTCCTCCCCTTAATCTCTGGGTGGTTCAGAATTCAGCTGCAGACAGGAATTTTTGGATCTACAGATTAATGCTTCGGCTAATGGTAATCTATCCACTGAAGTTTTTAGAAAAGCTACAGCAACAAACACTTTGCTGCATGCCACGTCTTCCCATCCATCCTCGGTAATTAAAGGGATACCCACGGGACAATTCCTGAGGATTAAACGCATATGCTCGGATGATCTTTCCTTTGAAAGACAGGCAAGGGAATTGAGCATGCGTTTTAAAAATAGAGGATATAGTCATACTAACATCAAAAAGGGATACCATAATGCGAAATACAAATTAAGAAATGAATTGTTGTATAAAAATAATTTAAACAACAGGGATAGTCGTGAAGAAGATTTCTGTCCACGTTTAATCGCCACATACAACAACAAATGGCCGGAATTTTGCCAAATAATTCGTAAACATTGGCAAATTCTATTAACGGATCCGATCCTGAAAAAATGTTTGCCCCCGTCTCCCCAAATTACGGCCAGGAGAGCCAAAAATTTAAAAGACATGTTGGTTCATAGTCATTATGAACCCAAGAAAAAAGAAACTTGGCTGGATACTGTAGGTTTCTATCCATGCGGGCATTGCAAGGCGTGTGACAATGTGGTCAAAAGTAAAACCTTTACGAATGCCAGAGGTAATAGAACATACTCCATCAGGCATTTTATCTCATGTGCCACCAAGGGCGTGGTTTATTGTGCTGAGTGCCCGTGTGGCAAAATTTATATAGGATTGACCACTAGAGAACTACGTATTCGCACAAGGGAACATGTCAGGGACATTGAGAAAAGTAAAAATATTGAGGACCCGTCTCAATTAAAAACTATACCGAGACATTTTTTTGAACATCATAATAGTGAGTCCAGACATTTGAAAATCAAGGGTATTGATATTGTCCAAATGGGGGCAAGAGGGGGTAACATAGCGAAAAGTCTCGCTAGACTGGAAAGTAAATGGATTTACAGATTAGGCAGTGTAGCCCCTATAGGGCTTAATGAAAATTTTGGTTTTTCGGCTTTCTTGCAGTAGTTCGGTCTTTGGGTATACTAGTGTTTTTTAGGGGTATTGGGATGTTTTATGGATTTTAATTATTTTTCTTTTCATCATCATTATAGATTCCATCTGTTATGGTATTTGGACTTTATGTGTCATCCTTTTTCCATCCAGGATTAGTATGGGACGGCTTAAGATACTGCTATTGAAGATATTGAAAGAATGAAATATATTATTTATGCGGCACCTGTCACTTTAAATTTATGAAGTTATTCACAATATATGAAAATTATGTAATAAATTATCACAATTAATCACTATATCTGTCACTAGGTCACTTTTTTATGCAATATTTATACATCAGAGTTCTATACATTGTTAATTTTAATTAATATTAACTATTCACTGAGTATCGTTAAGGTAATTTTTTATGAGATATACATTATGCATTGTCCAATTTTTATATGTTTTTTTAGGTATTGTCACTAATATTTATGTTTTTCTTAAGATTTTATATGCCTGGTAATCCGGAAATGTGCGCTGCTGGATGATCTGATTGCGCACAGACTTCACCTATTCCGGCATTTGGGATTTAGCTGGCACGCATTGCGCTCATCACTGAGCGCCTGCCTGCTTGCGGTCCACGGTCCGGAACTGGTGAAGTCATTTCCGGTGCGCGTCTGACGGCATCAGCGCCCTTAGTATTTCCGGAACCACGTTGTTTTCTCGGCGTCCTATACTTGTCTCTGATTGGTCCAGGTATGATTTAAAGGTCCGGCGTCCCTCTACCCCGACACGCCCCCTGAGGAAGTGTTACGAAACGCGCGTCGGGGTACAGGAACGGAGACACAGACATCAGACCGCATGTGAGTGAATTATTTGGTTTACGTCTGCCCTTTGCACTTTATATAATTTATTACAAATTGGTATCAGCATGATTGCACAAAGGTAGTGAGCGTTATAATATATGCTTTTTAGCAGTGATTAATCTATTAAGCTCCACTATATTATAGATATCTATTGAGCCTTATGCACTATGATTAAATTCTATGTGAGGCCATAGTCTTGGTATGGGCAGCGATATTACCAATTTTATCCTTCTATTTGCTGTGTCGATTTATGTTATGTGGATTTCTCCGCTCCATTAACATTTGGAGTTTTTTTTTTTTTCTTTGTTTAAAATCATCTTGATTTATTATTGTAATTACTAATAAACTATTTTTCTATACATTTAACATTGTGGCTAAGTCTGGTTGCGTGGTTTGAATGGCAATCATTTGACTTTATGTGTTGATTTGAGTATATTGAGATACACAATGAAATAACAGGGATCAGCCTTGGTTGATTTAATGTGAAGAGGCGTCTAGGTTTTTAGGAAACGCTCCACGGCTGCCTTTAGTGTGTGTGGATAAGATCAGGGTTGCGGTCAGTATAGTTCCCACATCCCCAGAGCTAGTCCGATATTCTGGTTACTTATCAGGTCAGATCAGTTATCCTTACCACCAGGATCATAACAGTACAGCTGGCCAGAAGTGTTAATGCATTGCAAAAGAGGGATAAGAGAAGCCTTGAGTTCATTTTTTTTTCCTCTGCATTGTGTCCAGTCTCTCTCCTCCCCTTAATCTCTGGGTGGTTCAGAATTCAGCTGCAGACATGGACATTCAGAGTCTGTCCTCTAGTGTGGATCATCTCGCTGCAAGGGTACAAAGTATCCAGGATTATTTTGTTCACAGTCCTATGTCAGAGCCTAAAATACCGATTCCTGAGTTGTTCTCTGGAGATAGATCTAGGTTTTTGAATTTCAAAAATAATTGCAAGTTATTCCTTTCCCTGAGACCTCGTTCCTCTGGTGACCCAGTTCAGCAAGTTAAAATTATTATTTCTTTGTTACGTGGTGACCCTCAAGATTGGGCATTCTCCCTGGCGCCAGGAGATCCTGCATTGCTAAATGTGGATGCGTTTTTCCTGGCGCTTGGACTGCTTTATGAGGAACCTAATTTAGTAGACCAGGCTGAAAAGGTTTTGCTGGCTCTCTCTCAGGGTCAGGATGAAGCAGAGATTTACTGTCAGAAATTCAGGAAATGGTCTGTGCTCACTCAATGGAATGAGTGTGCCCTGGCAGCGATTTTCAGAAAGGGTCTTTCTGAGACCCTTAAGGATGTTATGGTGGGGTTCCCCACGCCTGCGGGTCTGAATGAGTCAATGTCTTTGGCTATTCAGATTGATCGGCGTTTGCGGGAGCGCAAACCTGTGCACCATCTGGCGGTATTTTCTGAGCAGAAGCCTGAGTCTATGCAATGTGACAGGATTCTGACCAGAATTGAACGGCAAAATCACAGACGTCAGAATGGGTTGTGCTTCTACTGTGGTGATTCTGCTCATGTTATCTCAGAATGCTCTAAGCGCACAAACAGGTTCGCTAAGTCTGTCACCATTGGTACTGTACAGCCTAAATTCATTTTGTCTGTTACTTTGATTTGCTCTCTGTCATCCTATTCGGCTATGGCTTTTGTGGATTCAGGTGCTGCCCTGAATTTGATGGATTTGTCATTTGCCAGGCGCTGTGGTTTTGTCTTGGAGCCTTTGCAGTTCCCTATTCCACTAAAGGGAATTGATGCTACACCATTGGCCAAGAATAAACCTCAGTACTGGACTCAAGTGACCATGTGCATGACTCCTGTACATCAGGAGGTGATTCGCTTTCTTGTGCTACATAATTTGCATGACGTTGTCGTGTGGGGTCTGCCATGGTTGCAGGCTCATAATCCAGTCCTGGATTGGAAAGCAATGTCTGTGTCAAGTTGGGGTTGCCAGGGAATTCATGGCGATGCTCCTTTGGTGTCAATAGCTTCTTCTACTCCGTCTGAAGTCCCTGAATTTTTGTCGGACTACCAGGATGTATTTGATGAGCCCAAATCCAGTGCCCTACCTCCGCATAGGGATTGTGATTGTGCTATAAATTTGATTCCTGGTAGTAAGTTCCCTAAGGGACGACTTTTTAATTTATCTGTACCAGAACATGCCGCTATGCGGAGTTATATTAAGGAGTCTTTGGAGAAAGGACATATTCGCCCGTCCTCGTCCACTTTGGGTGCGGGGTTCTTTTTTGTGGCCAAGAAGGATGGTTCTCTGAGACCCTGTATAGATTATCACCTTCTGAAAAAAATCACGGTCAAATTTCAGTATCCTTTGCCACTGCTGTCCAATCTGTTTGCTCGGATTAGGGGAGCTAAGTGGTTCACCAAGATACATCTTCGAGGAGCTTATGATCTTGTGCGTATAAAGCAGGGCGATGAATGGAAAACAGCATTTAATACGCCTGAAGGCCATTTTGAGTACTTGGTGATGCCTTTTGGGCTTTCTATTGCCCCTTCCGTGTTCCAGTCCTTCATGCACGATATCTTCCGAGAGTATCTGGATAGGTTTATGATTGTGTACCTGGATGATATTTTGGTCTTTTCTGATGATTGGGAATCTCATGTGAAGCAGGTCAGGATGGTATTTCAGGTCCTGCGTGCCAATGCCTTGTTTGTGAAGGGCTCTAAATGTCTCTTCGGAGTCCAGAAGGTTTCCTTTTTGGGCTTTATTTTTTCTCCTTCTACTATTGAGATGGATCCAGTCAAGGTCCAGGCTATTTATGACTGGACTCAACCTACATCAGTGAAGAGTCTTCAGAAGTTCCTGGGCTTTGCTAATTTTTACCATCGCTTCATCACAAATTTTTCTAGTGTGGTTAAGCCTTTGACGGATTTGACCAAAAAGGGTTCTGATGTGACGAATTGGTCCCCTGCGGCCGAGGAGGCCTTTCAGGAGCTGAAACGTCGGTTTTCTTCGGCTCCTGTCTTGCGTCAGCCGGATGTCTCTCTTCCTTTCCAGGTCGAGGTTGATGCTTCTGAGATTGTCGCAGAGAAGCTCTGATGGCTCTGTGATGAGGCCATGTGCTTTCTTTTCAAGAAAGTTTTCGCCTGCCGAGCGGAATTATGATGTTGGTAATCGGGAGTTGTTGGCAATGAAGTGGGCATTTGAGGAGTGGCGACATTGGCTTGAGGGAGCCAAACATCGTGTGGTGGTCTTGACGGATCACAAGAATTTGACTTATCTCGAGTCTGCCAAGCGATTAAATCCTAGACAGGCTCGATGGTCACTGTTTTTCTCTCGTTTTGATTTCTTGGTTTCATACCTTCCGGGTTCTAAGAACGTGAAGGCTGATGCCCTTTCTAGGAGTTTTGTGCCTGACTCTCCGGGTGTTTCTGAGCCAGCTGGTATCCTCAGAGAGGGGGTGATCTTGTCTGCCATCTCCCCTGTGAAAGAAATGGTTAACTTGGAATAAATAAAATATACTTTATATGTGAAGGGTCAGTATTATCATCTAAGTCTCCTATAGTCCTGTTCCCCTACATTCCTTCTGGGAAAAGGTCAGTTATTCTGGGAGGAACATTAATAGGTTGGGAGTTGATATCCTTTCAAGGAAGTACATCTGGTTCACCCTTATTTTCAAGGTAATCAGCATATTTTGGCTAAATCCCTTGTTGACAAGAAATATGTGAAGAACATTCCCGCATTCTATCTTGGGAATCGGTGACAGGTCGTCAAGGAAAGTGTGTTTTCTGCCAAATATTTGTAACCTATACCCCTTGTGACTTTTGGGTTATAAAAGAAGGCTGGGGCAGCAATAAAGTAGAATTATCTCTCAAAGACATACAGTTGTCTGTCTCTCTGATTTATTTCTCCATACTATAGGTACCTATCGAACAATACCTGAGGTTGGTTTCCATTAGAGAGAAAATCTCGTCTCTAACACCCCTGATTTGCGACGGGTGCTGCAGGAGTTTCAGGGTAATAGACCTGACCGTTGTCCACCGGAGAGACTGTTTGTCCCGGATAGATGGACCAGTAGAGTTATTTCCGAGGTTCATTCTTCAGTGTTGGCGGGTCATCCGGGGATTTTTGGTACCAGGGATTTGGTGGCTAGGTCCTTTTGGTGGCCTTCCTTGTCGCGGGATGTGCATTCCTTTGTGCAGTCCTGTGGGATTTGTGCTCGGGCCAAGCCTTGCTGTTCTCGTGCCAGTGGATTGCTTTTGCCTTTGCCTGTCCCGAAGAGGCCCTGGGTGCATATTTCCATGGATTTTATTTCGGATCTTCCAGTCTCTCAGAGGATGTCTGTCATCTGGGTGGTTTGTGATCGTTTTTCTAAAATGGTCCATTTGGTGCCCTTGCCTAAGCTGCCTTCCTCCTCCGATTTGGTTCCACTGTTTTTTCAGAATGTGGTTCGTTTGCATGGTATTCCGGAGAACATTGTGTCTGACAGAGGATCCCAGTTCGTGTCCAGATTTTGGCGGTCCTTTTGTGCTAAGATGGGCATTGATTTGTCTTTTTCGTCGGCCTTCCATCCTCAGACGAATGGCCAAACCGAACGAACTAATCAGACCTTGGAAACTTATCTGAGATGTTTTGTTTCTGGATTTCGCCCTTAATAATCGGGCTAGTTCTGCTACTTTGGTTTCGCCGTTTTTTTGTAATTCTGGTTTTCATCCTCGTTTTTCCTTGGGTCAGGTTGAACCTTCTGACTGTCCTGGGGTGGATTCTGTGGTGGATAGGTTGCAGCAGATCTGGAACCACGTAGTGGACAATTTGACGTTGTCACAAGAGAAGGCTCAGCGCTTTGCTAACCGCCGTCGCTGTGTGGGTCCCCGACTTCGTGTGGGGGATTTGGTATGGTTGTCTTCTCGTTATGTTCCTATGAAGGTTTCCTCTCCTAAGTTCAAGCCTCGTTTCATTGGTCCTTATAAGATTTTGGAGATCCTCAACCCTGTGTTGTTTCGTTTGGACCTCCCAGCATCGTTTGCTATTCATAATGTGTTCCATCGGTCATTATTGCGGAGGTATGTGGTGCCTGTGGTTCCTTCTGTTGATCCTCCTGCTCCGGTGTTGGTCAAGAGAGAATTGGAGTATGTGGTATAGAAGATCTTGGATTCTCGTATTTCGAGACGGAAGCTTCAGTATTTGGTTAAGTGGAAGGGCTATGGTCAGGAGAATAATTCCTGGGTTGTCGCCTCTGATGTCCATGCGGCCGATTTGGTTCGTGCCTTTCATTTGGCTCGTCCTGATTGCCCTGGGGGCTCTGGTGAGGGTTCGGTGACCCCTCCTCAAGGGGGGGTACTGTTGTGAATTCCGTTTCCGGGCTCCCTCCTGTGGTCATGAGTGGTACTTTGTGAGTTCTGTTCTTGGGCTCCCTCTGGTGGCCTTTAGCTTACGGCTGGTCTGTATCTGGGTTCCAGCTGCCTGGTTTTCTGCCACTCTGGCTCCTATTTAACTCCACCTGGACCTTTACTTTTTGCCAGCTGTCGTTGTATTCAGTCCTGGTTTGATCTCTCTTGGACTTCCCTTGTGACCTGTCTCTTCCTGGAGAAGCTAAGTTTTGCTTGTTCATGTTTGATCATTGTTTCCTTGAACATGTTTCTCACTATATGATGAGTTCAGTCCAGCTTGCTTATATGTGATTTTCTTGCTTGCTGGAAGCTCTGGGGTGCAGAGTGCGCCCCTCACATCGTGAGTCGGTGTGGGGGTTCTTGTATTCTCTGCGTGGATATTTTTGATAGCTTTTGTACTGACCGCACAGATCCCTTGCTATCTTCTGACTATTTAGTATTAGCGGGCCTCATTTGCTAAAACCTGTTTCATTTCTACGTTTGTGTTTTCCCCTTCACTCACCGTTATTATTTGTGGGGGGCTGTCTAAACTTTGGGGTTTTCTCTGAGGCAAGTGAGGCTTGCTTTCTCTCTAGGGGTAGCTAGTTTCTCATGCTGTGAAGAGGCGTCTAGGTTTTTAGGAAACGCTCCACAGCTGCCTTTAGTGTGTGTGGATAGGATCAGGGTTGCGGTCAGTATAGTTCCCACATCCCCAGAGCTAGTCCAATATTCTGGTTACTTATCAGGTCAGATCGGTTATCCTTACCACCAGGATCATAACAATGAATACTCCCATCAGCCGCCAGCTGTCTTGCTGTTATTAGTTGAATATAACGCTCAACATTGTCCCCTTCTCGTGCTGATTGCAGGCAGAACAAGGGGCAATGATGTGAGCTGTCTTCTGCATCCAGCGCTGGAGAACAGCGCAAACCGTACCACTGAATCCCATGTGCCCTTACGTGTCACACTGTAATCCGTGTGTCATCAGTAGGCACGTGTGTGGGACGTTTTGTGGCTCGTGCTGCTGGTAGAAAACTGAAATGTCAGCGTGTTTTGCCCACAGACACATGGTCTACATGTTGGGTCTATGTGTGTAAGTATCTCCAGTACGTGTGAAAACTGTCACCACACGTACTGGACATACTGACCTGTGAAAGAGGCCTTACTGAACTGTTGGTTTGTGTTGCTGACCTTGGTATTGTTCATGTGACATTTATGTTGTGCTTATAACTGTAGAAAAATGTTTATTTTATATGGAATTTTATTCACCTCTTTGATACTTTTTCCTTGTATTGCAAAATACCAATGTATACAAGATCAGGGACCTGTAGGATCTAAACATTGTTCAAGTATTCTGTGTTACTTTTACATAATTATTTAAGTGAGATGTGACTCTCATTCTACATAATAAATTCACTTTAAGTGCAACCATAAGTGCTGTGGTTATGTAGCGCCCCCACTGCCGCAGGGCCGAGGGGTACCCGGTACCGGGCCTCTGAGTCTCTGCTCTGGGGTTGTCACGGTGGCTAGGCCCGATCCGTGACCCTGCCGAGGGGTGCACAGTCAGTAATAGATATGATGGATGATGATAGTGATGGTGGTGGTTCGAAGTATTGCCTGAAGCTGTATATAGAAATACTTCCTTCGGCGTTCCGGCCACCGGTTGTTTGCGCCTCAGTAGGATGTTGCCTCGATCTTACAGCATGACCCCTACTGGGATTCTCCTTGTTGCTTTGATCTCGTTTCTCACTCAGCACAATCTATCTCGCTTCTAGTCCTTCCTTGGGCACCGCCGCTATACTGAGCAGGCACGGTCCCGTTACGTTCTCTCAGTTTGCCAAGCCTCTGTCAGGATCCCACCCCTGACAGAGACCCTACCGAATCTTCCCCTGCAACACCCTCTGCCACCAGGTGTTGCCTGGCTCCAACCCAGTCAGCTTTCTCCCTAACTTCCTGCCTGACCCCCAGTTTTACCAGTGTGTGGAGAGTGGCCTAGTAAATAGAACCCTTAGCTCCCCCTGGAGGCCCGGCGGTGAAATGTATTGGTGTCTGTGATACCTGCTCAGATGAACTCCTTCAGTGCCATCAGACGTACCATAGCTCCCCTTAGCGGCGGAGCCACAGTACTGCAACGACCAGGACTCTGGGGCGCTGCACTTATTTATCAAAATACTAAGAGAGACATGTCAGGAGTGGTGGCAAGTGATCTATAAAAGACGTCCTGTGAACACATGTAAATGAAATACTAAAATCGGGGAAAGAATTACAACTAAATGTTTGTCACTAATACAATACCTTTTCTTTTGTCATATCCAAAAGGCCAACTGAATATCTGTCACAGTTTAGGTATGCTCTAACGGTATAGAAGGCCTTGTGGAATTGTCTCTCAATATCTGTGAGCTCTTCGAACACCTTGTTCGCTGACCACAGCAGTACCTGGACAATATGGAAATAAATTGCATAGAGTGGAATTACTTCACATTTGTGCAGTAAGGCTTCTGGATAGATAGATAGATATGACAGACAGATGGACGGAAGGATACTTGTAGATTGATAGATATGAGGTAGATAGATAGATATGGGATAGATATGGGATAGATTTGGGATAGATGGATAGATCTGTAGATAGATAGATATGAGGTAGATAGATAGATAATGATATATTTTCTTTGTTTCTAAACATTTAGTTGTGCAGCCTCTTTACCTGTCCTCGTCGTGTTTCACAATTATGTAGATAGCTCAAGTGATAAATTTTCAGATTTAATGAGGCAAAATTTAAATATTTCAAAAATACCTGGAAGTATATGAATAAAGAAGAAGTGAGTATCTCCATAGAGCAAATTGTACGCACATTTTACTTCTAATCAAAGTTGTAGCTGGTAGAAATGACCTAATCTATTTCATGCAATTGTAATTTGTATCAAATTTTGAAAATTTGCTGGACCCCGTGAATTCAAACAATCTGAGATTCTCTCGTCGTGAATCCCTAAAAATGACAGCTGCTATTTTACAAAATGCAGAACATTGCTTAAGCTGTAGAAGGCTCACATGACCTCGGGTACAGCCAGGCAGGTTTTCCCCATAATACTTAGCAGCTATAACATCACAAGGTATAGCACAGCCAATCAGCAAGGACTATCAAAGCCTGTATAAAAGCAGAAACAGGGAAAGCAGCAGCCATTTTGTAATGAATCTGGATAGTGAGAGGACATCACAGATCATAGCTTAGTTATAGAGATAGGAAGATAGAGACATAAATGAATGTAGAAACTGTAGAGAATAGTGTGTGTGACTGAACACCGGTGAAGAACGTTTACCATCCATTTACACATAGCCATATCTGTTGAGGTCACTTTGACAGTACTAAGGCTGTGTTTGAAAGGGGTTAAATAAAGTCCTAGGAGACCTCTGAGTGTTATTCTTGTCTTTTCAGGGCAATTGATGGCTTTGCAGTACTTGCAAATTAAGTTTTCTGAAAAAGTCTGTGAAAATTGCAAATTTAGATTCACATATCTTTAGTAGCTAGCAGGGAAAGAGGAGGAGGAGTTCTCATGCACATGGAGGGCATATTAGTGCATCCTTCTGGAGAGCACTCAATATATCTTTTATACTCATTGTCATCTCTGTCTCTACGTTACTATGAATACGCAGACACCAAGATAATAAAGATCAGAATAAAGAAGTATTCAGTGCTCTGCTCATCAGTGAACGCATCCCTGAGTCCTATACACCTTCCATCTGATGTCTGAGAGTGGCCTCTGCCTCATCAGTATCACAGCTCTGGGCAGCCCAATATCTTTTAGGGCTCCTTCTCACTTGTGAGAAATACGTCCGAGTCTCTCAGGTTAAAACCCTGCTCTGGCACCGGCACTCCAGGGTGGAGCGTGCGGCCGCACAGCAATACATGGAGCCGCACGCTCCGCTCTGGAGTGCCGGTGCCAGAGCAGGGTTTTAACCTGAGAGACTCGGACGTATTTCTCGCAAGTGAGAAGGAGCCCTTAGTTCCTTGTGACCTGACACAATGTGAACACTTCACACAGGTGCAGGCAGAACATACCCACCACCATCAACTGCTTTTTCCAGTTATGTGGGGAATGGGACTAAAAATTTTAAAGTACCGTATCTGTAAAAATCGCATGCTCTACTGATGGTCTTTATGGCATCAGATTTTTTTTTGCGCTGTCCGATTTTGGACTGAAATCACAGCATGGTCCAAACTTTTTTTTTCATACAAAATACAGCTTATTAATAATATGCAGATCTGCACTGGCTCATTGAATAACACTGGTCAGAGAGCAACACCCTTTTTCTCATTGCACTTTTGCGATTTATACGCTCATGTGGGCAAGCCCTAAAACTGAGGTTACACAGAGAGTTTTATCCACTAGTCCATTATTGGCCAGCCAAAGATCTCAGTATGGCATTGCTAAAGTATAACATAACGAATGTGAATGTGGTTGTCGTACTCCATATATAGATTTCAGAAATCTCATTCACTTTGCTGGTACTATAAAACACTGCTTTTTTTTCAGAGGCAAAACTGTGCATAAACATAACGTGTGAACTAGCCCTAAAAATGATTTCTTTTTAAAGGGAACCTGTCACCCCCAAAATCGATGGTGAGGTAAGCTCACCGTCATCAGGGGCTTATCTACAGCTGGAGTGCCCCCACTGTCGCAGGGCCGAGGGGTACCCGGTACCGGGCCTCTCTGTCTCGGTTCTGGGATTGTCACGGTGGCTAGACCCGGTCCGTGACCCTGCTAAAGGGCGTCCAGTAAAAGTGGAGAGTGATGATGTGTGGTGCAGGGTGTGATGAATAACGAGGACACAGGGTTGCAGTCTCTTTACCTCTTTACTGAAGGCTTCAGGATCCTCAGTCCAGAGTATGGTTAACAGGGCTGTCTGAGACCGGCCGGTCCGATGGCACCTCCAGAGTTCCCTTTGCAGGTGGAAATCTGTGCCTTCCTTCTAGCGCTTGTGTGTTGTAGTCCTTCCTTGCTGAGCACCACGGAATAGTCCTCACAACTGTTGTGTCTGTTTCTGATGTTCCCTCACAACTGATTCTGATATTCTTCTCCGTCCCCCAGATGATATGGCTAGGACGCACCCGTATGACGGGTAGGCCTGGAGTTCTTCCGGGACCCTAGAGTCACCCCTCTCCCACTGTTGCCCCCTATGTCTGCTTAGGTGATTTTAGGTGAGACAGCCCGCCTATAACTGACTGTCCTGCCGTTGGTTTGAAGTAAGGCTTGGAGCCAGTACCTCTGCCACAGGATGTTGCCTGGTTCCAACCCAGTCAGCTTCTGTCTAACTTCCTATCTAACCCCCAGTTTTTGGCCCCTGGAGGCCAGACTGTGAAGTGTATTGGTGTCTGTGATACCTGGTCAGGTGAACTCCTTCAGTGCCATCAGACGTACCATCGCCCCCCTTAGTGGCGGAGCAACAGTACTGCAACAACCAGGACTCTGGGGCACTGCACAGCATTCTGTAATGCTGTAGATAAGCTGCCGATGTTACCTGAAAGAGGAGAAAAAGACATTAGATTATACTCACCCAGGGGCGGTCCCGCTCCGATGGGCGTCTCAGGTCTGGTACAGCGCCTCCCATCTTCATTCCATGACGTCCTCTTCTGGTCTTCCTGCCGCGGCTCTGGTGCAGGCGTACTTTGTCTGCCCTGTTGAGGGCAGAGCAAAGTACTGCAGTGCGCAGGCGCCGGGACAGGTCAGAGAGGCCCAGCGCCTGCGCACTACAGTACTTTCCTCTGCCCTCAACAGGGCAGACAAAGTACGCCTGCGCCGGAGCCGCAGCATGAAGACAAGAAGAGGACGTCATGGAATGAAGATAGGAGGTGCCGGAGCGGACCTGAGATGCCCATCGGAGCGGGACCGCCCCTGGGTGAGTATAATCTAACCTCTTTTTCTCATCTTTCAGGATACATTGAGGGCTTATCTACAGCATTACAGAATGCTGTAGATAAGCCCCCAATTTTTGGGGTGACAGGTTCCCTTTAAATTTAAATGCATTGGCACAGCACAAAATAGTTGTGAAGGTGCATTCGGATACCTAATTATAAGTGATTCTTCCCAATCAGTGTAACCCAGATCATAATGCAGATATATACTGTATCTGTTCTCTGTGTTCTTGACCACTCTGCTAACAAATTGACTCTGGCTTAATTAACTGGTGTAAATGGATTTTTCTTCCAAGAAGTCCTTTATTGCGCTCACAATAATTCAGTTAAAAGACTCATTCACATTACTCGACCAAATGTTATTAAATGAGGCAGTACAAATGACCAAATCCTTTAACTGACTAAACCTAAGTGTGGAAAAAAATCGCAGCATGCACTAGTTTCTTCCATAAATTATGACACTCATCCATTCAAGTCTATGGGTGTACAAAAAGAAATTGTATGCCATACAGAGACACAGTATAGCATCTGATTTTTACTGATATGTAACAGTGGTGGACCGTACTATTGTGTTCTATTGTGTTTTTGATATATTCTGTAACGAATAATGTATAGAGTGTGATAAGCATTATAGGTGTAACCTGGTTAATGTATCATGGGGAAGAAGTATTGTTAGTGAAATAGGCATAAGGTGCAGTAGGAATACAGGAAGTGTAAAGTATAAGATAAATGATATAATACATAGGTTAGGTTTTAGGACATAAGATAGTGACCATAAGATAAGATAGACTTTGCTAAGCAGTCTAAATGTAATATGTTTAGTATATACGAATGCAATGTATAGTGTTTGTAAACGTATATCTGTCAGCTCCAAACATAGGGACAGACAAAGTTAAGGTTCAGGACTAGCCCATAGTGGAAGGGACAAGCCCCAGTATAAAGGGACTACTTCCTCACAGCAGATCAATTAGGGAAGTCCTGTAATCAAGGTCAAGTTCAAGTTGTAGTGGGCAAGCATCTATCATTCAGTGCAGTGGGAAGTCTTACTGGAATCCCTTGCGGATATTCTTGCAACATCCAGAGCTCAAGGCTTGGTCAGGCACTACAAAGAGTGCATTATCCTCTGGTATACAGGGGACGATGGACATAGAACCGCGTGAAGGGAAGGTAACAGATCCTGTGTACACTGCGGGACTGGGTGGGAAATCCCTGGGGCTGACAGGACCAGTAAATATATGGTTAGTCCAGGAGGAGCAGATAGTAATGCTGAAGACGTGCTGTACTAAGGAAATAAGGACTAAGTATTAGCCACCTAACACTAGAATATCCAGACAATATGGCAGGTAAAGCACTGGACATCACATATTACAAATGTAACTAGCGTCACCCTTCCTGGGTGAAGCACAGAAAGTAGAATACATTTCAATGAAAACATACTTACATCTTCATCATTTTTAGTAAAGAATGGACCATCGGTTTTGTTGACTGCCATAATAACCGCCACCACATCTTTTCCATTCATAATCGGTGTAGCAAGTATATTCTTTGTTTTGTATTCTGTAAGCTCATCTGCAAATTTGCTGTACAATGTACTCTATGTAGAAGTGAAAGACACATATAATTTACAGCATTAATAAATAAATAAGGCCACACCGGCTACATTGTTCTACCCAGATTGGTAATAAATAGTAGGTAAAGGTATAAGTCAATCAGTCTCACGCCTTGTATTGGTTCATGATGATACCACTGCACTTCCAACAAGTATTATGTTGCAGGAAGCCAGGGCGTTACAAAGAAAACTTTGGGACATTTCTTCTGCTAAGAAATATAACTATTAATGTACAATATCTTGTCACAAAATTTCCAACAAGTGGCATCTGACTACATATATCAAATACGTGGGACTTTTAAGCCTTACACAGCACAGTTTGGTGCAGTTTTTATGTGATTTATTTTAGCTAATACTAAAGAAAGGAAAGATTTAGTGGAAAGACATTTCACTCAACATGCCATCTATGTCCGCCTGAAAAAAGTGGTCCAAAAGCACCCCCTAATATCATCATAGTGCACAGCAATGAAAAATCCAATCATTTCCTGCACTCCATCATCTATCATTCCTTCCCAACTGCACTGGGAGTCCTGGGGACTAAGCTCTTCCTGTGGGGAGCTATTCCAGCCCTGCTGCAATATCATCAGCCCCAGTGGACCCCTTTAAGCAGCATCAGCCATCCCTGGCCGAGTACCACAGGTGGTGTCACAAACACTACTAAATTTCTCCAAAGACTTTGTTTCCACTTCCAGTCATCCCCTTTTATTGGACGCCCAGGGCCACAGACCAGGTCACTGCTGCTGTGACATATCCTTTTAAGAACCGTCCCGGTACTGAGTATCCCACGGCCCTAGCAGGCGCTCCATTTTGGCGTCACGAACAGTATGGACCGACCCAGCAAATTGGGTCCTGTGTGCCATACATTGTGTTGAACTGTTAATTTGCTGCCATTACAGCGCCACATGGCGCGTGGGAAGCAGAAGGGGTGTGCCGTCGTGGGCGGTACCCAGAAGAAAGAGTGTGAAGTGAAGCTCTGGCGTGTTCTGTTGTGAGTGGATGGAAAGCAGGAAGCCCCGCCTTGGAGCCTGGAAGGAGTTCTTCCAGCCCGCTGGCAGAGCAGCCTCTGAACAAGGTACCAGAATGTCGGGCCTGGCTGAGGTTAACTAAGGGGGAGGAACATGTCCAGCTCAGGTGGAGAGTTAGCGGCGGACGCAGCCGCAGCCCCCACAGCGCCACAAAATTCAGTGGCGGATGCAGCCGCAGCCCCCATAGTACAGCAGAGTCCAGTAGCCACAGCCTCCAGAGCTCAGCTAGATCTGGCACCCGCCGCAGTCCCCATAATGCCGTTATTGATGCCGTATATACTGAGAGCAGCCTGGTTACCGCAATAGTCAGGGGAGTCACACACCCTGAACGATTTCAAGGAGAGACTATGCAGCTTGTTCAAAGTGTACCCCCTGTCTGAAGAGCAAAAAGTCAACATCCTCATTGGTCAGTTAACTGGTGCGGCCCAGAAGGAAGTCAAGTCCTGGCAGGACACTGATAAAGGGATTGTCAAACAAATCTTGGCTGGGCTGAAAAACATCTTTGACACCCGCACTGCTGCAAATCTACGTCTCCAGATCCAGGTGCTGAACAAAAGTGTGGCTGCACTAACCAAAACCATCCAGTCCATGCAAGTGTCCCCAATGGAGAAGATCCAGCTGGCCTGCAGTCCAGGAGAATGCAGGCCAGAGGACCTACCTTGGAAAAAGAACAGTTAGTGAGAAGGACACCCCAGTGTGGGATCTCACAACCTGCTTCAAAGACTTGTTTAAAATGTTATGTTTTGCACTTTTTGTACTTTTATAGTTATGCAACTTTCAAGTGAAGTAACCTCCCATAAAGGGAAGAAAAGTTTGGTACCTGTTGCAATGCATTTCAAAAAATTTGTATGTCTTAACCTATGTTTTGTTTATGGTTTTCCCAGTCCGGGAGTACTGGATTTAACAGGGGGGGGGATGTGGTACCCCAGGCAGAATCCGGATGCCACAGTGGTATTCCCTGCCTCCCGGGAAGGGTGATGCCATGCCTGGAAATGAAAAGGAGTCCCCTTAGCAGGTAACACTAGCATACAACTCTTTGCTGACTCCAGGCCAGAAGGGGGAGCTCTAGACCCAGTTTCAGGGTGGCTTCCCTATAAATTCTGGTCTGGAGGAGGAGTTACTCAGTCACAGCTAGTCTGAGGAAGCATGTGAGGAAAGGAGAACTGGGAGTGGAGCTGTGATTGAGCTCCCTCCCAGGATTGAGCGCAAGAAACTGGACACCAGCATCCGAGGTTGTGTGGGAGCTGTATGCCCCACAGCAGAAACTGGAGGGAAGGAAATTGCAGCTCTCCTGGCCACCACTGACACCTGAAGGCACAGCAGCAGATTAGAGCCCAGAGTTGTCACGAGAGAGGGACACCTGTTAAAAGGCTCGAATTGCCTGCCATGCGGGTAGTGTCTGTTATGATCCTAATGGCAGAGGATCTCAGGAGTACCAGCTAAGTCTGCAAACACAAAAAACCAGCTCATAGGGAAGTGGTAACTTGGCTGACCGTATACCTGATCCTAGCACAAACAACTAGCAGTAGCCGGGGAACGTACCTACGTTGGTTCTAGACGTCTCGCGCCAGCCGGAGAACTAACTAACCCTTTCAGAGAAAATAAGACCTCTCTTGCCTCAAGAGAAAAGACCCCAAAGTTAAAATACAAGCCCCCAACAAATAATAACGGTGAGGTAAGAAGAAATGACAAACGTAAGAATGAACTAGATTTAGCAAAGAGAGGCCCACTGACTAATAGCAGAAAATAGAAAGATGACTTATACGGTCAGCAAAAAACCCTACAAAATATCCACGCTGAATATCCAAGAACCCCCGCACCGACTAACGGTGTGGGGGGAGGATAACAGCCCCCCTTGAGCTTCCAGCAAAATCAGGAATCAAATTTTAAACAAAGCTGGAACAAAATAAGGGAAATTCAAATGCACAAAAATAAGAAAGCAGGACTTAGCTTATCTTGCAAAATCAGGAGACCAGGAGACAGGAGAAAACAGACAAGGTCTGATAACAACGAATCCAGGCACAATACAGAGTATCCAGGAAGTTTATATAGGCACACCCAGGCCAAACAAAGCAGGTGAGTGCCAACCTGGGGAAAGACACTCCAAGTGCCATACCGCTAATGACCACAAGAGGGAGCCAAGAACTATGGTTCACAACAGTACCCCCCCTTTAAGGAGGGGTCACCGAACCCTCACCAAGACCACCAGGGCGATCAGGATGAGCAGCGTGAAAGGCACGAACCAAATCGGCCGCATGAACATCAGAGGCGACCACCCAGGAATTGTCCTCCTGACCATAGCCCTTCCATTTGACCAGATACTGAAGCCTCCGTCTAGAGAGACGAGAGTCCAAGATTTTCTCCACCACATACTCCAACTCGCCCTCAACCAACACCGGAGCAGGAGGCTCAACAGCAGGAACCATAGGCACCACGTACCGCCGTAACAAAGACCTATGGAACACATTGTGAATGGCAAACGACACCGGAAGATCCAAACTAAACGACACCGGATTAAGGACTTCCAAAATTTTATAAGGACCAATAAAGCGAGGCTTAAACTTAGGAGAGGAAACCTTCAGAGGGACATACCGAGAAGACAACCAAACCAAATCCCCAACACGAAGTCGGGGACCCACACCGCGGCGGCGGTTGGCAAAGCGCTGAGCCTTCTCCTGTGACAACTTCAAGTTGTCCACCACAAGATTCCAAATCCGCTGCAACCTATCCACCACGGAATCCACCCCAGGACAGTCAGAAGGTTCAACATGACCCGAGGAAAACCGCGGATGAAAACCAGAGTTGCAGAAAAATGGCGAAACCAAAGTAGCGGAACTTGCCCGATTATTAAGGGCAAACTCAGCCAGTGGCAAGAAAGTCACCCAATCATCCTGATCCGCAGAAACAAAACATCTCAAATAAGCCTCCAGCGTCTGATTAGTTCGCTCCGTTTGGCCATTAGTCTGAGGATGAAAGGCAGATGAAAATGACAAATCGATGCCCATCCTAGCACAAAAGGATCGCCAGAATCTGGACACAAACTGGGATCCTCTGTCAGACACGATATTCTCAGGAATGCCGTGCAAACGAACCACATTCTGAAAGAACAAAGGAACCAAATCGGAAGAGGAAGGCAACTTAGGCAAGGGCACCAAATGGACCATCTTGGAAAAACGATCACAGACCACCCAGATGACAGACATTCCTTGAGACACCGGAAGATCTGAAATGAAATCCATGGAAATGTGCGTCCAAGGCCTCTTCGGGACGGGCAAGGGCAAAAGTAACCCGCTGGCACGAGAACAGCAAGGCTTAGCCCGAGCACAAATCCCACAGGACTGCACAAAAGATCGCACTTCCCGCGACAGGGACGGCCACCAAAAGGACCTAGCCACCAAATCTCTGGTACCAAAAATCCCAGGATGCCCTGCCAACACTGAGGAATGAACCTCGGAAATAACTCTACTGGTCCATTTATCAGGAACAAACAGTCTGTCAGGTGGGCAAGAGTCAGGTCTACCAGCCTGAAATCTCTGCAACACACGTCGCAAATCAGGAGAAATGGCCGACAAGATTACTCCCTCTTTAAGAATACCCACTGGCTCTGCGACTCCAGGAGAGTCAGGCACAAAACTCCTAGAAAGAGCATCAGCCTTCACATTCTTTGAACCAGGCAGGTAGGAGACCACAAAGTCAAAACGGGAGAAAAACAACGACCAACGAGCCTGTCTAGGATTCAGGCGCTTAGCGGACTCAAGGTACATCAGATTTTTATGATCAGTCAAGACCACCACACGATGCTTAGCTCCCTCGAGCCAATGACGCCACTCCTCAAATGCCCACTTCATAGCCAACAACTCCCGATTGCCAACATCATAGTTCCGCTCAGCAGGCGAAAATTCCTAGAAAAAAAAGCACATGGTCTCATCACAGAGCAACCAGAGCCTTTCTGCGACAAAACAGCCCCTGCACCGATCTCAGAAGCGTCTACTTCAACCTGAAAGGGAAGTGAGACATCAGGCTGGCACAAAACAGGCGCCGAAGTAAACCGGCGCTTCAGCTCCCGGAAAGCCTCCACGGCCGCAGGAGCCCAATTAGCGACATCAGAACCTTTCTTGGTCATATCCGTCAAAGGTTTTACAATGCTAGAAAAATTAGCAATAAAACGACGGTAGAAATTAGCAAAACCCAAGAACTTCTGAAGACTCTTAACGGACGTGGGTTGAGTCCAATCATGAATAGCTCGGACCTTGACTGGGTCCATCTCCACAGTAGAAGGGGCGAAAATAAAACCCAAAAAGGAAACCTTCTGCACTCCAAAGAGACACTTTGAGCCCTTCACAAACAAAGCATTATCACGCAAAACCTGAAACACCATCCTGACCTGCTTTACATGAGAATCCCAATCATCAGAGAAAACCAGAATATCATCCAGATAAACAATCATAAATTTATCCAGATACTTCCGGAAAATGTCATGCATAAAGGACTGAAACACTGAGGGGGCATTAGAAAGCCCAAAAGGCATCACCAAGTACTCAAAATGACCTTCGGGCGTATTGAACGCAGTTTTCCATTCATCTCCCTGCTTAATGCGCACAAGGTTGTACGCACCGCGAAGACCTATCTTGGTGAACCACTTGGCACCCTTAATCCGGGCAAACAAGTCCGACAATAGTGGCAAAGGATACTGAAATTTGACAGTGATTTTATTCTATACACGGTCTCAAAGAGCCGTCTTTCTTGGCCACAAAAAAGAATCCCGCACCAAGAGGGGAAGAGGATGGACGAATATGTCCCTTCTCCAAAGGCTCCTTAATATAAGCACGCATCGCGGCATGCTCAGGTGCAGACAGATTAAATAGTCGTCCCTTAGGAAATTTACTACCAGGAATCAAATCTATAGCGCAGTCACAGTCCCTATGAGGAGGAAGGGCACTGGACCTGGACTCACTGAATACATCCTGATAGTCCAACAAATACTCAGGGACTTCAGAAGGAGTAGAAGAAGCAATAGACACCGACGAGGAATCGCAATGAATTCCCTGACAACCCCAACTTGACACGGACATTGCCTTCCAATCCAAAACTGGATTATGGGTCTGTAACCATGGCAGACCCAGAACGACCAAATCCTGCATTTTATGCAAAACAAGAAAACGAATCACCTCCCGATGTTCAGGAGACATGCACATGGTCACTTGTGTCCAATACTGCGGTTTATTCTCCGCCAATGGCATAGCATCAATTCCTCTAAGAGGAATAGGATTTTCTAAAGGCTCTAGGACAAAACCACAGCGCTTGGCAAATGATAAATCCATAAGACTCAGGGCAGCACCTGAATCCACAAATGCCATAACAGGGTAGGAAGACAATGAGCAAATCAAAGTCACAGACAAAATGAACTTAGGCTGCAAATTAAGATCGCCCTGGTGGTCTTGGTGAGGGTTCGGTGACCCCTCCTTAAAGGGGGGGTACTGTTGTGAACCATAGTTCTTGGCTCCCTCTTGTGGTCATTAGCGGTATGGCACTTGGAGTGTCTTTCCCGCTGCTCATCCTGATCGCCCTAGTGGTCTTGGTGAGGGTTCGGTGACCCCTCCTTAAAGGGGGGGTACTGTTGTGAACCATAGTTCTTGGCTCCCTCTTGTGGTCATTAGCGGTATGGCACTTGGAGTGTCTTTCCCCAGGTTGGCACTCACCTGCTTCGTTTGGCCTGGGTGTGCCTATATAAACTTCCTGGATACTCTGTATTGTGCCTGGATTCGTTGTGATCAGACCTTGTCTGTTTTCTCCTGTCTCCTGGTCTCCTGATTTTGCAAGATAAGCTAAGTCCTGCTTTCTTATTTTTGTGCATTTGAATTTCCCTTATTTTGTTCCAGCTTTGTTTAAAATTTGATTCCTGATTTTGCTGGAAGCTCAAGGGGGGCTGTTATCCTCCCCCCACACCGTTAGTCGGTGCGGGGGTTCTTGGATATTCAGCGTGGATATTTTGTAGGGTTTTTTGCTGACCGTATAAGTCATCTTTCTATTTTCTGCTATTAGTCAGTGGGCCTCTCTTTGCTAAATCTAGTTCATTCTTACGTTTGTAATTTCTTCTTACCTCACCGTTATTATTTGTTGGGGGCTTGTATTTTACTTTGGGGTCCTTTCTCTTGAGGCAAGAGAGGTCTTATTTTCTCTGAAAGGGTTAGTTAGTTCTCCGGCTGGCGCGAGACGTCTAGAACCAACGTAGGTACGTTCCCCGGTTGCTGCTAGTTGTTTGTGCTAGGATCAGGAATACGGTCAGTCAAGTTACCACTTCCCTATGAGCTGGTTTTTTGTGTTTGCAGACTTAGCTGGTACTCCTGAGATCCTCTGCCATTAGGATCATAACAGTAATCCAGGCCTAAAAAGTGCATTGCTGAAGCGGGACTATAAGAAAAGAAGTCTGAGGTTTTTTTTTTGTTTGTTTTTTTCTTCCTCCCCTTTATCTCTGAGTGGCTTGAAGCTCTGCTGCAGACATGAATGTTATTTATTGATTTATTGATTTATTGATTACTAGTGTGGATCAGCTTGCTGCAAGTGTGCAGGGCATTCAGGATTTTGTTATTAGCAGTCCTATGTCAGAACCTAAGATACCTATTCCTGAGCTGTTCTCTGGAGATCGATTTAAATTTGGGAATTTTAGGAATAATTGTAAATTGTTTCTATCTTTGAGACCTCGTTCGTCTGGAGACTCAGCTCAACAAGTTAAAATTGTTATCTCCTTCTTGCGTGGCGACCCTCAGGATTGGGCTTTCTCATTGGCGCCAGGAGATCCGGCATTGGCAAATATTGATGCGTTTTTTCTGGTGCTCGGATTGCTTTATGAGGAGCCCAGTCTTGAAATACAGGCAGAAAAAGCATTGCTGGCTATCTCTCAGGGCCAGGATGAAGCTGAGGTGTACTGCCAAAAATTTCGGAAATGGTCCGTGCTTACTCAATGGAATGAGTGTGCTCTGGCCGCAAATTTCAGAAATGGCCTTTCTGAAGCCATTAAGAATGTGATGGTGGGTTTTCCCATTCCTACAAGTCTGAATGAGTCTATGGCTCTGGCCATCCAGGTTGATCGGCGTTTGCGGGAGCCAAGAACTATGGTTCACAACAGCAGACACAGTTAGTAGGCCCAAATAATAAAGTGGGCTAAATGTCTGCCAAAAAATTGTTCATAATTAAACAGGTGGCATAGCTAGGTACAGGGGTGGGCTCCTCTACTGAGTAGCAGACAGTGGTAGTAGGCGCAAAGTATTAATTGGTCTAAATGGAGGCCAGGGCCCCTGTATATTTTAACTATCATCTATCATTTCAACAAATTTGTATTGGCAGTGCCATTGAAGGATTTAACAGCACAGACTACACAGTGGTGTAGCAGGGAGAGGTAAGTATTGCAAGTGGTAGAGCACTGTTCGAGCTGCAGGGAACACTCTCTCATGGGCGGCGGTACTGGCACAGGGCCCCTCATATTATGACAGTGTGTCTGATGTTGGTTGTGCACCACCACCGTCAGACACTTCATTGTACTATGGGGGACCCTGTGCCTGTGCCAGTGTCGTCGCCCAAGAGTGGGCACACCCACCTGTCCAAGCAAACAGCACTCGCACGGGTGCTTGCGCCAGGTGGTGAACACGGCCCTGTGGGGGGAGTCAGCCCATTTAGGGAGGTATAAAAATGGCCTATGGTGGACATTCAGCAGCTGAAAATGGAGGAATTGGAGAAGTCAGTAAGAGGAGGCCAAAAGCAAGACATTTTTCAGGCAAGCTACGTGTCAGCAGGGGAAGGTGGGGCAAAATAATTTGAAATCCATGATTGGTTCATTTTAATGAAGGTTAGATCATCAACATTCTGGGTAGCCAGACGTGTCCTTTTTTCGATCAGTATTGAACCAGCAGCACTGAAGACTCTTTCTGATAGCACACTAGCAGCAGGGCAAGCGAGCTCCTGTAATGCATATTCTGCCAATTCAAAGAGCTAGAGGCTGAGTCAGCAAGGAAAGCCAAAACGTTTTCCTGCTGCTTCCGCTTTAAAAGTTGTTTTCCTACTCCCAGATATGGGAGCCTTCGAGGCCTTGTGTAGCCAGACGATGACGCTGGCTCAACACCTCCAGCCTTAGATGCTATTGTGCTTTTACCACTACCACCAGATGCACCACCACCACCATCACCATCAGTACCAGCTGGCAACCCCCACCCACGGGCTCTTCCACCAGACTTCCTCATTTTTGGGAAAAATATAACCAAAATAACAACTGTTATATGGTACTGTAAAACAAGGTAGAAGGTGTATATAAACTTGTTGAGAATTTAAATCTCCCTTTTTTGTTGGGAGACTGAACCAAAACTCAGGCCCTGTGCATAAAACAACACAATGTAAGTGGCAGAAAGTGGCTGGAAGATATATGAAAAAGTACAAGGACTGTAGTACAATTTCAATCTCCCTACAATGATCTCAGGACAAGTATGGCAGCAATAAAAAGGACTGGTGCACACAAAAGTGTGGACAAATAAACAAGATAACTGTGCAGAAAGGAGCAACAGGATTTTTTATTTTAAAAAAGCAGTTGGTTTGCACAGCAGCGTGCAAACAGCAATGCAGCTATCAGGGAGCCTTATAAGGCAGCCTAATAAGCTACAGAGCTGATGCACAAAGATATAGCCTCCACTGTCCCTGCAAAAAAAAGGTGGTGTTGGACAGTGGAAATCGCTACAGCACAAGCAGTTTGGGGGTTAATCTTCCCTCCCTAACTATGTCCCTTCTTCTGACGAAGCTGCAGCAACCTCTCCCTATGCTCAGACCGGCAGAAGTAAGATGATGGCCGGCGTGCACGACTTTTGCGCGCAGATCGGCGACCTCATGGCCAATCCCATACTAGGATTGGGTCGGGTTTCATGAAACCCGACTTTGCCGAAAGTCGGCGATTTTTGAATTTGTCCGATCCGTTTCGCTCAACCCTTCTAGTAGAAAGTGAATGGCAGGCAGCCAAAGAAAGCAAGACAAATCCATAGCAATTCTGTAAAGGGAGTCTGTTAGCAGTAGGGATGAGAGGACCTGTGGAAGTTCAGGTTCTCGTAGGGGACCCAAACTTTATTTCAAAGATCAGTTTGGGTTCCAGAACTGTACCCAAAATTGAACCAAAACCCGAGCCTCATTGAAAACAATGTGGACCCAAACTTTTGATCTGGAAAATATTAATTCTCTCTCTGTGTTTGGGTTTGCTCATCCCTAGTTAACAGGTATTTGCTTTGTAATCTGAGGGCAGCATGAGGTAGGAGCAGGGTCACTGATCTCCCTTACTAGCTTGTGTGCTCCTGTTTTAATACAATCAGTGTTTTATCAGCAGGAGATTATCACTATAGAACAAGCTGCGGTGTGCCTCCTAGTCCAACCATGCCCCGAGTACTGATAAGCAGGTCTAAGGGTACCGTCACACTCCGCAACTTTCCAACGATCACGACCAGCGATACGACCTGGCCGTGATCGTTGGAAAGTCGTTGTGTGGTCGCTGGAGAGCTGTCACACAGACAGCTCTCCAGCGACCAACGATGCTGAAGGCCCCGGGTAACCAGGGTAAACATCGGGTTACTAAGCGCAGGGCCGCGCTTAGTAACCCGATGTTTACCCTGGTTACCAGCGTAAAAGTAAAAAAAAAAAAACAGTACATACTCACATTCCGGTGTCCGTCAGGTCCCTTGCCGTCTGCTTCCCGCACTGACTGAGTGCCGCCGTAAAGTGAAAGCAGAGCACAGCGGTGACGTCACTGCTGTGCTGTGCCACTGCCTTACGGCCGGCAGTCAGTCAGAGTGGGAAGCAGACGGCAAGGGACCTGAAGGACACCGGAATGTGAGTATGTACGGGTTTTTTTTTTTTACTTTTACGCTGGTAACCAGGGTAAACATTGGGTAACTAAGCGCGGCCCTGCGCTTAGTAACCCGATGTTTACCCTGGTTACGTGCGATCGCATCGCTGGATCGCTGTCACACACAACGATCCAGCGATGACAGCGGGAGATCCAGCGACGAAATAAAGTTCCAAACGATCTGCTATGACATACGATTCTCAGCGGGGTCCCTGATCGCTGCTGCGTGTCAGACACAGCGATATCGTATGGATATCGCTGGAACGTCACGGATCGTACCGTCGTAGCGATCAAAGTGCCACTGTGAGACGGTACCCTATGTCTCTATACATTGTACACATAAAGCTGCTAATCAGGGGTTTTGAGCACTGCTATATCTACAGCTGATAAAACTCTGATTGTGTCATAACTAGTGTTGAGCATTCCGATACCGCAAGTATCGGGTATCGGCCGATACTTGGCGGTATCGGAATTCCGATACCGAGATCCGATACTTTTGTTGTATCGGGAATCGGTATTCGGATCGATATAATGTGTAAAATAAAGAATTAAAATAAAAAATATTGATATACTCACCTCTCCGACGCAGCCTGCACCTTACCGAGGGAACCGGCAGCCTTCTTTGCTTAAAATGCGCGCGTTTACTGCCTTCCATGACGTCACGGCTTGTGATTGGTCGCGTGCCGCCCATGTGACCGCGACGCGACCAATCACAACAAGCCGTGACGTAATTTCAGGTCCTGAATGCCTAATTCTAGGCATTCAGGATTTGAAAATTATGTCACGGCTTGAGATTGGTCGCGTGCCGCCCATGTGACCGACGCGACCAATCACAACAAGCCGTGACGTAATTTTCAGGTCCTGAATGCCGTGACGTAATTTTAAAATGCGCGCGTTTACTGCCTCCCGTGACGTCACGGCTTGTGATTGGTCGCGTCGCCCATGTGACCGCGATGCGACCAATCACAAGCCGTGACGTCACGGGAGGCAGTAAACGCGCGTATTTTAAAATTACGTCACGGCATTCAGGACCTGAAAATTACGTCACGGCTTGTTGTGATTGGTCGCGTCGCGGTCACATGGGCGGCACGCGACCAATCACAAGCCGTGACGTTGCGGAAGGCAGTAAACGCGCACATTTTAAGCAAAGAAGGCTGCCGGTTCCCTCGGTAAAGTCCAGGGCGCGTCGGAGAGGTGAGTATATCAATATTTTTTATTTTAATTCTTTATTTTACACATTAATATGGATCCCAGGGCCTGAAGGAGAGTTTCCTCTCCTTCAGACCCTGGGAACCATGAGGGATACCGTCCGATACTTGAGTCCCATTGACTTGTATTGGTATCGGGTATCGGTATCGGATTAGATCCGATACTTTGCCGGTATCGGCCGATACTTTCTGATACCGATACTTTCAAGTATCGGACGGTATCGCTCAACACTAGTCATAACTGCTGCAACCAGTAAAGTAAGTAATACTGTATATTGCTGGAATCAGGGTCTCTTTTCCTACATTATTCTACTCTCAAATGAGTTAGCAAAAAACTGGTGACAGATTCCTTTTAAATATATAAATGCAAAAAAAACCACAAAGTTTGCATAGGTAGATTCCGTAAATCAGTGGTGGGGAACCTCGGGCCCACCTTCGATTATCTTTTATCCGACCCCTGGGCAGATTCCCAGGGATCGCAGTGCTTGAGTCGGCAGCTGTATTTTGTCGGCCCATTAATTTTTTCTTGCACTGTGAGCATGCGCACACATAGAGTGTTCACTACTGATTGCTGAGGAGCGTACAATGACTGATTACGTCCTGACTAGTGATGAGCGAATATACTAGTTACTCGAGATTTTCCAAGCACGCTCGGGTGTCCTCCGAGTATTTTTTAGTTCTCGGAGATTTCGTTTTCATCGCCGCAGCTGAATGATTTACATCTGTTAGCCAGCATAAGTACATGTGGGGGTTGCCTGGTTGCTAGGGAATCCTCACATGTACTTATGCTGGCTAACAGATGTAAATCATTCAGCTGAGGTGAGGAAAACTAAATCTCCGAGCACTAAAAAATACTCGGAGGACCCCCGAGCGTGCTCAGGAAATCTCGAGTAACGAGTATATTCGCTCATCACTGGTCCTGACACCAGTGCCAGGATCTGGATGTACTTTGTGGGTGGCGTTAGTGGCAATTTGTACGACCCCTGAAAGATGGCTTAAATATCCAAATGGTCCTAGACAGAAAAAAGGTTCCTCAGCCCTGCCCTAAGTAATGGTAAGAGGGAGTTTGTCACTAAAGGTACCGTCACATTAAGCGACGCTGCAGCGATATCGACAACGATGCCGATCGCTGCAGCGTCGCTGTGAGGTCGCTGGAGAGCTGTCACACAGACAGCTCTCCAGCGACCAACGATGCCGAAGTCCCCGGGTAACCAGGGTGAACATCGGGTTACTAAGCGCAGGGCCGCGCTTAGTAACCCAATGTTTACCCTGGTTACCAGTATAAATGTAAAAAAAACAAACGCTACATACTTACCTTGCCGTGTCTGTCGCGTCCCCCGGCGTCCTCTTCCCTGCACTGTGTAAGCGCCAGCAGCAGAGCACAGCGTCACCGCTGTGCTTTGCTTTCCGGTCGGCACTGACACAGTCAGTGCAGGAAGCTCTGAGCAGCAGCGCGGACGCCGGGGGACCTGACAGACATCAGAGGGTGAGTATGTAGTGTTTTTTTTTTACTCTTACAATGGTAACCAGGGTAAACATCGGGTTACTAAGCGCGGCCCTGCGCTTAGTAACCCGATATTTACCCTGGTTACCATTGTAAAACATTGCTGGCATCGTTGCTTTTGCTGTCAAACACGACGATACACGCTGATCTGACGACTAAATAAAGTTCTGGACTTTCAGCAACGACCAGCGATATCACAGCAGGATCCTGATCGCTGCTGCATGTCAAACTCAACGATATCGCTATTCAGGACGCTGCAACGTCACGGATCGCTATCGTTATCGTTGTTAAGTCGCTTAGTGTGAAGGTACCTTTAGGATCAAGGGAAGGCAGAATAACTAAATGGGTTCTTCAGCTCTGTACATACTAAAGAGGAGAGAGAGAGAGACTGATATACCGACCCCAGCGCTTTTAATGTTTCACCTAATAAATACAGCAAGTTAATTGTAGATATGGGCCAAGTGAACCTAAATGAAATCAATGTGATCAAGGCCCTGGGCCTCATCAATTTCCTTCTTGGGAAAAAAAAAAAAAAAAAGGAGTAGAGACAGTCCACTACTAAAAGGTACAACTTTATTATAATTTAAACAAGACACATATGAGATCAGAACCTGTTAGGAGTAATTGCATGATAGATGTTGAATGATGAGGAGAAAAAATGACCATCACCCAGAAGTGATAGAGACTAGTGCAGACCCAAATGTAAAAGGACAAGGGTAAACAAGCCACAGAAACAGTCACTGACTGCTTTATCATTAATGCACTATGGGACTCAGATGGTTGCAATCCCCCACTGAGAAGCAGCAGAGAGAGGTTTGGTGGTAAGTTGTTAATAAGGTATAACCTGCATGTGTTTGCACAATGCACCCTCTGCAGACAATGACAGCGGTCAAAAAGAACCGCTGGAGGGGGGCACTGATGCAAGATGCATGAATGCAATATCACAATAATATCAAATTAACATTGACCCATTGTAGTAGCAGCACGGGAACACCGGTCAATCCCGATGTACGTTTCACAAACACAAAAGTTTGCTTCCTCAGGGGGGGCGTGATATTGCGATATTGCATTCATGCATCTTGCATCAGTGCCCCCCTCCAGCGGTTCTTTTTGACCAATTAATTAAAACAACAATTAATGACATGTCCATAAGAGGGGTCAACCAATCAGCTGCTATCAGTTGCGCCAACAGCCAGATGTAAACAGTGTATGGAGTGGAACATCACAGCTCAATAGCACTGCTAGTGGCTGCTCCAGGGACTGCAGATGAATGGTGATGTTCCACTCCATACACATTTTATATCTAGACACTGCCTGAGCTGATGGGTGGGAGTTATGAGTGTCGGACAGTGTCATAATGGAAAACCCCTTTAAAAAGTTAGTAAGTAATTGTTTGGGTATAATTCAGCAACAAAATCTAGTGAATTAGTCCATCGATTTGTCAAAGGCCAATCGCCATCTTCAACACGATCTCTTGTGACTTGGCATTAGTGATGAATGAACGTTCAAGTTTACTACACTACAAGATAGTGTATTAACACAGGAATGCTACACGAGATATTGTGGTAGCCGAGGACGTGTGTGAACTGAGGCAGGGATATACAACATAAGTATGGTATTTTTTATAAGATCAAACACAATATGTAGATTTTTTTTTTACATTTGGTAATATCTAACCCTGGTACTCTAGCAAAACATGACTGGTTAACATAGAGTAGTGGGATTATGTATAAAAGTCACATTTGTTTCACGCTTTCACAAATTAAACAGGGGCATGACATGTCCAAAGAAAGGACCAGGCCACAAACCCCAGAGCAATTCTTGCCTTTTTATTTTTGTCTACCACATCAAAGCGCTCTAATTCACAATAGGAAATTCTAAATATACAGAATTTAAAGGGTTATTCCCATCTTTATAGATGGATATTGTCGGATGTTGGATGTAAAAACAAACACTTTTGCTGTTTATTGCTTACTAGATGGTGGCCCGATTCTAACGCATCGGGTATTCTAGAATATGTATGTAGTTTATTTATGAAGTTTTCGGAATAATGCAATTTACACACAGGATTCGGCTGGCAGTGACCAATTAGCAAAGCGTGGTTCAAATTCAACGCCAATTCGCGGGCGGACTGCACCTGTTGCTGATTGTTTGCGGCCGGGCGTGAAGCCAGGGCCGGCTCCAGGTTTTTGAGGGTCTTGGGCGAAAGAGTCTCAGTGGGCCCCCCTCTTTAACACATACCATGATTCATGATGCACAGATGCAGCAGAGAACTATAGCACAGCCAAGTAGCATATAACACAGCCCATGTAGCATATAGCACAGCCCACGTAGTATATAGTACAGCCACGTAGTATATAACACAGGCCACATAGTGTATAGCACAGCCACATAGTATATTGCCCAGCCACATAGCATATAGCACAGCCCACGTACTAAATAGCAGACACGTAGTATATTGCCCAGCCACGTAGTATATTGCCCAGCCACGTAGTATATTGCCCAGCCATGTAGTATATTGCTCAGCCACGTAGTATATTGCCCTGCCACGTAGTATATTTCCCAGCCACATAGTATATTGCTCAGCCACATAGTATATTGCCCAGCCACGTAGCATATTGCCCAGCCACGTAGTATATTGCCCAGCCATGTAGTATATAGCTCAGACACATAGAATATAGCACAGACAAGTAGTATATTGCCCAGCCACATAATATATTGCACAGCCACATAATATATTGCACAGCCACATAGTATATAGCACAGCCACATTACAGTATATAGCACAGAGACGTAGTATATAACACTGCCCATGCAGTACATAACACAGGCCACGTAGTATAGAGCACAGCGATGTAGTATATTGCCCAGCCACGTAATATATTGCACAGCCATGTAGTATATAGCACAGCCACGTAGTATATAGCACAGAGACGTAGTATATAACACAGCCCATGCAGTATATAACACAGGCCATGTAGTATATAGCACAGCGATGTAGTATATTGCCCAGCCACGTAATATATTGCACAGCCATGTAGTATATAGCACAGCCACGTAGTATATAGCACAGAGACGTAGTATATAACACAGCCCATGCAGTATATAACACAGGCCATGTAGTATATAGCACAGCGATGTAGTATATTGCCCAGCCACGTAATACTGTATATTGCACAGCCACATAGTATGTAGCACAGCCACGTAGTATATAGCACATAGACGTAGTATATAACACAGCCCATGCAGTATATAACACAGGCCACGTAGTATATAGCACAGTGATGTAGTATATTGCCTAGCCACGTAATACATACCACAGCCACGTAGTATATAGCACAGCCCACATAGTATATAGCACAGAGATGTAGTATATAACACAGCTCATGCAGTATCTAACACAGCCCACATAGTATATAGCAATGTGGGCACCATATCCCTGTTAAAAAAGATTTAAAATAAAAAATAGTTATATACTCACCCTCCGCCGGCCCCCCCGGATGCAGCCGAGGTATTTACCGATGCTCCTCGCGACGCTCCAGTCTCAAGAGTGCATTGCGGTCTCGCGAGATGATGACGTAGTGGTCTCGCGAGACCGCTACGTCATCATCTCATGAGACCGCAATGCATGGAACGGTCACTGGAGTGTCGCGAGGAGCGGGAAAGGCCTCGGCTGGATCTGGGGGGCTAACGGAGGGTGAGTATATAATGATTTTTTATTTTTTTTATTATTTTTAACATTAGATCATTTTACTATTGATGATGCATAGGCAGCATCAATAGTAAAAAGTTGGTCACACAGGGTTAATAGCAGCGTTAACGGAGTGCGTTATACCATGGCATAACGCGGTCCGTTAACGCTGCCATTAACCCTTTGTGAGGGCTGACTGGAGGGGATTATAGAGCGGGCACTGACTGCAGGGAGTAAGGAGAGGCCATTTTGCCACCGGACTGTGCCCGTCGTTGATTGGTTGTGGCAGTTTTGCCGCAACCAATCAGCGACTTGGGATTTCCAAGACAGACAGACGGAAGTGACCCTTAGACAATTATATAGTAGATTTTTCTTGAGATATTAACATTTTTCTTTTATTTATAGATTGTAGAGTAAGAGATCAACCACTGGTACTGTGTAGCCTGTAAGCACTGCGCTGAAGCTGGCCAGGATTAGGAGGCAACGGTGCACTCCAGTGATCTCAGCTTCAAGGCAGCTCAAAAGAAAAGTATTTATAAGGACTGCACATGTTTTACTGTCTAGCAGTGGTGGTCGGTCTCCAAGACAACAAATGGTAAATAAATGAAAACTATTAATATCTCAAGAACGACTCAAATTTTATTAAGTAGTAAAATGTAAAAGTCCAACAATATCCATTTATGAAGATGGGAATAACCCTTTAATTGTATATTAAACTGATTTAAATATCCAACAATCTCATCATTTCAAATTAAACCAATCAGACCAATTAACCAATTAGAACATGTTCCCATGATAAATAAACAGTGGCTCAGTGGTTAGCACTTTTACCTTTTAGTACTGAGGTCCTGGAAATAAATCTCACCAAAGACCATGTCTGCAAAGAGTTTATATTTTCTCCCTGTGTTTTGTCGGGTTTTCTATGACACTCCAAAGACACTGGGCCTTATTCATCATTTGCATTTTTAAGTCTCTTTTCTTTTTTTTGTTTTGTGTTATTTTTGTGGTAATATGTTTTTTTATGCCAGATTCTTCAAAACAGTGCACATGATGAATCATAAATGTGCTCAAAATCAAAAATGTTCTTTATTGTTGAAATGTATCCTTTTTTTGCATCATTTTACAGTGAAAATTTGTATGTTCCGCACTCATGCAACAAATTTGGGGCCAAAAATGAAGGTGCGCATAAATCAAACTTGAGTACATTTGTGTAAAAAGAGTCATAGTTGATGAACTTTGAAAACCCCATACCTCGCCCAAAAAGGTGAACATAAAAAAGTAGACAAATATATAAAATAGACATTAAAAAGGGGACAGATCAAAAGAAGAACATGGCACAATTGAAAAATTGGCGAGAAACACCAATAACTGGACACAAAAGGCTTTCGAGTACTGATAGGGAATTTAGATTGTGAGTTCCACTAGAGGCAGTTATGATAACAATGTCTGTAAGGTGCTACTGAATATGTTAAAGCAACTTTAATACATTTTTTGTAGTTCTAACACTTTATTTGAACAAATCTATTCACATAATAGAATCTAGTCATCAGGAATAGCTTTCCACCTACCTCCGAAACATTTGTGACATTGATGGTCTTTTTTGTGTGTGCAACATGTCCTACAATGCCAATATCCAAAGGAAACACAATTTCACTATCGGGTGGCACAAGGCAATCCTCCAATTTACTATTTTCCTGGATATTGAAAAGCCTTGTGGCTAATTCAGGAGTCCCATTTCTTTGTCTGTACATGAAGAGACTGCACCGATCTGCATGAATAAGACTACTGATCCTCCTAAGAGTCTTAAATACAACTTTTTCCATATTTATACTTTCTTGCATGTCTTTAATGAGTTCAAAGAGAATTTCACTTTCTTCCACCTGAGCGAGTTCCCGGAAAGTAGCAAAATCAACAGTCATATCTTTTCGGCCAAAGGCATTTGCTATTGTCTCTGGTTTGAGCTTCTTTTTGAAGTATTTTTCAGTAAATACTGGATTGTTTTCCAAAAATGCCACCACATCCTCCTTTTTAAGACTCATTTTAAAGGATGTCACCAAACGTATATATTAATTCAAAAGGTAATTTTTCTTGTATCCAATATTGTGGTTTATGTGATGAGATCCAGACTGGTGCTGTGTTAGTAACATAAGAATGTGTCAGGTCTGTATTAATCTCACTGTGGTCGGGAAAGCATATCCTGAATAATGCTGAAGGTGAGACCTTAGGAGGACAGATTTGCTCAAGCCAAACAGATCCGGTGACTCACACTAAATCTTTCAATCACCTGTCATATTCCATAAATTCTTCCATTATTTTTTGATACAAAATGTAACCAAACATAGCAAAGTATGGGTCACTTTTCAGTTTTGGTGTGGTTCCAGCAATGAATACTATACCCTACACACAGTCGGATTAATTAGCTCTGTTTGTACTATGCATCTGAAACCAAGCTACTTAGGATTTAATTAAACAGATACTTAAATGGTATTATCTGTGGCATTCAATGTTGCTAATATTTCTAGTCTCAAGTATTAAAATCACAGTTATATACAATGTATTTATACGTTTCAAATTTTACATACTTTTTACACAACATAATTTACTGATGAGAAAGTGCTGGTTGGCTACGATTCAGTCAACATATTCTGCACTATTTAAAGAAGTTGTCCACTACAATAATTTTTTTTTCATAAATCTTGCTATTATGTGCCACTGAAAACATCCACTGTGTTTATTTTAGCAATATTACCTTTTATCATGCTGTGGCAGTACATATTCAGTGCTGGATCCAGCTCTCATGGGGTTAATCGACAACTTCCTTTCTCCTGATTAATTGTGCTCTAATACTACAAGTTCCATGATGCATTGCACTGGCCACTAAGCCCGAACCTACCACACCCACTCCAAAACACACCCAAATCCCTCCCTCATCTCCCTCCTCTAGCTTCAGAAAGATTTGTGATGTCATTTCTGTCCAACCTCCTCTTTTACATTTGTCCAACCCACACTCCATGATAGATAGATAGATAGATAGATAGATAGATAGATAGATAGATAGATAGATAGATAGATGAATACATACAGATATATCTATATATCTATGTCTATTTCCATAGAAATGTCCATATCCATGTTTCTAAACCCCTTCACCCCTGGAGCTTTTTCGTTTATCGCTCCCCTTCTTTCCAGGGCCATAATGTTTCCATCAATATGGCCATGTGAGGGCTTATCTTTTGCGGGACAAGTTCTACTTTTGAACGTCACCATTGGTTTTACCATGTCGTGTAACAGAAAATGTGAAAAAAATTCAAAGTGCGATGAAATTGCAAAAAAAGTGCAATCCCACACTTGTTTTTTGCTTGGCTTTTTTGCTAGGTTCACTAAATGCTAAGGCTGTGTGCACACATTGTGGATTTGATTGCAGATCCGCAGGGTTTTTTGCTGCACAGAATTGCATAAAATCCGCAGAGTAGTGCACAACCAATGTAAGTCTATGGGAGCCGCAGACTTGTTGGGCACATACTGCGGAAAAAGCCACACCAAAACGCAGCTTTTTTTCCCCGTAGCATGTCACTTCTTTTGTGCCGAACTGCAGCATTTCTGCACCCTTAGGGTGCGTGTCCACGTTCAGGATGGCCAGCGGTATCGTCGGAGCAGCGAAGCCGCTCGGCGCTAAGCCCCACCCCCTTCTGGGATGCGATGATGCCGGATGTGTTAACTGTACACATCTGGGATCATCGCACTCCTCGCATATAGCCCTGTGATATTCCTTGCGGCGACGCAGCGTCGCCGCAAGGAACACGGACATGCTGCGATCTGAAAAGAAGCGCAGCATGTCCGGAGTCGCAGCGCCGCCGAGTGCGTGTTTCCACGCATAGTGGACACGGGTTTTCAAAAAATCCCCTCCACTATGCTGGAACATCTGGACGCTGCGTGTTTGACGCTGCGGCTCCACGCAGCGTCAAACACGCAGAGTTAACTGACTGTGGACACATACCCTTAGACTTTCATTGAGTCGGGCACATCCACAGCAAAACTGCAGATGTAAAAAAAGATCTGCAGTTTTGCTGCGGATGTGGGTCCGAGAAACGCTGCAGTTCAGGAGGATGGAAGTGTGTGGGCGGTGACGGTGTGCGTGTATGTGTGTGCGGGTGGGGTCTGCGGGCTGTTTGGATGTGTGCGGGACTGTTCAGGTGTGTGCAGGCGGGGTCTCCGGGCCGTTCAGATGTGTGCGGTGCTGTGCGGGACTGTTCAGGTGTGTGCGGGGTCTGCGGGCTGTTCAGATGTGTGCGGGTGTGTGCAGGACTGTTCGGATGTATGTGGCGCTGTGCGGGACTGTTCGGGTGTGTGCGGGACTGTTCGGGTGTGTGCGGGGCTGTGCGGGTGTGTGCCTGGCTGTTCGGGCGTTTGCAGGACTGTTTGGATGTGTGCGGCACTGTGCGGGGCTGTTCGGGTGTGTGCGGGGCTGTTCGGGTGTGTGCGGGGCTGTTCGGGTGTGTGCGGGACTGTTCGGGTGTGTGCGGGAGTGTTTGGGTGTGTGTGGGACTGATCGGGTGTGTGCGGGACTGATCGGGTGTGGCGGGACTGTGTGGGGCTGTTCGGGCGTGTGCGGGACTGTTCGGGTGTGTGCGGGACTGTTCGGGTGTGTGCGGGACTGTGTGGGGCTGTTCGGGCGTGTGCGGGACTGTTCTGGTGTGTGCGGGACTGTTCGTGTGTGTGCGGGGCTGTGCGGGGGGTCTTTTGGGGTGTGTGTGCAGGCATCATCCGATGGGACTACAAGTACGCAGCATCCAATCTGCAGCTAATTCGGATGTAATCCGGACAGTGGACACACACCCTACGCTATCCATACATCTATCAATAGATATATCTATCCAGATATATCTATAGATAGATATTGGAATAGACAGATGTATGCATCTATAGATCTATCTATATGTAGATCTGTCTATCCATTTCATCTATCATCTATAAGTCTATCTGTGTGTAATTGAGTGTGGGCTGGACAAATGTAATAGAGGAGGTTGGACAATAATGACATCACAAATCTTTTTTTTTGTTCAATAATACATCTTTATTTAGCTTTCAAAAACGCATACAAAAACGCACAAAAAGCGCACAAAAACCACACACAAAAAAACTGCATTAAAAAATGCACCAAAAACACATCAAAACCATCAAAAACGCATCAAAACCGCAGCAAAAACTGCATCAAAAACGCATGAAAACCGCACCAAAAACTGCATCAAAACTGCACCAAAACCGCAGCAGAAACTGCATCAAAAACGCATGAAAACCACACCAAATACTGCATCAAAACTGCACCAAAACCGCAGCAGAAACTGCGTCAAAAACGCATGAAAACCGCACCAAGAGCTGTATCAAAACCGCACCAAAAGCTGCATCAAAACTGCACCAAAAACGCATCAAAACTGCACCAAAAACTGAATCAAAACTTCTCCAAAAACTGCTTAAAAAAGCATCAAAAACCTGAAACAAAACCACGCAAAAAAACGCACCAAATACTGCAGCAAAAACTGAATCAAAACTGCGCAAAAAATGCACCAAAAACCGCACCAAGAACTGCATCAAAACCGCGCAGAAAACGTGAAAAAAATGCATCAAAAAGGCAGCTGCGTTTTCTGCAAGGAGATGCAGATTTTGTGACGAAAATTCTGCACCCAAATCTGCAACGTGTGCACACAGCATAAAACTGACCTACCATTATCATTCTCCAGGTCATTACGAGTTCATAGACACCAAACACATCTAGGTTATTTTTTTTATCTAAGTGGTGAAAAAAAATTCCAAACTTTGCTAAAAAGAAATAAAATAATTGCGCCATTTTCCGATACCCGTAGCGTCTATATATTTTCTGAGATATCGGGTTAGGTGAGGGCTAATTTTTTGCATGCCAAGCTGACGTTTTTAACCCCTTCAAGTCGCGGCCCTTTTTCGTTTTTGCGTTTTTGTTTTTCACTCCCCTCCTTCCCAGAGCCATAACTTTTTTTATTTTTCCGTCAATATGGCCATGTGAGGGCTTATTTTTTGCGGGATGAGTGGTACTTTTGAACGACACCATTGGTTTTACCATGTCTTTTTCTAGAAAACGGGAAAAAAATTCCAAGTGCGGTGAAATTGCAAAAAAAGTGCAATTCCACACTTGTTTTTTGTTTGGCTTTTTTGCTAGCTTCATTAATGCTAAAACTAACCTGTCATTGTGATTCTCTAGGTCATTGCGAGTTCATAGACACCTAACATGTCTAGTTTATTTTTTATCCAAGTGGTGAAAAAAAATTCTAAACTTTGCTTTAAAAAAAAAAAGTGCCATTTTCCGATACCTGTAGCGTCTCCATTTTTCGTGATCTGGGGTCGGGTGAGGGCTTATTTTTTGCATGCCGAGCTGATGTTTTTAATGATACCATTTAGATGCAGATACGTTCTTTTGATCGCCCGTTATTGCATTTTAATGCAATCTCACGGCGACCAAAAAAACGTAATTCTGGCATTTCGGATTTTTTTCTCACTACGCTGTTTAGCGATCAGGTTAATGCTTTTTTTTAATTGATAGATCGGGCGATTCTGAACGCGGTGATACCAAATATGTGTATGTTTGATTTTTTTTATTGTTTTATTTAGGATGGGGCGAAAGGGGGGTGATTTAACCTTTTATATTTTTTATATTTTTTTCATATTTTTAAAAACATTTTTTTTTACTTGTGCCATGGTTCAATAGCCTCCATGGGAGGCTAGAAGCTGGCACAACTGGATCGGCTCAGCTACATAGCAGCGATCATCAGATCGCTGCTATGTAGCTGAAATGCAGGTGTGCTGTGAGCGCTGACCACAGGGGGGCGCTCACAGCAGGCCGGCATCAGTAACCATAGAGGTCTCAAGGACCTCTATGGTTAAGGCCCCGTCTCACATAGCGAGATCGCTAGCGAGATCGCTGCTGAGTCACAAGTTTTGTGACGCAACAGCGACCTCCGTAGCGATCTCGCTATGTGTGACACGTACCAGCGATCAGGCCCCTGCTGCGAGATCGCTGGTCGTGTCGGAATGGCCTGGACCTTTTTTTGGTCGTTGAGGCCCCGCTGACATCGCTGAATCGGTGTGTGTGACACCGATCCAGCGATGTCTTCACTGGTAACCAGGGTAAACATCGGGTTACTAAGCGCAGGGCCGCGCTTAGTAACCCGATGTTTACCCTGGTTACCAAAAAAACAAACAGTACATACTCGCCTTTCGGTGTCCAGGTCCCTTGCCGTCCGCTTCCTGCTCTGACTGCCGGCCGGAAAGTGAGACCAGATCACAGCAGTGACGTCACCGCTGCGCTCTGCTCTCAGTGTACAGCGGCACTGTCAGAGCAGGAAGCAGACGGCAAGGGACCTGGACACCGAAAGGCGAGTATGTACTGTTTGTTTTTTTTGGTAACCAGGGTAAACATCGGGTTACTAAGCGCGGCCCTGCGCTTAGTAACCCGATGTTTACCCTGGTTACCGGGTGCTGCAGGGGGACTTCGGCATCGTTGATGACAGTTTCAACGATGCCGAAGTCGTTCCCCTGATCGTTGGTCGCTGGAGAGAGCTGTCTGTGTGACAGCTCCCCAGCGACCACACAGCGACAAAACAGCGATGCTGCAGCGATCAGCATCGTTGTCTGTATCGCTGCAGCGTCGCTGTGTGAGACGGGGCCTTTACTGTCCTGACACATCGCCGACCCCCGATCATGTGACAGGGGTCAGCGATGACGTCATTTACGGCCGCCCGGTAGTTAAATGCCGCTGTCTGCGTTTGACAGCGGCATTTAACAGGTTAATAGCGGCGTGTGAATAGCAATTTCACCCGCCGCTATTGCGCGCACATGTCAGCTGTACAAAACAGCTGACATGTCGCGACTTTGATGCGGGCTTAGCGCCGGAGCCCACATGAAAGGGGGATTCACGGCATGCACAGTACATGTACGGCGCATGTCGTGAAAGGGTTAATGATACTACTTTTGTGCTCATACATTCTTTTGATCGCCTGTTATTGCATTTTAATGCAATGTTGCGGCTACCAAAAACACATAATTTTGGCTTTTGATTTTTTTTTCTTGCTACGCCGATTAGCGATCATGTAAATTTTTTTTGTTGTATTGAAAACAGCTGACATGTTGCAGCTTTGAAGTGGGCTCACTGCCGAAGCCCACCTCAAAGCGTCGGATACTGCCAAATGACGTACTATTCCGTCAGCTGGCAGAAAGGGGTTAATGAGCAATATGTTTCAGATTTTAAAAAATGAAAAAAAAAAATGGCGTGGGCTCCCGTGCAATTTTCTGCACCAGAGGGGGAAAGCCGACAGCCAGGGGCCAATATTTGTAGCCTGCTATGAATATCAGCTCGCAGCTGTCTGCGTAGCCTTTACTGGCTATTAGAATAGGGGGACCCCCCCAAAAAATGATGTGAGGTCCCCCTATATTTTATAGCCACAAAGGCTATGCAGACATAGCCTAGAGAGGGGCCATGGATATTGGACCCCCCCGGCTACAAATACCAGCCCGCAGCCGCCCCAGAAATGGCGCATCTGTGAGATGCGCCAATTCCGGCACTTAGCCCCTCTCTTCCCACTCCTGAGTAGCGGTGGGATATGGGGTAATAAGGTGTTAACCCCTTAAGCCCCGAGGGTGGTTTGCACGTTAATGACCGGGCCAATTTTTACAATTCTGACCACTGTCCCTTTATGAGGTTATAACTCAAGAACGCTTCAACGGGTCTTGGCGATTCTGACCTTGTTTTCTCGTGACATATTGTACTTCATGATAGTGGTAAAATTTCTTTGATATTACCTGCGTTTATTTGCAAAAAAAATGGAAATTTGGCGAAAATTTTGAAAATTTTGCAATTTTCCAACTTTGAATTTTTATGCCCTTAAATCACAGAGATATGTCACACAAAATACTTAATAAGTAACATTTCCCACATGTCTACTTTACATCAGCACAATTTTGGAACCAAAATTTTTTTTTGTTAGGGAGTTATAAGGGTTAAAAGTTGACCAGCAATTTCTAATTTTTACAACACCATTTTTTTTTAGGGACCACATCTCATTTGAAGTCATTTTGAGGGGTCTATATGATAGAAAATACCCAAGTGTGACACCATTCTAAAAACTGCACCCCTCAAGGTGCTCAAAACCATATTCAAGAAGTTTATTAACCCCTCAGGTGCTTCACAGGAATTTTTGGAATGTTTAAATAAAAATGAACATTTAACTTTTTTTCACAAAAAATTTACTTCAGCTCCAATTTGTTTTATTTTACCAAGGGTAACAGGAGAAAATGGACCCCAAAAGGTGTTGTACAATTTGTCCTGAGTACGCCGATACCCCATATGTGTGGGTAAATATGTTTGGGCACATGACAGAGCTCGGAAGCGACGGAGCGCCATTTGACTTTTCAATGCAAAATTGACTGGAATTGAGATGCGACGCCATGTTGCGTTTGGGGAGCCCCTGATGTGCCTAAACATTGAAACCCCCCAAAAGTGACACCATTTTGGAAAGTAGACCCCCTAAGGAACTTATCTAGAGGTGTGGTGAGCACTTTGACACACCAAGTGCTTCACAGAAGTTTATAATGCAGAACCGTAAAAATAAAAAATCATATTTTTTCACAAAAATTATCTTTTCACCGCCAATTTTTTATTTTCCCAAGGGTAAGAGAAGAAATTGGACCCCAAAAGTTGTTGTACAATTTGTCCTGAGTACGCTGATACCCCATATGTGGGGGTAAACCACTGTTTGGGCGCATGGGAGAGCTCGGAAGGGAAGTATCACCGTTTGACTTTTCAATGCAAAATTGACAGGAATTGAGATGGGACGCCATGTTGCGTTTGGAGAGCCACTGATGTGCCTAAACATTGAAACCCCCCCACAAGTGACACCATTTTGGAAAGTAGACCCCCTAAGGAACTTATCTAGATGTGTTTTGAGCGCTTTGACCCACCAAGGGCTTCACAGAAGTTAATAATGCAGAGCCGTAAAAATAAAACAAAAATGTTTTCCCACAAAAATTATTTTTTTAGCCCCCAGTTTTGCATTTTCCCGAGGGTAGCAGGAGAAATTGGACCCCAAAATTTGTTGTCCAAGTTGTCCTGAGTGCGATGATACACCATATGTGGGGAGAACCACTGTTTGGGTGCATGGGAGGGCTCGGAAAGGAAGGAGCGCCATTTGGAATGCAGACTTAGATGGAATGGTCTGCAGGCGTCACATTGCGTTTGCAGAGCCCCTAATGTACCTAAACAGTAGAAACCCCCCACAAGTGACACCATGTTGGAAAGTAGACCCCCTAAGGAACTTATCTAGATGTGTGGTGAGCGCTTTGACCCACCAAGGGCTTCACAGAAGTTTATAATGCAGAGCCATAAAAATAAAACAAAAATTTTTTTCCCACAAAAATTATTTTTTAGCCCCCAGTTTTGTATTTTCCCGAGGGTAACAGGAGAAATTGGACCCCAAAAGTTGTTGTCCAATTTGTCCTGAGTGCGCTGATACCCCATATGTGGGGGGGAACCACCGTTTGGACGCATGGAAGGGCTCGGAAGTGAAGGAGCGCCATTTGGAATGCAGACTTAGATGGAATGGTCTGCAGGCGTCACATTGCGTTTGCAGAGCCCCTAAACAGTAGAAACCCCCCACAAGTGACACCATGTTGGAAAGTAGACCCCCTAAGGAACTTATCTAGATGTGTGGTGAGCGCTTTGACCCACCAAGGGCTTCACAGAAGTTTATAATGCAGAGCCATAAAAATAAAACAAAAATTTTTTCCCACAAAAATTATTTTTTAGCCCCCAGTTTTGTATTTTTCCGAGGGTAACAGGAGAAATTGGACCCCAAAAGTTGTTGTCCAATTTGTCCTGAGTGCGCTGATACCCCATATGAACCACCGTTTGGATGCATGGGAGGGCTCGGAAGGGAAGGAGCGCCATTTGGAATGCAGACTTAGATGGAATGGTCTGCAGGCGTCACATTGCGTTTGCAGAGCCCCTAATGTACCTAAACAGTAGAAGCCCCGCACAAGTGACCCCATTTTGGAAACTAGACCCCCCAAGGAACTTATCTAGATGTGCTGTAAGAACTTTGAACCCCCAAGTGTTTCACTACAGTTTATAACGCAGAGCCGTGAAAATAAAAAATCCTTTTTTTTCCCACAAAAATTATTTTTTAGCCCCCAGTTTTGTATTTTCCCAGGGGTAACAGGAGAAATTGGACCCCAAAGGTTGTTGTCCTATTTGTCCTGAGTACGCTGATACCCCATATGTTGGGGTAAACCCCTGTTTGGGCACACGGGAGAGCTCGGAAGGGAAGGAGCACTGTTTTACTTTTTCAACGCAGAATTGGCTGGAATTGACATCGGACGCCATGTCGCGTTTGGAGAGCCCCTGATGTGCCGAAACAGTGGAAACCCCCCAATTATAACTGAAACCCTAATCCAAACACACCCCTAACCCTAATCCCAACAGTAACCCTAACCACACCTCTAACCCTGACACACCCCTAACCCTAATCCCAACCCTATTCCCAACCGTAAATGTAATCTAAACCCTAACCGTAACTTTAGCCCCAACCCTAACCCTAACTTTAGCCCCAACCCTAACTGTAGCCTTAACCCTAGCCTCAACCCTAGCCCTAACCCTAGCCCTAACCCTAACCCTAGCCCTAATGGGAAAATGGAAATAAATACATTTTTTTTATTTTTCCCTAACTAAGGGGGTGATGAAGGGGGATTTGATTTACTTTTATAGCGAGTTTTTTAGCGGATTTTTATGATTGGCAGCCGTCACACACTGAAAGACGCTTTTTATTGCAAAAAATATTTTTTGCGTTACCACATTTTGAGAGCTATAAATTTTCCATATTTTGGTCCACAGAGTCATGTGAGGTCTTGTTTTTTGCGGGACGAGTTGACGTTTTTATTGGTACCATTTTTGGGCATGTCACATTTTTTGATCGCTTTTTATTCCGATTTTTGTGAGGCAGAATGACCAAAAACCAGCTATTCATGAATTTCTTTTGGGGGAGGCGTTTATACCGTTCCGCCTTTGGTAAAATTGATAAAGCAGTTTTATTCTTCGGGTCAGTACGATTACAGCGATACCTCATTTATATTATTTTGTTATGTTTTGGCGCTTTTATACGATAAAAACTATTTTATAGAAAAAATAATTATTTTTGCATCGCTTTATTCTCAGGACTATAACTTTTTTATTTTTTTGCTGATCATGCTGTATGGTGGCTCGTTATTTGCGGGACAAGATGACACTTTCAGCGGTACCATGGTTATTTATATCTGTCTTTTTGATCGTGTGTTATTCCACTTTTTGTTCGGCAGTATGATAATAAAGCGTTGTTTTTTGCCTCGTTTTTTTTTTTTTTTCCTTACGGTGTTTACTGAAGGGGTTAACTAGTGGGCCAGTTTTATAGGTCGGGTCGTTACGGATGCGGCGATACTAAATATGTGTACCTTTATTGTTTTTTTTTTATTATTTAGATAAAGAAATGTATTTATGGGAATAATATTTTTTTTTTTTTTCATTATTTTGGAATTTTTTTTTTATTTTTTTTTACACATTTGGAAAATTTTTTTTAAACTTTTTTACTTTGCCCCAGGGGAGGACAATACAGATCGGTGATCTGCCAGTTTGCATAGCACTCTGACAGATCACCGATCTGAGAGAAGTGCAGGCTGCTTCACAGTGCCTGCTCTGAGCAGGCTTCTGTGAAGCCACCTCCCTCCCTGCAGGACCCGGATCCGCGGCCATCTTGGATCCGGGTCTGGAGCAGGCAGGGAGGTAAGACCCTTGCAGCAACGCGATCACATCGCGTTGCTGCGGGGGGCTCAGGGAAGCCCGCAGGGAGCCCCCTCCCTGCGCGATGCTTCCCTGCACCGCCGGCACATCGCGATCATGTTTGATCGCGGTGTGCCGGGGGTTAATGTGCCGGGAGCGGTCCGTGACTGCTCCTGGCACATAGTGCCGGATGTCAGCTGCGATAGGCAGCTGACACCCGGCCGCGATCGGCCGCGCTCCCCCCGTGAGCGCGGCCGATCGCGTATGACGTACTATCCCTATTAAGTCCTGGGTCACCTTGACGGGATAGTACGTCATACGGGATTAAGGGGTTAATGTCACCTTGCTATTGTAAGGTGACATTAAGCCGGGTTAATAATGGAGAGGCGTCAATATGACACCTATCCATTATTAATCCTATAGTAGTGAAAGAGTAAAAAATAAAAATAAAAGACATAGCCAGAAAAAAGTATTTTAATATTCTTCATTTAACCATACTTACCATACTTCAGCGCCTGCAAAAAACGTCAAATAATAAACCATATACTCACTTTCCACCATAGTCCAATTAATAACGAGTGTCCCATGACGATCTCCCTTATAGAACAGTGACATCAGGTGATGTCACTGCTCTATAGGACCCTCAGTGACACACTGACAGGAGACAATGGCTCCTGCAGTGCATCATTCAGGTTGCTATAGTTCAAAGTCTCACTTTATGGCAATTGCTGCGTGGGAAATTTCTCACAAAGCAATGCCAAAAGTGAGACTAGAGACTATTTTCTCACAGGAGCGTAGAAATACATTGTGGGGAATACATTGTGGAATGATACCTTCCATCGTTGTATTCCTGGAGCCCCTGGAGAGCGGTCGCATCAGCTGATGCTGCTGCTCTCCATGGGAGATCGTCGTGGGACACTCATTTTAATTGGATATCTGCGGATCAGGGAGTATATTGTTTGTTTATTATTTTAATGTTTTTTACAGATGACACTGGCTTCGGGGATCAAAGTGACAAGTGATGGTGAGTATGTAATCTATGTTATATGTACTGTATGTCTGTATGTATGTTGTATGTATGTACTGTATGTGGCATGTTGCATGTCGTATGTTGCATGTTGTATGTTGCATGTCACATGCTGCATGTTGCATATTGTCACGTCGCATGTCGTCGCATGTTGTCACATGTAGTATGTTGTTGCATGTCACATGTTGTCACATGTTGTCACATGTTGCATGCTGCATGTCACATGCAGCATGTCGCATGTTGTCACATGTCGCATGTTGTCACATGTTGCATGCTGCATGACGCATGTTGTCGCATGCTGCATGTCATTGCATGTTGCATGTTGTCACATGTCACATGTTGCATGGCGTCGCATGTCGCATGTTGTCACGTCGCATGCTGCATATCGCATGTTGTCACATGTCGCATGTTGTCAAGTCGCATGTTGTCGCGTGTTGTCACATGTCACATGTCGTCGCATGTTGCATGCTGCATGTCGCACGCTGCATGTCATCGCATGTTGCATGTCGTCACATGTCGCATGCTGCATGTCATCGCATGTCGCATGTTGTCACATGTTACATGTCGCATGTTGACACATGTCGCATGCTGCATGACGCATGTTGTCGCATGCTGCATGTCATCGCATGTCGCATGTTGTCACATGTCACATGTTGTCGCATGTCATCGCATGTTGTCACATGTCGCCTGCTGCATGTCGTATGCTGCATGTTGTCACATGTCACATGTTGCATGTCGCATGCTGCATGGCATCACATGTTGCATGTCGCATGTTGTCACATGTTGCATGTCACATGGTGTATGTTGTATGTCTGTATGTACTGTATGTATGTTGTATGTACTGCATATGTGTGTATGTGTTTTTTTTACATTCAACACATTAGCCGGATGATGGGACTACTACTGTCCCCTCATTGGCTAATATGTCACTCACTGTCACTGTAGCAGGCAGAGCCCGATGGGACTTGTAGTCCCATCGGAAGATGCCTGCACACAGAGACACACACACACAAATGACCCCCCCGCAGCAGACCCCAGCACGGCCAGCAGACCCACCACACACACCCACAGACCCAAGCACCGCCCGCACATCCCGGCACCGGCACGCGGACCCCCGGCGCCGGCACGCAGACCCCCGGCACCCGTACATCCTGGTGCCGGCACGCAGACCCCCGGCGCCCGCACATCCCGGCGCCAGCACGCAGAACCCCGGTGCCCGCACATCCCTGCCTAGTCCCGCCCGCCCCCAGCACAGCCCTGCAGCCCCGACCACAGCCCAATCACTCTTGATGAGTGACCGCTGTCTGTGGCGGCTGGTCACACCTGCTCATGACGTCACGTCAATTTCCAGAGTCTGGAAATTGACCTGACGTGGGCGGAAATTAGCGGCGGCTGCAGCCTGGGGGTCACGTGACCCAGACTCAGCCGCCAGCATAGGACTAATATTTCCTGTAATAGGACAACACCTTTAAAGACTTTTGCAAAATTATGAAAATGCTGACCAAAGGGAGGAAATACAGGGTGGGCCATGTACTGTATATGGATGCACCTAAATAAAATGGGAATGGTTGGTGATATCAACTTCCTGTTTATGGCACATTGGTATATGGAAGGGGGAAAACTTTTCAAGATGGGTGGTGACCATGGCGGCCATTTTGAAGTTGGCCATTTTGGATCCAACTTTATTTTTTCCAATGGGAAGAGGGTCATGTGACACATCAAACTTTTGAGAATTTCACAAGAAAAACAATGGTGTGCTTGGTTTTAACATAACTTTATTCTTTCATGAGTTATTTACATGTTTCTGTTTGTTTACAACCATTAACATGTTGTAGAGGTTAACACATGACGAGCAGATAGAAATTATGTTGATGTCTGGTGAACGCAGTACCCGGGTCATTGCAGCAGATTTCAATGCAAGACACCCTGCGCAAGAAACTGTCACGATTCCCATGTTATTTAGGTGTATCCATATAAATGGCCCACCCAAAAAGTTTGCCTCATCACTGAACATAATGTTCTGTGTAAACTGAGGGTCCTGTCCCAATTTTTGTTTTGCCCATTCTGCAAATTCAGCGCACCGATCAGGGTCATCCTCGCTGAGATGCTGCAGCAGCTGGATTTTGTAATGGTGCCATTTGTGAGTAGCTAATATCCGCCGAAGGGATGTTTGACTGATGCCAGATTGGCGCACTGAATTTGCAGAATGTGCAAAACAAAAATTGGAACAGGACCCTCAGTTTACACAGAACATTATGTTCAGCGATGAGGCAAACTTTCTTGGGTGGGCCATTTATATGGATACACCTAAATTAAATAGGAATGGTGACAGCTTTTTGCGTAGGGTGTCTTGCATTGAAATCTGCTGCAATGACCCAGGTACTGCGTTCACCAGACATCAATACAATTTCTATCTGCTCCTCACTGTTACGGCTGCGACCACAGACGCGGCCGAGCCGACACCTCCACGTCGCCAGACATAACGACGTGGGGCGAGCGTCCCTAATGGGAACGGAATGTGGACCCACTGGACAACATAGAGTTACCTGGACCTACCGAGACTAGGGAAGGGCAGTGAGTAGGGTCTGTGGCAGCTGAGCATGTGGACAAGATGGAGATATGCAGAAATAGATTACACCGCACAACTTCAGGTATGAAGAAATAAAGTTTACTCAAATGAAAACACTACACAACAAAACATAATGTCAGTATCCCGATTCCACACATCAGAGTAGGATACACGTCTCAGGATAACAGACGAAGGCAGGAGGACATCACGGGTTGATGAAGTCCAGGCTTATCTGGCACGGGCATACTAGGATGGCCTCTCTCTCAGGCCTCAGGCACAGCACAGGCTCAGCAGGAGAACATCAGACACCAACCTCAGACCGGCTTCTGACGATGGCAAGGGTCATCACGGGTTGATGCAGTCCAGGGTCATCTGGCATGGGCTTACTAGGATGGCCTCTCTCTCAGGACTCAGGCGCAGCACAGGCTCAGCAGGAGAACATCAGACACCGACCTTGGACAGACGTCATACGATGGCAGGGGTCATCATGGGTTGATGCAGTCCAGGGTCATCTGGTACGGGCTTATTAGAATGGCCTCTCTTAGACCTCAGGCATAGCACTGGCTCAGCAGGAGAACATCAGACACCGACCCAGGACAGACGTCATCACAGGGTGGACCCCAGGGAACCGGTGGAACATCGGGTCACAGGCAGGGCATCAGGACATCAGACACAGGCTGGACATAAGGACATCGGACACAGGCTGGACATAAGGATGTTGGACACAGGCTGGACATAAGGACATCGGACACAGGCTGGACATCAGGATATTGGACACAGGATGGACATCTGGGACACTGGCGTGGCAGCCCAGGTCATCGGCTGGGACACTGGCATGGCAGCCCAGGGCATCAGGTCATCGGACACAGAAAGGACATCAGACACAGGCTGGACATTAGGAATACCAGAAAGACAACTGGGACACTGGTGTGGCAGCCCAGTTCATCGGTTGGGACACGGATAGCACAGGACCACATAGCGGTGGTCATCAGGTTCCTAGCTACGGCCGTCAGGCTCCGGGCATCGGACCTAGGAAGGAACTCAAGCGTGATGGTGCAAGCCTCTCCGGACTGGAACTGGGCCAGACGGGGTTAGCACCGCATGGAAGGCTGAGCACAGCATAGTAAGAGCTCACCAAGAACACCGGACTCCATCTTTAAAAGATGAGCCCTGAAAGTTCAGTCACTGGGTGCGGGGTGTCACAAAAGGACTTCAGGAACATAGCACAATGAACACAGTTCAGACAGGATCAGGTACTGGATATGCAGCCTCCAGGATAGGCGGGTCTGGGTACTCTGCCCCCAGAATAGGCAGAAAAACAAAACACAAACAGTTCTGGATATGCAGCCTCCAGGATAGGTTGATCTGGGTACTCTGCCCCCAGAACAGGCGGAAGACAGGTATCAGCTCTCCCAGAACATACTGCAGACAGAACGGGAGCTGAATGTTAGAGCACCCCATCAGGGCAAGGGGTTACTCGGTACCGGGTCCTGCGGTTTACAGGGGAATGTCACGGTGGATGACCCAGTCCATGGCCCTGGGATGTCCGTATAAAAGGGAAAGGTCTTTAATGGGATAAGGTTTATGCTCATGACGCCACCTGTGGTATTCGGTCAGGGTGACCGACGCTGCTTTAAGGGGTCCACTGGGGTGATGTTATGTATATCCCCAGGGCTTCCCAGTATGTAGATGGTGAATGGTGAATGGCGCAGTGAAGAACGAGGACACAAGGTTGCAGTCTTTTTACCTTTACTGAAGATTTCAGCATCCAGAGTACAGGGCACCAGACCACAGGGGAGGCAGAGTCTGGCCGGTTCAGAGGCAAGTCCAGAGTCCCCTTGTCCAGGTGGAAATCAATAGCCTTCCCTTGCGCTGTAGTGGTGTAGTCCCTTACTGCATAAGCTTCAAATAAGGTCCTCACAGATGTAGTGTCTCTCTCTCTGTCCCCCATATAGGATAGGAAAAAACCCGTATGACTGGTGACTTGAGCCTGTTTATAGGGTCTCTTAGATAACCCGGCTCCGTAGGTGTCACCTTGCTTCCTGGGTGTAGGTGCGGACAGGTAACCTGCAATTAGCTGTCCTGCCGGTCTCTGAAATAAGGCATAGAGGTCCTTACTCCTTTGGTGTTCCGGCTACCGGGATTTTGCACCTCAGAAGGAGGCAGGCTGAGCGGGGCTGGTCCCCTTCTGGTATCCTCTCCTTTGCTTCGACTTCCTTCATGCTCGCTGCAATACAATTCCGCCCTTCAATGTCTCTTTCTGGGAGCTGCAGCTCTGAGGGCATGCACAGCTCCTTTAACCTTCTGTCCTCCTCAGACTACTGTCTGAAACTGACTCCTACAGAACTCCTATGTTTTAAGGAGGGGAGCAATCACTTTTTCACACAGGGCCCTGTAGGTTTGGATCTCTTTTTCCCTTAATAATAAAGACATTCATTTAAAAACTGCATTTTGTATTTATTTTTATCTTTGTACAATATTTAAATTTGTTCGGTGATTTGAAACATTTCAGTGTGATAAACATGCAAAAGAATAAGAAATCAGGAAGGAAGCAAACACAAAATGGTCAGTTTTTCTCTTATTTTATTCCCACCACTCCTTCAGTATTCATTTGTTTTCTTTTAAAAATCCGCTACTCAGTACAAGAATGTGGGCCTTTTAGTTTAGTGCTAATTTTTATCAAGGGGGTAATTATGCGTAGCTGCCAAAAGACACCACTCCCCCCAAAGAACCTCTGAGCCAAACTCCCTTCCTAAAGACATCAAAATTAGCATTCAACAAAAAGTCTATATCCGTGGAACCATGTACAGGCACATGGCAAATTTTTGAAAAAGAAAGAAGTAGCATAAACAGGAATGAAACGGGAATAAAATATGAGCGAACGCTGGCCACTTTTTTTTTATTACCTGGTAACAGGTCCTGTTTAATATTTGAATGCTAAAAAAAAGCATAACAAAATCCAAAATGCTGTTAAAAATGCCACAATGATTGCAACAAAAGCCTAAAAAAATGCCCAACATGCCTTTTGTGAGAGTACCCTAAAGGGGGTTTAGGGGACTGAATAAACATGGCTAATTACTTCCAGAAACAGCACCCAATTATTCGACAGGTGGCAGATGGTATCTGGTATAGCAGTTCACCTCCATTGAAGCAAGTGAATTTGTTTTTATCCACAGTGAAAAGATTAGGAGTTTTCCTCATACAGTAACATATATAATAAACGAAGTCACGGCCTCGACCACTGTGGCGGCTTATGACAGTCCGCATGTCGGGATGACACGTGCTGAATTTCCTGAGACACGGTTTTCTCATCCAACTCGTGTGTGTTCTCTCACAATTAGGCAAGCGCACATCTGAGAAAGGATTACACATTGATTTAATGTAATGGATTAACTAAGGTTAAGCCTCTTACTGTGCTCCGGGGACCAAAATAACTACTTAGGTAGACTGTGGGCTTATTATTTAAAGCAGAAATACTTAAACGGACAGAAAGTGATGTTCATCTGAATCTGTGAAGTCTCCACTTCTGTTAATTCCATCAAGAATCAGGTACGTTCACTATTCACACTGAAGGCGGCATTATTTCTGTGCATTGTTTGGTCTTTTTTACATATCGTACTTATCAACTATTACTTGTATTTTTGTATATTATCATATGTTGTGTTTCATTGTAATACTAGTTAATATTTCATTGTAAATATTAGTATAATATTGGCATATTGGTGTAATATATAAGTCAGTGTATTAGGTAGGAGCTGACTTTCCATTAGGCACGAGAGAACCATGTCTATGGGCGGCTTTGGGTAAATGGTGCCTGGTTCTCATAGTGTAAAAGCCTCCATATAACACTATGCAAACTTCGTGTAGCTTTGTACTATACTTTACTTTGCCGTGTGTGGCGCCGGCCCAGTCTCTACAGGAATATAACATTTAACCCCTTAAGATGCCAGCAATGTGAATGAGAATCCTAAAGTCTCATGCACACGTTGCTTATTTTTTCTGCGCAGATTTACAGCAGATCTAAATTTACGCCATGTTAACTCTTTGGTCACGTGCACATGTTGAGCATTTGGTGAGTTTTTTACCTCAGTATCTGTAAGCCAAAGCCAGGAGTGGGTGATAAATACAGAAATGGTGATGAGTTTCTATTACACTTTTCCTCTGATTGTTCCACTTCTGGTTTTGGTTTAAAAATACTGAGGTAAAATACTGACCAAATACTCAACGTTTCAGTGTTTTTGCTGCAGATGACACCCATACTAATGAGTGGGGAAAAATGTGCAACAAAAACGCATGTAAAAAATGCGTCTAGTTTACTCAATGTATTTCCTGCCAAGACATGCAGAAATGGCGCACAAATTTCTGCACCAAATACTTAAAGTGTGCACATACCCTAACAGTAATTTTCCCAGTGTGCTGCAAAAATAAAGTATCAAGTTTATTCTGTGGGTCAGTACTATTAAGGCGATACCATGTCTTTATAATATTAGTTACGCAATAAATGCAATGTTTGAAAAAAAATAGTTTTTGTGTTGCCATATTCTGAGAGTCAAATGTTTTAGAATTTTCTGTAACCGAAGCTGTATGAGGACTTATTGTTTGCATGACCAATAGTACCACTTAATTGTACACATAACTTTTAAATCACTTTTACTTTCAATTTTTTGGGAAGTAAAATTTAATTAAAAAAACTTGGATCTATGGATTTTTTTTAAACATCATTCTCCATTCAGTACAATTGACAACTGTTCATTTATTATGTGGGTCAATACAATTATGATAATACCAATTTTTTCTAGCCATATTCTAAGACCCAAGCTGGGACAAGCTGACGTTTTCACTGGTGCCATTTTGGTATTACTTTTATTGAAATTTTGGTGAAGCGGGAAGAACAAAGTGGCAATAAGGTCATTCTTTTTCATAATTTCTTTTACAGCCTACATTGTACTGGATAACTGGCATGTTTACTTTATTCTGCTGGTCAATATGATTATGCTGATACCCAATGTATAAAATTTTTCTAAACATTAACTACTTTTCCACAAAAAATGACTTTTTATAGCGAACTTGTCACATTGAAAATCCACATATAGATAGATAGGATCTAATCAGACTGATATATAGTTTATTGGGGAAAGATTCAGTAAAACCTTTGCTTCATTCATTTAGTTTTTTGCTTATTCTGTGATTTTGAGTCAAGTGGGCAGTGCTAATCAATGACTGATAGCTGTCTCTGTATGCACACTTATAGACGAAAGGCTGCCAAACCTGAGTATTAGGCCAACTTGTCTACAAAGCCCAGAATGAGCCAAATATGTTCAATTACTTCAGCTCTATACCATGATGACTTCCAATGTGACAGATTCCCTTCAAAAAAGGTCATTTTATGCATTAGTTGTCATACTCTGAGACCTATAAGGCTCCTTTCACAAAGCATTTTTGCTCACGTTTCTTGGTCCCGTAGGGGCTTGCATCCGAACTAACCCGCAAAATGGGATTCAGGCATATCTGCCGACAGAGCCATAGATATTCTATAATGGTGCCAACAGAGTCAATGTGTGCTCTGACATGCATCATTTTCGGGCATATACTCCGACTGGAGGCGAACACCCAGACCTAGCAGACTGCACACAACCTATTAGGGGCTTAACTACTAAGCTTTTTTTAATTCCTTCATTTTATGATTTGAAAAGTCATAACTTTAAAAAAAAAAATTCACAGCGGTACAGTAGCTGTAGGAAGACTTGTTTCTTTCTATTTTGTACCATTTTGGGATATATACACTACTGTTCCAAAGTTTTGGGTCACTTAGAAATTTCATTATTTTTGAAAGAAAAGCACAGTTTTTTCCAATGAAGCCAACATTAAAATGATTCAGAAATACACTCAATGCATTGTTAATGTGGTAAATGAGTATTCAAGCTGCAAACATTTGGTTTGTAATGCAATATCTTCATAGGTGTATAGAGGCTCATTTCCAACAACCATCACTCCAGTGTTCTTATGGTACTCTGTGTTTGCTAACTGTGTAAGAAGGCTAATGGATGGTTAGAATACCCTTGAAAAACCTTGTGCAAGTATGTTAGCCCAACTGAAAACAGTTTGGCTGATTAGAGAACCTATAAACCTGACCTTCCTTTGAGCTAGTTGAGAATCTGGAGCATTACGGTACATTTGTTGGTTCCATTAAACTGTCAAAATGGCCAGAAAAAAGAACTTTCATGTGAAACTCGACAGTCTATTCTTATTCTTAGAAATAAAGGCTATTCCATGTGAGAAATTGCCATGAAACTGAAGATTTCCTACAACGGTGTGTACTACTCCCCTCAGAGGAGAGCACAAACAGTCTCTAACCAGAGTAGAAAGCGAAGTGGGAGGCCCCGCTGCACAACTGAGAAACAAGACAAGTACATTAGAGTCTGTAGTTTGAGAAATCGACGCCTCACAGGTCCTCAACTGGCAGCTTCATTAAATAGTATGCGCAAGTGTCAACGTCTACAGTGAAGAGGTGACTCCGGGATGCTGGCCTTCAGGGCAGAGTGGCAAAGAAAAAGCCATATCCAAGACTGGCTAATAAAAGGAAAGGTTAATATGGGCAAAAGAACACAGACATTGGACAGAGGAAAATTGGAAAAAAGTGTTATGGACAGACTAATCCAAGTTTGAGGTGTTTGGATCATACAGAAGAACATTTGTGAGATGCAGAACAACTGAAAAGATGCTGGAAGAGTGCCTGACGACATCTGTCAAGCATGGTGGAGGTAATGTGATGGTCTGGGGTTGCTTTGGTGCTGATAAAGTGGGAGATTTGTACAAGGTAAAAGGGATTTTGAATAAGGAAGGCTATCTCTTCATTTTGCAATGCCATGCCCTGTGGACAGCACTTGATTGGAGCCAATTTCATCCTACAACAGGACAATGACCCAAAGCACACCTCCAAATTATGCAAGAACTATTTAGGGAAGAAGCAGGCAGCTAGTATTCCATCTATAATGGAGTGGCCAGCGCAGTCACCGGATCTCAACCCCATTGAGCTGTTGTGGCAGCAGCTTGACCGTATGGTACGCAAAAAGTGCCCATGAAGCCAAACCAACTTGTGGGAGGGGCTTCTGGAAGCATGGGGTGACATTTCTCCAGATTACCTCAGCAAATTAACTGCTAGAATGCCAAAGGTCTACTACAATGCTGTAATTGCTGCAAAGCGAGCATTATTTGACGAAAGCAAAGTTTGAAGGAGAAAATTATTATTTAAAATAAAAATATTTTTTTTTAACCATGTCAATGTCTGGACTAGATATTTAATTCATTTGGCAACTCATTTGATTCATAAAAGTATGAGTTTTCATGGAAAACACAAAATTGTCTGGGTGACCCTAAACTTTGGAACTGTAGTGTATAATTTATGATCTTTTATTAATTTATTTAGTTGGATGATTTTTTTTGCCATTTACTGTTTGTTATTCTACGGGTGCTTACAAATACAGATATACCAAATACTGTACTTTAGAAATATTTACATTTATTACTTTTGTGACAATTTGTTGTGACCTAAAGCTCCATAATGTTCAAGTCCTTAAGGGGGTAAGCACAACTGTCCCATGTCCAAAAAAGGAGTGGGCCACAAGCCTCAGAGCAATTTTGGCCTTTTTATTTTTTTCTACCATATCAAAGCTCTATATATCTAAATAGGACATTTTTAAGATTGTGTAATTTAAAGGATTATTCCCATCTTCATAAATGGGTATTGTCGGATACTGCTTGTAACAAGCAATTTTGCAATTTGCTGTTTTATAAAATTTTCAGACATTCTTCTGATATCAACACTACTTTTCTTTAAAGCTTATCACCTTGGAAACCGACTGCTGTTGGTCGAGAGCAGAACATATGCACTGCCTACAGTCTTTTTGCTATTGAGTTTGTCAGCACAGGATGGTTAGAGTGCACTGTTCATCTTCAGTGCAATGCTTACAAACTAGAAAGCGGTAGTCAGTCTCCAAAGTAACAAGTTGAAAACAAAAGAAAAGTGCTAAGATCTCAAGATCTTTGTTTTTACAAGGACTATCTAACAAAATGTATCTATGAAGACTCAAAAAACTTTTAACCCTTTAATGACCTATGACGTGCTATGTCCGTCATAGGCTACCTCCCCCTCTTGGGTGCGGGCTCCGGCGATGAGCCCGCACCATTGATGGCACATAACAGCTGATCTGATCAGTTGTCATGTGCCCCTAACAGGCGCAGGTGGAATCGTGATCCACCTGCGGCTGTTAACTAGTTAAATGCCGCAGTCAATCTCTGACAGTGGCATTTAACTTGTGCAAACCGGATGCGTGTCTTAGCGGTGCATGTGTCACATGACCGCTGGTCGCAGATGGGTTGTCATGACAACCCGGGGTCTGCAGGAGACCCCTGTGGTCATCATTGCCGGACTGCTATGAGCATTTTTGTCACACATAGCAGGACTGCAGCTCTTCTATGTGTACCACAAGCGATCAGAAGATTGCAGCTTCTAGTCTCCCATGGAGACCATTGAAGCAAGTAAAAAAAAGTTTTTAAAAATATAAAAAAAAAAGTTCAAATCACCCCTTTTTAACCCATTCAGAATAAAACAATTACAAAAAAATAAAAAATACACATATCTGGTATCGCCACATTCAGTATCGCCCAATCTATGAAGATATAAAAATAATTAATCCGATCGTTAAACGGTGTAACGAGCAAAAGAAATCAAAATGCCAGAATTGTTTTTTTGTCACTGCAACATTGCACTAAAATGCAATAACGGGCGATAAAAATATCGTATCTGCACCAAGATGGTATCAATAAAAACGTCAGCTCGGTGCGCAAAAAATAAGCCCTCACCCAACCCAAGATCATGAAAAATGGAAACGCTACAGGTCTTGGAAAATGGCGCTATTTTGGGGGGGCAAAGTTTGGATTTTTTTTCACCACTTAAATAAAAATTAACCTATTTGATTCTCTTTCTCTCAGGAATCAAATTACATCTGTTGTCTCTAAAAGTCTGTGGGAAGTGAGTTTGAGGGAGTCAAAAGCAGAGCGACCCTAAAAAAAGCTGCGGCAGCTTCTAGTGACTAAAGCCTGCAGAGAAGAAACCACTACAATATACAGAACCCTAATGTATTGCATGTCCCATCTGGAGGCTTTTTTCGATTATGACTGCACCTCTTCTTGCTGGTGGTTGCTCTTTTCATTTTCCTCCATTCAGGTGTTATTTTAATGATTACAACAATCCTACAAGTACATATGCCTTGTAGTTACCGTGTATAATGCCTAATTAGGGTGAATTCACACGCTGCTGATTTTGTTGCAGTAATTGCAACAAAAATAATTGACTGCAAATTGATTCCATTCATCTAAATGGGGTAGTTTCAATGGAGGGAACAGCTCCAGAAATTTCTGCAAAAAGATCTCCAGTACGTGAATTCATCCTAATGAGGCATGATATAATTACAAGGCATATAAGAAACATGCTGACACTAGCGTGTATAATGTATTTACTATTTTAGACAGAACTGCAGCTTGAAACTCCATGGTCCCAATGCAAAATCGTCTTTTAAGTGCCATTCCTACTACTTTGTACTTCCTTCCACACTAGGGCCCAAGTGTGACTGCAACCCCTGCACCATCACAGCTACATCATTACATTTATTGGTCATGTCAAGTAACAGTCTTGCAATTTTATCCTTTATAACTAATTTTTGCTAAAAGAAATGTTACACATTGATCTCTTTCAGGATGAAGCATTTTAAGTATGTCTTTATTGCTGCACTTCTCACCATCATTGAACAATGCAAAGCCCAATCTTGTGTGGTGGATACTCTGAAAGTCAAAACGGACTTTGACATAAAAAAAGTAAGAACACCTGATGCATTTCTGGCTTAATTTGTACCAAAAATATTCTTTCATGCTTTGCACCACATTTTTATATGGTGTAGTCTCTTTCTGTGACCTGTTTAACAAGAGAGCAGGCCCCGGATCAGTATCCTATAATGGCTCGCTGCAGTAGTGTCTACATTTTAAGTTTTCAATGACTGTGACGGTCTTCTGTAAGGAAGAGGGTCCTCATACTATCCCTGTCTCGGGGGTACTCTTGAAGGTAGAGACGCCTGAGTCTCTGATCTTACTAAGCTCCTGTTAATGTTCTAATCTGTCCCAACCCTCTCTGTTATGGACTGGTGATTTAGGAGCGACATGCGACTAGCTCTGAGCAGGTGGTAACTATACAGACCGCAGTTCCTGATCTTAACACAACACTAGCAGTAGCCGTGGGATGTTCCTGTCACTCCCTGGACACCTCGTCACAGCCGGAGAACTAGCTACCCCTAAAGGTAGAAACAGGAAAGCTATCTTGCCTCAGAGAAAATCCCCAAAGGATAGGACAGCCCCCCACAAATAATGGCTGTGAGTGGAGAAGGAAATGACATACGTAGAATGAAACAAGATTTAGCAAAGGAGGCCACTTCTAGCTAGATAGATAGTACAGGATAGAACACTGTGCGGTCAGTAATAAAAACTAGAAAAAGTCCACCGCAGAGAAATGCAAAAATCTCCACACCTGACTAAAGGTGTGGAGGGCAAAATCTGCTGCCCAGAGCTTCCAGCTTAGCTGAATAGATCCATACTGATAAGCTGGACAAATGAGCAAAACATAGAATGTGCTGAACAATAAAGTCCACAACTAGTGGACTGCAAAAGGACAAGCAAGGACTTATCTGTGCTGAACTGGTCAGAGTGTCAGGGAAATCCAAAAGAGCCGTGACTCCAAGCAGGAACAATTGACAACTGGCATTGATTAGGGAAAAGGACAGACTAAAATAGCTGAGCCAGAAAGACGATCAGTGGAAGCAGCTGCTGATGCTAAATCCAAGAAGCAGCCATACCACTCAAAACCAACGGAGGGAGCCCAAGAGCAGAACTCACAAAAGTGCTATTTACAACCACCGGAGGGAGCCCAAGAGCGGAATTCACAACACCTCTCCCCCAGGAGGCCTGGGACAGATATGATAGTGTAGGACAGACAGGGGTTAAAGAAAGTAACAAAAATACAAACACTCATCAAATATAGAAAGGTATCAAGGGAATGATAGGAATATAAAAAACAAAACTCAACAATCTCCAGTAGCAACGCAATCTCCAATATAGCACAGCATCTCCAAGAAGCTAGGAAGCAAAGCTTTCACTGGCAAGGCAGAGAGGTTCTCTCCAGGTTTTATAGGGAGAGTTAATGTCCAGAACAGAAGCAGCTGAAATGGAGTTGCATGTTTCTGATCAACATAGAAAGGGTTGTTAACCTCCTCAGCACCAACGGAAATCAAATTCATTTAATATGGGATCCAAGCACAGGCTAAATGGAAGATCTGTGATTCACAATGCGCAGTGATCTTCTACCCCCAGATCTCCCAGGTTGACGTGACACTAGTGACAGCATGAACCTGAGCACTCTAACACTGTTCAATCTTTACAATACAGTCTGAGCAGCAGGATCTCGTGAGACTTACACTAAGGATATTTTGTTCTGTCCTGACAACAATAGAGATATAAGTGTACAAAACACAAGAGATCAATGCTATATCAGAGTTTCACATCATCCTCACTGTCATAATCTGCCTAATACCCATAACCATAGTAAACTTTATTCTTCTGTTTTGATAGTAGAACATGATCTCCTAACATCTCATTCAGACGTCCATTTTGCCCATATGTGCTCTACCCCGTGCTTTTCACGGATGCAAGACGTACCCATTATAGTCTAAAGGGCCGTTCAAGTCTGTGTTTTTTCATGTATCGTGTGTCCATATAAAACTCATATGACCATGTCCATTTTTCTCCGGTATCACAGAAGAAGAGTGCCAATACAACTCCATGGGTGCTTGAGATACACGTGACAGAATTATACTGATAGTGTTTAATGTACTTCAATAGTTTTGTAAACTAATGTTTTTTGTTTTTGCACCGTTCTATCCAGTATGGAGGGAAATGGTATGCTGTTGGAAAAAAAGACCCAGAAGGCCTCTTCCTTCAGGATAACATCTCTGCTGATTATACGGTGGATGAAGATGGCACAATGACCGCATCATCTAAAGGCAGAGTTAAACTTTTTGGGTATGTAACACCCTCACTAAAGTAGACAATCTAAATCAGTCTCAGCCCATTATTTCTTATAAAAATATTAATGAACATTATTAAGAAGAAAAATAACTAGAGATGGAAAAATCGATTTGCAGTTCATTGGCCAGGTCAGTAATCTGTGACCGCTGGACGGGAGCCCTGTAAATCTCCGTACATCCCGACATTCCCACTTTCCTTTTGATTAGCTGGCCCAATGTCATCATTGTGGCATTACAGATACGCAAAGTCGCACCAACTCGGATAATCAAAAGAAGAGCCGCAAGGATAGGAGGTCACACATTACTGACCCGGCCAATGGACCAGAGTCCTGTAAATTGATTCTCCCATCTCTAAAAATAATATTTTGGGATCAATTTCTTGAAAATATAGAATCCTGAAAGTGACCATAAAAATTACATTTTTAGGTTCTGGCTGATCTGTGCAGACATGGCCGCTCAGTACTCCGTACCAGACCCAACCATACCGGCAAAAATGTATATGACCTACCAGGGACTGGCCAGCTACCTATCAAGCGGAGGTAAGTTCAGATCTACTCTGCTAAGCAAAAGTTTAGTGTTTCCATGGAGCATAGTATTTTGTTATAGTTTCTTAGAGTAACAAAAACATCCAAGAGTGGTGATGAATGGTTAATTAAAAAAAAAACCTATACTGACCTCTTAAATCCAGAGCCTCTCTATGGTCACTGCTCCGGTGGTCTCTGACGGTGTCGGTTTACTTTGTTCACAGCAGTGATCACATTGAATTGCTGCTGCAGCCAATCTTTTACTGTAGTGGTGATAACTGTATATATGGCAAGCGACTACTGAGGCCAGTGATTGGCTGTGGCTATCACGTTACTTATATATGGCATGTGATTGCTGCAGGAAGTAAGCCGAGACTAGTGACACCTATCAGGATGGCATCAATGGAGCAGCAGGAGACTGAAGAGGTAAGTGTAGGGTTTTTTTATTAGTCTATTTTCTGCTCTTGGCTGCATTTTAACACATTTCCAAAAAATAATGTAAACATTCTTTATTCACCAAATCAGCATAAAAAAAATGAGAAAATCATCACATTTATTTGCAGGTACTGCAAGCTGTAACCGTAACATAAAAAGTAATAATTGTGGATGGTAAAACAGTGTTATGTACATCGAGCAGCACAACTATTACCAGTTTAGAAGAACAATGACTTAGGCTTGCTGAATTTCAACCTTATTTTATCATGAGATATAGGCTGCTGGAAGAGTCAACAAGGAACATATTTGTCTGTAATTTGTAGGGGGGTCTGATATATGTAGGGGCTTTGATTTGTAGTCTAACCTGATCGGAGGTCTGTCATGTTTAGAGGGTTTGTTTTGGGAAGTATCATTTTAAAAGGTTCTGATGAGTTATCATTCATGTCATAGCTGAAGGAACTGTGAATGGAGACTGTAAAATGAACCCCTATAGGCAGGATTCCTCCTCTTTCTTGAAAGAACTTGATTGGAACGTCTTGTCATTAGGGGCGACTTGGCTTGAAAAACACGGGAAACACTGTTCTAAACACATTTTTATTAGAATATAAGGTAAAAACATTTCCCGCTTTTCTTGCATATATTGATTAATTTTTGTTTTCCAGGTGACAACTACTGGGTGATTGACACAGACTATGAGAACTATGCTATTACCTATGCTTGCCGCACTCTAAAAGAAGATGGAACATGCAATGATGGCTATGCCATTATTTTCTCACGCAATCCACGCGGATTTTCACCAGCTATTACGAGGCTTGTGCGCCAGAAACAAGAAGAAATCTGCATGGCTGGACAATTTCAACCCGTTCTCCAATCTGGTATGTAGCAGCTTTCATGCTCAGCATAGACACCACAGCGTTGTGAAATGGTTTCCATTATTTTTTTTTTCAAAATGATTTAGGGTATGTTTCCATGTTCAGGAAACGCTGCTTGTTTGACGCTGCTTAGAGCCGCAGCGTCAAACTCGCAGCATCCAGATGTTACAGCATAGTAGAGGGGATTTCATGAAATCCCGTCTCCACTATGCGGTAAAACACGTAGGCGGCAGACCCGCGTATACGGACATGCAGCGCGTCTTTTCAGAACGCAGCATGTCTGTTTACAATGTGGCGACGCTCCGTCACGGCGCCGTAAATTTACCATAGACTATCATTAGATGTGGTAAAACCTCATCTAATGATTAGTCACATGCGTAGAAACTGTGTAAATGCAGCTTACTACGCATGTCCATGCCGGCTCACCTGTCCCGCTGCCGGAAGTCCCTTGTCCACTGCAGTTCTCGCGATAACTTATCGCGAGAACTGCCGTGCACGTGACCGGGACTTATCTCCGGTCACTAGTCTGGTTCTCACAAACAGCTGATCAGCTGACAATAGCAAGGTGACATTAACCCCTTATTACCCCATATCCCACTGTAACAGGGGAGTGCGAAGAGAGGGGCTAAGTGCCAGAATTGGCACATCTTACAGATGCGCCATTTCTGGGGTGGCTGGGGGCTGGTATTTGTAGTCAGGGGGGCCAATAACCATGGCCCCTCTCTAGGCTATGAATATCAGCCCGCAACTGTCTGCATAGCCTTTCTGGCTATAAAATATAGGGGGACCCCACGTAATTTTTTTTTGGGGGTCCCCTTAATTTAATAGCCAGTAAAGGCCACGCAGACAGCTGCGGGCTGATATTCATAGCCTAGAGAGGGCCCATGGGTATTACCCCCTTCCCAGGCTACAAATATTGGCCCCCAGCCGTCGGCTTTCTCCCTCTGGCGCAGAAAATTGCGGGAGCCCATGCCATTTTTTTCCCCGTTTTTTTTTTTTTTTTAAATTAAACGTTCATTCATAAACATAGGCTTTGCTATTACATAACTACTAGATGGTGGCCCGATTCTAACGCATTGGGTATTCTAGAATATGTATGTATGCCGCGCTGTGAGTGGGGGTTTAATTCCGAGCCAATATCGCTGATTGGTCGTGGCCGGCCGCAAAGTATATAGCACAGCCACGTAGTATATAGCAGCCACGTAGTATACAGCAGTGTGGGCACCATATCCCTGTGAAAAAAAGAATTAAAATAAAAAAGTTATATACTCACCTTCCATCGTCCACTGAAGTGGTCCCGCTCCACGCGATGCGGCCGGCAGCTTCCGTTCCCAGAGATGCATTGCAAAATTACCCAGATGACTTAGCGGTCTTAGCCAGAGACCGCTAAGTCATCTGGGTAATTTCGCAATACATCTCTGGGAATGGAAGCTGCTGAGAGCATCGGGAGGAGCGGGAAAGCTGCAGAGGTGACGGAAGGTCAGAATAGCATGATTTTTTATTTATTTTATTATTTTTAACATTATATCTTTTAACTATTGATGCTGCATAGCCAGCATCAATAGTAAAAAGTTAGTCCGGGATGGGGCCACACACTGGCGCTGAGTGGAGGGGAGTAGGGAGGGGCCAATTTGCAGCCGGACTAAGCCTGTCGCTGATTGCTCGCGGCCTGCCGGCTGCGACCAATCAGCGACTCGGGATTTCCGTGACAGACAGAAAGACAGACAGATGGAAGTACCCCTTAGATGATTATATAGATAATCTATCTATAGATATATTTATAGATATATCAATAGATACATAGATATACTAAACATCGGGCTTGGTATTATCTATCTATCGTATCTATCTATCATCTATCTATTATCTATCTATCGATAGATATATTTATACATAGATAATAGATATGATAGATAGATACGATAGATAGATAAGATAAATACGATAGATCTATTACCTATCTATTATCTATCTATCATCTATCTGTCTGTGTGTGTAAAAATTATTCTTCAATGGAGTATGTAAATGAAGAGGTTGGACAAGAAATGACATCACCCTTTTTTTTGGTATATCTTTATTGAGTTTACAAAAACACACACAAATCAGCATGAACAAAACGCATGAAAAACGCGTCAAAAATGCAGGTGACCTGCCAGTGACCTCAGGTGCAGATTTGGTGCAGATTTTACCTGCGTCAAATCCTGATGCAATCCTGAACGTGGAAACATACCCTTAGAATAAAGTCTGTTTTAAAGTCCCAATGGAAAGCTGATTAGTATCCCAACTGCTACACTAAGCCATAAATATGCTCTAAGTATTCCTGAGCATGCAGACCCTCAAATTCTAAGACAAACTGTAAGACGGCTCACAATTTTCTGGGTCTAATGTGGTATGCAAAGAAGCAGAAAAGCAGAGATGTCATCAAGTATCTGGATTGTGAAGCAAAGAGCAGCCCTTACACTTAGCACAATCTGAATATGTATCGAGATATTTAGTAGTAATTAACATACTCCCATTCATATGTATGTTTTACAGGTGCTTCTTAATTAAATTCCCAAAGGCCTTGGTAAAAATCTATATTTAGTGCCAAAGAAATCAATAACTATAACATCCTAGCATATTACATACATAATGGAATACTTGAAGAGCGTAGTAATGAAGCGTTCAGATTTTAGGTGTCTGGCAGACATAGGTTTTATCTAAGCTTTATTATATATTTATATACAGTATACTTATATGTCTGGTTTTGTTACGAACACTAACAAATAACTAACTGTCACTATATGAGTGGTCGCAACCATGGCTACCTAAACTACTGCAATGCCCTGTATATTGGGTAATCAACAAAGCTTATCAGAAGAACCGTTCTGCATTTCTTATTGGAGGTATTTGCTAATATTATTATGACACCTACTGCATACTGGGATAGGAACCTGGAGATGGGAATGCCCCATTAATAAATTTGGCATATCTTTTAACCCCTTCATGACCAGAGCTTTTATCGCTTTTGCGCTCTCGTTTTTTCACTCCCCTCCTTCCCAGAGCCATAACTTTTTTATTTTTCCATGAATATGGCCATGTCAGGGCTTATTGTTTGCGGGATGAGTTGTACTTTTGAATGACATCATTGGTTTTAGAATGTCATGTACTCGAAAACAGCAAAATAATTCCAAGTGCGGTGAAATTGCAAAAATAGTGCAATCCCACACTTGTTTTTTGTTTGGCTTTTTTGCTAGGTTCACTAAATGCTAAAACTGACCTGCCATAATGATTCTCCAGGTCATTACGGGTTCATGGACACCTAACATGTCTAGGTTCTTTTTTTTATCTAAGTGGTGAAAAAAAATTCCCAAGTTTGCTAAAAAAAAAGGCGTAATTTTCCGATACCCGTAGCGTCTCCATTTTTGCCGAGCTGGCGTTTTTAATGATACCATTTTGGTGCAGATATGATCTTTTGATCGCCCGTTATTGCATTTTAGTGCAATGTCGCGGTGACCAAAAAACGTAATTTTGGCATTTTGATTTTTTTTCTCGCTACGCCGTTTAGCGATCAGGTTAATCCTTTTTTTTATTGATAGATCGGGCGATTCTGAACGCGGCGATACCAAATATGTGTATGTTTGATTTTATTTTTATTGTTTTATTTTGAATGGGGGGAAAGGGGGGTGATTTAAACTTTTATATATTTTTTATTGTTTTCATATTTTAATCACATTTTTTTTTACTTTTGGCATGCTTCAATAGCCTCCATGGGAGACTAGAAGCTGCCAAAACTCGATCGGCTCAGCTACATAGAGGCGATGCTCAGATTGCCCCAATGTAGAAGAATTACTGCATTGCTATGAGCGCCGACCACAGGGTGGCGCTCATAGCAATACAGCATCAACAACCAGAGAGGTCTCAAGGAGACCTCTGGTTGTCATGCCGACGCACCGCTGACCTCCGATCACGTGACAAGGTCATCTGTGCGCGTATTTCCGGCCCTATGGCCGGAAGCGTGTGTTAAATGCCGCTGTCAGAGTTTGACAGCGGCATTTATCTAGTTAATAGGAGCAGGCGGATTGCGATTGCGCCTATTGCTGGCACATGTCAGCTGTTGAGGTGGGCACCGCCGGAGCCCACCTCAAAGTGGGGTTTCTGACATCAGACGTACTATCCCGTCCGACGTCAGAAAGGGGTTAAGCTGCAGGGCATTGCAGTAGCTTAGGGAGCCATGTTACGACCACTAGCAGCTAACTGTCACTATTTGATTGGTCATAACCATGGATACCTAAGCTACTGCAATACCTCCACATGGGATAAGTGACATAGAGAATCAGAAGAACTATACTACATTTTTAATTGGAGATATTTTCTAATATTATTATTATACCTACTACATATTGGGATAGGATCTTGGAGATGGGAATATCTATTTAATGAAGGTCTCTCTGGAGTATGATGTGCAAAATTAATTAAGAGGTACATGCCACTTAATGAATTTGGCATATCTTCTCTGTGGCATGTGCCTTGCCAGAAATGCTACTCCAACCAGGGACTGGAGTAGAATTTCTGGCATAAGAAACGATGACACTTTAAAAAAAAAAAATGTATGCCCCATCCTAGACAGAGGTGCTTCATACTGACATGAAGACCACAAAATTCACCAACATTTTTGGCAACTCTTCATTGCGCAAGCTTTTTGCTACTTTTCAAAGCGTTTTTTGCCAGTTTTCTTAAAGTAAAAGCTTTGATGAATCGGCCACTTAGTCTCCCCTTTATTAGCAAGAACCACTGTGTATAAATAATTCTCCATTCCCAATAGTTTCAGGAAAACAAAACACCCTTAGGTTTAGAAAATAGCCTTAGTTGGGATAGTCTCTAAATTTTCTTTGATGTTTCCACCTAAACCTCCATCACAGCGCCATATTTCAGATAGTAGTATCCTCTCAGGCAGCAAACCATCCAACATATGTCGGCACCATTGTCCTTCATACTATACACAAATTGGACATGTCCAATACTTTCCACTTTTACGCACCAATCTGCAGCACTGGAAAAGATAATGGTATACTCGCAATGACTCCTTATTGCGAGTATTTATGTAAAATAATGCTTGTTATTTTATTGTTTTATTTTTTGCGTTACAAGCTGTTTTTCTAGGCTGATTAAAGAGAATTTTTGATAAGGAAGACTTAACATAAGAACGTAAATAAGAACTACGGTAACCCTGATATAGAAATGACTATATGAAAGTGCGCCCACTAAAGTACCAGCACCAAATGTCACTGATAGAGTCACTGATCAGTGACATTTGGTGCTGGTACTTTAGTGGGCGCACTTTCATATAGTCATTTCTATATCAGGGTTACCGTAGTTCTTATTTACGTTCTTATGTTAAGTCTTCCTTATCAAAAATTCTCTTTAATCAGCCTAGAAAAACAGCTTGTAACGCAAAAAATAAAACAATAAAATAACAAGCATTATTTTACATAAATGCATGGTATTTAGAAAGGCTGTTATTATTATTATTATTATTATTATTTATTGTTATAGCGCCATTTATTCCATGGCGCTTTACAAGTGAGGAGGGGTATACATAATAACAAGTACAATAATCTTGAACAATACAAGTCATAACTGGTACAGTAGGAGAGAGGACCCTGCCCGCGAAGGCTCACAATCTACAAGGGATGGGTGAGAATACAGTAGGTGAGGGTAGAGCTGGTCATGCAGCGGTTTGGTCGATCGGTGGTTACTGCAGGTTGTAGGCTTGTCGGAAGAGGTGGGTCTTCAGATTCTTTTTGAAGGTTTCGATGGTGGGCGAGAGTCTGATGTGTTGTGGTAGAGGGTTCCAGAGTAGGGGTGATACGCGAGAGAAATCTTGTATGCGATTGTGGGAAGAGGAGATAAGAGGGGAGTAGAGAAGGAGATCTTGTGAGGATCGGAGGTTGCGTGTAGGAAAGTACCGGGAGATGAGGTCGCAGATGTAAGGAGGAGACAGGTTGTGGATGGCTTTGTACGTCATGGTTAGGGTTTTGTACTGGAGTCTCTGGGCAATGGGGAGCCAGTGAAGGGATTGACAGAGGGGAGAGGCAACCTGTGCTAGTGTTCTTCTGAAATAAACTGATTCAATACACAGCCCTAAATATCGAATATATGAACTGAACCAACTAAAAGGTTCCAGCATCTGTCTAGCAATCGTATCTCTGTCCATTTAAAGGCATGGTCTATTTAGACTTAAAGACGTTGTCCACTACTTGGACAACTTCTTCTCAAGCACCTCGTTTGGCCTCCATAAAATAATAAAGCCTTTACTCGCCTCCCGTGCTGGCGCCGTTCCCTCGGTGTCGGCACTCGCTCTCCCCGGGGCTCCTGTGCTGTTGTGTGACACATGATGTCGGCGCCCAATCAGCGCTGCTGTCACTGTCTCCGCCTCCTGTCGAAAAGAGCATGAAGAAGAAGGCCGGTATCAGCTGCATTGGGTGCCTACGCCACGTGTCACCACAACCATAGAGGAGACCTGGGAGAGCGAGTGCCGACACAGCGGGAACAGCGCCAGCACAGGAGGCGAGTATAGGCTTTATTATTTTATGGAGGCCAAGCATTTTGATCAAGAAGGCTTTGTCCTAGTAGGAAAACCCCTTTAACCATTAGCCGAGAGAAGAGAAAACAACATGCAGCCAATGAAATCATTGAAAAGTTCAAGGCAGGAGAACAACATGTTGATTCTCTGGGAGCCAGTGACTACTTCCTGCCCCCGTGTTACAAATTCTGTTCTTCCAAGAGAATTGTTACTTAAATGGGTTGCTTAGAATCTAAAAACAGTTTAAAATCTGAAATTAAACAAAAAGTCAAACACATCTCACCGGTAGACATGGTTCTGGTGCTTTATAATTTTCTACCGGTCTCTGTACCTCCCCCACAGTTCACGATGTGCACTCTATTTAAATACCTGCTGCAGCCAAACACTTATTGGCTGCAGCGGTCATATGGCTAGACAGATGTGAAGACATGGTTCTGGTGCTTCGTAGTTTTCTACCGGTTTCTGTACCTCCCCACAGTTCATGATGTGCACTCTATTTAAATAACCGCTGCAGCCAAACACTTATTGGCTGTGGCGGTTATATGGCTAGACAGATGTGAAGCATCTGTACCTCTCCTCAGCCCTTATTCACCGGCTCTTATGAAAGAGCATATGAAATAAAAGGCAATGTATACATAAATCGGTTTACTCACCTGGGTTTATTTTACTTTAGAGAAGAACTGGTGACATGCAACCTATTTCCCCCATTAAAATGTATTAATTTCTCATTTTCTATCTGCAGGAGCTTGCTGAAATTCCTTTCTTCAAGATCATTTTCTATTTGAGTATGGAACCTACAAAATCTGAGTGAACACACCTTTAAGAAATGCACAACTTTTATTTTTTATTATTTCTCGGTGCAATTATATATTTTAAATGTCACATTTGTAGGAACTGTTTAATTGTGCGTCCTGTAACAAATGAAACAGCGAACCAAGTCACATACATGTTTTTCATAAGTTTTAACATATCAGCTCCTTTTGTTAATCTGTAGAACATACACTGTGCGGTATAAAAATAAATCTATAATTTTTGTAAACTTATTGTGTCGTTTTTCCATTCATATTTTCAAGACCCAATAAAATGTTATACCAGAATCGTTTTGAAATCTTCTGTATACATGGAATGAATCTATTTAACTCCTTAGTGACCGAGCCAATTTGGTACTTAATGACCAAGCCAATTTTTACAATTTTGACCACTGTCACTTTATGAAGTTATAGCTCTGGAACTGTTCAACGGATTCTACTGATTCTGAGACTGTTTTTCGTGACATATTGTACTTCATGTTAGTGGTAAAATTTATTTGATATGACTTGCATTTATTTATGAAAAAAAACAAATTTGGCAAAAATTTAGAACATTTTGAAATTTTCAAATTTACATTTTTGTGCCCTCAGATCAGAGAGTGGTGTCACGCAAAATTGTCAATAAATAACATTTCCCACATGTCAACGTTACATCAGCACAATTTTGGAAACATAATTTTTTTTTGTTAGGACATTATAAGGGTTAAAAGTTGACCAGCGATTTCTCATTTTTCCAACAAAATTTACAGAACCATTTATTTAGGAACCACTTCACATTTGAAGTGAGTTTGGGGGGTCAATATGATTCCCTAGCAACCAGGCAACCCCCACATGAACTTATGCTGGGTAACAGATGTAAATCATTCAGCTGTGGAGATAAAAACCAAATCTCCGAGCACTAAAAAATACTCGGAGGTCACCTGAGCGTGCTCGGTAAATCTCGAGTAACGAGTACTGTATATTCGCTCATCACTACTTTTGACCCACACTTTTTTATTTTCACAAGGGTATCAGGATAAAATCGACCACAATATGTGTTGTGCAATTTGCCCTCAGTATGCCGATACCCCGTATGCGGGGAAAGCCACTGTTTGGGTGCATGGCAGGGCTCAGTAGGGAAGGAGTACCGTTTGACTTTTTGAATGCAAAATAGGCTGGAATCAATGGTAGCGCCATGTCGCTTTTGGAGACCCCCTGATATACCTAAACAGTGGAAACCCCCCAATACTAACTCCAACCCTAACACAGCCCTAACCTCAACCCTAACCCCAACACACCCCTAACCCTAATCCCAAGACAAACACAACCCTAACCCCAATACCACCTTAACCCCACCACAACCGTAACCCCAACACAAACCTAGCCCAAACCTAACCCCAACCCTAACCCTAGCTCTAACCCCAACCCTAGCCCAAACCTAACCATAGCTCTAACTCCAAGCTTAACCCCAACCCTAGCTCTAACCCTAACCCTAAGTCCAAAGAAAGGTAAAAATAATTAAATAAAAAATGTATTTTTTTCCAAACTAAGGGGGGTGACAAAGGGGGATTTGATTTTCTTTTTTTATTTTGATCACTGTGATAGGGTTTATCAAACTGATCCACATGAACCAATAGGAAAAATCTCCTATTGTTGCCACATACCAGTTGGCAGATCTCATAGGGCACACTTGCGTATGTGCCCGCCATCTTCTTCCAGGAAGAAGACACGGAGGGCTGGGGGACGAAGCCAGAGGGTCCAGGTATGGCGGAAGTACCGGGGGACCCCATTTCTCTCTCCTCTGGTATGTTAGATCATATCAGAGGGGAGAGAAATGAATGGGAGATCATATCAGAGGAGAGAGAAATGAATGGGAAATCAGACTTCTTTTTTTAAATCACCGTTATTTGGTGAATAATGGTGATCACAAGACTGGGAAAGGTAAAAATCAACCTGAATCATGGTCTCCGGGGTCTCGGCTACCGATTTTCCGGTGCTGGGGGGCGCTATACCCTTAAGTGCTGTCATTAAAAGGCGTATCGGTGGTCATTAAAGGCTTAAAGGGAATGATAACTGGTTGAATCCTAACAATGTGAACATTACACGCTTACTATAGCACAACATGCACTGCTTATCAAAGTTTGCACTGGGGTGGAAAACCCCTTTTAAAGGTAGTTTCCATCTTTAAAGGGGAATCTGTCAGAAGGCTTTTGCTAGCCTTTACAGAGCAGCATGATGTAACAGGAGAGACCAGTGATGTGTCACTTAAAGGGAACCTATCACCCCGTTTTTTTCGGTATGAGATAAAAATACTGTTAAATAGGGCCTGAGCTGTGCATTACAATAGTGTAGTTTGTGGACCCCGATTCCCCACCTATGCTGCCGAAATACGTTACCAAAGTAGTCGTTTTCGCCTGTCAATCAGGCTGGTCAGGTCGGATGGGCGTGGTTTCTTCCCCCAGATATTGCGTAGTTTTCCGTTGGTGGCGTAGTGGTGTGCGCATGTCCAAGGTCCCGAATCCTGCACAGGGGTGTGAAAATAGCAGCGATGTCCGTTATTCCATTAGTGGTCGGTGGGCGCGGCCATCTTCCTTTGGCCGCGCGTGCGCAGAAGCGGCGCTCTGCTGGCCGCGGCTTCAGGAAAATGGCCGCGGGATGCCGCGCGTGTGCAGATGGATATCGCGGCGGCCATTTTCCCGATGTTTACCCTGGTTACCCGGGGACCTCGGCATCGTTGGTCGCTGGTGAGCGGTCTGTGTGACAGCTCCCCAGCGATCAAACAGCGACGCTGCAGCGATCGGCATCGTTGTCGCTATCGCTGCAGCGTCGCTTCGTGTGAAGGTACCTTTACAGGGTTGCTTGCTGAAGATTTGACAAAATAACTGTTTTCACTGCTGCAAATTTATCAGTTCTCTGAATGCTGAGCTCTGTATAACCCGCCCACACTACTGATTGGCAGCTTACTGTGTACACATGGCATACGCAGAAAGCTGCCAATCAGTGGTGGGGCGAGGTTATACAGAGCTCATGAATATGGAGGATTACGTGACAATGGGTTTACTGGTTCTTTAGAGATAATTTGCTGCTGATAAAATAGTGATTGTATCACAACTACGCCAAGCAGCTCAGTAGGTGACACATCCCTGAAATCAGGGTCTCTGTCTCTACATTATGCTGTGCTCAGATTATGTGGCAAAATCCTGGTGACAGATTCCCTTTAAAAATTATAGGCTATTGAAAAAAAATACTCTAAAACAATAAAAAAAACACCTGTAACTTTTTTTACTCCTTTCTTTCTCTCAAATGCCAGTTCCCATGTTTTTTGGCACACTGAACATCCTTAAAGGAGTATTCCCACAATTGGACATTACCCCGTTTGCTTAAGATAGATGATAACCTAATGTTCACTCAGGGTTTGACCACTGCGATCGTCATCGATTCTGAGAGTGAGGCTTGGAATGTAGAAAAGGGGCCCTGTGGGCCCTCAGCAGATCAGGGAAAATGTTCAATTGTGGAATAATTCTTTAATATATTTATATTAGTGCAGGATGTCTGGAAGGTGAAGCTTCAACCCATGCTTGCAGTGGACAAAAAGAAGTCAGAGAAGGATGCAAACTTTTGGAAAGGTGTCTGGGGGGATCATTTTAGTATCGTGCAGTAGTTTTACATTTGCCTGTGGTGTTAAGGATCTGTAGAGTATAGCAACCCTGTAGACTCACATTTGAGAGAGAGTTAATTAATAGCTCTGGTGGGTTATATGACCATAGTGTAGAAGTGCACAACCTTTCTTGAAGTGGTGTTGTAATCCGAGGTATATACCAATTTGCCCCCCATGTGGGGGATACAATTTCCAAAACTTCCATTCTTGTAGACAAGTGGGGCTTTCTACTCCACTACTTAGAACTGAAAAAAATGAGTCAAGATGACCGTTCAGAGGTGTCAGAGATAGTTGGGGGCTGCACAAAATGCTATTGCATTGCCCCCAGGCAACAGATTGTGCACCCCTGCCTTAGTGGGTTTATTTTAATAATTCTAAAAACTTACCCACAATGTCACATGTATTTCTTATATGGGTGCCTGTTATGGTTCTCAATGGCAAGAGAACATAGCCCAGCAAACATACGAACTAGCTCTTGGAAGGATGGAAACTAAACTGACCATGAACTAAACCTGCCGCACAACTAACAGTAGCCGGGTAGCGTAGCCTGCGTTTTATCCCTAGACGCCCAGCGCCGGCCGGAGGACTAACTAATCCTGGCAGAGGAAAATATAGTCCTGGCTCACCTCTAGAGAAATTTCCCCGAAAGGCAGACAGAGGCCCCCACAAATATTGGCGGTGATTTTAGATGAAATGACAAACGTAGTATGAAAATAGGTTTAGCAAAATTGAGGTCCGCTTACTAGATAGCAGGAAGACAGAAAGGGCACTTTCATGGTCAGCTGAAAACCCTATCAAAATACCATCCTGAAATTACTTTAAGACTCTAGTATTAACTCATAACATCAGAGTGGCAATTTCAGATCACAAGAGCTTTCCAGACACAGAAACGAAACTACAGCTGTGAACTGGAACAAAATGCAAAAACAAACAAGGACTAAGTCCAACTTAGCTGGGAGTTGTCTAGCAGCAGGAACATGCACAGAAAGGCTTCTGATTACAATGTTGACCGGCATGGAAGTGACAGAGGAGCAAGGCTAAATAGCGACTCCCACATCCTGATGGAAACAGGTGAACAGAGAGGATGATGCACACCAGTTCAATTCCACCAGTGGCCACCGGGGGAGCCCAAAATCCAATTTCACAACAGTACCCCCCCCTCAAGGAGGGGGCACCGAACCCTCACCAGAACCACCAGGGCGATCAGGATGAGCCCTATGAAAGGCACGGACCAAATCGGAGGCATGAACATCAGAGGCAGTCACCCAAGAATTATCCTCCTGACCGTATCCCTTCCATTTGACCAGATACTGGAGTTTCCGTCTGGAAACACGGGAGTCCAAGATTTTTTCCACAACGTACTCCAACTCGCCCTCAACCAACACCGGAGCAGGAGGCTCAACGGAAGGCACAACCGGTACCTCATACCTGCGCAATAATGACCGATGAAAAACATTATGAATAGAAAAAGATGCAGGGAGGTCCAAACGGAAGGACACAGGGTTAAGAATCTCCAATATCTTGTACAGGCCGATGAACCGAGGCTTAAACTTGGGAGAAGAAACCCTCATAGGGACAAAACGAGAAGACAACCACACCAAGTCCCCAACACAAAGCCGAGGACCAACCCGACGCCGGCGGTTGGCAAAAAGCTGAGTCTTCTCCTGGGACAACTTCAAATTGTCCACTACCTGCCCCCAAATCTGATGCAACCTCTCCACCACAGCATCCACTCCAGGACAATCCGAAGATTCCACCTGACCAGAAGAAAATCGAGGATGAAACCCCGAATTACAGAAAAAGGGAGACACCAAGGTGGCAGAACTGGCCCGATTATTGAGGGCAAACTCCGCTAAAGGCAAAAAAGCAACCCAATCATCCTGATCTGCAGACACAAAACACCTCAAATATGTCTCCAAGGTCTGATTCGTCCGCTCGGTCTGGCCATTAGTCTGAGGATGGAAAGCAGACGAGAAAGACAAATCTATGCCCATCCTAGCACAGAATGCTCGCCAAAATCTAGACACGAATTGGGTACCTCTGTCAGAAACGATATTCTCCGGAATACCATGCAAACGGACCACATTTTGAAAAAACAGAGGAACCAACTCGGAAGAAGAAGGCAACTTAGGCAGGGGAACCAAATGGACCATCTTAGAGAAACGATCACACACCACCCAGATGACAGACATCTTCTGAGAAACAGGAAGATCCGAAATAAAATCCATCGAGATGTGCGTCCAGGGCCTCTTCGGGATAGGCAAGGGCAACAACAATCCACTAGCCCGAGAACAACAAGGCTTGGCCCGAGCACAAACGTCACAAGACTGCACGAAGCCTCGCACATCTCGAGACAGGGAAGGCCACCAGAAGGACCTTGCCACCAAATCCCTGGTACCAAAGATTCCAGGATGACCTGCCAACGCAGAAGAATGAACCTCAGAAATGACTTTACTGGTCCAATCATCAGGAACAAACAGTCTACCAGGTGGGCAACGATCAGGTCTATCCGCCTGAAACTCCTGCAAGGCCCGCCGCAGGTCTGGAGAAACGGCAGACAATATCACTCCATCCTTAAGGATACCTGTAGGTTCAGAATTACCAGGGGAGTCAGGCTCAAAACTCCTAGAAAGGGCATCCGCCTTAACATTCTTAGAACCCGGCAGGTAGGACACCACAAAATTAAACCGAGAGAAAAACAACGACCAGCGCGCCTGTCTAGGATTCAGGCGTCTGGCGGACTCAAGATAAATTAGATTTTTGTGGTCAGTCAATACCACCACCTGATGTCTAGCCCCCTCAAGCCAATGACGCCACTCCTCAAAAGCCCACTTCATGGCCAAAAGCTCCCGATTCCCAACATCATAATTCCGCTCGGCGGGCGAAAATTTACGCGAGAAAAAAGCACAAGGTCTCATCACGGAGCAATCGGAACTTCTCTGCGACAAAACCGCCCCAGCTCCGATTTCAGAAGCGTCGACCTCAACCTGAAAAGGAAGAGCAACATCAGGCTGACGCAACACAGGGGCGGAAGAAAAGCGGCGCTTAAGCTCCCGAAAGGCCTCCACAGCAGCAGGGGACCAATCAGCAACATCAGCACCCTTCTTAGTCAAATCAGTCAATGGTTTAACAACATCAGAAAAACCAGCAATAAATCGACGATAAAAGTTAGCAAAGCCCAAAAATTTCTGAAGACTCTTAAGAGAAGAGGGTTGCGTCCAATCACAAATAGCCTGAACCTTGACAGGATCCATCTCGATGGAAGAGGGGGAAAAAATATATCCCAAAAAGGAAATCTTTTGAACCCCAAAAACGCACTTAGAACCCTTCACACACAAGGAATTAGACCGCAAAACCTGAAAAACCCTCCTGACCTGCTGGACATGAGAGTCCCAGTCATCCGAAAAAATCAAAATATCATCCAGATACACAATCATAAATTTATCCAAATAATCACGGAAAATGTCATGCATAAAGGACTGAAAGACTGAAGGGGCATTTGAAAGACCAAAAGGCATCACCAAATACTCAAAGTGGCCCTCGGGCGTATTAAATGCGGTTTTCCACTCATCCCCCTGCTTAATTCGCACCAAATTATACGCCCCACGAAGATCTATCTTAGAGAACCACTTGGCCCCCTTTATGCGAGCAAACAAATCAGTCAGCAGTGGCAACGGATATTGATATTTAACCGTGATTTTATTCAAAAGCCGATAATCAATGCACGGCCTCAAAGAGCCATCTTTCTTAGCCACAAAGAAAAAACCGGCTCCTAAGGGAGATGACGAAGGACGAATATGTCCCTTTTCCAAGGACTCCTTTATATATTCTCGCATAGCAGCATGTTCAGGCACAGACAGATTAAATAAACGACCCTTAGGGTATTTACTACCCGGAATCAAATCTATGGCACAATCGCACTCCCGGTGCGGAGGTAATGAACCAAGCTTAGGTTCTTCAAAAACGTCACGATATTCAGTCAAGAATTCAGGAATCTCAGAGGGAATAGATGATGAAATGGAAACCACAGGTACGTCCCCATGCGTCCCCTTACATCCCCAGCTTAACACAGACATAGCTTTCCAGTCAAGGACTGGGTTATGAGATTGCAGCCATGGCAATCCAAGCACCAACACATCATGTAGGTTATACAGCACAAGAAAGCGAATAATCTCCTGGTGATCCGGATTAATCCGCATAGTTACTTGTGTCCAGTATTGTGGTTTATTGCTAGCCAATGGGGTGGAGTCAATCCCCTTCAGGGGTATAGGAGTTTCAAGAGGCTCCAAATCATACCCACAGCGTTTGGCAAAGGACCAATCCATAAGACTCAAAGCGGCGCCAGAGTCGACATAGGCATCCGCGGTAATAGATGATAAAGAACAAATCAGGGTCACAGATAGAATAAACTTAGACTGTAAAGTGCCAATTGAAACAGACTTATCAAGCTTCTTAGTACGCTTAGAGCATGCTGATATAACATGAGTTAAATCACCGCAATAGAAGCACAACCCATTTTTTCGTCTAAAATTCTGCCGTTCACTTCTGGACAGAATTCTATCACATTGCATATTCTCTGGCGTCTTCTCAGTAGACACCGCCAAATGGTGCACAGGTTTGCGCTCCCGCAGACGCCTATCGATCTGGATAGCCATTGTCATGGACTCATTCAGACCCGCAGGCACAGGGAACCCCACCATAACATCCTTAATGGCATCAGAGAGACCCTCTCTGAAATTCGCCGCCAGGGCGCACTCATTCCACTGAGTAAGCACAGCCCATTTACGGAATTTCTGGCAGTATATTTCAGCTTCGTCTTGCCCCTGAGATAGGGACATCAAGGCCTTTTCCGCCTGAAGTTCTAACTGAGGTTCCTCATAAAGCAACCCCAAGGCCAGAAAAAACGCATCCACATTGAGCAACGCAGGATCCCCTGGAGCCAATGCAAAAGCCCAATCCTGAGGGTCGCCCCGGAGCAGAGAAATCACAATCCTGACCTGCTGAGCAGGATCTCCAGCAGAGCGAGATTTCAGGGACAAAAACAACTTGCAATTATTTTTGAAATTTTGAAAGCAAGATCTATTCCCCGAGAAAAATTCAGGCAAAGGAATTCTAGGTTCAGATATAGGAACATGAACAACAAAATCTTGTAAGTTTTGAACTTTCGTGGTGAGATTATTCAAACCTGCAGCTAAACTCTGAATATCCATTTTAAACAGGTGAACACACAGCCATTCCAGGATTAGAAGGAGAGAGAGAGAGAAAGGCTGCAATATAGGCAGACTTGCAAGAGATTCAATTACAAGCAACCTCAGAACTGAGAAAAAAAAAAAAAAAAATCTTCAGCAGACTTCTCTTTTCTCTCCTTTCTCTGTCAATTAATTTAACCCTTTTGGGCCGGTCAAACTGTTATGGTTCTCAATGGCAAGAGAACATAGCCCAGCAAACATACGAACTAGCTCTTGGAAGGATGGAAACTAAACTGACCATGAACTAAACCTGCCGCACAACTAACAGTAGCCGGGTAGCGTAGCCTGCGTTTTATCCCTAGACGCCCAGCGCCGGCCGGAGGACTAACTAATCCTGGCAGAGGAAAATATAGTCCTGGCTCACCTCTAGAGAAATTTCCCCGAAAGGCAGACAGAGGCCCCCACAAATATTGGCGGTGATTTTAGATGAAATGACAAACGTAGTATGAAAATAGGTTTAGCAAAATTGAGGTCCGCTTACTAGATAGCAGGAAGACAGAAAGGGCACTTTCATGGTCAGCTGAAAACCCTATCAAAATACCATCCTGAAATTACTTTAAGACTCTAGTATTAACTCATAACATCAGAGTGGCAATTTCAGATCACAAGAGCTTTCCAGACACAGAAACGAAACTACAGCTGTGAACTGGAACAAAATGCAAAAACAAACAAGGACTAAGTCCAACTTAGCTGGGAGTTGTCTAGAAGCAGGAACATGCACAGAAAGGCTTCTGATTACAATGTTGACCGGCATGGAAGTGACAGAGGAGCAAGGCTAAATAGCGACTCCCACATCCTGATGGAAACAGGTGAACAGAGAGGATGATGCACACCAGTTCAATTCCACCAGTGGCCACCGGGGGAGCCCAAAATCCAATTTCACAACAGGTGCCCAATAGACTAGATTAAAGTCAAACTGGGTTAAAAAAGATTTTGACTTTTCTCATCGTACCTACACTTCCTTGTATATATATGTATTTCTACACCAATGCTCAGTATACGGCAGTATTTCCCTAAAAATAAGATGGACACCTCAACACCTCAATGTAACCTACGTCGAGTGAGTATATCATGTGTCGCAGGTGCAATGGGTCAGCATTGCAATGTGGTTTCTTTTTTTTTTTTTTTAATCAAATAATTTTTATTGAAAAACTCCAATTACAGATTTTCCATCTTTCAAGTAACATGAATGACATAATAATTCCATAGTATAAAACATAGACAAAGTATCCCAACTTCAATTCCCTAGCCCACCCTAAACCCAAATCCCAACATTCCAGAGAGGACAATTTTTAGAGCAGTTCTAGAATAACAGAGTATAACATTTGTCAAAGTTGGGAGTAGGAGGAAAAAAAGAGGACGAACAGTTAAGGCATCGCATCGTAAATGCATATGATGTAGGAATGTAGACAGATAGGCCCATTTTGGAATGGGTGTACGGAGTGAAATTGGTAACGGATCCCTGTATATGTATACTGGATTAATTTGAAGATGGAGTGGATCCCGACTTGCCCCTATTCATAGGTATCCCTCATATCTTATGCAATGTGGTTTCTAATTATCAAGGCAACCGCAATGCAAATGTTAACATAGCCTTATAGCTTTTTCTTACACTAATTATATATATGGGTATCAGAAACATACATTGTCAGTGATGCTAGGAAAAGGCATATTGACATTACTTTTGAAGGTCAAATACATAGTCGCCATCATGCTGAGTGCCAGCTCACTCTGAAGTTATTACATAAAAATGGGCATTACATGGCATGGATTAGAGCTCATATAAATCACAGCTGGGACTGTCAGAACTTGTGTACAATGCTGCCGCATGGTAAATTCAGATTTCAAGGCAACAGTTTGCTGTACTTCTTTTATAATATTCAAGGTTGCTTAGTCTCTCGACCCTTCTAAAATAATTCTGTATACTCTTCTGGAACACTATATGGTCCTGGAACATCCCAGTAGTTAATAGCACGCACTCTGTAAGATCCAGACACTTTGCCACTTTCTGAAAAGAAAAAAGACAAAGTTGTTAGATATATGAACATGTCATTATAGGGTCATTATTCTAAAGGTCTATTTATATATTCTCCTATGGAGTATACCTTCCCTTGTAATCAGCCACTGATAAGAGGCAGTACTATTCATTAATAACGATCATCTACATTTAGGTGAAAATGTAGAAAAACATTGGAACCAGGGCTGTGGAGTTGGAGTCGTGGAAATTGAGGAGTCGGAGGTTTGGTTTACCGACTCCACAGCCCTGATTGGAACTAATAGTTGTACATGTATATAGGAAAAAATACCTTATGGACACACTGATCCGCAGCATTCGGGGAGTCACTGATAACTGGTTACAGAAATACCAATCACTTATTTTAAAAGAAAAGACGATTATCAGGGCACTCACCAACGCTTAACTTCGTTCCTTTATTATTGCAGTACCGTTAGAACGTGTACAAACAAGAACCTAAGGCTGTTTCGCACATCCCAGAGCCTTCACAAAGGTGTGAGACATTATAGATTGTAGACTCTTGTTTTTCCACGTTCAAATGTTACTGCAAAAATTAAGGCGCAAAGTTAAAGTGCAAGCATTGTTTTAATTTTTATTTTATAAATCAATAGTACATATGCAAGTAAGCAACTCTGTAACATTTTATTAGCCCTTGTTATTGTCTTTTCTCCCAACATACCGTAAGTGATGTACGTGACATGTGATGACATTGGTAACGCTTTTCTATAAGTTTTGTATATTAGATACAGTACAATGAACTTTTCAGTGGCTGTTGCTTATACAGCAGTAATATATTCCACAATCCTGTACAGTAATTATTCACATCAGTTGCTGTTCCCAATGAGGTTCACAATGTCATTTTTCAATCAAAGACACACAACCAAGGGTCAGTTTCACAGGAAGCAAATCACATAGCCGTATTTTTTTTTTGTTTTGTGAACAGTAACAATAGTACCAGAAGAAATTCAGGCACACACCAGGAAAACATACAAACTAGTTGTATGCCTTTAATTTATGTTTCTAAACATTCGGAAAGGGCCTCTGTATTACTGCATTATCACAATCTTTCCAGGCTATCATAACCGTTTTTGGGGTTTAGTGTGAGTTTTACCAATTTGCCTTTTTTTCTGTGTTTCTTTGGGTTATTCCGATACACACAAACGAAATGAACATGTGTATAAGAAAACGCGTAATTACAATAATTTTCTGGGAGAAATACTTCATTTTCTGAAGCAATTTCAAAGGTGCCAACACTTTGGCTATGACTGTATATACAGTTTTGCTACCTCACAACCTGGAATTTCACAGCTTGTTTTGAGTGTTTTCTTTTTTTTATTGAGAAGAAAACAACAAATAGGACAAAATAACTGAAAACTTCAGTGTGCATAACTATTCACCCCCTAAAATCAGTACTTTGTACAGCCTCCTTTTGTGGCAATTACAACTGAAGGTCATATTTGCATGAGTCTCTATGAGCTTTACACATCTTGCCACTGGAATTTTTGCCCATTCTTTATGGCAAAACTGCTCCAGCTCCTTCAGATTAGATGGCTTCCTCTGGTGAACAGCAATCTTCAACTCTGTCCACAGATTCTCAATTGGATTAAGGTCTGGGCTTTGACTAGGCCACTCCATACCATTTACACGTTTCCCTTTAAACCACTCAAGTGTTGCTTTAGCAGTATGCTTTGGGTCATTGCCTTCTTCGAAGGTGAACATCCGTCCGAGTCTCAAATCACTGACAGACTGAAACAGGTTTTGCTCAAGAATATTCCTGTATTTCACACCATCCATCTACCCCTCTACTCAGACCATTTTCCCTGTTCCTGCTGCAGAAAAACATCCCCACAGCATAATGCTGCCACCACCATGTTTCATTGTGGGTATGGTGTTCTTGGAGTGATGAGCTGTGTTAGTTTGGCGTCAAACATAGCATTTACCTTGGTGGCTAAAAAGTTCAATTTGGTCTCATCTGACGTCAGCACTTTAGGCCATACATTTGGGGAGTCTTCTACATGTCTTTTGGCAAACTCAAAACAAGCCTTCCAATTTTTGTGTGCGAGTAAAGGCTTTTTTTTTCTGCTCACTCTTCCATAAAGGCTACCTCTATAGAATGAACGGCTTATTGTGGCCATATGGGCAGATACTCTAGTCTGCAGCTATTTCAGAGATACCTTTGGTCTTATGTGCTGCCTCTCTGAATAATGTCCTCCTTGCCCGGGCTGAAGGTTTCGGTGGGCGATCCTCTCTTGGCAGGTTTGTTGTGGTAACATGTTCTTTCCATTTGATAATAATGGATTTGATGGTGCTGCAGTGGATCATCAAAGATTGGGATTTTTTTTTATAACCCAATCCTGACTTGTACTTCTTAACAAATTTGTCCCTGACTTGTTTGGTCTTCATGGTGTGGTTTGTTGAGTGTTACCTCTTGCTTAATGATGTTGCTGTGGCCTTTCACAAGAGGTGTGTATTGCACATAGGTGGACATCCTTTCACTAAGCATGTGACTTATAAAGGAAATTGCTTGCACCAGAAATTTATAGGGCCTTCATAGCAAATGCACATGCCAAGTTTTAGGTATTTGATCCCATATATGTTATTTATGCCTATACTTTTCTCACTTCACCAACTTAGACTATTTAGTGCTGATGCATCACACACAAATTGGATAACAAAAATATTTAAACACAGGTGGAAACCCCCAACAAGGTACCTCATTTTGGAAACTAAACCACTGCAGGAACTTATCTAGATGTGTAGTGAGCACCACCAAGTGCTTCACAGAAGTTTATAGAGTAGAGCCATGAAAAAAATAAATCACATTTTTCCCACAAAAAATTATCTCAAAACGTTTATGGGTCATGGCCATTCGGAACAGTGGAGTGTTATACAAAACATCAACACTCCAATATTGCCGAAGTTATGGCTTCCTCAGTAGTCCCATGTGAAGGACAAGGCCCCAAAACATCATAATTTCTACTGCATCTACAGGAGTCCAGTTAGAAAATGATGACAGGTTGTTTTGTGTCAAAAATTGCTGGGTGTACAAATTTGTTTACAAAAAGTCTTTCTGTGAGGCCAGTGGTGTCAAATTTGATTCCTGATTTGGCCACAAAATCAGGAATCAGTGGCTCATAGTGTTCGGGGGGTGAGGTCCATACAGGGTTAGAAATGGTGGGCGCTGGTGCAGTTTCTGTTCTGGGGAGTCTCTGTGGTGATTCGGTGTCAATGGAGGAAGAGGATGAGGAGGAAAAATAAAGGAAGGTGGGATCCTCTCCCTCAAAGTCAGTGTCGACGGCAATGAAAGCGTACACCTCCTCCACTGAATACCAGGTTTGGGACGAGCTGGACTTTTTTTTTTACGTACGGTATGTGATGTTTGTGTGAATACCAAATTTTATTTGTGTGTATGTGAATGCTTGGTGTAAACTTTTATCATTTTTCTAAATAAAAAAAAGAAAAAGCAACTGGGGGTGGTTAGTGATGTGCATCAGTGATCAGCGCTCAATGGCTGTAGGACAGGCACACGGATGTGGTGCAAAAATGGGATAAAAAAATAGACAGAAAAAAGTCCTTGCCAAAAATGAGCACTGGTGCTAATCAGTGTTGTATGTCTGATCAGTGGCTCAGCGGCCGTAGGATGCACACACAGAGTGGTGCAAAGGGTGGAGACAAAATAGTGAAAAAAAAAAAGCTGTGGAAAACAGCGAGCATGAGTGCGGACCAGTGATTTGTATCACTGATAAACGCTTGGTGGCTGCTGGATGCACGCAAGGAGGTGATGCAAAGGGGAAGGGGGAGAAAAATTAACAGGGAAAAAAGTCCTAGAAAACAGTGAGCACGGATGTTGATCAGTGATTTGCATTGCTGATCAGCGCTCGGCCGCTGCACAATGCATGAAAAAGAAAAAACTGCCAAAAATCGAGCAATCAAGTACTGATCAGTGCTTGGCGGCAGAGGAAAGGTTGGAGAGGGGGGATAGAGGTGCAAGGGAGCGAAAAGGGGGGTGATGGGGTTTGGGGTGGATGAGGAGAGATCAGGCAAGGATCAGGAATCAGGATCTCTTCTTACTTCTTTCTTCAGCAAAAGCAGGAGAACAGGCAGCAGCAGGATTTGTGATATCACAGGCTTTTGTGGCACCACAAGGCCCAGCACAGCGCACAGTCGGAACTGCATTCAATTATCTTGTTGTCAGTATTCCGGGTTTTCTAAGTCACCTTGTGAATGATTTTGCCCTTTGTTAAGATGGAATTTGCTATTTTTGTCTGCCCTACTTCCTGTTTGTTTGTTTAAAACCCGGGTCAGGTGTCAGCCTCTTTGCTGGAGTATTCTGATTCTGTTCTCCTTCAGCTCAGCTGCTGGTTCTGAGTGTGTCTCTACCTCTGGCTCTGGACATTTCCTGCATTTGTAAGCTACACTCTCTAGGTTATCATTAGTCTGCTGACTTGGAACTTAACCCTCGCTTCACTCCTTCTGGTAAGAACTGTGTTTTTGGAACTTTGTTTCGGGACTTGTTTCGGGACGGTGTGTTGCTACTTAATCCTTCATTTACTCCCCCCGGTGGGAGCTGTTGGAAACAACCCCAGTATAATACTTTGATGTGAACCTGTTTCTGAACTTACCCGTGTTTATGCCACATTTGGGATCAACTTGAGAACTAGTTTCTGACTTACCGGTGTTCATGCCACACCTGGGATGAACTTGTGGACTTGTTCTGGACTTCCCTGTGTTTACTTCATACCTGGATTTGACTCTTTCTGTGCCGACAGTGTTTGGATCTGCACCACGTCACCCGTCACACTCACCTTGCTGAGGACTCTGCCTTAAGAACTCTGCCGATTTACTGTATATATTTCAAGGACTCGTTTCATTTCAGGACACTGTGGGTTATCAGTATATTGTTTTGGGTGTTATTGCTGTTGTACAAATACACTATTTGCACTAAAGAAACCTGTCTCTGTCTGTTCATTGCCCCATGCTATCAGAATCCTTGAGTTCCTACAATAGTATTACACTTGTATATATGATTTCCTTTGATAGTAATCAGATCATACAGGTTTTTTTTGGCATAATGATTGAGTATGTTCTTTGATTTGTACTCTAATTGTTGATGGGTTTTAATATTATCACACTGAAACCTAACAAATGAGTACTGCACAATTTCCCTCATGTGATATGTTCATGTATCAATATAACACTATGTTATGGGCCATCTAATCCTGTTTGGGATAGTATTTGGCCAGTATTCGAGTGTGCATTCTTGACTTTGTTCCTACCCCTCTACGAATTTAAAGCAGCCCTCTATACTGCATATAAAGCTGCGTATATGGTTTGAACCTACACAGCACCCCTATGTGCTGCTTTAGGGCTCTTTCACACGTCAGTGTCTCCGGTACGTGTAGTGACAGTTTTCTCACGTACCGGAGACACTGACACACGTAGACCCATTAGAATCTATGTGTCTCTGCACATGTGCGTGTTTCCACACGGACCGTGTGTCCGTGTGGAAAACACGTCGACATGTCCGTTTTTCACCGGCAGCACGGACGGCAATACGGACGGCATACGTACATACGGATGCTCATCCGTGTGCTGTGCGTGTGCGTTTTGGCAAACATTGTATCATTATGAGAGACAGGTGTCCTGAATGTCAGGTGATATTAAGAAATAAACTCAGTCTGGCCTTTTCTTTGCTGAGGTGAAGTAGTTGTGTCTTCAGGCACATTTGGGGATTGCTTATCCTGTATTTTTATGACATAATGGCACCTCGTGTGGATACTGAGCGCCTAATAGCTCTTGTGGAACAACACCCAGAACTTTGGGACACTCGTGTGGACGGATACCACGACCGGCTGATTATAGACCGTGGATGGCGTGCAGTAGCAGAAGCATTGTTTGCACGTAGTGGTTGGTCAACATATTCCCCATCCAAGCAAGCGAAGTATGGTGAGTGGACCCATGGATGTTCCTATGTACTACCAAATTGTACTTACTTAATTCATATTTAAAATAGTGCTTACAGTGATGACGTGTTAGGGAATCTGTTTGTAGGCCATCAAAATGGCATGTAATGTGTTAATTCCTAGAACTATTATAGTCACTAGACTTCAGAAGGTGTTTTTTTAATGGCAAATCTAAACTTCATGATGTACCTTTGAATACTGTTAATATTAGCCTCAAAAAATGCTTAAATTGATGTTTCACAATGTTAGCACACATTACTGTTGTGCCTCTCATGAACAACCATGCTTCTGCAAGGCCCAAAGTAGACTGTCCCATGTTTTTTTTTTCTTCTTCACTTGTTTCTTTCAGTATTAGTTGTTTTTATTCTAAAACCCATGCAAATATCTGACACAAATCATGCCCTTACAGGTGTCTTTCCGACATTGTAATGTATGTGTATACTCACTACTCTACACACATATATCTTGAACATAGTTTTTGTAGATAAGAACCCTAGCAATGTGTACATTATGGTGCAGGCTACAGTTGTTAAAGGGACACTGTCACCTGAATTTGGAGGGAACAATCTTCAGCCAGAGAGGCGTGGTTTTCGGCGGGTTAATTCACCCTTTCATTACCCGCTGGCTGCATGCTTGCGCAGGCGTGTACTACGGAGGACAGAGAATGAACTTCAATCCAATATTGCAGCCAGCATGCAGCCAGCGGGTAAGGAAAGGGTGAATCAAACACCCGAAAACCCCGCCCCTATGGCTGAAGATTGTTCCCTCCAAATTCAGGTGACAGTGTTCCTTTAAATTTATGCATGCCATGAGGTGGCAAGAATTATATGTATAGTAAGGCCCTAGCTGCTGTTTACTTTTGTGAACATATTGAGCAACTGACCATTAAAGGCATATGTCTTCTAAGCAAATTATGTTTATGTATATTACATAGGCCTAATTTTTTACAAATGTTTACTTTATCACCAACAGTGGCTTTGATGAAACGACGCTGGCGCTCAGCAAGGGACCAGTACCGGCGGGAATATAATCCCCTTCCCTCCACATCTGGGGCATCGAGAAAGCGCCAATATGTTTATTTCCGGCAATTAGAATTCCTGCGCCCAGTCATGGAACTCAACCAGTAAGTGTACTGCTTCAACTATCTCATTTTTCAATTTGGATTCACAAACACCAATATTGTTTGAGGCAAACTATGTATGTGGCACTGTAAATACTCAAGTAAGCCACTTTGTCCATGCACATGTAAAATGGCTTGCCACACGCCTATTTTTTACAATTGTCAAAAAAAGGTACCTGATGAGTAGTCCTTAAACCAAAAAAGGAATATAAAATGGTTGCATACAGATACCAAGGTTGTCAAAATTGACATTTGAAATATAAGGGTGTGACATGAAATCCCCTATTGGTAGGTTTGAAAATTTTTTCAAGGATATTTTTCAAAGGAATACATGTTTACGTTACAACTTGAAAAACAATGTCCATTTCTTTAATCCTAGAACTGTGGACAACTTGGACGATTCTGATGAGTCACCAGCAGCGGCTGCCTCAGCACCTTGTACCTCAGCATCAGAGACGGATCACACAGCTGAGGGCACACAAACAACACAGCCACAACAGCCATCTGCTGCTGGTGAAACAAGCACTGAGGGTATGATTGGAAGCAGACAAAATACAACAGAACAGCAATCACAGGCATCACAAGCAGCATCAAACATTCCACCGCGGTACATACCACCTAGCCTGAGAGGAAGACGGAGCAGGCGACATGAGGAGATGAGGATGTTGCCAGAAGCAATTGATGCAAGAGTCCTGCATATACTGAATTCAATGACACCAGAATCAGATGTTGATCGTTTTTGTCGCTCACTGTCTCCCTGTCTGGCCAAAGTCCCCACACAACGTCAAGAACGTGTCCGGGCAGCTATGCTTACCCTCCTTTCTGCCAGCCAGGGAGAGAATGAGCCCAACCAGGTGCTTGCACAAATAGAACAGTGGCGTACTGACCAAAATCAGACCCAGTTGGCCACTCGAGCGTCAACACACCAGGAGCAACAGGTGCCTGCAACCTCTTATGGGCAACCATCAACCAGCCAACAATTCACACAAATGCCAGTACCATATTATGTGCATGCCCCCCCCCCCTGCATCAAGCCAACAGATCCAACATAGGCCACTGGGTGAAGTTGCTCAGAGATTTCAAGGGCAACAGCAGTCCACCAGGCCACCAAGGCAAATCATGCCTGGCCTAACTAGATTTGGCCCACCTAACCCTCAGCCAACAACCCAACAAACAACTGGCCCAACATATCAAGGTTACATCTCACGTCCACAAAGCCATATGCAACCTGTTGCTCAGGTTGGCCAATACTCAGTCTGTGCAAACTACCAGCAACAACCACTCCCCCAACAGCAACACTTTTATGGCCCCTCCTTAGAAACCCAAAGCTACAACACTACTACCTCTGGATACCAACAAATGTATGTTGGAACATCCGTCGATAATCCACCACTGCAGACACAAATGACCCAATCTGAAATGCCCCCACAATCCGCCATCACGGAAGGTGTAGGACCAGAAAACACTACAGAAGAATCAGTGTCTACTCAGGATGATTTCCAAAATCTTTAAATGTTCTCAAGGTTTACATAATAGTTTTTCGAATATGTGGCATGTAAGAATGTCGTTAATGCACATTATTGGGCATATGTTGTTGTAAAATGAAAAAACGTTTAGTTTTGGCTCATGTTATTAAAAAATTTTGAGTAAAACAAAATAATGTACATGCTGTGTTTATTTGGAACAACTTCACTAACTAATTGTAGGCTATGTAGCACCAAGGGATCCAAAGCCCATTATATTGTGCAAAATAAAAATAATGAACAAGTCCTGAAGGTGGAAACGTGTGTTTAGAATAAAAAATTGATAATTAGTGCACCTTTCCCTCATCTATCCCTTTAATTACAGGCCCAAGCCTTTAATTGCAGACTGAAAAAACTCTCTGAGGTACGTGTCCACACGGATGACATACGGATGGCATACGTAACGTCAACACGGACACACGGATGACACACGGAGCACACACACGGACATACGGACATACGGACACGGATATCTCCGGTACCGGTTTTTCCGGTACCGGAAATATCAGGACGTGTGAAAGAGCCCTTATATATATATTTTATAATAGATACTTTTATAAAGTTAACTTTTATCCTCTAACTTTACTTCAATATACCAATACTGTAGAGGTTTCTGAGCTTTATTATCTAGCCAGGATGAAGTACATGCTGGGGCAGTGGGGCCAGGTCCAAATTTTGCACCTGGGAGTATCATATTCTAGTTACACCACTGGTTCTCAGCAGCACATATCCAGTTTTCACAGTAGGATGATGTGCTGCTGAAAATGATAATGTTTATACAAGCTTAAGAAGAATTTCACCTGTCGAACAAACGTTTTGCTTGTTCATTAGTGACTGGTAACCTGTTTAGATTAACCAATTATCAGATAACGAGGGTTTCGAGGATAATCATACAGTGTAAATGCACTTGTAGATTTATATCCTAGCATAAAGATTGCTGATAACATTATATGAAACAGTTTAAAAAGACATACCAGGACTATAAGTGAATAAAGTAAAAAAAATATTCCTTGTATTTATCCTGCTAAAGCTGAAGCCATCAATAGAATACTCCACTTCATATGTCTTCAAACACCTGTAAAAGAACCAGAACTATAGTAAATGTACACAATTGTAATTCAATATTTTTTAAATTGAACATGAATAAGAAATATCACAAAAATAATTCAGAAATGGGCACTTACCGTGATACCACGTATGCGTCACTCCACACCACTGCCACTTGTCCTCTAATAAGGGGAATAAGATGAAGACTAGTGACCTTAGAAGAAAAAAACAATTGTTGAATATACTTTCATGCCTTTTTCTGCAACCAGTTTCCCGTTTCTAAGGCTTTATTCACACATCAGTATTTTTAAGCCGAAATTAGAAGTGGAACAATTAGAGGAATAGTATAATAGAAACACGTCATTACTTCCATATTTTAAATTAAATCAGTCATCATGTGCGGGAAAGATGTGGGCTCGGAGTGCGAGCTCACATCAAAGGCAGGTATAATCACAAGTTTCCCTGGAGGGTAAATAGAGGCCCCCTAACTAAAGGCCATAAAATATAACTTTTAATTATAATTACTAATATCACCGATTAGAGATAAAAACACAATCTTTATTAAATTACAAAAATACAATTCACCCTCTGTGACCAGAGACTGACTAGGAATAACAAAACAAACAAAATACCCAAAGTCTGAACAATAAGGATATGGTGAAGTGGCAATCCACCGTAACCCACAAAAACTAACGTCTCTACGAGTTTCATCGTTCACAAAAGAGACAACTCATCAGGAGACTGTCTTATACTTTGACTCATATTGAAGCGAGACATGACATACACCCCTAAAAACATTTAAACTATTAGTCCTGAACAGAAACCCAGCACTAAATATGCTAAACCCAAACCTGGAGAGTCCCTATTCACTCTGAGGAGGCTCCCCTGCTGATTAAACATTCAGGTTATTCAAGTTTCACTTTCATAGTCTTTCATGGCAGTACGTTTACGTCTCGACAAATTATACAGGCGAGCTTTATGTAATTTGGCATTCGGGACAAGATCAATGGCACAATCATAAGGACGATGAGGATGTAAAACCTCAACTTTTTTTTAGAGAACACATCTCCAAAGTCTTTTAGGTACCCCGGCAGACCCTTCAGACTAGCGGAGTAAATTTGTACAGAACTAAGACATTTCTTATGACAATTTTGGGTCCACTTAACAATATCTTTTCAACATTAATCAATAACAGAATTGTGAATACATAGCAGGAGATGGACTCAGAGTGAAGTGTTCCCACTCTAAGTGTGAACTCCACCACTACCATCTGGACAAGATTCTGGAGAAATAGTATGTTCTCAATGGCAAAAATTGGAATTCGTCTATCCACCCTAATGGTCTCTAATCCTAATCTCAGGATCAGTCCTGAATTGATGAAGTTGGCAGCAGACCCACAATCAATGAAAGCTACTGCTGATAACTGGTTTTGGAAAAGTAGTTACACATTTAGCAGTGCTTTATCTGAGCAGTGAAAAGGTACCTGGAAGTCTGGGTGACCTATTAGACAATCACCCAGAGTTAGACATTTCCCGACGGTTGGCTTGCTTGCTTAATGGCGCATCAAGCAGTCCTTGAGAAAATGCCCAGCGTGACCACAGTAGAGTCACAGTCCAAGATTGCACTGACGTCTCCTGTCAATGGTCCAAGAGCTGGCAGCTCCAACTTCCATAGGTTACGCCTCAGGTAGGTGGACAGAACCTCCTGACGCTCATCACGCCTCTCCCAAACCCTGCAATCCAACTAAATAGCCTGAGCCATGACCTCCCCATGGAACAGGGTGGAGTATGCAGAGCCAGGGCATCCTTAAATAGAGACGAAAGGCATAGGCGAAAATGACACCTGAGATCTGCATCATTCCACTGAACTTCAGTGGACCATTGCTGGCACTTGATACTACCTACCTACAGTAGTGGTGCGGTCCCCCTATATGATCTTTGACCACGCGACATGGATTCTGTCAGGTTTGTCGAATATTAACTCTAAGTTGTCAAAAAGAGCATCAACAAATGACCATTGTGGGGTTTGGGGGGGACAAAGAAAACTGACAAGTCTGAGGACCCTCTAGCAGTAAGGACATGATAGTTCCCACCTGCTGGGATTCATTCCCTGGTTGGGGTCCAGGGTAAAAAATAGCCTACAGCTCTCCCTGAACACCTTAAATGGGTCTTTCTGATCTGAAAATGTGTCAGGAAGGGCTATTACTGGTTTGGGAGAAACCAAGTGCACAACAAAGAACTCTGATGTCACAGCCACTGCTGGCAGTGGAGAGCTATGGAAAGTTTTCATCAAACTAATCATCTGACCCTGCAACAGATATTGCGATGATTCAAGACTCTGGTATTACTTGACCAGATCCTGAATCATCTGCGTCAGATTCGCCACCTGGTCACAGACCGTGTGAACAGAATCCATAAATGCAAAAAAGACACATATATGGGCCAATTTTAATGTGACCCTAGTCACTACTCACGGACAATCCATATGGCTGGGTATTCAAGAGGTCTGAGGTCAAAAACCAAGAGGATACATCGTAGACAGAGGGATGAGACAAAGGTGTAGTCAGGTCACAATCCAGGGTCACAATTCCAAGAAGGTAGTGGATCACAACAAAAGGGCTAGGCAAACACAAGGTCAAAGACAAATCCAAGGTCGAGTAACAATGATCAAAATACAAGATTGAGCAACAAAGACCAGAATGTAAGACTAGGAGCGCAGAGCATGCACACACCTCTTGAGCAAAGCTACAATTGGCAGCAATTCAAGGCAGAGAGCTAGATAAATAGCCATGTAATTACTTTGAACAGGAGACACATGAATGAAGCCTCGGCATACCTTGGTCCTGATTGGATTGCTAAACTTTCACTCAAAACACTGACAGCTCAGCAAGCCCTACGATCCGATTGTATGAGTGAGTTGTCCATCACCATACTGACAGCTCAGATAGGAAGGCAGAAATTTAATTCACTGCGTTCAGACATACTGATAAAAGGAGTCTTGATAACAGGTACCTGGGAGTCTCGGTGACATCCTAGACAAAGAACCATGCTTAGGATTGTTTACTTGAGGGCATACCAAGCAGTCCATAAGGAAATATCCAAGATTGCGCTGAAGTCTCCTTTGAACGGCCCGAGATCTGAACCTACATTGGTTCCCCCTCAGGTAAGTGGACGGACTAGGGAAAATTACCAAAACTCACTGTCGCTCATCACGTCTCTCCCGAATTCTTCAATCCATATGAATAACCCGAGTCAAAGCCTCCCCCAAGAAACAAGGTGGTGTGCAGAGTCAGAGTCTTAAGACTTAAGAGTATCAGAAAAACCTGTGTGGAACCCATAACGATACCCCTGTTCTGGTGATAGAAAGTACAGCTAAAGATGAAATAATTGTGTGTTAGCACAAATTGTGTGTTAACACAAATTGTGTGTTAGCACAAACTGCATACTTAGGAATCCCCCCAGGAATACAATATACAAGGAGAGAGAAACCACTACATAATGATGATCACACCTGAAGGTTCGTAAAAACCTAGTCAATCTTTATTGGCATAAAGATGACAAGGGAATCTGTCACCCCCGGGACACTTTTCAGCTATTACTATGGGCATATAGGTAAGACATGTTAATCTACTCTTTCCTGTATGCCTCATAGTTGCAATACAGATGTGGAGAAATAGACTTTAATTTCATTATGCCAATGATTTCTTCCAGGATCTGGGGCGTGTGGTGCCTGGAAAAAGCCTACGCTGTTCATTATACCGTCACCCCCCTCCCATGCACCTAACACTGACCTTGTGGCCTTTCCTGCAGGTTCACCCTAGAAAATCTGCGTCCTACATGGACTTATCCTGAAGGGGAATATGTAGGGAGGGAGATCCCATATTTGCAAGAGAAAATATTAATATTTAAACATAAGAGTACATAACAGCAATGTGGTGTGTGACCTTTATATGTGGTCCAACAAATGGGACAAGTACATACACTGCTTCTGATTCATTGCGAATTAGAAAAGGCACATAGCTAAAACCAGAGTGTAAATACAGCCTTATGGCAAAGACTTTCTAAAAAAAAAAAAAAAGAAAAGAAATGTTTTATTTTGAAAAATCAACCCGTATTCAAAAGATAAATCCCATCATGCTCACCTTTCCAGGAGGAGAATGGGGCTTTTCACATATGTGAACAAGTAGCATAGAAGGAACTGGAAGTTGCATTTTTAGAACCATCTCACCGTCTTTAGGGAATATACTAGGCCCTTCCATGATTGGATCCTTTAAAAGATATCAAGAGATGTAACAATAGATTCAATATGTAATATATTTCATAAGCCATTTAATAGCCTACATTATCCAAAAAGTATTTTACCTATTACACTCGTGTCAATATAAAGTTCACATAAAAGGTCACAACTCCTTAATGGACATCTTAGATCATCTTAAAGGGTAAATGGTCCAGATATACTATTTTATGTCTCGGTATGCACAAAGCAATCACACAATAGAAGCAGTCTCACAGGTTAATTGACTCATTTAAATCCTATTATTTTTTATTAAATAAGGTGCATAGTGCAAGAAGTAAAAAATGTGAAATTTCTACTGAAAATATAAAATGCAATTATACAAAAAATACTCTATGCATACATAAAGTATGATGTACCCCTATTAAACATAAAAAGCCATTAGGCCATAAGTGCTTAATTCATTATATCCTGAGAGATTGTTGGATGGCTTCTTATAAAGTATAATATTTTACACCACATTAAGGATAAGGTGATGTTTACCAGACCACTAACCTGCTGCTACCTAGGTCCATGGTATGTTTTGCCCCTGCTTCCATTGCTGTATTCCAAAAGAATGGTTTTCAATCATACGCAAAATAAGCCTTAAAAGGTTATTCCCATCTCCAAGATCATATCCCCATATGTAGTAGGTGTAATAATAATAAAATAAGGAACTACAGCCAATTAGAAATGTTAAATAGTTCTTCTGATAAGCTATGTCGCTTTCCCTATGTGTAGAGCAATGCAGGAGCTTAGGTGTCCATGGTTACAACCACTCATATAGTGACAACTTATTTATTGTAACCATGGATACCTAAGCTACTGCAATGCCCTGCACATGGGGTAAGTGACATCGCTTATCAGAAGAAATATACCACATTTCTGATTGGAAGTTTTTGCTAATATTATTATAATTACACCTACTTCATATTGGGATAGGATCTTGGAGATGGGAATACCCCTTTGAGTGTTCTAGGCGTGACAGAGCACTTAGCATATATAGTTGTGCAAGTATTTGAAATGTAAATCAATTTAAACCTTTATATATTTTATCTGTTGCTGCAATCCTGAGTAATTATTGTTTTAATGCATATGCAAATGAAACTTTAAGTGCTGTGGGCGTGACAGAATACTTCTGGAGCCTCTGCCTCCCGAGGTTTTTTTCCTGCCGAGCACCAGCCTCTTTAGCTGGATTGATAGCTTACTGCCTGATTTTCTTGCCCAAATACTGACGCTGCACAGGCAGCAAACTCTTAATCAAGATGAAGAGGCTGGTGCTGTGTGGGAAAACAACCTCGGAAAGCAGAGCCTCAGGAAGTATTCTGTCATGCCCAGAGCACTTAAAGTTTCATTTGCATATGCATTTAAGCAATATTTACTCACAATTGCAGCAACAGATAAAAGATAAAGGTTTTGATGGATTTACATTTCAAATACCTGCATGCCTATATATATGGTTTGGTGATCTCACTGACAGATTTCCTTTAAGCACCATTCAAGGGTAAAATTTAAAATAGACTTTGATACATGAATATAAATTTATTACACATTAAATACTGTTATGTATGGTTTTACCTCTTTATCGCGCATGTGTTTAAATTCTTCAACAGAAGGGAAATCTGGACTTCCGGCCTTTTGCCATTCCAAATATGGATTGGTCAATGTATTATCCATGTAGTATGTGACATATACAAGATCTGAAATAGAGTTAGGTTTTAGCGTCAGGGAACCAAATGTATTTCTTGCAGCAAAGAAAGAAATGTATTCTCATAAAATAACAATGTCGTGCCATATCTTCTTACAACTCTGTTTTGTCATATTTCTCTTTTGGCAATGTGTGAACAAATTGGAAGTTGTCTTTCCCCATTTTATTGGGGTGCAGTGACACCCAGTTGCCCTCATACTTGCAATCCTACATGTACGGCACATATCGGGTGCGGGTGTTTGGAGTGGGCTTAGAAACATAACCACAAAATACTATATAAAATTTAATAAAAACATGTATACATCCCAAATGGTACTGAAAAAAAAAGTATAGATCGCCATGCAAAAAAAAGCCTTCACATAGCTCCATTGATGGAAAAATAGAAAAAGTTATGGGTCTCAGGTGATGAAAGAATCAAAATTTTTTCTTTTTATAAATTTCACTTTTTTTTTCCAACACTCCATAATAAAAAAAAAAAAGTTAGTAGATTGGCATCGCTGTAATCATACTCGCTTAGGGAATTGTACTGCCAGGTCATTTTTATGGCCCAATGCATGCCGTAACAACAATACCCAAAAATCAATAGCTGAATTACTCGCCGCAGTTGGACTTTTTTTTCCCATTTCACAGCACATTGTTACGAAAAATGAGTCATGTCATTAAAAACTTCAACATAAAAAATAAGCCTTCATATGGCTTTGTCGATGGAAAATTAAAAAAGTTGCGGAAACAGAAATGCAAAGATGAAAATTGGCCAATGCTGGAAAGGAGTTTTAACAGACTGGTAGATAAAGAATTCACATGCACAAAGATAGATACAGTAGATGCAGCCATTAAACAGGATCTATCACAAAACATATATTATTTGACATAAATTTCATTAAGAAAGCATATACCAAAACTGAGAAAAATCTATTTTGAAGGCAGAAGTATATTATGCAAATGATATGCAAATCACCCAACATCAGCTGAAGTTGCCTCCAGGAAGTTCCCTTATTCCTCTGTTCTGCTGATATCCCTTTCCCATGATGCAAAGGAAAATGTATTGATTAGGGCACTACCAATCTAATACATACTTGAAAAATGTACCATAAACATAGAGAATGCACAGGGATCACCATATAAATTAATTTATCTTATCAAATGTAGAAATTACTTTGGCACTCAAATAATATTTGAGGGGCAAAGTAATTTCTATGTTTGAAAGTTTTATTCTTCAGAGCACCAATCCCCGCTTTTTGGCAGTGAGCAAGTACACTGCTGAAAAAAATAAAGGGAACATTTAAACAACACAATGTAACTCCAAGTCAATCACACTTCTATGAAATCAACCTGTCCAGTTATGAAGCAACACTGATTGTGAATCAATTTCTCCTGCTGTTGTGCAAATGGAACAGACAACAGGTAGAAATGAGAGGCAATTAGCAAGACAACCCCATAAAGGAGTGGTTCTGCAGGGGGTGACCACAGACCATTTCTCTGTTCTCATCCTTTTTGGCTGCTATTTTGGTCTCTTTTGTATTTTGTCATTGCTCTCACCCCTAGAGGTACAGTAGCATGAGGCGATGTCTACTGTACAACTCACAGAAGTTGCTCAGTTAGAGCAGCTCATCCAGGATGGCACATCAATGCGAGCTTTGGCAAAAAGGGTAGATGTGTCTGTCAGCACAGTGTCCAGAGCATGGAGCAGATACCAGGAGAAAGGCCAGTACACCAGGAGACTAAGAGTAGGTCGTAGGAGTGCAACAATCCAGCAGCAGTACCGCTACCTCCTCCTTTCTGCAAGGTGGAACAGGAGGACCAGTGCCAGAGCCCTGCAAAATAACCTCCAGCAGGCCACTAACAACTATGTGTCTGCTCAAACTGTCAGAAACAGACTCCATGAGGGTGGTATGAGGACTCGACAACCACAAGTGGGTGTTGTGCTTACAGTCCAACACCGTGCAGGGCGATTGGCATTGGCCACAGAACACCAAGATTGGCAGATTCGACATTGGTGCCCTGTGCTCTTCATGGATGAGAGCAGGTTCACACTGAGCACATGTGACAGACGTGACAGAATCCGGTGACGCCGTGGAGAACGATCTGCTGTCCTCCAGCATGACCAGTTTGGCAGTTGGTCAGTACTGGTGTGAGGAGGCATTTCTTTGGAGGGCTGCACAGCCCTTCATGTGCTAGCCAGAGGTACCTGACTGCCATTAGATACTGGCATGAGATCCTCAGACCCATTCTGAGACCATATGCAGGTGCAGTGGGCCCTGGGTTCCTTCTCATGCATGACACTGCTAGGCCTCATGTGCCTGAAGTGTGTCAGTAGTTCCTGCATGATGAAGGCATTGATGCTATGGACTGGCCTGACCTTTCCACAGACCTGAATCCAATCGAGCACATGTGGGACATAATGTCTCGTTCCAATGCACCACAGACTGCCCAGGAGTTGACTGATGCTTTAATCCAAGTCTGAGAGGAGATCCATCAGGAGAATATATGCCGCCTCATCCACTGAAGTTGGATCAGCCTGTAATTTGATTTTCCACTTTGATTTTGAGAATCATTCCAAATCCAGACCCCCCATTAATATTACTTTTGATTTACTTTGATCATGTTTATGTGTTATTGTTCTCTATGCATTCCACTATGTAATGAATAAAGATTTGCGACTAGAATATTTCATTCAGTTACAGTATATCTGGGATGTGGTATTTTAGTGTTTCATTTATTTGTCTGAGCAGTGTACATTCATTTTATCATATTATTATCAAAAACATGCTAGCACAGAAAAACATGAGTTTTAAAACAGTTAAAAAATACAAAGCAAAAGCTAAGCAGCTTGTTTATTTACCTTGTCTGTCTCATGCTTGTCACTATCCCCTGTGTTTGTACTATCTGCAGTGGTGAGGCTAGCATCCTTGCCGGCCAGTGCACTAGTCAGGATTTAGTGAGGTGACAGCTAGGAACCAGGTACGTGACGACGGCCGGGGGAAGGACCCACATAGGGCGTTAGGGGAGCTTAGGGTTAGGCACAGGCTGAGTTAGGAGGTACCCCATCCCTCGCTCCCTGCTATTAGGGCCTTCCTTCCCCTTTTCTCATCCCATTGTTGGTGTTTGTTGTGCTGTCCGCTGGATCGACCCTTGTGGTCGTGACAAATAGGCTATATAAACCAGGCATGCTCACAATAAGGCAAGCGCCTAGCCTCACCCATCTAAAAGGTTACAATTCACAGGAAACCCAGAGAAAATGTATAAAAAGACTGTAAAATATTTAGAATTGAGAGTCCTCAGTGGTTGATACCTTTTAATGGCTAACTGAAAAGATGGTAAATTGCAAGCTTTCGAGGCTACTCAGGTCTCTTCATCAGGCATAGACTAAAGCAAATTCTGAAGAATCACATATTTATACACAACACAGCACAGAACTGTCATTATGGGAGAGTGATAAGTGATAAACAGTTGTGTCCATAAATATTGGAAAGTTCCTAGATTAGGAGTGAATGTTTTGTTGTCCTCTGATTGGGGTCTATACATATCTTTCCTGTATAAAAAGATTGTATGAACCAGCATATAGAAATGGTGAAATGTAATAATATATATATTTCCTGTATAAAAATATTGTATGAACCAGCATATAGAAATGGTGAAATGTAATAAATTAAGCCAATAATGATATCTTGATGTCATAATATCCATCAATAAATGTTGAAAATGAATGGACAATGATGAGATCATAGTATTCAAAACAGTATCCAAATAGTGTGTAAAGATATACTGTATATAATATTATATTTGGAAGCCAAGACAAAAGAAATAGTAATGGTGACCGTCATCTAACCATCAGAAGACAAACGCATGGAAACACAAAGTAAATATGAAAACCAAAAAGGACCTATGAAAAAAGGCAATGATTTTATGAGGACAGATAGACCCAACACATATTGCCACCCAATCTGTGGCTTCATCAGGGGTAGAATGTGGCTTCCTCACACAGTAAATGTTTTTATGGATAGCACTCAGACCGAAACTACGGTCATCTGCACGAGCCCTTAGGCCACGATCACACAGTCAGTATTTGGTCAGGATTTTACCTCAGTATTTGTAAGCCAAAATCAGGACTGGACAAGTCAGAGGAAAAGTATAATAGAAACACGTCACCTCTTCTGTATTTATCACCCACTCCTGGTTTTGGCTTACAGATACTGAGGTAAAATACTGACCAAATACTGAACGTGTGAACGTGGCTCATGCAGATTACTGTAGTTTCGTGTTATTAACTGAGGACGTGCACATGCCTGATTTGTTACTCGGACCGAATGGTCAGAGGAAAAAAATCACAGCATGAGTGATTTGCCTCATATAATTGGATGGTATTGGGCCATTCAAGTCTATGGGTTCATGTGCGTTCTGACTTTCAATGAAGGAGGAGAAACTATTTTTTTTTTAATCTCTACATCCTGGCAAAATGGATCTCACACTCATCAAACTTTGATCGGAGTCTGAGTAGCATAATTGGACCATTTTTCTCGGATGCAGGACATAAGGTTGTATGACTCTACTATCAGTGGAAGTGATACTGAAAATCGGGAAATAAATCACTTTTCTTAATTTTGAAGAAAAGGCTTGTGCCAAGAAAAGGACTCGATATTGGTATCTGCTTTGTTGGTGAATTTTATGTCAAATCATACATTTAATTACATCTGCTTTTAAAATAAATAATAACAATTTTAGTGATGGGTCCTCTATAAACTACATTTGCCAGCAGAATTTTACATCAAACTATATATATATATATATATATATATATATATATATATATATATATATATATATATATACACGGTACATATTTAGCTCTTTCAAAGACAAGTCCAAGAATACTTTTACAGGGCCAGTTCTTTCCTATATTAGTAAGAAATTAGTGTTTGAATTGACATGCAAATTAGGCTCAAGAACTATTTGTAGACCTGAAACCTGTGTCACACCAGCTCTATTTTCCCATTTGCCACCTCTTGCTTGGCTGTCAAATCAAGTCACACAGCAGAGAGGCTGTCAGTCAAGCAGGAGGAGTTGGCACTGACAGATTCCCGTTAAGGCTGGCGATGGAGCTTTCCTGTGATCATTTCCTGTATGATTTCTTACAAGATAGTCACCTTTTGACTTTGGATAATTTGTCAGATTTAGGGTTACAATATTGATCTCGGTTGATGTTCTGTTATCATCTGAAGCATAAATGACTATGGCTGACTGCCAGCTATCAGCCTGATCGCCATCTTTTGGCTCATGGACGCTTGCTATGACTCCAACTGTATTATAGTTCCCGGATGGATCCACGTTCCTTACCATGGAAGTGGAAATCTGTGTTTCTCCTGCAAAGCATAAAACATTCATTTATCACTGTGTGAACATTTGTTAAAAAAAAAATCTGCAAAGTAAAGTCTAAATAGACCGAAACCCAAGTAACATTCTTCTTTGCACTTAACCCCTTCTATCACTTGCACATTGCCCAATATTCTTTATGATAGTGTTCTTAATGTCTTTACTTTTCATTGACTTATACAAACTTTTGACATGAGTATGTTTCATAAGTAATTACCCAGACACGTACCTAATAAAGCCAGCAAGCCCATTACTGTTAGCACTGGTTTTCTCACCATCTGGACATGTGGCGGCTTAGTGTTGTTCATCTGGAACCTTGCCGTCAGTGTCCTCTGAGTAAAGTAGTGAGGGTAATAGTTCATGAAGGCATTATCATTGCTTAGCAGGCTGTAGTTCATGCTGGGGTTTCCATCTGAATGCATGTAATCCAGGTGCTGATCTATTACCTAGATACACAGATTACAATAAATGTATGTTACATTCCATTATAATCATTTGTGACACCTTTATAGGTTATTGTAATTATATTAAAATAATCTTTACTACTTCTATACTAATTTATAAAACTGGAATGACTGTAGTTGTACTTTCCCACGCAGTGCCGTGTGATATCAGGACGCATACTTAGCAGAGAGAACCAATTACAAGACTCATTACCATAGAAGTAGATTTTAGATGCATTTTATGGCCATTCAATAACTAGGTGACATTATGGCATGTTAAAGGAATTTTACTGTATAGCAAGCATTTATATAAGCATTATAGACAGTGTAGGCATATGCTTATAGAGTCTGATGGGTTCTGCAGCAGCTAATGCTGTGACAGTTATAATCTTGGAATTACAGGTGAGGCTACATGAGAGCTCATACTTTGTTACATACAGTGTCCTTCAGTTACATTTTTACCACCGAGAGCAGATTCAGAATAGTGTGTTTTAGATGGGTACCATGCATATTTCAAGTGTGATCCCACATGAGTAGGCAACACTATGGTTACTCACAAGTCATTCTAAGATCTTTTGGTGGCTCTTGAGGACTGAAGTTACACTGCTCTATGGTCTCTCACATGGCTCCTCTGTTGTCACTCACATGGTAACCCTATGCTCACCCGCATGATAGCCTTCCAATCGCTCATATGTCTCCTCTTTGGTCAATCTCATGACACATAACTCTCCTTTTGTCATTCACAGGGCTCCCCTATTATCACTCACATGACACCCTTACATTCACATAGCTACTCTATGGTCATTCACATGGCTTCCCTATGGTCACTCACATAGCTCCTCTATGGTCACTCACATAGCTCCTCTATGGTCACTCACATAGCTCCTCTATGGTCACTCACATAGCTCCTCTATGGTCACTCACATAGCTACTCTATGGTCACTCACATAGCTCCTCTATGGTCACTCACATAGCTACTCTATGGTCACTCACATGGCTTCCCAATGGTCACTCACATAGCTGCTCTATGGTCACTCACATAGCTGCTCTATGGTCACTCACATAGCTACTCTATGGTCACTCACATGGCTTCCCTATGGTCACTCACATAGCTAGTCTATGGTCACTCACATGGCTTCCCTATGGTCACTCACATAGCTAGTCTATGGTCACTCACATGGCTTCCCTATGGTCACTCACATAGCTCCTCTATGGTCACTTACACAGCTCCTCTATGGTCACTCACATAGCTGCTCTATAGTCACTCACATGGCTTCCCTATGGTCACTCACATAGCTAGTCTATGGTCACTCACATGGCTTCCCTATGGTCACTCACATAGCTCCTCTATGGTCACTTACACAGCTCCTCTATGGTCACTCACATAGCTGCTCTATAGTCACTCACATAGCTCCTCTATGGTCACTCACATAGCTACTCTATGGTCACTCACATGGCTTCCCTATGGTCACTCACATAGCTAGTCTATGGTCACAAAGATGGCTTCCCTATGGTCACTCACATAGCTCCTCTATGGTCACTTACATAGCTCCTCTATGGTCACTCACATAGCTCCTCTATGGTCACTCACATAGCTCCTCTATGGTCACTCACATAGCTACTCTATGGTCACTCACATGGCTTCCCAATGGTCACTCACATAGCTGCTCTATGGTCACTCACATAGCTGCTCTATGGTCACTCACATAGCTACTCTATGGTCACTCACATGGCTTCCCTATGGTCACTCACATAGCTAGTCTATGGTCACTCACATGGCTTCCCTATGGTCACTCACATAGCTAGTCTATGGTCACTCACATGGCTTCCCTATGGTCACTCACATAGCTCCTCTATGGTCACTCACATAGCTCCTCTATGGTCACTTTACACAGCTCCTCTATGGTCACTCACATAGCTGCTCTATGGTCACTTACATAGCTCCTCTATGGTCACTCACATGGCTCCTCTATGGTCACTCACATAGCTCCTCTAAGGTCACTCACATAGCACCTCAGTGGTCATTTGCATGGCTCCCCCTGTGGTCACTCACATGACATCCTTATAATCATTCACATAACTCCTCTATGGTCACTCATATGGATAAAGCTCAAATCTCCATGTATGCTCTCTTCTTTGCCAGCTGTTATATAGGAGGTCTCAGTGCTAAAATATGAGTACTTCATGCTACGATTAAATTCCTGGTTATACTACTTTGCGCTCCTACCTGAATTTTCACAGTTAGAGAACAGATAAAGGGGGAAAATCGTAAAAAGCAGCTAATTGGAAGAATAGTCAAAGCTAGCTACAGAGTAAATGTAAAGATTTACTTCACATAAAGGGGTTGTGCAACGAACAAAAGTATATTTTAATCAATAGATCTTGGAATAAAAATAAACTCCACAATTGGATGTGTGTAAAAAATGTCCCTGTGCTGAGAAAATCTTATAAATGTGCCGCTGCTGTGTACTGTGTAATGGCCGTGTCTGATGATGCAGGAACATGGTCTAATCATACCACATCTCCTGGCAAGGGGAGGCAGCAAAAGAGAGTATACAGACAGGACAGCATGGGATCACAACTGATTCTTTTTGTAAAACATTTCACTGCCTATTTTTAAACAATATTTTACCTCAGCTGTGATCCCCTTCTGTTCTAGCTGTATACTCTCTTTTGCTTCCTCCTCTGCCCAGGAGCTGTGGTATGATCAGACCATGTTCCTGCATTTTCAGACATGGCCATTACACAGTACACAGCGGGGACACATTTGTAAGATTTTCTCAGCACAGGAACATTTGTTTTAAACACATCCAATTGTGGAGTTGGATTTTTTATTTTTAATCCAAGATACATTCATTAAAATGTACTTTTGCTTGTGGCACAACCCCTTTAAAAGAGATTTTTTTTAGCTAGAGTGGAAGCAGATGTCAATAGAATACTTGCTTGTAGAAGAAGTTTGTGAATTTCTCTTACGGTAGCATACACACCTAGTGCATTTATATACAACTTATATATTCCTGAATTCTAGGGTCTGATGTCATCAATAAGTACCAACTCTACTAATGTTAAGCCTTTAGTAGGCTTACCTCTCTGTTAATCAGATGATGAAAAGAACCTTAACAATACCATGATGGTGACTTTTTTCCTTAAGGCGATAAAGCCTACAGTTCACAACTGACAGAGAACACACATGTATACATTCAGTTTATATTTACGCCTGGGGTTTTGGGTGGCTTTGTCATGTTGCTATTATTTTGGATGCATTATGACACACGTGAGTAAAACCTTAGGCCTCACTCAAAAATCCTTATTTTTTTCTGGTACATGAAAAAATTGAACCAATTAGTGTTTTGAATCAAATTTTTAACAGTGTATGATCAGTGTCACTTTTTACTGTCGGTGTTTTATCAGTTAATCTCATGTGCAAATAAAACTGGAGCGTTTTCAAGCGTCTGCTTTTTTCCACGGACCCATAGAGCTAAATGGGTGAGACCATGGCTCCCAACTGTCCCGGATTCAGAGGGTCTGACAGAGAGGTGTCTATACTCACCTCTCTCACCTCTTCATCGCTCTCTCCACAGCTCCTCCTCCTCGGGGGCGGGGCTGTTGTCTGCTCAGTGCATAAATTAAATTGTATTTCTTATCTCTTCTTTCTGTGATAAGGTCTGGGTTCACAGGCTGCAGCTCTACCAATGAGCTACTGCCCACTATGATGTGAATAAGAGAATTTGGCAATCTTGACCTCTAATCAAGAAGCATCTTATTCAAGTCCATAGAGATACATTGTGTATATAACAATGCATTTTTATGGTCCCTGTATGCGGAGGTGAAGAACAAGATTTTTTGGTCCTATAAAAGTAGTAAAAATATTAAGCAATTACAAAAATGTCATTTTTTTTTAGGTCTCGAACCCACAATCTTGAAACATTTCAGACAGGCATTCTAACAGGACTAAAAATATGATCGCAGCTTCTAATCTTTCATGGAGACTATTAAAGCAAGTAAAAAATAAAAAAAATACACATATTTGGTATCGTCGCGTTCAGAATCACCCGATCTATCAATGGATAAAAAGAACTTATCCGATCGGAAAATGGTGTAACAAGAAAAAAGATCAAAATTCCAGAATTACATTTTTTTGGGTCGCTGCAATAAAATGCAATAACGGGCGATCAAAACATTGTATCTATCCCGAAATGGTGTAAATAAAAATGTCAGCTCAACATGTGAAAAATAAGCCCTCACCCAGACCCAGATCATGAAAAATGGAAACGCTACGGGTCTCGCAAAATGTCTCTATTTTTTTATTTGACAAACCTTGGATTTTTTTTCACCACTTAGATAAAAAATAACCTAGACATGTTTCGTGTCTATGAACTCGTAATGCCCTGGAGAATCATAATGGCATTTTAGCATTTAGTGTACATGGTAGGAAAAAAAAACAATTGTGAAATTGCACTTTTTTTTGCAATTTCACCGTACTTCGAATTTTTTCCCCTTTTCCAGTACACAATTTGTGTAGTGACCCCATACATTGAGCCCAACCTGTGCTTCTGGCGATACGCACCTGTAAACTAAGTGCTCTGCCCCACTACAATAATGCCAAATATGTGGCAGATTTGGGAGCGCAAAATTCACTGGATTTTACTTTTACCATGTCGGTTTTCCAGAGACTTTGATCTACTAATAACATCGGAACCCCCTAGAGAATCAGTGACAGATGACGGACCTGAGTGGGGGCTGGTTTTGTGCGGGATAAATTAGGGTTTTTATTGGTAACATTTTGGGGTACATAATAATTTGAATCGCTTCCAGAATAAGGCTGGGATCACATTCTTGTATTCTACTCTGAGCACTTACTTCGGGGTTTCCGAACGCGATTCAGACAGAACTCCTGACTGAATCACCCACCATGTGGCAGATGGAGACACTTCATACTAAGGTTTGGCATCTGCTCCGGCAGTCTCCATCTTTTTAGGCGTGCACAGATCTGTATTCATCCACACTTGTGCGCTAAAAATATGCCTTAAATGATGGGACACTGCTGGAACACAGACAAGTCCAAAGTGACTGCATCTGCCTCATAAGTGAGTGGTTTCGCGTGGGGTTTTGTCTGAATTGCGGTTTTGAGGAATTTACACAGGAACCCCAATGTAAGTGCTCAACACAGAGTGCAGGATAAATGTGAGCTGAGCCTCATTCCGATTTTTGTGAGGTAGAATGAACAAATAGACATCAGTACAAGAATAGTTCTTAGTTGTACTTTTACGCGGTTCCCTGTGCAATATAAGGGATAAGGCAGATTTATTCTTCGGGTTGGTGCATTTACAGCTATACCAGATTTATATCGGGTTTTTTATGTTTTGCTGCTGTCACACAGTAAAAATGCTTTTTATAAAAAGTATTTTTTTTAGTTGCCATATTATGAGAGCTGTAACTTTTTTATTTTTTGGCGAACAGATCGTTATGAGGGCTTATTTTTTGCAGGAGGAGTTGCAGATTTTTTAGGTACCATTTTGGGGTACATAATATTTTTTGATCCCTTTTAGTTCAGATTTTTCAGACACAGAATGAACAAAAACAAGCAATTCAGTTATTGTTTTTATTTCATTTTGCACAGTTCACAGGTAAACGTGATCAGACCGATTTGTTCGTCGGGTCGGTACGATTACAGTGATACCAGATTTATATATTTTTTAATGCTTTGCTATTTTTACACACTAAAAACAATATTTCACAAAAAAAAATAATTTATTTTTGCATCGTCACATTCTGAGAGCTGTAACTTTTTTATTTTTTTGCCAAATAAGCCATATATTCTTGTTTTTTGCGGGAAGGTTTGCGTTTTCATTTATACCATTTTTTTACATGTGACTTTTTATTCATTTTTTTGAGAGTCAGTATAAGGAAAAAGTGACATTTTTGGCATGTTTTTTATTAGTTTTTTTACAAAGTTCGCCATATGGAATAAATAACATGCCAGTTTTATAGAGCGGGTCGTTCTGGACCACTTATGTACATGTACACTTTTTTGTGTATTTTGGTTTTATCACAAACACTGCGTTTTGAGTGGTGAAACCGCTTTTTGTGATTTGTGTGCGCTTTTTTTTTTATATATATTTTATTTATTCCCAGATTCCCGATCAGAGATGAGGGAATAAGGCCCCTTAACGTCCGCCGTTTTAATGCATATCGGCGGTCGTTAAGGGGTTACGTTTCTTTATCTGTTTTGTGTCCAAAAAAGTCCAATCTATCAAAATAGCTTACCAAAAGAGAAGCCCCTCTTATAAAATACAACCTTTATTTTTAAATCTATGATAAAATAGAGAAAATCCCCCTCAGTGAAAAATGCCTATATATACTGGACTGAGAGATAATAGGGAAGAAAAATCAGTGAAATACCCTATATTCTCAAACTGACTTGTAAATAATAATAATAAAAAAAATACCTCCATCAAAGATACATACATATATATATATATATATATATATATATATATATATATATATATATATATATATATCTCTCTCTATAGAGGTACGCCCAGTATTATACCTCATAGAAAACAACTGACAGCGCCAAATTTGATAACATCTAGATAGTGATGGTATGAAAGTGCTGCTATGTCACAACAAGCGCACTCAGCCGATGTGTGGAAATGAGTGACCTGTCCCTATATATCAGCTCAGTCTGGGTGCCTACCTAGGTGCGGAGGTTGGCACCCTTAGAAACACGTGACTGGCGTCCCCGCTCGTGCGATGGCTGTCCCTGCACTCCTACTAAACCCTATAGAATAGAAGAGACAGTGCATTCAATCTAGATCACTCATAACTGATACAATTAGGGTTATAGATGAATATCTATTTACCATAACAGCACTTCACTATAAAAAGAATCCCACCTTCTCAATTTTCAGGGATTAAATAGGTGCTGACATATAATGACTGTAATAGATATTCCAGCAACAATACTGCATGGCATTGATAAACCAAATGAATAACCATAGCCACAAATGGCGTTGCAAAACACACAACTGCAATTTGTCAGATAATACACTGAGAGCACAAAGGGAATAGTTCCCCAAACAAACTGTACTTATCTGCTCCAGTGCGGCATTGCATGCAAACGGCTGGAAACTACGATAATATAGCTCCGTCCTCAGATGAAGAAGACACACTCTCGACGCGTTTCCCCCAACCGGGTTCATCAGGAGAGATTTGTGATGTCTTGGCAGTAGGGAGTCATGATAAGCCTCAAGGTGGGATTCTTTTTATAGTGAAGTGCTGTTATGGTACCTAGATATTTATCTATAACCCTAATTGTATCAGTTATGAGTGATCTAGATTGAATGCACTGTCTCTTCTATTTTACATATGTACATCTTACCCTTTTACTAGTTATTATGTGCACATTGTTATCAATCTAGTAGTGCATCATATAGTCAATACAGGCCGTCTGGCCCTCTGTTTCTTACCTTCGCTCTTATAGGGTTTAGTAGGAGTGCAGGGACAGCCATCGCATAAGCGGGGGCACCAGTCTTGTGTTTCTTAGGGTGCCAACCTCCGCACCTAGGTAGGCACTCAGACAGAGCTGATATATAGGGACAGGTCACTCATTTGCACACATCGGCTGAGTGAGCTTGTTGTGACATATCACCACTTTCATACCATCACTATCTAGATGTTATCAAATTTGGTGCTGTCAGTTGTTTTCTATGAGGTTTAATACTGGGTGTACCCCTCTCTCTCTCTCTCTCTATATATATTGTAGCGTTTCACCTACTACGTGTCTTGGGGGACACTCGCTTTGCACGGGATTAACGCATACAGGCACGGTTTTCTTACAAAACACAGTCTCTTTATTTCACATCCACATAAACAACATCCTCAGGAACTTGATAACAGCATGAACACCGTCTGTACATATTCAGCTTCATCACAGTACCTCACTGATCCTGATCAGCATAACACACGGACCTCATCCGTTACCCGTTGGCGACCTTCACAGGTTCCTGGACACTTCTTGGCCTCAGAGGTGCCCCATACACAATGTCTCTCTCTGACCCCAGTCAGTGTCACACGGATCCCTTTCCGTTACCTGTTGGTGCCGCACAGGTTCTCGGATACCTTTCCTCCACAGAGGTATCCTTCAGACATTCTCACTGACCCCGGTCAGCATTACCTATGGTTATCAGACCGTTTCACACACTGGCATGTGCCAGGTCCAGAGCCCCGCCATGTGCTCTCCAGGAATCCTATTCTCCAGGACTTCCAACACAGGCTTCCAGGGCCTTGCAGTTGACCATTCAGATCCAAACACCGGAACATGTGACCCACACCCTGGTCACATTACATACCTGTAACCACTCCCCTGGGTGGGAGTGTGGGTGTGTGTGGCTAGTCTGACCCGCCCATCTCTCATAACTAGCCCTGCCAGTCTCCCATTAGAACTACACATTTACATGTGGGACTACAGGTCCCAGACCACAACATAACTTCAGACTGACAGTGAAGAGTGTCCTCCTCTGTGACACACATATCGGCCATCTACAATTCTGCTGGACTGTGTCTCATCACAATTATGCCTCCGAGTGCATCTTGCAGCGCACACACACAGCGCCCCCTGGCTGTAACATTGGTCACTACACCACAATATATATACAGTAGGTATCTTTGATGAAGGTTTTTTTTTTATTATTATTATTTACTAGTCAGTTTGAGAATATAGGGTGTTTCACTGATTTTTCTTCCCTATTATCTCTCAGCCCAGTATATATATGCATCTTTCACTGAGGGGGATTTTCTCTATGTTATTATATATATATATATATATATATATATATATATATATATATATATATATATACATATATACACACACACTGTATATATATATATATATATATATATATATATATATATATATATATATATATATATATATATATTATATTATTAATAAAGTTTATATTTTGTAAGAGGGGCTTCTTTTTTGGTAAGCTGTTATATTTTCACCCCTGCGCATATATTAGTTTGTAAGAAGCAATCTATCAAAATATAAAATAATTAAAAGCCTACGTTAACCCCTTCCTGACATCGGACGTACTATCCCGTCGAGGTGGGGTGGGCCCGTATGACCACCGACGGGATAGTACGTCATCACCGATCGGCGGCGCTCACGGGGGGAGCGCGGCCGATCGCGGCCGGGTGTCAGCTGCATATCGCAGCTGACATCCGGGCACTATGTGCCAGGAGCGGTCACGGACCGCCCCCGGCACATTAACCCCCGGCACACCGCGATCAAACATGATCGCGGTGTGCCGGCGGTATAGGGAAGCATCGCGCAGGGAGGGGGCTCCCTGCGGGCTTCCCTGAGACCCCCGGAGCAACGCGATGTGATCGCGTTGCTCCGAGGGTCTCCTACCTCCCTCCTCGCCGCAGGTCCCGGATCCAAGATGGCCGTGGCATCCGGGTCCTGCAGGGAGGGAGGTGGCTTACCGAGTGCCTGCTCAGAGCAGGCGCTGGTAAGCCTGCAGCCCTGCACAGCAGATCGTCGATCTGACAGAGTGCTGTGCACACTGTCAGATCAATGATCTGTAATGTCCCCCCTGAGACAAAGTAAAAAAGTTAAAAAAAAATTCTCCACGTGTGTAAAAAAAAAAAAAAAAAAAATCCTAAATAAAGAAATAATATATATATTTATTATTCCCATAAATACATTTCTTTAGCTAAATAAAAAAAAATACATATTTAGTATCGCCGCGTCCGTAACGACCCAACCTATAAAACTGCCCTACTAGTTAACCCCTTCAGTAAACACCGTAAGAAAAAAAAAAAAAAACGAGGCAAAAAACAACGCTTTATTATCATACCGCCGAACAAAAAGTGGAATAACACGCGATCAAAAAGACTGATATAAATAACCATAGTACTGCTGAAAACGTCATCTTGTCCCGCAAAAAACGAGCCGCCACACAGCATCATCAGCAAAAAAATAAAAAAGTTATAGTCCTGAGAATAAAGCGATACCAAAATAATTATTTTTTCTATAAAATAGTTTTTATCGTATAAAAGCGCCAAAACATAAAAAAATGATATAAATGAGATATCGCTGTAATCGTACTGACCCGACGAATAAAACTGCTTTATCAATTTTACCAAACACGGAACGGTATAAACGCCTCCCCCAAAAGAAATTCATGAATAGCTGGTTTTTGATCACTCTGTCTCACAAAAATCGGAATAAAAAGCGATCAAAAAATGTCACGTGTCCGAAAATGTTACCAATAAAAACGTCAACTCGTCCCGCAAAAAACAAGATCTCACATGACTGTGGACTCAAATATGGAAAAATTATAGCTCTCAAAATGTGGTAACGCAAAAAATATTTTTTGCAATGAAAAGCGTCTTTCAGTGTGTGACGGCTGCCAATCATAAAAATCCGCTAAAAAACCCGCTATAAAAGTAAATCAAACCCCCCTTCATCACCCCCTTAGTTAGGGAAAAATACAAAAATTAAAAAATGTATTTATTTCCATTTTCCCATTAGGGTTAGGGTTAGGGCTAGAGTTAGGACTAGAGTTAGGGCTAGGGTTAGGGTGAGGGCAAGCGTTAGGGCTAGCGTTAGGGCTAGGGTTAGGGCTAGGGTTGGGGCTAGGGTTAGGGCTAGGGTTAGGGTTGGGGCTAGGGTTAGGGCTAGGGTTAGGGCTAGGGTTGGGGCTAGGGTTGGGGCTAGGGTTGGGGCTAGGGTTAGGGCTAGGGTTGGGGCTAGGGTTAGGGTTAGGGCTAGGGTTAGTGTTACGGCTAGTGTTAGGGCTAGTGATAGGGCTAGGGTTATTGCTAGGGTTAGGGCTAGGGTTGGGGCAAGGGTTGGGGCTACAGTTAGGGTTGGGGCTAAAGATAGGGTTAGGGTTTGGATTACATTTACGGTTGGGAATAGGGTTGGGTGTGTCTGGGTTAGAGGAGTGGTTAGGGTTACTGTTGGGATTAGGGTAAGGGGTGTGTTTGGATTAGGGTTTCAGTTATAATTGGGGGGTTTCCACTGTTTAGGCACATCAGGGGCTCTCCAAACGGGACATGGCATCCGATCTGAATTCCAGCCAATTCTGCGTTGAAAAAGGAAAACAGTGCTCCTTCCCTTCAGAGCTCTCCCGTGTGCCCAAACAGGGGTTTACCCCAACATATGGGGCATCACCGTACTCAGGACAAATTGGACATCATCTTTTGGGGTCCAATTTAGGCTGTTACCCTTGGGCAAATACAAAACTGGGGGCCAAAAAATAAGTTTTGTGGGAAAAAAAGGATTTTTTTATTTTCACGGCTCTGCGTTGTAAACTGTAGTGAAACACTTGGGGGTTCAAAGTTCTCACAACACATCTAGATAAGTTCCTTGGGGGGTCTACTTTCCAAAATGGTGTCACTTGTGGGGGTTTTTAATGTTTAGGCACATCAAGGGCTCTCCAAACGCAACATGGCATCCCATCTTAATTCCAGTAAATTTTGCATTGAAAAGTAAAATAGCGCTCCTTCCCTTCCGAGCTCTGCTATGCGCCCAAACAGTGGTTTACCCCCACATATGGGGTATCGTCGTACTCAGGACAAATTGCACAACAACTTTTGTGGTCTAATTTCTTCTCTTACCCTTGGGGAAATAAAAAATGGGGGCGAAAAGATCATTTTTGTGAAAAAATATGATTTTTTATTTTTACGGCTCTGCATTATAAACTTCTGTGAAGCACTTGTTGGGTCAAAGTGCTCACCACACATCTAGATAAGTTCCTTAGGGGTCTACTTTCCAAAATGGTGTCACTTGTGGGGGGTTTCAATGTTTAGGCACATCAGGGGCTCTCCAAATGCAACATGGCGTCCCATCTCAATTCCAGTCAATTTTGCATTGAAAAGTCAAATGGCGCTCCTTTCCTTCCGAGCTCTGCCATGCGCCCAAACAGTGGTTTACCCCCACATATGGGGTATCAGCGTACTCAGGACAAATTGTACAACAAATTTTGGGGTCTATTTTCTCCTGTTACCCTGGGTAAAATAAAACAAATTGGAGGTGAAATAAATTTTGTGTGAAAAAAAGTTAAATGTTCATTTCTATTTAAACATTCCAAAAATTCCTGTGAAACACCTGAAGGGTTAATAAACTTCTTGAAAGTGGTTTTGAGTACCTTGAGGGGTGCAGTTTTTAGAATGGTGTCACACTTGGGTATTTTCTATCATATAGACCCCTCAAAATGACTTCAATTGAGATGTGGTCCCTAAAAAAAAATGGTGTTGTAAAAATGAGAAATTGCTGGTCAACTTTTAACCCTTATAACTCCGTCACAAAAAAAAATTTTGGTTCCAAAATTGTGCTGATGTAAAGTAGACATGTGGGAAATGTTACTTATTAAGTATTTTGCGTGACATATGTCTGTGATTTAAGGGCATAAAAATTCAAAGTTGGAAAATTGCGAAATTTTCAAAATTTTCGCCAAATATTCATTTTTTTCACAAATAAACGCAAGTTATATCGAAGAAATTTTACCACTATCATGAAGTACAATATGTCACGAGAAAACAGTGTCAGAATCGCCAAGATCCGTTGAAGCGTTCCAGAGTTATAACCTCATAAAGGGACAGTGGTCAGAATTGTAAAAATTGGCCCGGTCATTAACGTGGAAACCACCCTTGGGGGTGAAGGGGTTAAATGGGGAAACAAATAAATGGCAGAATTGCTGCTTTTAGGTGCCGGATTTCCCACAAAAAATGCAATAAAAAGTGACCAAAACATCACAGTGGTATAAATAAAAGCATCAGCTCAGCACCCAAAAAATAAGATTTCACCCTGCTCTATGGATGGAAAAATAAAAAAATTTACAGGTCAATGGCCAAAATGGTTTTTTTCTACAAATTTCAGAATATGTCATCACCACCAAAATAACAAAAATATGGACGTTTGGTATCACCGTAATCATCGTGACCTGGAAAATCATGATGGTTGGTAAATTTGACACAATAAATGCTATAAAAACAACACACAAAAAACAATGGCAGGATTGAGGAATTTTTTTTACTTATTTTTCAGAATATTACATGGTAAAATGAATGGTGCTCTTGAAAGGAGGGGGTCCTGGACCCGTGGCACTGATTGCCCTCCAAGAGTGCACACAGAAGTGGCACTACTTCCATTACTCATGCTATAGCAATAAACATGAGACCATATATGTAGACATTTCCATACCTTTATAACCATGGCGGCATATGTAACATCACCTCTCCAAGATTGTGGCGTAGACCAACCTACTAGAGGGTCAGCCTCATCATTGTATATAGGAATGTGTCGAAAATGAGGAAAGCGTTGTTGAATTTCGCTAACGGTGTCGATCTCTTGCTCCAAAATATGATAAGAGCTTCCTCCACCCTAAAACATAAAAAAGTGAAGAATACGATTTTCAAGGATAATGCAATTCCATGGTTGCGCCACAAGGGGGCAATCAAATAAAGGAATAGCTACAGCATGGGCAGGCTAATGGGCATTAGAGATACTCTGTAATGACAAAGTAAAATCATACCGCACATACAAATATTGTTTTAAAACAGATAATCTTTTAGCAAAAGAGGAGAACAAAAATAGTAAAACTGAGTATTTTGAGCTGTGAAATTCGGTTAAAAATATGTTTTACTAATAAAAGAGCAGACAAACGTGTCCTTTCTGACCTTTCCTCTTGGCCTGACATATCTAGAGGTGAGTGTCATGACTGTGATAGTCTGTAGGCAGCTGATGCTATATGTGTCTAGAGTTGGCCGCCCAGTGGCCATGATGTGTACTGCAGCCCAGTGATGATTAGCTAGCATGTCATGGTAATATATTGAATTTTTATTGTGAACTGGATTCCTTAGCCTTAGGCTACTTTCACACTAGCGTTAACTGCATTACGTCGCAAATGCGTCGTTTTGCCGAAAAAACGCATCCTGCAAAAGTGCTTGCAGGATGCGTTTTTTCTGCATTGACTAACATTAGCGACGCATTTGCGACGCAATGACACACGTCGCAACCGTCCTGCGACGGTTGCGCCGTGCTGTGGCGGACCGTCGGGAGCAAAAAACGTTACATGTAACGTTTTTTGCTCCCGACGGTCCGCTTTTTCCGACCGCGCATGCGCGGCCGGAACTCCGCCCCCACCTCCCCGCACCTCACAATGGGGCAGCGGATGCGCTGGAAAAATGCATCCGCTGCCCCCGTTGTGCGGCGGGGACAACGCTAGCGTCGGGGACCTCGGCCCGACGCACGGCGACGGGCCGAGCCCGACGCTAGTGTGAAAGTAGCCTAACTTGCACAAAAGTACGGGTGTATATAACAGTATGGAAATTAATATACACAAACAACCTTCATAAATCATATACCAAAACATGTTTCCTGTGAATATTTTTCCCCACCAGCACAAAAGTCATAAATACAGCATCCAAAACAGCACAAGTCAACATATTACGTTTTTATAGCACATATGGTACAAACCTTTTTATGCAGAGCTATGTAATCCAGTCTTACTCCTGTCTCTCCAGTAAAGAAATTGGTACCATTATAGCAATGACTTAGAAGACCCCAGCAAATTGGTGACTTTGGTGGTGAGTGACACGAATCTCCGGGGCCACCAAATCTTAATTTCGGACTTGCTTGTTTAAGTCCTTCAGAGCAAGCGTCATAGTAGTTCTGAAAGCCTAAATAGCAGAATATATTTGTGGTTGTTATCAATGGCAGAAATGAGCATGGCACAAAAAGTGGCATCTTCTAGAGGGCTGTCCCATAGCAGGGTGTATAATAATGCTAGATTTCATGATCGTACTGATTATCAATCTATTCTTCTCTGGAATTGTTCTCATATTGTGTCACTAACACTTTTGCATCTCACCATTCACCACATTTTTCGTTTTTCCACTCATGTGTAATTAATCCTGATAAATAAGAGTGGAAGGAAAGATTTCACAATCCGGCAGTCTAAGGCTATGTGCACACGTAGGAAATGTGGTGCAGAATTTTCTGCACTAAATCTGCATCTGCAGATTTGATGCAGTTTCTGTGCAGTTTCTATGCAGTTTCTGCGCAGATTCTATGCAGTTTCTGTGCAGTTTCTATGCAGATTCTATGCAGTTTCTGCGCAGATTCTATGCAGTTTCTGTGCAGTTTCTGTGCAGTTTCTGTGCAGTTTCTATGCAGTTTCTGTGCAGTTTCTGTGCAGTACAATGTAAATCAATGGGAAAAAAAAAAGCTGTGCACATGGTGCAGAAAAATCTGCAGCAGAAACGCTGCAGAACTGCACAAAAGAAGCGACGTGCACTTCTTTGAAATCTGCAGCGTTTCTGCGCAGATTTTTCTGCACCATGTGCACAGCTTTTTGTTTTTCCCATTGATTTACATTGTACTGTAAATCACAGTGCAGTTCTGCAGCGTTTCTGCAGCAGAAAAATCTGCTGCAGTTCTGCACCAATTCTGCACTAAATCTGCATCGTGTGCACATACCCTAAGGGTAGGTGCAGACAATCAGTAAGCGCTGAGGGTTGGACGCTGTGTACTTCTGCAGCGTCCAACCCGCAGCGTCCAGCTTTTACAGCACAATGGATGGGATTTCAAGGCCCACTATGTGTCCAGAGACGCCACTGGCTCACCCGCGGAGATGGGCATGCGGCGCGTCTTTCCAGACTGCAGCATGTTTAATTTTCTTGCGGAACCGCAAGTCTCCTCAAGATAAATTTCATCCGTGCAATGTATTGGTTGCGGTGAATCCGCACAGTTCAGTGAACACATCAAATAATTATGACATCATCAGTTGATTATGACATCATCAAATGATTATGACATCATGAAATGATTACTACATCAAATAGTTATCACATCATCAATTGATTATGACATCAAATAGTTATGACATTATCGGTTGATTATGACATCATCAAAAGATGTGGACGTCATCAGATAATGACATCATCAGTTGATTATGACACCATGAAATAATTATGACATCAAGTAGTTATGACATCATCACATGATTATGACATCATCGATAATTATGACATCATCAGTTGATTAGGACATCGAATAGTTCTGACATCATCAGTTTTATATAATTGAATAATTATGACATCACCACATAGTTATGACATCATCAGTTGATTATGACATAATCAATGATGTCATAATCATTTGATGATGGCATAACTATGTGATGATGTCATAATCAACTGATGTCATAACTATTTGATGTCATAATCAACTGATGATGTCATAATTATTTGATGACGTCATAGTTATTCAATGATGTCATAATCAACTGATGATGTCATGATCAACTGATGATGTCATAATTATTTGATGATGTCATAATCAACTGAAGATGTCATAACTATTTTATGTTATCCACCAGGACCAGAGCAGCAGCGACGATATACTCAAGGATGGTGAGTAGCTGCTGAGTTTGGTATTTTAGGTTTTTTATACAGCTTGGGTCCCACTTTTCTGAAAGTGGCTAATTCCTTTTAAATGTTTCGAGTAATTTTTTTGTCTCTTTCAGGTTTTGAAAAACATCTGGTGGAAAAAAAGAAAATGCACGTCACGTCTTTAAAGAGGCTCCTGATGGAATCCCCTAGGAACTGTCTAATCAGGCTGCAAAAAACACTTCAGGAGAAACAAAACTCTTTCATAACACTGCAAACATTCTTGAAAGCTGCTCTAGGAAAGGAAAATCTCCTCCAAAAACTTCTCAAAGAAGGAGCGTTTCCTGAAGCAGTTTTCATTAGAAAACTCATCATGACATCATCGAATAATTATGACATCAGTTGATTATGACATTATCAAATAATTATTACATCATAAAATAATGACATCATCAGTTGATTATGACATCATCGAATAATTATGACATCATCGAAAAAAATATGACATCAGCTGAATAATAATCATCAAATAATTATGACATAATCGAATAGTTATGACATCGTCAGTTGATTATGACATTATCAAATAATTATGAGATCTTCGAAAAATTATGAGATCATCGTAGTTTGACTGCCTCAAAAAAAAAACCCCTCTGTCGTGGACATAACCTTAGGTTCAAAAGTTTCTACTGTTGGCTATTTTATTTCGAACACAGCAAGTAACATCCATGTGTTTTATGTGTGTTATAAGATTTATGTTGCCTTTTCTCCCAATTACTATCAATGGTGAAAAAAAAACCTCTACATCTTGCACTTGGAATCGATTCTAGTATCAACATCCAGAAAAGAAAAACAAAGTTTCTACTCTACTAAGTTTCTGATGGCTTCTACTAAGAGTGAAGAAAAAACTATCATGTTACAATAAAAGCCAATCTCTAAGTGAGGTCTATCGGCCAATAAGGAGAGATGAGTAGGAATAAAATACCTGTTACTGTCATGGAGACATTGTCAAAACCATGATTGTCTGGTTCATTCCAAGTTTCAAAATTCCATGCCGAGACATGTTCTAAGCCATACTTTTCTGCAAAAGCAATAATATCGTCAAGGTACAAGACCCAGAATTGTTGTCTTCACATCTAGACATTTAATACGTAACAACCAAATGAAAAACACACTTAATGGTCCATTTAAAGGGATTGTTTACTACTCAAAACAACCATTTCTCAGTTACTATGACCTTATAATATATTAGCAGCTATACTCACTTCTGGTCCAGGCAGCGTTCAAGCAATATCGACATTGCTAGCAATTAGCGGCCACTTCACTGTCCATCTCCCCCGGGCAAAAATTACATCCAAACGAAGTCAGAGCTGCGGCTGATCTCCCACTTCCTACAGATGTCAGATTTGTCCAAAAGGAGAGGAGAGCGAGGCTGCAGGGATCACGTGACATAACAATGCCACACAAGCCCCGGGAGAACATACGCCAACAATGCCGGAACAGCGCTGCCATTAGAGGTGAGTATAGGTTTCATAACTTTATAAGGGGGAACATAGTGCTTGAGAAGGGGTTGTCCAAGTAATGAACATGCTCTCCTATTAGTGGAGGTGCTCTCTGCAATAAGGCTTGGGCTACATACCAACATGAGTCATATTGCGACATCGTATCTACTGATATCCTATGTTGTTGCGTTGTGCTCTGTGACTGACCACAACCGAGTCACAAATAATTCCAAATGAGGCTGGGTTCACATTACATCCAAGCAGTCCATTAGACGGACTGCGTTACACCGTGGCATAACGAGGTGTAGCGCAGTCTGTTAACGCTGCCATTAATCTGTATTTCGGGCGCATCGCTAGCGCACTGCCAAAAGCACGCCCAAAAGCGCTAGCGATGTGCCGTCATTGAGTGACAGACCCTGGGACGCTGGCAGCAGCGTTTTTGGGTCCGTCACCGCTAGCGCAGATAGAGCATCTGCTAGCTCTATCTGCGCTAGCGCGATGGCATGTCGGCACTTGCGTTAATGCAGCCTGTTTAACGCATGTGTTGAACGGGCTACTGTTAACGCAATGTGAACCTAGCCTATGTTGAATTCTTTGTCGATGGTTGCAAATCGAATGAATCTCACTTGCTAAGCGTCAATGCGCTTTACATACTACTCTGATACACACGTGACATGTCTGTTTTACTTCCAGCCAGACCACAGCACTAACGTAGCAAGTCGCAGAGCTGTTTTCGGATGGTATGTTGCTGTATTCCCCCAGCCTAATACTGCAGAATGTACCTTCGCGGTTCCAGCTCTCAGAGGACGATATTTGGTAGCAAAAATTGGTTGGTGTGTATTTAGGGTAGAAACACCCCTGTCCCGCCAAGGTGCAGTAATGATGTATTTGGTTTATCACCAATCAATACATTTTTTTTTAAAGATTGTTAATAAATAGCAATAACTACATAGAAATTTTACCTGGAGTAGCAGAGCAAATATAAAAATGGGAAAAGTGTGCCCATTTGAGACAGTACTTTGGCCTGGATGTCCAAAGCTCTACTGCACAGTGACAGCTATGCGTGTCTGCATCCATGCTATTTACTGATATTATGAAGAAAAAAAAGGTGCTTTTTAAAGGAAGCACTATTTCATGTGTAACTAACCTAAGGCTCTAGGCACAGTTCACATTGCACTTTAGGCAAAGGGAGCACACATGTAAAAAGTGCTGCAATTTACTCCCAATATAAAATTTTTAAAAAAATGACTGGACAGAAAAATGAAGTGGACAATGTTTATCAATACAGACAAAAAAAATTATGCTGATATATAGCAGCAAAATGATTACCTAAAATGGACATGAAGATAGAGCATAGTGTCCAAGCAAAGACTTAATAATAATAATTTTATTTATATAGTGCTAACATATTCCGCAACGCTTAAGACTTAGAGAATATCCGCCGTTTCCATTTTTTCTTCCCATAAATCAATAATACATGTGAAAATTAGTGATGAGCGAGCATGCTCGCAACTGCTCGATAATTGATCGGGGTGTGCTCAGGTACGCTCATTACTCATCGAGTATCACGGATGCTGGAGCGCCAGTCCCACATGTTTTGCGGCTGTTAGGCTGCGTGCGACTTGCATTAGATGCGGCAAATCTGCAGTTAAAAAAAGCACATGCATTGTAATTGTGTTTATGAAGTTGTTTTTAGCCTGGTTTAACCTAATAAATAGGAATAGGAATAGGAAATGACGGTTAGTGCTCTTAAACATCTATGCAGAACTATACTGTGGTTTCAGGAGAACTTGCAGCAGAATTGCTGTATCTGTATCTTGCTCCTGCTTAATTTCTCATCTCCCCCTGCATAGAACTTTATGAGCACAACTGTCTTCTCTTATCTTAGTAATGGGGATATCTGTATTCACTGAATACAGATTTTACCCATTAAATGAGAAATAATGATCAGTCTTGGCAGAAAAAGAAGAAAATTTCGCTGATAACATGTATTACAAAGTTTCTTATTTTAAAGTGTACTATTAGTTTAAGAGATATAAATTAAAACAATGGCTACTCTTTCAGCGGCAAAGAAATTGAAACCATCATGCAGTGCTTTTGCACAATGGGCACTTCCAGCAACAGGTGGATCTGATGGACTTATAAGCGAGTTTATCATGTACTGTTCCAGTCTCTTATTTTTACAGGAATATCATGAACTACCAAGTGCAAATATGAATAGAGCCCTATAAATAATCTTTATTTTATTTCCAATGTTAAGACATATAGCTAGTATAAACATATTGTGTATGCATAGACAATACTGGACTATAGTGACAATAAAATATTGTCACTATACACACCATATGAATAACTGCCAGTATATTCTGTCACAATAATTCCACCTCCATGGAGCAGAAGACAGTGGAAGCAACTGTTTGGACAACAAAGGCTGTTTTCAACTAGATTTGGTAGTGTCACCATGGGAAAACTGCTTGTTTTGACCAAAGAATAAGAGTGCGCTTCTTGCCCAGGTGTCATTGACATTGAGCCTTGGGCACAGACACGCCAAGCACCATGGCAGACAATGAACACAAGAGGTCAGCTGTTGCCAGGCTTTAAAGTCTGAAAAACATGTTCATTGATAATTCTCTAAGGCTTACAAAATGCCAATGCTCCAATGCCAAGTTGTTGTGTTTGATGCATTTTCTACTTCCACAATGTCTTGATTAAAGAAGCTCTCCTATGAAGATTTTTTTAAATAAATCTGTGTACATGTGCATGTAGAGCAGTGTGTGTTTAGTGTGGATACTAGATACTATGGATACTATATAATGGAGGCTATGTGGGTGTCACATAATGTATATTGGAGGCTATGTGGGGCTCATAGTGTATATAGTGAGGTAATGTGGGAGATATGCTTTATATCAGGGGCTATGTGGGGCACATGCTGTATATAGGAAGCTATGTGGGGCTCATGCTGTACATTGGAGGTTTTGTGGGGCTCACATTGTATATAGGAAGCTATGTGGGGCTCATGCTGTACATTGGAGGTTTTGTGGGGCTCACATTGTATAAAGGAGACTATTTGGGGCTCACACTGTATATATGGAGGCTATAGGGGAACACACTGTATATATGGGGGCTCATAATGTATATTGGAGGCTACATGGTGGGCTCATACTGTATATTGGAGGCTATGTAGAGGTGTCACGATTCCTCTGCTCAGAGTGTCTGGGATTCAGTGATGGACAGTTCTGTCATCCTATCCTGTGCTGGGGCGTGCTGAGCTGTCAGTGCTTTGATTGACAGCTCGGTTGACCTGTCTGACTGGGAGGTGCAGAAATTTCCACAGGTGCTCTCTCTCCTTGGTAATTGCCCTGCTATTTAGGTGAGCTGTCTAGCCCAGATCACTGCCAGTTAAGGTTGTTCAAACCTTGTGCTCTCTGGCGTGTGGTCGCCTGTTCCCTGTGCTGTAAGTTCTGATATTCTGCTGCTGACCTTCGGACCGTGTTCTGACTACTCGTTTGTTATTGCCCCTTGGCTTATCTGCTATTTCTCTGGAATTCTGACCCTGGCATGTGGACTGACTTATGAGTTCGTATTTTCCCTTGGTTTACTACGTGCTCTTTTGGTATTGACTTCAGAACGTCTGACTTCACTGACTAGCATCACATTTTGACTGGCCACAAAAGTACTTTTTTTTTTTTCTCTTTACCAATGGATCCCATTCGTGCACTCTGTGATCAGGTGGCGAATCTGACCCAGATGGTTCAGGATCTGGCAAGGGAACACCAAAAACTAGAATATTCCCAGCCCCAGCTGCAGGGCCAGTTTTCTAGAACTATGGATGATTCACGGCTACAACATATGTATTAGAACAAATAATTTTATTATATCATAAAAACATGACAAAATACATAATATAGGGGAGAGAACAAGACAGATGGAAATAAAATACAGGGTGTCACGGAGTTGTAGAAATGCCTTATTATACATAATGCCACACAACTAGGGTAAATAATTCCAATAAGTTGAACTATATAGATAACAAATCTGCAAATATAATTGATAATAATAGTTATGTGGACAATAAGATGTATACAGTATAGCTGATATATAGTATGATCTCCTGAACCTAAGTATAGAATACAATGTATAAGGTGATAGTTATTGACCATAAAATCCACATAAAAAAGGAAATAATATATTGCAATAAAGTGCCAAGTAAATATAGTATAGAGTGGATATTATAAGTCAATAGTATCTAATAAATGCACATATATTCAATATAGTACAATGTAGTCATATAGAAATAAAGTGTCATAGTGCCAAAAAGTGCAGATAAAGATTGTAATGTAGTGCTTGTGGAGTCACTACAATATGTGCATATATTACTAGTATAAGTGCCTGGTCCTATAGAGACAAAGTGTCATAATGCCATAAGGAGAGGAGATCCAATGTAATACTGACCAGTACCAGAGCCCCGTGGCAGCCTGCACCTGCCCGACGCACGTTTCGCCTGAGGTTTGACAAGGGAATTCCGTTGGCACTATGACACTTTGTCATTTTCTCTGATATTTTTGAAAGGTTTATTGTGGTATACCTAGATGACATTCAAATTTTTTCTCCTGATCTGAATTCTCACTACGAGCACGTTTGATTTGTTTTACAGAAACTCAGGGAAAATTCTTTGTTTGCTTAATTAGAAAAATGCACTTTTTCTGTTCAGCAAATATCATTCCTGGGGTTCATTGTGTCAGCTGAAGGGTTTAAGATGGACCATGGGAAGGTGCAGGCTATAATTGATTGGG